>NC_066320.1:23417500-24017500 GCF_022539315.1 Serinus canaria | reverse complement strand
ATCAAAATCTGTCAGACTGAACTCTGCAGCCAACCCAACACTGAGCCTTCAAGCTCCCAAAAAAGTTGGTGTGCTGTGCCACCCTTTTCCTTGAGCAGGATCAGGGAGAGATTCAGCTGGGAAGGTGCAAAGGCAACGTAGGTTCTCAGTCCCCTGAGGGTTGGTGTGATCAGAGCACCCGAATATTTCACATCTTGCTCTCACAAAAAGGTGAAAGACTCAGGAATGTCTCTGTGCACAGCATCCTGCCCCTTCCTATGCACCCTCCATCAGGCCTGGGTGCTTCATACAGCCCCTGTGCTGTCCACCTGCCAGCTGGTGGACAGGGCCAAGATCCCTATGTCCTTACTAGCACAGGAAACAAAGCACATGAACTTCTAGACGAGAATATCTGGATGGTATTGCCATCAGGCAAAACTTGCCCTTTTATCTAGGGAAAATAAATCATCTATCAGCTGCTTCTTGTGGCTCCTTCTGCAAGGGCTTCTTTCTTTTGTTCACTTCAGCAAATTCCAGTCTTAAGCGAACATATCTTTCTCTAGTCCTCCTCCCTGCACGTGCTCACCTCCTCTCCATCCCCCTTGTCTGAGCATTATAGATATGACTGAGCATCTCCCACCCCCGAGGAAACGGGAAGAGTCTGCACAGTGGGATTCCCATCTGGGACTCTGAAGACCTGCATTACTGCCAAGCTCTCCCAATGACAGCCTGATGAGTGCCTGACCATGGGCATGTCCTTTGTTCTCCCTCAACTTCCCTACTGGCAAAATACAGCTGATGATGTTGACTGTTTTAGCATAATATTTCATCTAGTGTCCATAAATAGCACTTGACTCCAGTGACAGTAATGCTTGCCCCAGAAAGTCAAAGATGGACAATACGTGCCACAGAGCACGACGCCTTCTCCATGTGTTATGGCTTCTGCCAGGAATATTCCAGGTACATGGTGCAACTGCTGGGAACTGGTCTTGGGTCACAGACATCCTTTTCCTAAAGCCAAATAAATCACACGGTGCTGTCTGAGAAAGATTACTCTAAGCAGATGTTCTCATCACCTGATTTGTCTTTCAGGTGCCACAGAAAGACCTCAGCTCACTCTGCAAGTATTAACAATGCAATCAATATTGTGCTGCTTGTGGACTGTTTAGGTGAAGTCATGCAGAGATCCAAAGGCTAAAAAACAGAATACTCCTCTGCCAGAGAGGGAGATGGGAGGAGGAAGTGACACTGATTAATCTTGGGGTCGTTAATAATGTTTTTAAGTCTTGCAAACAAAGATAATGATATGTGCAATCAACTTTCTTACTCCAGGGTATAAACTGATCATCTGCTAGGATAAAATGGGAATTCCTATAACACACATTTTCTTGTCCATTGTAAAGTCACTTGATGCCATTAGCAGATTGATCATTTTCTCACAAAGTCCAAGCTATTCATTACTTCTAGAAGGTTTTGAAATTAGATCAGATGATACAGGAATGCAGCTCACTATGGCAAATGCCAATATCCTCTCAATCATTTTGGTTTTTAATAATTGTACTTGGAATTTTTGTTCTCAGATCAAGTTCCAAATTTTACTTTTTTTTTTCTGTGTGCAGTCATTATTTTAACAGATTCATTTTAATTTCATGGATTCTATTATGAAGAGTCCTTATTTAGGTTTGTGCACTGCAGTCTGCTCAGTCCCCTGAGAGAGGACAGAGAAACTGAACTCACAAGGACACATCAGAGCCTTGCAGGAAAATCCATAGCCAATAACAATGCCAGTTGCACCACAAACAAATATTGCACTGAACAGAAGAAAAAAAGAAAAACTGAAAAGTGAGATAAAACAACAGTAGGGACAACAATTAAAATCTTTTGGTACAATCTTTTGCATGGGTATCTAATGGTACCCATGCAATTTGGATAAACCAGGCTTTGAAATCTTCTCTCTGATCTTTAAAAAGTCCACAGTTCTGGGAGCTCTGAGAGAATGCATGGGCTGGATGGACAGCCTTGGTTCCCAGAGGAAGTGAAGGTAAATAAGGAAAGGAGAAAGTTCAGAATCTTTCAGCAGGACAGCTCCCTGTCTCATTTTCTGCACTAGAAGCTGCAGGTTTGATTTAGCCTTCTAGATAACTCTGGTGAAATCTTTCTTCCAGATTCCCTCTTTGCCAAATTTCTGTGTGGCTCAGCAGCAAAGTTGCAGAAGATCTACGGTTTTTTCAGGCAGTTTCTTCCTCTTTTTTCTCACAGAGTGAAGTAAAAAGAGGCCAGACATGTCAGGAAAGTTTGAAGGCACCTGGGGGCCATGGGAATTGAGGAACACTAACTCTTTTCTTCATGCATGTTGTATGAGACCCTCAATTCCTTCTAGGAAAAACAACCTCATGGTGTTTTGCCATCCACTCATACTGTCTCTCAATTGCTGAGGTTGCTAAGCACAAGTGTTGGCTGTGGAGGGCAAAGCCTGGCACCAGGGGGAGAACACAAGCTCCTCTGACCCCATGCCAGCAAAGGCACTATTGTCTATCACTGGTTTCACCTCAGTTTTTCTCAGTACACTCACTCAGAGGTGGCAGACCCATGGCTCCCTACCCTAGGCAAAGGGGCAGAATGCTTCAAGGACACTGTGTCAGCTTAAGTAATTTTTTGTTCCTGTTTTAGCTTTTAATGTAACAGCAAGACTTGAACAAAAGGCAGCGGATGTTGCCTTGCTTGAAGAGAAAAGATGATAATCAGCTTATCAGAAAAAGACAGGAAAATTACTCCTGGCTCCCATGTAACTTTGAACTCAGTGGGAGCTTGGACCTGGGAGCTGTTGTTCCTTTTCTCATCCTCATTTTGCTGAATCTCTGCTGATTGTGAATCAGAATCTGCCCACATTGCCTTCACACCTGTATCTACTTTACTGATGTCTCCCACAGGCCAGTCAGGTCTTCAGAATAAGAGTAACTCATGGAACTTCTGGCCACAGGATAAGGTGACTGCTAAAAATCTTTTCAAAGTATTTAGAGGGAAAACTCTCAAAAATAGGAAAACTCATTAATATCTTAGAAATACAAAGAATACCGTGTTTGGCCAAGAAAGTTCCTTATTTGTTGATCTCTATGCGAGAAGTATATAAGGTGATAATATTTTAACTATAATTTAGTATAGTGCATATAGTTTTAGCATCCTGTACTTACCACTGTTGGAAGATGGAACTGAAATAGAGGGACTTCTGGACTGACACAGTGTGGCCTGTGCTCTTAATATTTTCATTCTCACCTCAAGCCTCCCCTGGCACCCATCTCAATCTCTCAATTACTTATTCATTCTTCCTCACTCTTCTGCCACCCAGTGATGGATTGCCAGTAATTTTATGGGTCTCTTGGAAAGAAAGAATTATTCCCACTTCATCTCTGGTGAAGCTGCATGGCCACATAAACAAGAAGGTGTTGGAAAGGGCCAGGACACATACCCTATTCATTTACAACCAGGAACATTTCCTAACACACATAGCCAAGGGCAGCAGCCACAGCAGTGTTGACAGACCAACTTTCAGTTCACTGCAAATATTAATGCTCAATTATGCATACACACATATATAGAGATCATTAAGTTCACATGCATAGAACTACATAGAAATTTATATACACACGTGGGTGTGTCTACATAAATATTTATTTATCAGTATGGAGAAACTTAATGATCCCCATCTGTAAATGAGTGTCTACACACATACACATATAATGAGTCTACTAAAATGATGCAGGGCTGTGAAGCAAAAAGGTTGTTCCTCTTAATATAGGTTTGGAGAGATGCTTAGCACAGGAGATCAAGTGGCAGGGGTAATAATTATGAGTCAGAGCTGGCACAACATAAAGCCCTTCTCTGGACCCATCTTGTCTCTGATTTGAATGGTAAAAACTAGTTTGGATACATTATCGTGTGATTCCTTTCCCCTGTTGGACAACCTCAGACAAGTAACACACTGTGCCTCTGGCTTGTCAATCCAGAAATGTTAGATCTGACCCATCAGAACAGGACATCATTAAAAGATACACTAGTTAACAGTGAGGGGTACAGCACAGAACTTAGAAACCTGTAGATTTCAAAAAGGCTAGTGCATTCTAGGCATTCATCTGAGAACATGTCTAAGCCACCACCCTTCTGCATTTATTTTCCTAAAGGACCCTGTGTGTTCTGCAGCCTTTTCCCCATACCTGCACCAAGCACCAGAATGTGCTTTGGTACAAAGCTCTACACTAAAGGAGCTGAACTGACTCTCCTGTCAGATGAGAGAAGAGTCAAAGTAACAACAAAAGGAACTGCAGAAGATGATCAGCCAGGACTGGAGGAAGGACTGTGGATTTACTTTGGTTAGGCAGAATTCAAGGCAGACCAGCTCACACAGTCTCATGATACTTCCCTGTACATCTCAAAACCGTGTTCTTAACTGAGCCCACCTACCTTGCAAACAATTAATTCTTGCACCATTATAGCCATACAAAATTACAAAATCATAGAATCATTTGTGTTGGAACAGACCTCTGCAAGACATCCTGTGCAACACCCCACTAAAAGCAGCACCCAGTTCAGAATAGATATCTTAGATATTCAGAATCACATAAAGCCCCTTCATGGTAACCGATGTTACCATACTGAAAAGTTTTTTAGGACTGTTCAGGACAAGCATGCACAGCACGAAGCACAGAGGATTCAAAAAGCTTAGGATGCTCATACAATAAAGACAGACCTGGAAAAAGCTCACTTAATAGCTATGAAGTGGGACAAAATTGTGTGCTAAAAGGGTTGCTCCTTTCAACAGCCCAGAGAGGCTCTCACAGCATGTGGCACAAAATGAAGGTTGGGAAAGTAATTCTACTGATATATTGATTTTAATAAAATAGTATCATGAAAATATTGTTAATAATGCAATATTTTAATATTAGTTGGAGTATAATGGCTATGTATACACATTCCCCTCAGAATATTATTTTTTTAAATGGGTGAACACAGAACACTTTGACGCTAATCTATGGTAGAAATTTTTTCTAACAGGAATCAGCTGAGACCACTAGATGAAGCATTCTGCATTTTCAGGGATGAGAGCCAAACTTTTAAAAGCCACTAACCTACCCAGTTTGGCAGCAGACAAATATGACCACAGCCTTTGTTCTTCTGCCTCAGTGTTGCTTCAAGTCTAAGAGCTCCCTCTGACCCCATGACCAGTTTGGGATGCAAATCCCAGACTATTGTGCTCCTCTCGTTGGGGTTTCTACCCACAAACACAAATTCCATGTACCTCCAAACCACCATGTGTAATCTTGGTTCAGGGGTGGCAAGTAGCAATAGAAATACATTGATTTCTTCTCAGCCAAAGCTTACACAAGCTCAGCCTCACCCTACACTGCCCTTATAGATGAAATCATTAAAATTCTCATTGGGAACCTAAGTGTTCTGTATAGAAATGGTTTGCATACAGCAATAGGCTCTTTCCTCCTCAGTTTCTTTTCATGCCGTGGATAGAAATTTCTCAAAACATTCATTGAAAGTGTCATGTGAAATTTCCTTGTGTGGCTTTTACAGACTATTTAGAATGGTTTTCAAAACTGCTAATGATGACAGTAATAATAAAGATAACAACAATAACAATAGCAATGGCAATAATAATGGTATTATGCCTACAAAGATTTCCAAAGAAAAAGTTCTCAACAAACCTAATACACAATATTCAGGAAGATAACTCACTTCCTACATTCTCCACCAGAAGACTACAGAGATATAAATAATAATAACCTTAGATTTATAATGCATTTTTCATCTCAAAAGAAAACTGCATTGATTTATAAAGCAAATGGCCTAAATCCACAGCTAATTGCAACTGATTTGCTCCACTGATTTCAATGAAGGTGCTGATGTGCAGATTTATGTGAGCTCACATCTATCTCTCTGCACACGTGTGTGCATGTGTCTGCACGTGTGTGCAGCTGGAAAGTGACACATATTGCATGAAGAATTTCACAGAAAAACACCATATTAAACAACAAAAAGTTACACACTGTCATTGCATTTGCAGAAAAAATGCTCAGAGTGAAGAGAATTGCAGGTTCTAATCTTTAGCTGGGAACTGGCATATGTGTTTTCCCAACAGAATGCTCACAGCAGACTCCTGAAAAGGCTCACAGGTATATCATATGCTGTTCAGTTTTGCTCTTTGCAAAAACAGGGCAATGTTTGCAGATAGCAAGGCAAGAGATGCACAGATATATTCTTCTACAAAACAAGGACCTTGCTTTTTTGAAGAAAAAAAAAAAGAAGAAGAAGAAAAAGTCAAAGCCAAGGCATTGTTTTGGAATAAAGGAAAAGCGAGCAATGCCACCAGAACTGACACCACCTCTACTCTGATAAAATCTCAGTAGCTGTCTGTGAAAGACATAGAGGCTGCCTTGTTTTGCTCCAGCACTGTTTGGGAATAAAGCAGAGGAGTGCTGCTGTGTAAAGCATAACCATAATTACTTAGCCTGTCCCTCCTAAGACAGTTTATCACAGGGAATGTGGATGTGCTACACAGGAGTCGGCAACGCTTTCCTGAGCCCTCCAAGGCTACAGCACCAAACATTTCTTCTGCCATGGCATAGATGGCACAGAAGCCTGTTCAAATGACCATTTGTTAGAAGAGTAAAATATGATGTTCCCCCAGGTCCTCTCTTGCAGCTGAGCTCAACTTCAAGTACAGGCACATGGTCACTTCTGTTTGTGCAAAGCTGACAAAGAGCTGGTTTTGAAAGGCATAACAAAACAAATCACACAACACGGTTGGAATACATTCAAATCAGTAGCAGAAATGTCTAAGACACACAGCTATTACCCTGTTCCAACTTTCTCAGAAACTGATGCCACTCAGTTTCTCACTACCTGTGACACCAGCAATGAGCTCCATTTGCATTTATGCCACAAACATATGCAGATGGACTGAAGAATATGAGAAAATAAACTTGACCTGAATCTCTTTTCTCTTGCAAGCAGTGAAAATGTGCAGGAACTTCAAGTGCAGATGCAGAAAAGCAGATTGACTGAAAGATGAAATTTATAATCAATGTCCTGCCCCTGAACTGGAGTGGTGCAACAGTGTGATCTGATATGATTAGCCAAAGGCACCTCTTCATGCCACTGTAAGTATGCTTCACAGGCATGCCTCAGTCTAAGACATCTTAGCCACCTTGCTTTCTGATGTCTTTCAGAAAGCTGTTTCAGCCAGTTCAAAGACACACAGGTAGGAAGGCATTTCTGAAACCAATGAAGGCAGTGCATCTTGTTCTCACTTTGTTCAGAACCCCAGAGCACAGTGCTCTGATCTGCTTTGTGCAAGAGGTCAGATGACTACTTTAAAATGCCTTTGAACTTAAAAACTTCCCTTTCCTGGTTGTTAAACTCAAATCCTGTCCTGTTCTTGGGCCAACATCACTCCACTGGTTCTACCAGCCTTACCCAGTGCTTTAGCACTCCTGGAAGGAGGAAGGTCCCAGCATCATCAGTGCCAGCCCAGGCTCTTCCTTCCATGGGACAGGTGAGCAATTCTACACCCCAGAACATGAAGGTTATTCTATGCTCAGCTCTGCATATGCACAATGAGAACACTTTTAACCTGAGCTAAAACTGGATATACAGCCCACAATGCAAGCAACAAGTAAGTATATTCATACTTACCAGTAATCTCAAAAGACAGTCATGTTGCACAACTGGAGCAAGCACAGAACTGGCATGAGGTACAGCCATACAGATCTCTGACTTCTGAAGAGCACTGCCATCCCTGGGCCTCCAGATCCAAGGAATGCAATCTTAGCAGTAATCATGAGAAAGGACCTCTGGTTGTCACTAGATGCAACCTGACCAAGGTTACACCACTCTCCAGAGAATTAGACCTGTCTACTGCTCTATGTAGACTCCCAGGATACAGCTTGGGACCATCTCTCCTTGCTATAGCCCCTATCACTGCTAGAAAGAGCTTGGCTCCATCATCTATTTGCCACACGATGCAAGAACATGTCAACCAGGCCTGTGGCCATCAGCAAAACCCACAAAACAGCACCATGCCTTCATGAAACACTGCGTGTGCAGCTACACGATGCTGCACTGCACATCATGAGGTTACCATGAACTTGGGGATCTCCATGCACCCCTTGTGCCATCACAATTCAAAACTGAAGCTGCTATACTTACGTCATTATCTGGGTCTCTATGCCAGGGTCTACAAGGGATCCATCCACAAAAAGTGGTGTTGATGTGAAACTGTATTTAGTCCAGGATCTTCCCTCATCAAAACTCACCCTGGGATAGAAGCAGACAACATTTATACATATAAAAAGACCTACTCTAGAGCAAATGTAGCAATTAAATATTGGCTAAGGTCTGCAAGCTCCAGCAGCTGGATTTACAGACAAGCACCAATCTTTGCCATTTCCCAGCCCACAAAATTCGTTCTCCTGATGTACTTTGAAAGATGAAAGCTTTAGAAAGGATAAACACTGGCAATAAGTGCATGTATATATTTTATACAGCTGTACCTCAGACCTCAAGGGATCAAGAGGCTTTGCCAAGACCTGTTTCTGGGTCTGGAATGACACCTGGCATGAAGCACCCCTCAGAGCATAAGCAACCCTGGCCTGAATGCATGAAAATTGCTTTCACCACCACAAGACATTTTGACCCATCCCTGTATCAATGCCATATAGTGTTAGCTACAATCTCTCTAGCCCTATGAGTACTTAAAGGCAAATTTAGCTTATTAGTGGGAGTGAGGAGTGTTGAATGTGTGTGCATATACAGACATCTGAGCACCTGGATCTGTCTGGGAGGCTCTTGGTGGACACTGAATCCCCCCTGCTCCAAGCAGGTAGGACAATATCTGACACACTGCTAAAGGACCAGGAGGCCACTGTAGTGTGTATGAAAACATGGGTTACACAAACCTCAGATCTCTGGTGTGGAAAGCCAAGACTGGCAGTCACCATTCCCTAAATCTCTGCCCCTCGTGTCACTTAACAAGACACCTTCACCTGTCTCAGAATACACCTGTGCAAGAATAGGAAGTTAACTTTATACCTAAGACAGAACTCTGGGAGCACAACAGCACACAGAAAGATTATCTGCCCTAAATCTATTTATTTAAATGTATGTATCTTCCCATACACCTGTGCATTTGTATGCGTTCTGCTTGCATGCTTATCTCTCCAAATAGCATTTCAACTTCTGGGGAACAGCATGCTTCATTAGCTTAGCTAAAGTTCTCTCAGCTTTTCAATTATCCGCCCCTCTTTTCTCCAGCATGAAACTTATTGTACAATGTCTCAGCCTGAGAACTAATAGATTTACATGTACCCTTTAATCTATTCCACTCTTGCCCATAAAACAGGTGCCTACTGAAGCAATCTGAAGCAAATTCCAAAGCCCCTAAGGGTACAATTTTGAAGGAAACCGGTTGGAGCTTATTGATAACAAATCTAAATCACTATTCATTTAATAGAGTGGGTGGGGCACTCAGAACTGCACACACCATTTCAGGAGACATTGGAAAGGAGAGCATCTGAAATGAACCTCTGCAAACAAAGGTGAACTGAGCTGTCAGCTCCTATGAAAAGTCAACCTGGGACCAAACCTTTCCCAATATGTACAGGCACTTGTACTAACAGGTTTTTGATGCCTGAAGAGTCTTCACAATTAAAGACACAATTAAAACAGTAACACCTGGCTTGAATAACACAGTAACTAATGGTTAATACTTGACTTGCAGCTTTTTCCATAAGGGGCTCACCTTTCACTCTTCCAGAGATCAACTTACTGCAGTCTGATGCACCCACTGCTAGTGACACCCACCCTTGGCTAACACAAACTTCTCCTTCCTTGACTCATCCTTGGTTTGGTCTGAAGACTGGGACATGGTCCTGATGTCCTCTTTCCTGAGAGCCTTTAATTATAGCCATGACAACTGAGTTACCCATCGGAGGCTTCAAGTCACACTCCAACACATTCACACCACAGACTGGAGTCTGCAGCTCACCCTAAGGAGTCTGCTCTGTTACTGCTCTCCTCTGTGTGTCCAGTTATGGAGCCAATACTTCCCGTGGTTAACAGTCTACTATCACACCGTGACTAAAGCAGTAATTTCTTTGCTCCAGGTGGCAACAAAATGGGCTCAAATGCAATATATTCAAACTTTTCTAAAAATCTATGTTGCATTCATCCCAGAGTTTTCTGTCAGGTCAGAAACATTAAGTCCAGAAGCTTTTTATATTGAAAAAGTAGCTGTTAATGTTTTCAAAGTACATCTCCAGAACATGAGCTTGTAAATGGGTGAAGTTAACCTGTCTTGAGTCAACCAGTCTTGGAATGACTGCAATTTCACTGGAAGATTTTGTGCAATAATGACTCAGGTAGAGGAGACCTTAACACCTCATCACTGCTGCCAAACACCATTGCTTCCTCTTTCTGTTTGACTGAAGACCACACTTCCTGTTCTGCATGCAAAGTAATAGACATGTGCTTAGTTATGAATTTCAGGATGTGTAACTGGTGCTGGAGTCAGAGGGGCAAGAGCTAAGAAGAGGATAACTTTGAATGCTATCTTCAGTGCTTAGGCTGTTATAACCCATTTATAACAAAACAGTGTCTTCAACTGAGAAATCATTTTGCCCTATTTCACTTCCAGCTCCAATCAGTTGCCACCACAGTGTCTCTGGAAACTGATAGTCAAATGCTAGAGGGGTTAGCAACATATCTCTGTTGTCCTTATCTACACCTACTGCCCTCTCCTCTCCCTCCCTTTATCTGTCTTACCAGATTAATGTTAAATTCTGTAAACAAAATATAGAAATGAGAGACACATCCTCTCAGAAATACCTGAAGCCCAAAGGATGACTTAGTATATGTGTGTCTGTAGGAAAGAAACCCCACCTGGGGGCTTAGTGCAAAGAGCAATTCATAACATTGGTGATTTTGGTGATTATGTATGGAGCCATTACATTTATAAAATGGGGCATTAATCATTATATTCATCAATAAAACCAAAATGGGGGTAAAGAATAGATATGTATGACTTCACCTGCTCATTTTATAGACACTGGCAGCCTCTCAAAGTAACAAGCTTCCTTACCACATGTGCCGGATGGGCACTGACGTGTGTTTCATGGCCACTAGTGCCCCTCCCCAGTCCAGAAACCAAACGTTGTATTCCTCCTCAAAGATCTGCAAACAAAGGAAGTACTGCATGAGTGCTCCACTCCCCTGGGAAGTGAAGAGTCAGAAGAATAGCAAAAGGCTCTGTGCTCTCCTTTGCTGTGCAAAACATACCTGTCTCCAGGAATTGCCACCATCAGAAGAGATGAACATGCCAACCTCCGTGTAGGAAAGTTCAGAGCCAATATTGCCTGCAACACAAGTGTCACACATTCCTCTGTGGATGAACACACTAATGAAAATGTTAATTAAATTTCTGACATTTAATGTTGGAAAATTAGAAATTAAAATTGGTTGACACTCTCCTGTTACTATCACAGAATTCAACTAACCATGTTATTGTGTCACTGCTATTTCAAAAGCGTTCTGGCTCTGGGAGGCAGCACAACTCAAGAAGGTGTTTTCATCAGTGCTCAGGATATAGGGAATATCATACTGTCCACCTACCTAATTTTTTTCCCTGACACCAGCAAGAGTAACCAACTGTTTTAGATGAGTCTGTGAGGAAAACCTGATGTGGGCAACCATACAGAAGGTCAGTCTATAGAGACATCCACGTTCAAGAAGATAAATCTACTATATCAGCTCAAAGATCTTCTTAGCCCAGTATCTTTTCATGAGTGGAAGCCCTCAAGAATTAGACACTGATTTAAAGGTAGCAGTGTAAGTTTTGTAACATTACATTTTAAACACCAAAATGGAAACTCCAAACTTTAAAACATGGATTTAAAGATGGAGGCAAGGAAAGGGAGTAAAAAGGCAAGAATTTTGTTGTTATCCCTTCATTCTTTCTGTCCAAAGCTGTTCCATTATTTCCTTCATTCACTTCCTCTAGTTTCAGCTGCATGCATTTAAACCTCAGAAAATGTAACTTCCAAACAAGTCGAGAGGATTTAGCAGCTGTACAATTAGATAATAAAAAATAGTTCTTCCATTTGCAGGAATCTAACCTCTGTCCTTTACCAAGTGGTCAAGTTTCCAGTCATTGCTGGAAATGTCTCACTGTAAATGAAGTGTTTGAGCAGCCAACACCTGTGAGAAAAAACTGCAAAGCTTATCCTTGAATGCATTCAGCAACACGGTGAGATGCTCCTGCTGTTGTGAAACTGGTTAGTGGAAACAGATGTGTAAATTCCCAACAGGTAAGGTTTTTTCATCTACAAAGCAGTAAGGCAGAAATTATATTCTGCCTTTTAAAGGTTAATTGTTAGACTGGGAAAGCATTCATCCCATGCACTGGCAGTTTGAAAAGAACCTAATTTACTAACAATTTAGATCAATGCCTAGAATCTCACAATCCTGCTGCCTCTATTTGCTTCCTAAAAGGTTAAAAAAAAAAAGCTTTTGTAATTACAGCATCATGAGTAGGGCTTGTTCCTAAGCATCCATCTAGCAAGTGCAACCTGCCAGGAGTGATGACTCCACTTGGCTATGCATGGGGATATCTGGAGGTTTGAACCAAATTTTCTCACTTCATTTGGCCTGGATCAGTGAACTGGAAATCACACGGCATCTCCCTTGTTGAGATATAAATGTCATGAAGGGAACCCAGTCTCGGGTTCTGCCTTAGTCTGGCAAACACACTGAAGCACAGAAGGACATGGGAATGCAAGTGGTTGGACGAAATAGTGTAAATTCATGCAGACAATATGCTAACTGCCCACACTTGCAGGGCACTGCTATGCTGAACAGGACCAAGGAGATAAACTGAGCCTTAGAAAGAACAGTTAAGCTATTCAGACATATTTGAGTGTAGGTAAGAGGCTCCATTTGAAAAGACAGAGCTGCCTCCATGGCTCAGAGACCAGCTTTCAATAGCACCAGCCATTCAGGAAGCACTTTGTTAGCCCAGCAGCTCCCACAGAGCTGAGGGTGGCTGGTAGCCCCATCCATCCTGTGGATTAATTACAGTGGCTCTGCCAGTGCCACCATGAAGTATTGTAGCAGGCTGTCATTGAAACAGCACAACCTGCCAAAGCACTAGTTTGCAGAACAGCCCACAGTACCAGTGGCCCATGCAGTGTTGATTAAATGCTGCTTGTCTTGCAGCAGTACAGAGTCAAAAGTAGGTGCCATGCACAAGACAGGCACCCAGGAAGCCCAGGCTTTACTTGACAGGCTTTGTGACAACTCTGTGCTTGCTACTGAAAAGGAGGGACATATTGACACTGCTGGGAGTTCAGCCCTTGGGTACTATTCTCTTTCATGGCCCCTGCAGAAAACAGGTAGATATGTCCATCAGTGGTTATAACAACATGAGAGGATCTAGTAATGCCACTGGGTAATGGCGTCCTGAAAGTGTGGGCTTAGATCTGGAAAGGGGTCATTGTAGAACAACAAATACCTGAAATCCTTTTTGAACTTGGGGGCATATGCTTTCTCCTAGCCCAAAGCAAATGGGAGTTAATGTGAATTAGCTTAGCACTTGCTGAAACAGAGCTGAAAGGTTTTACACCAATGGGGAATAACTCATATACTCTCAGGCTCCCAGGGAGGTATGGGTGAGCAGTGAGAAGCACTTATGTTCTTACCTGTGGCCACCAGCAGCCCAGGAGCTGTCTCTTTGCTGGAAATGCTCCCTGAAGTGTACGGATTCTCTGAGAGTTGCAGGCGCAAGTGCAGTGAGCAGAAGGGCTGTTGACAGAAAACAAACAAAAGGCAGAAGCTTTAATATTCATCAAATTAAATATCAGAGGAACCCTTGGTGACTGCACACAAATGCTCTGATCCTTCTGAAAATGACCCCCCACATAGGTCATATGTTCCTTTGATGGATAAGCAGGAACTCTGCACTACAAACAAGCACTTCTGTCCTTGTTTTAACAATAGTCTGACTTAGAGCACTTTTCCCCAGCAACTTTCTTATTCTGACTTGAATTCTATTAAACACATCAAGAAAGATGGTCAGAATTTGCCCTTAAAACTTATGAAGCTATAGATAAATAAATTTACTGAATTCATTTAACACACAGAAAGTCAAGAGAGAAAACGTGGGGAGTTTTGTTAATCTAGTGACTACAATAAGCAGCTCTGAAGGAGTCAGTTGTGCCTTGGAAAATCTGCCACTCACCAGCTGGCAAAGTACAGGATCCCCTCTTAGATCAGTGCTCGGTGCCTGTAGCAAACGCCAGTCTCTGCCCTTGTTGTAGGTAATGAAAGTCTTGATCTGGTCATCCACCTTCCTGTTAGCCAGGAATATGCCTTTGATCCCTGCTACCTAGGAAAAAGGGAGAGAGGTGAAAAAAATACATCGGAAGAACAGGCCAAAAGCAATGTCCATCTGAGCACTCTAAGGAGTGGAGGGTCTCTGTAAAAGCAAGGAAGGCATCTCAGCCAAATCTTAGAATAACAAATGGCACTAAAGGCATATCTTGCAAAGCTGAAAGGTCTTGTGTGGTTTCTCTCTTTGGAAGAAAAAGACAAAAGGATGGCCACAGAGCAAATCCCTAGGAACAGCCCACTTCTGGATTTCATTGAGTTCTTGCAGATAGGCTGATGATAGGCTTGAAGGTGCAGCATGCACCAGGTCACACTTGGGCACTGCAAGCTTGAGGATGGGGTCTGTCCCACTGCCTCCACAGACTGCCAAAATGGGGGAGACAGGAGATCACATCAGAAGCAGTGTGGGATCCTTTTGTGTACCAGAAAAAAAATTAATGCAAAACATGGGAATCCTGAACATGCTGTGACACTGATGTTTTGCAAACTTGATTTCTTCGCTTTCGTTCCACATCCAAATTCTGACAAATCAAGCCAGTTGTTTCAAGTGTTTTGATTTTTGTCAGCAGAACCCATTCCAGCAGAATATGGTCCTGTCAAAACATCCCCAAGAAGATTTCATGTTGAGTCTGGTCTCTGTTGCACAGCTGTTGTCACAGTGAAAGTGAGACAGGAAGAAGAAATTTTCTGCAAATCTGCAACTTCCTGGCAACTGTCAGGATGCAAATCCTTCTACTCTGAAGCCCCTGGACTGATATTAAACTTTAAATGACTCTGTAAAAATTTATTAGCATTTAACAGTGAAAAGTCCATGATATACCACTGGGGAGTACACAGGTTTGCCCAGGAATGTGAGACAATGAATATTAATTTTAGCTGGTCCATCATAGCAAAGAAATATACTTTTTCGGAGGCAGGAAAATATATTTAACTAGGTAAAGAAAAAACATAAACCCTGTCCTTCACACTAATCAATGTGTTATTTGTGAATTTTCCCTTATTGACTTAAACTACCTGGATTTTTATAAACAAATTGATTTTGTTGTTAAATGAGCATTATTCTGGCTGAAATAATAAAATGTTTAGTCATAACCTCTGCTTGCAGCTGCAAGAACCTTCTCTGTGTAACAGTAGTAATCAGCCATTTCTATTAGTATTACTGATTGTTTGTTTGCTGCTGGCAAAGCACTGAGCCCTGCATCTCAGCAGATCTTCCATCCAACAACTAATAACACACCAAAACCAGAATGCTCTGAAGAAACCAGGAACTGGAACTGCTCTGAATGCATTGCTGCTGGCCAAGGCTGACAGGCTTGGAAGAAGCATGAGGATGGAAGATAGTTTGGGGTAGAAGTAATCCATCTGTCATCTCTGGGCAAGTGGCACCTAGAAATTTTTGGTTGTAGTTCACAAACTGTTCAGTGCTCATGAAAGTGCAGTCCAGATTCCCTAACTGTGAGCAGGTGTCTCTAGATGCCCAAGGGGAAAAAAAGGTGTGTTTAGTCTTTCTATGGACATCCACGTTAGGATGAGAAGGATAATGGTTTTCTGTTTTGGAAATGACACATAGCTAACCAGTCATTGACTTGAGCCCAACCAGCTGTTGCAGCCATAGCAGAGTAACTCCATCTATTCCCACATGAGTCAAGTCAGCATCAAAACCAGGAAATGCCTCAGGGCTGATCCTAAAATGAAAATCCTGTGAGGTTGGTAAGAGATTTACACTTGCTTGAACTAGCAGGCCATTGCTGCTTTCTGTAGGGTGACCTTTACTGCATACCTCATAAAGGTCAATGACAATATTCCCCTCCAGTCCTCGGCTGCTTTTCACATTTTCCAAGGCCAGGGTGAAGTAGACCCCTCGGGTGTCGGAGATGTACAGATTGTATGTGTCGTTCTGGTTCCACTCTTGAACAGCTGCAAACACCTGATTCTCATCTGTGCTGATAATATGCATGTCCTGTTAAAAGAAGACAAAAGGCCTGTTACTGAGGATCTCTGTATTTCTTTGCCCTTCAGGACATGTAGTAATTACCATGAATTATGAAAGAATGGAGATGGAGCATGAATTATAGGTATGTTTAACAACTTTCTGTTAGAGCAAGCCAATAAATTACCAGCATTGTGACTTTTCTGCATTTCACTTTTTAAATAATCACCAGCTGGGCGAAGGGTTTTTGCTTTCTTCATTTTTGGTACCTTCAAGGAATTTCATCCAGTTTCATTTTTTATTTATAAATTTGTAAGTCAGTTTTATTACTCATGGAAGATTCACAGCCTTGGAGCCTGGAGTCTTCATAGTCACTAAGCATCATATGGCACCAGGCTAAAAGCAGAGATAATTTTCATTCACATACTGAAACAATGGGCTTATGCTTCCAACTGGCAAGGGATGGTTTCAAAAATCCTTGAAGTTCACATTTATTTGAAGGTGAGGTATAGATATCAGTTTGAGCTACTGCTGATAGTGATTTTTAATAACACACTTTCCTATTGACAGTTTATCTGAGATAATTATCACACAATATAGAGGCTATCAAAAGATCCACCCACTAATCTTTGTTGGATTTCTGCTGCTGACCAAGATACAAAAAGTCTAAAAAGGGAATCCCCAGTTAGTTTTAATTTCAAAGAGATTTGAAAGTGCATCTTCTTGGTATTATTTTAAAACAGGTTCATGGAAATGACCTTCAGGGTGGTGATGAGTATTGGAGCACTTCATCCTTGCCTACCATTGTTGAACAAACTGACAGAGGTTCAGCTAGAAGCAAAATGACTGTGGTTATATGAGACTCCATTTATCTATTTGTACCTATTTAAACTTTCTCTAGAGGCCAAGAGGCCTTGATTAATTCCTTGCACTCTTTCTGCATCAAGAAATCATAATTCTGGAAGTCTCCCAAAGGATGGAGTGACCTGATTTCAGGAGAGAATATCTGGAGGAAGATCAGCTCAATATCCTCATCCTGCCTAGGAGGCATCTTAATCTTTTGTGTGAGGTATCTAGATGAAAAGTTAGGATTGATTAAATGGGGCTATTTCTAATAGACCTAACATATCCTATCAGCATGAGATGGGGAGAAAAAACATTTGAGAGCCTAATTCTATCCCAGTGAGTACAATCAGTGGGAGATTTGCCATTTTCCTCAACAAAGGAAGACTAAATCAGGAGGTTTGTTTTTGCCCAGGAGCTGTAAATCCTTAAAGATTAAGGAGGTACCCAACCTATTCCAACAGTGTGAAAATAAAGCAAAATGCCCAATGACTTCAATCTGTTTTTACCAGTTGCAGTGGAAATATTGCATTACCCTGGTGCCAACCTCACATACGTAAAACTCCAGCAGAGTTCATTAATCTGCACATGACAGATAGTTATAACTGTACAGCAAAAATATTCTAGTAACTAAGGGCAGCATAAACAATCCTCCTTTACATGACTTGAAGACTTTTCCAGGACACCTAGCCTTAAAGTACTTCTGATCTTTAAATTAAAAAAGTACCCCTGACTTTATAGCATGTACCAGTTCTAAATCAGGGCCACCAACAAATCTGTATTATAACAGGTCATTTTCCTAATCCTGGTGGCAACAATATTTTTGATGCAAAGATATCATTTGCCTTGTTAGCCACCTCAGGAGCTCTGGCTCATGTTTAGCTGCTGTCAACCAACACCCCAGGTTGTCTTCCACTGAGCCACTTTCCAGCCACTCTGTCCCCAGCCTGTAGCACTGTGTGGGCTTGTTGTGATCCAAGTGAAGGACCTGGCACTTCACCTTATGGAACCTCACATACTTGGCTTCCCAAGATATTACATGTCTATGTTCACAAATGGTGGACTCACCTTAGGAAGGGAGTATTTGGGTAATTTGATCTGTGCAAAGGGTTCCCGTCTGTATGACACATAGTAAGTTGCTCTTCCACCAGTTGTCACCTATGAGAAACACCAAAGAAAGTCAGTGATGACCCTTCTGAGACAGTCTGTGATGACACCTCTAAAAGTGCTTGACAAACTTTCTTTCAGGTATATTTTCTATGACAGGCACAGCTGTCCCTAAAGGCATCTGGGTAACTCCAAAGAAATCACAAACCTGAGAGAGATGAAGAATTATTTAAGCTGTGCTATTGAACTTTCCATTTTGTCTCTTATGATTCAAATCCAGTGTGATTTTAACATCTCAGGAAAAAAAGTGCTGAGTAGGAGGAAAAGGAGGATCTGGTTTCATCACATGGTCCAGCTCAGTTACCTTGGGCAAGTATTTTAAAGTCTCTGTTCTTCTGTTCTTCCCCTGTAAGTAGGAGATAATCCCTCTTTGCTGCTTCTCAGCCTTGTCTGCACTATAAGTCCCTTGAGGCCAGGATTGTCTTCCAACAACCTTTTACAGTGACTAGCAGCAGAGATCCACACTAGCACCATTTACTGCTAACTGTAAATGTGATCTTGGAAAGCTGGAGCTAAGCTCTTAGATGCCCTTTGTCACTATGAAACTGGTTTCTCTGAAATTATGCTCTCTGAAAACGGATGTGCGTGGGAGGAACTGATAGACATCCAAATCTGCAGTTTCATGGACTGAATGAACTAAAGCCTATGCAAAACTGCCATGCATCAATGAGATCTAACAGAGATAATTTGTAAAATATGGGCTCTAAAACCTGTCAAGAGTCACTTACTCTTGCTGTAGGTGTTCCTTCTGGCACCATCTCAGACCTGGCTAAAGCAAGGCTTACGTCAGTGAATTTCCTACATTCTGATGGTTTGGCAGTCTTGCAGGTCTATAGATAAAACAATGCACAAAGCACTTGTCTGTTGTATGGAATATCACTTGTTGGCTTCTTAGGTTTCCAACAGAGCTAAGAGAAAGGACCTAGATTCTCTCCTAGATATACTTCCTTTATCTGACAGTGATATTTGAGAATGAGCTTACACAGAACATTGCTGCAGCATCAATTGTATTCTCAGCAATAATATCACCTCTAGACAGTGGCTTTCTTTCCTGGAGAAGCTGTCATTCAAAGGACACACTATTATTGGTTGTGAAATTTGATATCTAATCAACTCAAGGCTTTTCCATTGACAGTTTGAAAAACTGGAAAGAAAGGGAGGTTTAGAAGTAGGACCAGCTAATACACTAAGACTTCCCCTTCAGATTTTTTCCCATTTTTACTTGTAATGTCATCAAAACTGTATTTAGCAGCCTCCAGAGAAAAAACAAAACCAGCCACTATTATAACACACACGGCATAAGGTCATAAGAATGACCTATATGACAGCAAATAAACTCTATAGAGATAACATTTATCTACAGCCAAGGATAAACACAAACAGGAAAATCTAAAGCAACTTGTCTATGCCAACAGAAGAGACAGGGAGAAAACAGCAGTCAGTGGACTCTCACTTCATGGAAAGTGCACCGTGCACTGGCACAACAGTGAGCATTTCAGGGTCCTGCTCTGAGCTGAATCACAAAATGGTCCAGGTTGGGACCTTAAAGATCATCAAGTTCTTCCTTGTATCTAATCTAATTCCACGTCTTTCAGTTCAAGGCCATTCCTCCTTGTCCTGACACTCCATGCCCTTGTCCAAAGTCCCTCTCCAGCTCTCTTAGAGCCACTGTAGGTACTGGAAGGTGCCCTGATGTCTCCCTGCAGCCTCCTCTTCTGCAGGCTGAATAAGGTCAGTGAGTGCTACTTCTGAAATATATATTTCCCATTTAATACTTCCACATCAAAATAAAATTTTCACAGGAGAGAACACACTGTGCAGTTGATTCATACTGAGTCCAGCTAAAAGGCAAAAATTCATGTGTGCAGTAATTTTATCTCTCTCAGCTCTACAAGCACTGCTTGAAGGATTCCCACACTTCTAGATATTGTCTAAACAGCACAGGGAATATTTAAATATCTCCTCTTCTATTTTAGTACTTATGGCTTCCATTGGAAAACCCAAATTCTCAATTCTCACATGAACTGAATATGTCCAATGACTACTTGCTAAGAACCCTGCATTGAATAACCACATCTTCTGATGGACTGAGACATGGTCTTCAACTTGGAGATGAGGACATGAATATTTACACAATTTGTAAATTCTGTGATGACCAATTAAGACTGGGAACAGTCCAACAATCTTCCAGTTAATCCAGTGAATATAGAGTGGCAAAAATATCAAGGGGTGATAAACTTCAACTTTCTGTGCCACAAGTCTGCCACACTCAAAAGGTTTTACACCATTATTTTGGCTTTATCCCACTGAAAACTGGTGCCTGGAGGGGGTTTGTTTGAATTTGTTGCTTGTTTGTCTGATTTTTAAATGCAGAAAGTTAAGATTAAAACTGTTGAAGTTCAGGATGCAATAGTTAAACTCCCTTTCAGGCTTCCACCTGGACTAGGTCACCTTGACAAGGGTTTAGAAATAGAAATATTTGAGGTTTGTGGTCTTCCCTGAGCCAGTTAATACGAAGCCACCCACAATTCTGTTGGCAGGAGTTGTGTAAGCTTTTCCCAGCCAGGGTCTCATCTTTGCATGATTTACATGCACAGTTATAACAGTTCCAAAAAAATGATCAAGCCTCCAATAAAGTTTTGGCAAGCACCGTAGTACAGAATGAATTTTGGAAGGCCCAACTTAATTTATTTTGATGAACTTTTCCTATGAGCAAATGCTCCAACACTGTAAATCCCAGAGATTATGGCAGTGTTTTGCCCTCCAATGCCTCCTTTCAGTTCACGTTTGATGAATGTCACCCAATTATTTGCTGTGAGCTCATCTGTCATGCTCAGTACAGAATTAGCTGGGTTTGTCTTTTTCTTCCTCCATCGCTAATGACTGGATCATTAATCTGTTATTCTGGATTTCTACTTTATGTGTTTCATTGGGCTTCTGGCCAGTAGAAATTATTCCCATGGACAAATGTGTTTGTCATTAAACACATCTGTTTTTCTAACCTGTGTTCTTTCTTCCTCCCTCCACTCATGAGCTGCTACTTTTCTTTCCACATAATATTCCAATATTTCCACATTCAAGACAAAAATCTCATCTAATTTATATCAGCTGGCACTTAAGAAGAGAAACATGAGAAATTTCTCTTTGAAAGCCCTGAAACTCTGGATATGTTGGCTCATTCCCCCTCCTGACCTGTAATGAGACAGAGTGCATCAAACATAGAAGAAAACAAATACGTTCACAAGACTGCAGAAAAGTACATAAAATTTGTCATGGGATCTGTTTATCTCAGTAATTTCTGTGACATGTCTAGGAACACACAAAGCCATTTCTCATGTTAATGACTGAATATGATTATTTAAAAGTAAGCTTGGAAGCTTGCTTACTTTTTTTTTTCTTTAGATTGGAGTTCATCTTAGGCAAAAGCACCTGTTTATCTAAAAGAGTCTGGAAGGCAAGCAGAATGAATTAAGAGGTTTCAGACTGTAAAGAAGCCCTAGATGATGTGAGGAATTGTAGATCACTGCACATGAGGCTTCTTTATCATCTTCCTGGCTGGCTTATGCTGGGACTCATAATTTCCAATGTAAGGCAGATATTGATGGAACAAACATGAAATTACTAAATCTCAGAAAGGCCCCTGGGCTAAGGAGGACACCACCTGCCTCCTGCTGCTCAAAGAATTTGCAGGAAAGTGAGCATAAAGCTCACAGAACCAAATTTTACACTTCTTGTTGATACTAAATTTTTAGTAATATATAGCTGTTGTTATTTTCAATAAACCTCTCCCTTGTTCTCCAAGGTGATTCCCCTGATCATAGAGTTCCCCTCCTTTCCAATAACATCAAATGAGCTGGTATCAGTGTTGTAGCAGCATCCTGGATCTGTGTTCTCCACCTCCACAGGGAGCCCTGTCATCCCTCCACATTGCTTTAACTTAAGTTCCCTTTCTCCTTCTTGTGAACATAAAATCCCCCAAATCAAATTGTGGATTAAAGCACAGAAGAGTCATGGCAAGTTCAGCAGGCAGGCTGCTCCACTGACATCCTTCCCAAGGGATTTTGGGGTTCTTCAGAGACAGCCCTGCCTAGGCCCTGCACAGGTTTGCGAGTATGAGGATTGAAAAGCTGTGCCTCCTCTCCCAAGCCTAACCACAATTCCAGTCACAAGAGGTTCAGAAGATGAGGAAGAACATGAACCTAGTGTAATGTTCTTCCTTCTTGATTACCCACCATGATCAGGAAAAGCAATCTTCCAGATATTGCTGTGTAGTGAGGTTCTCCACTGCCTTAGCATAAATCCCATCATGGCAGGTACCATCCAGTCAGAATTACCTCCCTGTGGTTTTCACTAGTATCATGCCTTCTGCACAGTCATTGAACAATATGCAATTACCTGATTGTGCTCTGGAATATCTGTGCATGAAGCACCCTCAAGTTGCCTGGTAAATTCAGCAGGCTTAGAAAACATGACACTCTTTAGAGCATCACACTCATCAGAGAAAATTTGCTGTGACAAAGCAGAATTTATTATACTGGCCCTGTCCCTGTTCAGCTCCCTCTCTCCTCAAAGCAAAGATGACACAGCTAAAGGACAGAGTAATCTCGAGTAAAAATATTGCATTTTTTTTGAAAGCAACTCCTGCAGAAAATGTGCAGTTACACCAAAACACAAGCCACATCAGAGCTGCAGGTGCACATCACCCACACAGAAATCAACTTATGAGAAGAGCATAATTGTACACATTAAACTTCCTTTTGATTTCAGAGGAAACATGAGTTTGCCAAGGCAATACTTTACATCATCGGCTGATCAATCAGACAGCATGATGGGAGGGGAGAGAATGATAAAAGAAAGTACATCACAAAAAGCCCTAGAAAGAAAATCAATAAAAAATAAATAAATAAAGGAAAATGTTAATAATTTTATTTTATCAAGAGATGTTTAGGCTCAAGTTCCAAATGTGATATTTGGCAAAGAAATGACAAAACTGCACTAGAAATGGATGAAAAGCACCCAGCAGTGAATAGGAAAGTAGCTAACTACTTACTGCCTGTCTTGCTTTAAGAAGAGCTTTTAACTAGCACGTGGGATGCACTTTCTTTCATCTGTATGGATTAATTTCCCCCACTGGAGTGCTGTCCAGCATTTTAAATAGGAGCGAGAGGAGATCATCTCAAGCAGGCATTATTCACCAGTAAAACAGGTGTAATCGTGTTCATCATTTAAACGTCTTCATCCTATTAGTTTCATAATAAGCTTTTAATGATTCCTTCAATAAAAGACTCAAAGACCAGCCCCTACAAGCTGGAGAGTGCTCCATTGTCCCACCAAACCGTTTTCTCTACCATCGATCGCAAAGATAAAAATCAATCGTAGCTAAGCAGGGTGAAGTTAAAAATAAATTGCATGGATTGATTTCTGTTAAGACCTTTGGCTCCTAGTTAATGGAGGAAAAAATGGAGGAAAGAAATTTATATTTGAACATGGTGTATTTAGCTTCTATGAAAATAAAGAGATGGTTCTACACTGGGAAGTGAACATTTAATTTCTCCCCTCTATCCTGTTTCACTGCTGAGAAGTCTCACATTAATTAAAAAAACAACAGCCAAAAAAAACCCCCAAAAAATAATAACCATTTTTTTATTCCTGGGGAAATCTGCCACTTATTTAAGTTTTTTAATTGATAACTTGATAACTGAGATCAGGAATCCCTATGAATTAGCATCAACTCAGCTGTGGCTGCTGGCTGAAGTCTATTCACCTGATAAATTACTTCAATTCAGCAAATAGGCTCATTTAGCCTATTCTTAAATACTCAATAAACCTGAAACATATACTCATGTCCTACTAAACATAAGCACTTTCAAGTGCTCCTAAACAAGCATAATTACAAACAGTAATAATATTAAACTACTTCTCTGAGCTCAGCTTAGATATATGTAGCTTCTAGAATCAGGAAATTTTTCCCCCTCCATAACGCCTCAAAGAGAAAGGTCCCCCCCACCTGAATTTTAATATCATAAATATAAGTATTTTTCTTTCTACTGAGGCTGGGGAAAAAAATGTTATTATAAATATATCCACTCTGATAAAACCAGAATTTGATTCAAATAAAAAGAAAGTATATAAATGCCATTTTGCATCAAATTACTTCAGCTGAAATTTTTGGACACACTGTGATGAGACACCAGGCATCCAAATAAGGAAATATTATCCACAGGTTTTGTAAGAAATTATAAGTGATTGTGGGTGAATACTGACATCTGCATATGTTTTAAGGAAACTTTTCTGATGCAAAAGAAGACTGAAATGGTTCAACAGATTTTGGCAGAAGTGTTTGTTCCTCTGAGCCAGAGGAGTTATTCAGATGTGCACTGTAAGATTCCCACTCAGCTGCACCACATAAAAACCTCTGGAGAAATTCTGGATTTGCTCCTTTTCACTCCTGCCACTGAGCAGGCTGAAATGCTGCCTGGCTGTGCAACTCCCTGAATTAGGCAAAAGTCTTCCAAGCTCAAACTTACTTCAGAAGGTGAAGAAGAGCCAGATAAAAGATCAGTATCACAGAAGAGCATTTTCACTTGAACTTTTCACTTTTCATATGTAATTCCTACAATTCCTACAAGAACTGCAGCTGCTTCTACGCTACTGCAAGCACAGGATGTGAATAACCACCATCGCTTGCTCCTAAATGGCAACACCACAGACCCCATCACATTCAGGAGGATCATAAACCACAGCCAAGACCCTGTCTCTCTTCCCAGCTGCCCTCAAACTCTTTTCTTTCTTCATCACATCAACCTCAAAATGAAGGGCCACCAACAGAGCAATTTGGCTTTTTTGAACATGGGATCATTATATGCCCCAGGACAACCTGAAGGAATATGGACTCAAGAGAAAGATGTGCAGTTCCCAGGGTTCTCAGGAGACTATCACAAATGAAATGGCATAGAAAGAGGATAAGAAAGCATCCCAGAAGGAGAAGTAGCAGCAGGAGCCAATGAGAGACAAGACACTTGAGTTTCAGCCTGCAGCTAAACACCTAGATAAATTATGTCACGGGATGGAAAGGGGAAGTGGCACTCATGCTTCCACTCTTTAAAGGCCTTGGAAAGTGATAAGGCACTGCTCCTCAGAATGCCTTTCTGATTAGTGCTACAAAGCATTTCCCTTTTAAAGTGTAAATGGGGCAGGATCTGAAGCAAAATGCCAATCCTTTCCAATTAAACTTTGCAGTGATCATTCCTTGTCCTTATGCCCACCAGTCAAAGAGAGATCTGAGAGGGTTCATCTCCAAAAGCATTTGTTTGGCCTGTATCACCCCCAAACCCAAACCAGGTATCAGCTGCTAAGTCTGAGAGTCTCCTATACTCAGTGGTGTTGTCGCTGCTATGGAAAGTGCTGAATGTCTGAGCTTCAACTCAGATCAACTTCAGCTCCTCTCCACTGGGATAGCAGAGTCTGCAGCATCCTGGAGAAAAATAAAGACATAAAAAACAACCAAGACAGGTATTGATCACCCATCCCCACACCTCTGCACTTACAGCCAGCTCAAATCAAAAAGGCCTAAGTAACCCTGAGGGTCTCCAAGTGCTGACAGAGACAGAAGCCTGAGAGGAACGGGGACAGCGAGAACTGCATGCCAGACTAGACTGCTATGATCTCTGGGGAAAAAGGTACAAGCAGAAGGGTTTATACAACACAACTAGATTAATAGGGAGATGGAAACATATTTACGAGACCTAGATCTACAGCTGGGGAAAAAAAGAGAAAAAATTATTTTGAGAAACCAAACCCTTTCTCATGTCCCTTAGGATCTTGTGAATATGCCCAAAATCTTATCTGTCCTTTTCTAACTCTATCAGTTTGAACTCACAGAAAATACTGTCCCACCCTGTAAATTTTGTGCCACTGACATCCTTGGGTCACCAGCACTGTAACAGTAGTAGTGCCAGCAGTCATCATGTCACACATTCTGAAGAGTTCCACCACTATTTCTGTCCCTCTCCTGATACCCAGGCTTCTGTGTGAAGACACAGTCCTCACACGGGTCAGCACTGGGAATGTCATCCCTCTCCCCTGGGAGCCAGGCTCATCCAAGGTGGGAGTCCAGCCCCACAGAAGAACCACTGAGTCACTGCACCTTGCAAGAACCTTTGGGCAGCCAGGACCAGCTCCTTTAACTTAGCAGTACTTAGCTCTCTATGGCAGCTATGGGTCTGCCCACAGGAATGCTGCTCTCTGCAGAAAGCACTGCCCCACAGCAAGGATGATTCCCAGGGAATTCACTGCCCTATTCATGCCCCTCAGGACTCCTCAGACCCCCCCAATAAACAACACTGCACTGGGACTTCTGTGGCCCAGATTCTCCTCACTGGCTGAAATTGTAAGAATCCATGTCAATTTAGTGCAATACAACGTGAAATAAGCGGTGACATTTGCTCATGCTTTCCCTCATTTTCAGTGGAAATTTTTGATCTGTTGACAAGGAAACACAGAGATCATTCCTGATCCTCTCTTTATAGAACCAAGTAGCATTGTCATTATTTGTTTACTTGTAGGAAAATAAAAAGGTTCTCTCCAAACAATGCTGTCTCACTCAAAATAGAATTTCCTGAAAAAGAATCACCATTTTTATTAAAGCCTATTTAATTTTCAACACTTTTCAGCCACCTGAGCAATTCCATTAGAAACCCTGATACAAGACTTACTTGAAAAATACCTTTTCCAGAATTCCCTCTGCAATTTATTTTTTAACATATAAATTCTCAAAGTATCAGTACTCTAGACTCATCCCACATGACTACCCCTGATCCCCATGTCTTATAATGTAGGCTCTGCAGATGAGAATACCATAGCACAGTTTAGTTAATTGTCAGGAAATCACATTTTTTAGGCAGCTGTAGATTTTGCACCTAAGTTTGGAAAGTGATATTGTTTCAGTAACAAGTACTCACTGGAGCACAGCTATGTAATTGGACACCACAGACAGAAATTAAATGGCAATGTTGATCATCAAATTAGCTCCTTCTGCTATATTGCATAAGTCCAGACATACTCCAAGGTTTTCTCACTAATAAATGACTTGTTTTGCAGGTTGTATGAATTTCAAGTATTAATCATGAAAGAAGATTATGATATTGGCTCCTGGTCACACCAGAGCAATACTGTGAACTGAATGAAAACTTATACATGCAAGAGAGGGTAAGAGTTTCTCTTCATGTATCAATTTATGAAGAATTATCCAATTCAATCCTAGTGACATGACAGGCATCCTTAAATAACTATTGATCAATCAAATAGAAAGTTAGTCAATAAATTCAGAGTGATCACCTACTGTTTTATTCATAATAATTCTTCCTAGTCTCTCTCAGTAGCTATTTCTTTCTTCCCTCCACATTAGCTTTTACATCTTTCCTCATGGGCTATGTTATTTATCTCTTTTGCCTGGCAACAAGTGCCAGTCTTTTCAAACTCTCCTCAACAGATAAAATTTTCAAGCCTAAGATCATTTTCATTTTTTTTTCTTTGTACTGTAATTCTGAAAGATCCTTTCAGAAGTGCTGCACAACAGGAATTGTTGATTTATAATGGCATTATAATACCTTCTGTGGTCTTCTTTCCCTATCCATTATGGGTCAGAGTATCACATTTGCTTTGAGTGCAGTTAAACAAGTTAATGCTCCTCAGGAATCTTACAGTGCAGGCCTGGTAATCAACTTGATTAGAATGGATATTCACTAGTAAATAACTCAATGCAGATAATCTAAGACATTGATATCACTGTCTGGAATTCATCTTCCCTGATTTCAACTGTCAAAAATATTGAGGTTTTCACTAAGCTCTACCTAGGTTCCTTCCAATATTAATGAGAAAGGTATACTCAAAGAGAGACCTAGCTCATGTTGAAATAGGTGAAATAAGAGATAAATTGCCCCTGAAGGTTTCAATCCCTCTAACTTTAGGGGAACACTGCCTACAGATTTAGAATAAAAATCTACTGGTTTAGTGACAAAAGTTAAAAAAAAACAAGTTCTCTCTCCACTCCAAGACATTAATTGTGATTTGTTCCAGAACAGACATATCAGAACTCATGCACCAATGCTTTATGAAGCTATTAAACCTGACCAAGTTCTTCACATTTAATTTGATATTTATTTATTCATCTCTGTCTAATATTTAAAATTCTAAAGACCTGGCTCCTACACTTCTGTCCAAGATTACCCAGACTGAACAGCACGCGTGAGACATTGCAAGCAGTCAATCTGACACATCCCATAATAGGCAGCAATACCACATGGTTTGTGAGGCTAATGCATCCAAGACATATCAGCATTCCTACAAATGTACCAAGCACTCTGCATAGCCCATTGACCATGTCCTGGATTTAACACGCCTTCAGCCCAGAGTGGATCTCCACTGAGACCAAAGGAAGCAGTAGCAGACTGGGTTTCATGGGGGATTGAGGGGAGCTGTGGCTCCCACTGCAGCAGGTCATCTCCAGAGCAGCACACTCCCCTACTTTCAGAACAAGTCTGCCAATGTTGCTCAAATGCATGCAGTTTTTATACTGCAGTCCTCCCAGGCCACAGAGACCCAGTCCTCCACTTAATCCCAGTACAGACTTACCGTCTTCCCTTTTATAAGAATGCCTGACAATAAACACAGCAAATCTTTCTCATAATTTGGATACAGACAAGGAAAATGCTCACTCAAGGAAATAAAATAGGAGATTAATATAACCCAGTCTTATTCAAAAGAGAAGCATGTGGTTTTTTTGCACCACATGAATCCAGTCGTCGTCTCATTTTGCTCCCCCTGCTTCAGCTTTGGAGGCAAGCAGTTAACATCACCATGTCTGTAATTTCTGTGTCTCCTGAGCTTCCTACAATCTGGAATAACTGCAGCCTGGCCCTCAGTTTTCAACCAAATGGTACATCTTCAGGAAGAGCTCTTCCAGACAGTACTATTCATTCTCAGGCTTCCACAGACACAAAATTTAGAGAGATGGCCCTGTTCCATCCAGCCCATGTATTCTCAAAAAATCTCAAAACCACATAGTTTCTCATTCGATTTCTGACACTTTCTCCTCATCTCCAGAATCATCACTAACTGACAAATTTACAGACATTTTTCACTTTGAAGTTGCCCTGTAACAACTTTCCTCAATTTTTCTGCTATTTTACCTCCTACCACAAATTCTGGCTCACTCTATTAGCATTACTTGACTGTCAAATCAACATAAACCTTTCCAATTGCTAAAATAATCATTCTCAACTTTCTTTTGTTATTTTCTGTTCTCCCCAATTCATTTCTAGTTCCTTTGTATTTTACAATTAGCCACACAAATAGCAAGTTGTGAAATTCATGGACTCTTAACAAACAAACTTTAAAAATATATGATTCAAGACAAGTGATAAGCAGGGAGATCAAGTGCTGTATCCCAGACTGCAGAGCCAACGGGATGGACTCTAAAAACTGCAGTCTCATATGCTTATCCTAAGAATATCCTAAGAATATACCCAAAGAAAAAATCCCTTGTGCAGGCAGAATTCATGTCCCATTTGCATGAAGCCAACGTACCTGGATGAAGATGTATTCATCCTGAACAACCAGGGAGCTGACATCGATGGAGCGCGAGAAGGGCCCGCTCCTCTTGGTCTCGGAGCACTCCTGGATCCGACAGGTCAAATAGTGGGTGTCTGCAAGGGGAGCACAGGGACATGTCACAAATGCCCAGCTAGGAGCCACTCATCTGTAAACACCATCAGCAGCTCCAAAGAAGGTCTTGTCTCCAGCTAGGGAGATGTTATTTCAGGATCTGCCTCCAGCCTTTGACACTGTAAATGCTCTCTGAAGTTAGGAGTTCACCACACTTCTACATTGGCCATTCCCTTTCCTGTTGTGCAGACATCCTTCAGGAGACTGAAGTTCAAAACCCCCCATCAAGGGAGGGTACCAACCATAAATGCATCAGAAAGCTGCTATCAAAAGCATCTCCCAAAATTAAGTCTTCATTCTGAGCCTAGCAAACCTAGGCTCAGAATGAAAATGCCATGGCCAAAAAATAGCATGAGTAGCTGAAGATTCCTAACGGCAGTTATAGGCACTGCAAGAAGCATCAAATGCTTCTGTCTGGAGAGAAGAACAGAAGACCATCACACTAATGGGATCCTGTCAGGCCTTGGCATTGCTTGGGAGGAGGAACAGGACTGGGAGAAGAACATGAAAACAACAGAAGGAAAAGGCAGATGTATAGAAAGGCAGAACAAGAAGAGACATGCTCTCCTCCAGTAAATTGAGAGAGGTTATAGGGGATTAAGCATTATTTCACTCAGGCTAAGAAAAGGCCTCATGGAACAGAACAATGAATTCATTGTGTTTCTGGATGTGTGTAATCTAAATATGCCATCTCTGCTTTTCAACTGCTCTTTTGAAAACTGCAAATTAGGAAGAAAATAAAAATACTACTAAGATGACAGCTGGAGTGATAAAAGGGTCATATCTTTTGCACTCTGGCACATTACAGGCCTCCTAGATTCAAATGTTTCTTTGCTTTTCTGCAAAGGGTGAGGACAAAACATCAATGAAGTAAACAGCAAGTTTGTAAGGGCTGGGGTGAGCCTGGTGCAGTGATTTTAGTTCACAACAACTTTCTGACGTGGACCTTGTCAAACTGAGCTTGAAATGATAAAAGAGGAGTTTAAAAAGACAATCACTAGCCCAGCAAAGCTGCTTATAGGATTCTCCATCACAAAAAAACTGCCTTGTCCTTGGTCTGTGTCCTTCCAGTGACAGCAGTATGTGGGGCAGTGGAAAGCTCTGGGGGGCACAACTGAAATCCTCTGAGATTCAGCCAACTGCCTTCCCAAATTCTAAAACAACATTCATAGAATGATAGTTTCCTCTTTCATAGTCTTATCCCAGCAACACTCTTAAAAATGCTAAAAGAATGCAAGTCACAGTCACTAATAATTAGACTAATAATTACTAAAATATTTTGTCCAGAAGAGTCACAAACTACAGCCAAGCTTTAATCTAATAAAGGTCCATGCCCAACCACCCAGAGAGTGAAGGCCCCTGTTTAAAGGCTGCAGACCTGGTTCTGGGTTGATGCACCAGGGATTCCAGGTTAATAAGGGCTGAGTCAGAGCAGTCACACAGGTCTGGTGCAGTAATGAAATCGTAGTCCCATTGAGGATGCTAAAGCAGCAGAAAATGTTGCTGGTGCCAGCTCAGAGTACTGGGCAGTGTTTAAAGTGTATGGTGAAAAACACCTGACTCAGAGACAGTGCCAATAACCAGACTATCAGAGCTGTGCTTTCTCCCAGCAGAAAATTCCAGCAGCAGCAGCAGTAGAAGAGAGGTCAGACTTTCAGCTGGCATAAATTAAAGTTCTTCATCAACTGATATACACACACTTGGCCCAGAGCTGCGATTTAGCTCCTCAGTATGGAACCTAAGACAACCTTGCAGTGGATAAAAGCAACTTCTCAGAAAACAAGAGGGTCTTATGTGCTGCCATGCTATCCAAAGAGATCAACAGCGGTGACTTGCTCTTTGAGGTAGCTCTAAAATTAGGCAGAACAAGGAGGAGAGGTCAGGAGTTGTATTTTTAGAAGCTCATTCCCTCCAGTACGTTCTCCCACACAGTCGCCTGGATATTCTTATCCTTCCAGAAAGGGGATAATTTGCTGCTGCTGAGTGACAGAATGGGAAGAGGAATAAAAACCTGTCACAAATAAATGCAGATAAATCACAAGTGTTGACATGACAACGAGCTTCCTGCCTATTGGGAACTGTGTCATTTTGAGTGTGTTACACCAGCAATCAAATATACTCAAAGAATGGCACCTGATTAATATTCAAGGAGATGGTGGTGGAGAAGAGGGGGCAGCTCACTACCCATTTTCCATTTAGTCTCTTGTTTTATTTATTTTCATATATTTTACAATACAAACCCATTAAAAAAAAAAAAAACAAACACAGACAGAAATAAAATATCTTTAAACCTCTCTGCTTTAGGATACCAGCTAAAGTCTTGCTTTTTTCCTGCTTTCCCAAAGAATTTTTTTTTAAAAATCCCTTTAAAATACATTAAAAATCAGGTAAAAAATATAGCAGCACCCAGTTCCATTCCCATTTGTGTGAGAAACAATCTCAAGTCCCTGCTCAAGCTTCTAAAAGGGTGCCATTCACAGAGCACATCTTCTCACGTAGAAAGTACAGGGTCTCTCAATGAAAGCCTCCATTAAGAGAGAAGAGGCCATCCTAACTTCCAGGCTATTATCAACCTCTCCTCCAGAATGAGGTAATTTTGCATCCCCATTTTGGGCAGCCACAAGGTAAAAGGACCTCACCCAGAGGGGCAGCTGACATGAGACTAAGCCATGCTTCCAAAGCCTTGCTTACCTTTCAATGGGAGTTGTATTGCCTAGGGGAGGTTGTTTCTATCTGGGCACTACTTCCAATTCATATATTGTCCTACACAACACCAGAATTAAAGGGTTTGGATGTTTTGGTTATTTTAGCGGGTTGGATTTTTTGTTAATTTTGGGATTTTTATAATGTTCAACTGCAAAAGGAGTTGAAAAGGGCTCCCTACTTCCCAGGCAGCATTTAAAATTTCTCATGCTCATAAGCAACCTCAGCCACTTCCTCAGCACATCTGTGAATGTGGCAATATGGACATGAAGCAGCCTGGAGGGCTTGCTGCAGCTCCAATCCCAGCGTCCATGCCTCCGCCCAAACCCTTCCCACCTCCCTTAGGATTAGGGAATGGCTTTCACAGATGTACAGCCATTTTCCAGCTGAGGAGCTGGAACCACCTCCTCATTGCTATTTAACACAGTCTTCCATCTTGAGGTTCTGGAGTGTATTTTTACCCTGTGTGAAGTGACAAAACGGAAACAATTTCTTGAAATTGTAAGGGACACACTGGTGAAATAAGCCAAGCTACCATGTCTCATCTTTTCCATGCCAGCTTTGGCAGGAAGCAGGAGCACAAGAAGCTCTCTCCCCAGAGATGTGGGTCCCTGAAGGGAGGCAGTGAAACAGTCAAAGCTGTTGTGCTGCAGGCTGCAAAGGACCAACCTGTGTGCAGGTGACTGTGACTTAGACACAGGACAGCAATTCCTGCTTCCCTCCTGGGGTGGCTGGCCAGCAGGGCTAATAGGGAAAAGGGCAGCTGATAGAGACAAGTTGCATTGGCAGATTGACTCAGCTTAAATCAGGTCCTGGTGTCAGGCAAGATTTTAAATCATAATATCGTGAAGATTTCCATGAGAGGGAGAAAAAACTCACTAATAATTTCTCAATAATTTTCCCCCAAAGAAAAAGACATGTAGACTCTCCAAGAATTAGTTACCCTGTTTTATCCTTTTGGTTAGCTTTTCTCCCCCTCTTTTTCCTAGAATTCAGATCCCAATTTTTTCAGTGTATCTGTGAGTGGGGTGAAGATTAACTCACTGAAAATCAGAAAGTTCAAAATATCCTTCCCAGGAATGCTGGTGGGTGCTTGTGTCAGTGTGATCATAATAGTTCCCTTGCATCCAGCCCTGTCCTTGCTGCTGCTTATTACACTCTGGCAGAAGGCACAATGCCCAAGGCTCCTACGTGTTTTTACAATTTAAAAATGCAAGCCTCGATTATTATTCTGCTACAATGACTCTGCCAAGACATCGAAAAAATGTGAAAAAACTTCATCTGCTACAAAAGATGGGAACAGCTTGAGATAAGATAGGCACTGGAATTATCAGCATCTTGCAGTATTTAAGGACACTAGGCACAGGAGCAGATGGGTTTTTCAGAGTCACAACCATCTCTAATGACTGGACAGACAAAACCACGTGGCAAGATATCTTGAAGGACAGTCACCAGAGAGGTGAACAGGACTGCCAGCTCCCAGATCCATAAGCTTATTGAAAGCCTTGACTCATTTATGGATGAATGAGATCCCAGCATGTCCCAACACCTGTTCCCAGCTCCAGAGCTCCCTTTAGGCTCCGGTGTTTGAATTGGTATTGGATGGGCTCTTGAGTCCCCTTAATGCCAAAAGAAAAAAAAATTAAAAATTTAAAAATCATCAAATTCAGGAGTCTAGTCCTAAATAGCACTTCCATTCCTTCCCCTCCCTTCTCCACTGCTTTTACTCACTAAGTTGTTGGGTTTTTTTGGTTTTTTTTTTTTTTTTTTTGGTTTCTTTTTGGGTTTTTTTTTTTTTGGTTTGGTTTTTTTAACTTAAAAACATGGAGGCAAACAGAAGAAGAAGAAAGAAAAATGCTCAGCCTAGGAGAATCATGTATTTTTCAAGCAGCCAGTGACACTGAAGGCATGGATTCTTCTATCTGAATTAAACTAAGCAATGGGAATATTTAAATCTATGCCTGCTAATGCATCAAATAAGTGACTGAGCCACCAGACTGACCTAAACGAGGCATTAGAGAAGCCTTTCCTTTCTTCTGCACAATACTGAGGAACACTTTCATCAGAAGCTTTCTGATCAAGAGGAAGTAACTGCAGGGCCCCATATCCAGCAGGTGTGAGTGCCTCAGCTATTTCAATGAACACATGAAGGCCCACTTTGGTTGCAGAACTAACTGGGAGAAAAGTTCAGTGCCCCATTCCTGAGCACCCAGAGCTGAACCATATCACACTGGGGAAGTCTATAGCTGTGAGGCTGTCATTTCTTTGTAACACAAACTAATATTGTTTTAAGCCTTAGAACCTCTAAGTGGAGCAGCACTGTTCTTTTGTGCTGTGCTGGGAGAGGAGTCCTTTGGTAGAGGCCAGCAGGGCCAGCACAGCCCGACAGACCCGGGATGGCAGCTGCAGCGGGGCTGTTTTGCTGACACTACTGGCCAAGCCTGGCTTCCAGTGCAACTTTCAACACCACCAGCTGCCAATTTCAAAATGCTGAATTTATATATTAAAACAAGAACAAAGAGCAAACCCCTGAGCAAACAAGACCTGAAGGAAGAGAGCTGTCTTTAAGCTGGGGATACATCTTTCAAACATTTACATCCTTGACATATCCAATATTCAAATAGCTGGGTGAGCAAGTTTAAACTTAGTTTGAAAACAGACTCCATCAGCACTTTGCTTGCTTGCTTGGGATTTTTTTATTTGCATTTGACCACTTCTCCCATCATACCTGTGACAGTACACACGGCAGCAAAGGCACTGAAGATGCCTCCCACCTTGTCCACCCACCTGTCGGCCTGTTTTGCTTTTTCCACATATTCAACAAACAGCTGTCACCCCTGAGCTGTTATTGCCTGGTTATTTATTCAGCTGCCATCACTAAATAGCAGTGGGAGGCCAGTGAGTGATATTAGAACATCCACAACCTCAGAGAAGCCATCTTGACAGACAGGAGTTTGTTCACACATCTGGCCTACGCAGCATTTGACTAAAACAGAGAAAAGTTTGCAACCAACAAAAATGAGGCTTTTTTTTCCTCCCAGAAATCCTCTAACTCCTCAATCCTATGCTGTTTTTCTATACTGTCCCTGCACCAAAATTGGATGCTTGTTCCATCACTCCCATTTCCTCACGCTGGAGTAAAGTTCTCTACAAGGAACAGATGCATTACTATGCTGCAGTTCCTGTGAGAAATATCTAAAACACTTCAGAGACAGTAAATCAACTTACTTCTAATACCATCTCTTTGCTGGAGATTGACTATGTAGGAATCCATTCCACTATAAATCTGACTAGATTTATTTCAGTGAGGAGTTAAGAATTTTTTTTTCCTATTTCCTGCTTCAGATCCAGGCACCTTTTCAAGTCTGTTATGTGTTGGTTGGAACATCTATTCATACATTACGAGCAAAACTAAAAAATTACTTTCAATACAAGACAAAGGGGCACAGGGACATTCTGCCTGGAGATCAAGTATGACTGCAGGTAATTTCTCAAAGTCTCAGGTACCACCTAGTGTTCTGAGCACCTCTGGAAATGCGCAGAGGTTCCATGGTACAGTGCTGGTAGCCCAGCTCTTTGTGATGGATGTAAACTATGTGATACTGAAACAGCAGAGAACAGAATAGATGGGTTCTTAGACTGTGCTTCTGTCCACCCCCTCCACAGACACAAGCCCTGCAGCCCATGACTTTCCCCTACAGGTTCAGGATAAAAACTTCACATCAAACCCCATGACCCACATCTCCCCTACCAATTAAAATGTAAATGGGGAAGTAAAATGGGTAAACTGGATTCTCATTCCCCCTCCATTCTTGGTTCAAAGCCCAGTTTTTAGCACTGGCTGCAGGCACTCACGTCCATCAGCTGTCCGGGCTTCCATGTGCACAAGGTCAGGTTCTTTATCCAAACCAGCCACTGACCTGGGAGGAGAGAGACAGAGAGAGAGAAGACAGTCAGTCAGCTGAAAGGCTGCAATCAGACAGAGCTGGTGAAGGAACACAAAGCCAGTTTAAACCTACCTTGGGACACCTGGTATGCAGGTCTCCACCTTTCAACAACTCGCCTCCTTTGTATTTCCACACAGACCATGCTCAGGGGCCCTACACCAACCTTCCCAGGCATGAGAGAGTGATCCTGCCTGTCCCTTGCCTACAAGATCAAGGCTGCTATGACTGTTCTAGTGATAGCAAAGAGAGCTGGTCCCAGAATCCAGTAAAATCAGAGTTCTGTTTTAATGCTGAAGGAAAAACAAGGGCACAGCAGCCTCATGCCTTCAGAAAGCAAATTAAAAGGAGGTTTTATTTGGCTGTTTAGAGACATGAAAGACTAAGTTTCCTGATTTGTCCCTGGTTTGTTGGGCAATCTTACTATCCTTTACCTCCTTTTCCCAATCTTCAGAAGAAAAACAGTGTTGCACATATGGTGAATTTCTGATTTTAAAAAGGTGAAAAAGCATTCATTATTCACACCATGATCCCATGCCATCCGTGGTCCTTGACAATTATGAAAAGAGGCACAAGGAATTTCTTTAATCTCACAAGCTGGAATTCAAGCACTCCAAGACAAATCTTCCCATGCATTGTTATTTACTCCCTAAAAATATTTTTCAAAGCACATTAAAAAGATACTTTTCCTCCTGGAAAAGGGAAAGTCAAGCCCAGAACAGAAATGTTATTATTAGTGTCCTGGCTGATAAGAATCACTGAGAGATGAACATTTAGTCCTAGCAATGGCTGGCAGGGGAAAAAAAAATCCATAGATGTCCACGTGATTTATGGTGCTGCTTCTCCTGAGTTAACCAAAGGGTTAGATTAAAAAGGGACAATGACAAAAATCAGTTTCTAATTCGGTGGGAGTTGAATTTGATACAGTAGATTGTAAATAATAGATTCCCTCTGAGCCAGCCAATGTTCAGAACTCCCTAATGTTCTGGAAAAAATTTTATCACATTCTTTTGCCGTTTTCATCCTTGGGGCATCAACAGCAAAAACATCAAAAATAATAATGATAATAATAATTTAAAAAATACAGATGCTCTGATACATTTTTGTGAATCCCACAAAAAACACAGCAACTGAAGTAACGACAAACATATAAATGTGGTGGAGTTCAGCTAAGATCAGGCAGTGCTGCAAATGTCAAAATAACTACATTATGACCCACTGTGCAGGTAACTGAAACTGGCACTGCTTGTTAACGAGAGCACCACATCGATAGCAAGTCCCTTCACAACGCTCTGAATTGTGGCCAAGAGATACCAACACAACAAAACAAAGCAGCACAGGCAGGGCTTTCATCATTCCACTCACAGTGAGAAACAGTCTGCTCCTTAATCGCTACCATCAGTTTCAGGGTGATCCCACAAGGAAGAAGGGCTGTCTGCTATTGGTAAGGATGCCAGAATGAGCCTGAGTTCCTGTGATCACACAATTATTGGGATCAAAGCTTCCCAATATATGGACATGGTTAAAAGTGACAGTAGGACACACAGAAATCCCTTTAAATATCAGTGAAAAACATTACAGTGTGCTGCAGTATTAGTCCCCAATGTATATAGAAAGCAATCTTTCTAGTCCATAGCAGAGGTTTTCTACCTTTTTCAAATGAGTGGCCCTAACTGCTGCAATTTCAGTCATCACCCTTGTCTATGACATGCCAATAGAGACAGATGTACACGCTTACCATCATATCTATTCATCATCACTTAATGAAACAGAGCAGTAATTCCAGCACTTTGAGATAAAGGCTGGGAACACTTTAAGGACTTGCCCTGCAGCCCTTACCAACAGGTTTCCTACTTAAATTCAGCCTTAGATGCACTCTCCTGGCATCTATCCTTCTGGAAGCCAGGCACCAGGCTCCTACTCAGAGCCATTTGCTGCATCCTGACACACATCTGACAGTGTCAGATGGCTTCACCTGGGCCCCTGACACCCTCTGGGTCTCTCCCCTCCAGATGGAGGGGCCATTCTATCTCCCCCTGCATCAATGGGGCAAAACTGTTTGGCCCAGGTAATAAGAGACATCAGTCTGCCACAGTACTGTTCATTTTAAAAGGGACTGCAATTAGAAAAACCTAAGTATATCCAAACAAAATCCAGAATACTCATTACCATTGTGCATTTGCATGCATGAGCTCTGTGGATCCACTCATAATGCCTTTCAAGTGTGCACCAGGGAATGAGAGGGATCTCCTGAAACATGTCATTCTAGCTTGAGTTCCTTTCCAGTGCCATCTACTTGTTCCCTTAATTAGTTTTGACAAGCCTAATGGCTCTTTTCAGATTAACAATGATGACAAAAAAGGACTAGCACACAGCACACTCCTGGTACTCCTCTGTTCACCAAATAGTGGCTACAAGTTGAAAAGCTCACAAAGTGTTCTGAAACACAAAAGCAAGACAGGCTGCTCTATCTGCAGATAAGGCTGAAAATTGATTAATTGGTCATCCTTCCTTCACTCAAACCAAGCTGCTCTCTTATACCAATGACTGATTGCAAAACAGATCCCCAGTCAATGCTGTTTCTTCATGCCTCACATCTGTTCCCACTGGCAAGGAACAGAGCTTTGCTTTGCATTGCTCTGACTCTTGAATTGGGGTATTTTTAGTAAATAGTCTCCCATCATTTGTCTGGAGGAGCTTTACATGAAGGATTCAAAAAAGTCAGCAGTGGAAAGAGCAAGATCCTGAAGCACAGCTGTAAAAACACACACAGACTCTAAATCTATTCCTTTATCCTGTTGTAATTCTCTAACCTTGAGAACTCACTACAGCAACCTCACAACCTCACAGGTCTGGCAATACAGGAGCAGCAACAGAACAAGAAGAGACACTTTCACAGCCCTGTATTTTCTTACACTCTGGAGAACATTAGGAGGATGCACTGCTCAATATTATTTAAGCAACTAAAGCATGTTGAGGAGAGATGTCAGCATCCCCTGACTTATACAACCAAGTGCAGCCAACAGAGTGTGGTGGCTGGGAAAGGCTTTCATGATGCTCTAGCTAATGACTCTGTCCAGAGGCTTATAAAGACAAGAGTATTTAACACTCAGAAGCCTGAGGTCCTAACCCATGGTCATACAGATCTGTGGGAGTAAGCTCCAGACAGCAAAATTTTAACCAAGGTTCACAAAATTCACCTGTGTGTGCTGCTGTCCTGGATGGCCAGAGGGAGTAAAATTAGGCACCCTCACGGTGAGAAACTGAGCTAAATCAACATCCTCCACCATCCCTATTCATTAATCACCCCTGGCATGACAAAATGCTGAGAGCATGCAGGCATAGTGACAGGAAAGGTCAGTTTTTTCCTGCTGACACTTTCCTCAACTGCTGCAAAAGCAGTTTTCAAAATGTGAAGCCTGCAGCCAGAATTACAGCAGGCACAGGATAATTTTCCAATTAAGAATTCAAACTACCTCTGAATTCCATTAAAAGAAAGAATTGTTCCTTTTTTCCTATCTTCTGGTGCTGCTTTTCCTTTCTGTTTTCATGGTAGCTCTTGATTTTCACAAGATCCTTCCTCCCTTCTTTTCAGAAGAGAATTGTGTGCTCTTGAAGGATGGACATGATCCTGGCAAGGTCCTTATCTCTATCCTGAGGGAAGAGCATTGTGCATGGCTGCACATTTACTAGGCCACTCTGCTGATATTTCATCTCTGACTGGGAGGGAGAGCAGCCAATAAAGGCAAGGAAAACACAATATTCGGTACTCTAACTATTCCTGAAGTGTTTCCTTGTAGTTTTCAACTACAAGGTGCTGTATACTTCAAAATAAAAAATGCCACACATGCAAAAAAAGGAAAAAAGAAAACCAGAGACTCTTCAGGTTACCTGCCTACTGCACAGCCCAGCTCATTTTTCTACCAACTCTAATGCCTTTTCATGGAATAAACAATTTTTGCATTTTTTTTTCTACCTATTTTGCCTAACCCACCAGGCATTTAAAGGTGAAAATGATTGACATTTGTCTTCTCTAGGATTTTAAATGAAAACAGCTGAGCAGTTCCAACTGTCTCTGTTGATCCTTGCTCCCTAAACCATCAGTTGAGAGTAAGAGATGCTCTATTCCTCTATCTCCTGGACCCGAGAGTTTGGGAGATTTAAGTGAGTATCACTGAATGTGAGCAACATTTTTGTTTGGGATTTGCAACAAGATAAAAGCAAAAATTCAGGTTACAGGAGTCAGCCTTTCAAACTTGATCTGGAACTTGCTGGACTGAGCTTTTTGCCAGGGGTGTGTCTAGCTTCTGACCAGTCAAAGTGCCATTCCCCAGCTTTGAAAACCAATTCAAAACTTTTACAGCAAATTGAGACTCTCAATATGCTGACCTGAAAACTCATTTTTGCAGGTTAAGATGTCATACCGAAGGCAATTGACAGTGTCCATGTAAAGAGACAGAGCAAACAGATGGATACTACCTAGCAGGATGTTGTGCACTAAATAAGGGCTGGAAACATCAAGGAAAATGGCACATTTATTGTAAAATAATATGTAAAGGAGGAAAAACTCATCCTCTTGCTGCAGGCAATTGCAGTTAAGTTAGTGGATGTTGCCAATTAGTCTGATGTAATTATAATTCTATCACGCTCCAGAAGTAAGTAAACACTTTTGTGTCACACCAAGCAAGCAGTGCATATTTCCAACTCATCCAAGCAACACAAGAGCCATGCCCATGTGCATATATGGAAGCAGGAACGAATTCATTCAATTCCCTCTCAACTGACCTGGAGTTTTCCATATAGAACCTTTGCTCAATGACACATGCCTTTCCAACAGGCTTCTCTTCTATCTGATACTGCATCTCATTTGTCTAGGTATCAATAACTGCAGTTGGCTTCAGGTTGTCAAGGCAATTCATGTATTAGTTGGTCTAAAATCACCTCCAGCAGACATTAACTCTGGGCACCTAACAGCACAGCATACACCCAACCTTCACAGAACCCTGGGCAGCCACCATAAACTACCATAGTTAAGAGCTATACAAATGTTGAACTGTTGGGGCAAAGAATGTGTTTATTAAACACATAAATACAGTATCATTCTGTGTGGCTGAGCCGGGGGAGACGCTGCTGGATATGTTAGGATGTGATGAGGTCTCTGAAGAGTTATGGGCAAAACCTCCTTGCACAGCATATTGCAAAAGAAGCTTGGGAAAAAAGCTGTGCAGGAAGATACTGTAAGAAACTGTCTTAGCTAGGTCCCTGGAGCTTTCTACATCTTTTCCAGTGCTAATTTCCGTGATGCTGTAGTCCTGGACACCAGCAGAAGTAATTGTTGCGAGACTTAGCTTGCAAGATAAGGGGAAAAAATTGCTAAGTGTTTATTCTCAGCAAAGCCAATCCTTTTTAAAATGGTCCCAATGAATTTTAAGGAGATTTTCTGCATGGTATCTCAAAACCAAGGTGTTTGTGGCATCTGCATGTGTTTCCATATGTGCATTCATGCATGTGCCTCCGTGCATCTCATCCCCACCTGTACCAAACGTCTAAACCTGTGCCTTCCCTGTAAGCTCAGTGGATCACAGGCCCATGAACCACAAAGTTCCTACACACAATTCTTTTATGCATAAACCAAACCAAGAAGAGGAAAGAGGTCCAAATCAATCCTTTCCTTGAGGGGAAAACTGGCATTTAAGTTCAACCATGTCAACCACCACCAGAGAATGCATTAAAGGCAGCAGGCTCTGCTACACTGAGAATCATTTTTTTCTATTATCAGTACATACAAGAAGGTACTCTTTTTATCACAGAAATTAACAGGGAATACATTTAAGGTATATTTAGCAACAGCAAAACTGCTGTTGCTTAATATTTCTTCTTTTCCCTTTATGTTAACACCAAAACCTATGCACAAATAAGGCTGGGTCTAGTTCTCATCCAGTTCATAGGTCTTAGTCCTTTAAAATCCTGTGGCATTTTTCCCAAACCTATACCATAAATCCCAACAACATTCTTGTGAAATACATTTGAAAAATTTTGCGGGTAGAAGGCCAAAGATCCTTATTCACAGCCTGATCAAGGTTTGAAAGGACCAGCAACAGGCAGGGCATGGGCTCCAGGTGGCATCCTAATTTGCCCATGGTGCTTTTGAAATAGCTCCTTATGGGGACTGAGGCTCATGCAGGGAGGGTGTCAGCTATGCCAAGCCAGCCCTGGTTGCTCCCAGGTGCAGCCCCAGCCCTGATGCTGAGGAGCTGAATGTGCTGCTCCTGACTCATTGGGGTACAGCTGACCCAGATTATGCAAACGCAGTCCTGAGGGCTTATCCCTTATCCTAATTGCATAAGAAGCCTTTGTTTTTTGCCAAGTCCTAGAAGGACCAGCATCAGGATATGGTGGAAGTAATAAAGCATCAGCTCATCAAGTTATGACATCACTGTCCTGAAGGCTCTCAAAGCCTGAGTGCACAATACACCATCAGCTCCTTATCCCAAATACATCCAACATCAACAGTGCTGCTTTGGAGAGGGCATTTCTAGAGAGGAGGGAGGGGATTTTCCTGGGGTTTAGAGGTCTGCAAGTTTTAAGCATATTCCAACACAAGGGTTTGATCCTGTTTTGCCTTCTTCTGGAAGGGACACTTTTTTGCAGAACAATTTCACTTTTGTTTTTCTGAATTTCAAATCCCTTTAGGAAACAAGAATAAGAGTATATTTTTTTGATTTTTGCCTTTGCTCTAGAATTAGTTTAGTGCCTACTTTAGTATGAAGCCCAGTTAATTAATGTTTTCCCAGTGCTTGGCTACCCTCCTTTGAGGAGGGTACATGGGGAATTGCTATAGATTATTGCTTAGCTTTTCCATGAAACATGAATCAGCCCTGTTTCAGATCACTTTGGAAAAGCAAAGTACATGCTCAAAGACCCCTCAGCTCTGCCTGGAAGTCCTGTAACTAAAGATTTCACTGGGGTTACTCCTCTCCTTCTAAGGAAATGTTTGTAAGACTTGTAATATTCTTCCAAGTTTGTTTCCTAGCAGAAGTATCTTAAACATGTCCCATTCAAGGAATGTTTTACACAAAAATAAGGATTATCAGATACTGTGTGTTTAATTGGCCTCATCTGGACAAATGTTTTCCAATTGTAAATATGACATGCCTGAAATGCTAAGGCTCAGTGATTCAGCTATTAACAGTGGCCTAGGCACAATAAAAGACCTCCAAAAAGCTTCAGAGCAAGAGCATCATTTAATAAATGAATGCAGCAGTAGATGGATAAAAATAAAGCCTAAATTGTCTAAAGAGGGGATGCCAGTATGAAACTTGGCACAGCCAATATGTATAGGATTTGCTGATGAGCCCCACATGCCTATGAGCATTGTACATTGTATTAATTAAGGAAGAATGAGTCTCTACATTCCCTGTTGCAGGATATTGTGAAGAATCACCCTGGGATAACATCTAACATTCTGGAAATGAATTTGTGGTTCATTTCATGCATTTTGGGGAAAAACAATATGAAAAAATAGATTTGTTTCACAAACCTTTTGTGTCAGTTGTTTCTCTGCATTTCAGACACTAACCTGAAGAGAACAAATGGCTTATTTGCTTCTTTGACTTTTAGCTATCAGCCAGAAAAGAAATAGGGAAAGAAAGGAATGAAGAACAAAGGTAAGGAGAAGAAACAGAGACTAGAATGAACTACTCTGTTCTGGACCAGCAAGCATAAATGCATCAACGTGTCTCCTTGCCCCCAAAAAATCACACTCAATTAGCTGCTGAGAGTGAGAAGCTCATTTGTCTCAATACCACAGGAGGAAAAGACAAAGAAGCAGGAAACAAAAGGGATTCTGGCAGCAGACAGATATCTAAAGACAGGCTCTGCCTGTAGAAACAGAAGTCTGTGTGGCTATGATTTGTAAAAGCAACAGTGTCATGAGGTCAGCAGATCACCAAGTGTCTCATGACAAGACAAGTTTGCATCAGAGACAGAAGCATCCTTACAGGCAGAATGGAGGTGAATAAAACAGACACAGCCACATGCAGGTCTCTGTCAGTGAAAGAGCAACAGTGCAGCAGGAGAGACCAGAGAAACCAGAGAGCTCTTGTGGGTCCTTTGCTCTAAGGTAGGCAGGTGAACAAACAATAAGGAGACAAGGCTGCCCAGGGGGCTGAGCACTAGACACACTCCCAGCTCTTCACAACAGCAGCATCCCAAAGCATCCCCCTCCCAAAAGCATTACCCTGATCAAGTGAGAATGCTCAGGGCAGAATGCTGCAGGGGGAGTCATGTCAAGAAGCAAAGGTGTATGGTCCAGCTCAAAGTAAATCAAGAGCTTCTCTTTGTTGGGTTCTTAATCTGTGGTTACAGAGGAGCAATAAAAGGAAAGAGCAGGACAAGGCCAAATGAAAAGTAATACTCTGCTGGTTTCTATCCTCAAGGCGAATTCCAAAGTGCTAGCACACCGTTCAAATCTAATGATTTGTAGAAAGAAAAAAAAAATAATTCTGAAGAAACTACTGCAGATCTAGAAATGGCTTTAGGGAGTCACTATTACAGATTGCCCCTAAAATCAATATTGTAATGGAACATGTCTCCTTCACTCAAAGATTTTCAATCAAAACTTGAAAATCAAAAATACTGTGAGCAAAACCTAAGAATCTGTCTATACCCTTTCAACAAAAACGTGGCAGAGTTTTTGGCCGGGTTTTCTTTATTTTGTTCAATAAAAAGTAGGATTTTCTCCTATGTGAGAAAACCCAAATCTACTGAAATCAGCTCTGAAGTCTACAGGTATTATTTATTATTTCCTAAGTACCTTCTGGCAGACACAGGTGAGTATGTTTCTCTCTCAGACTCTGCTACAGAACTTCTGATAATCCACTAAACATGGAAATGTGTCTGCCTCTCATTTTTATTGCCTTCTGCCCAATGGAGAACAATTATCTTGCAAGATAATTACAGAGCTACGATAACCACTGCTATGTCCTATTCCAATTAACTCACTACAAATATGCAAGTGAAACAGCATCACTCACTGGCTTTTCATCCTTGTTCTCTATATGATCAGCAAGACACAAGTTACTGAATCAACATTATTTAAAAGAACCTTTAATGCAGCTAATAAGATGCTCCTTCCTGCTCTTACATTCTGATGTAGCTTCATGCTCACTGTGCTTAACAATAGCAAAATTAAACTCATCTCATTCTACAGAGGAGACTCAGGGGAATGCCAGGGAATGAAAGGATGGGAGTTTCATTTTCTTCTCTTGCTGAGAATGAATTCTGCCTCATATAACTGCTGATGAATTGTCGTTTTAAGAGAGTTTGTTAATTTACAACAAGCAGAAGGCATAAAAACGGACCTCCTTATCTTTAATGGATGTTATTGAGCAACACAAATGGTTCACATTTAAATTAAAGCAGAAACATCTTGTCTGTTTTGCCATGATAAGACTGTTCTTTTTGCACAGCATGGACTCAACTTCTTCTGTTAAACAAAACAACTGGTTTTGTTCAGCACAACACCAGGCAAATTTCCAAAAGTTCAGCAGCTGAAGTCAGTTAAGGGAAATGAACTGGAATTTACCTGGGTCCTTCAGGGAAGTGAACTTGAATTTACCTGGGTCCTGCCTGATGCTTTTTGAAAAAATCTCTCTGCAGAATTTTGAGGTATCTAGTTTCAAGTACAAATGGTCCCTGCCAGCGCAGATGTACTCACTGAGGATAAATCCTCCATTAGATTGCAACTTCCGCTGCAAGGATGCTTCCAGCCCCATTTGCTGGAAAGAAACAAGAGCTGTAAAGGGGCATTTCTCAAAATCAAGTGGGCCATCAGGGATGAAGTCTGGGGCAAAGGCAGGATGGATCCAGAAAAGATGCTCACTCCTGATGCCTGTAGGTGTTTTGCCATTGAATGAAATAGCCAGAAAATTATATTTGTAATCAGAGTATGTGAAAAGAAAATTCCTAAACATCTCAGATCAGCAGTGATTTTAAAAGAATTCCCAAGTGTTTATCTTTCAGTCATCTGAAAACAAGAGGGATTCTTCCCCACACTGAGAATTCATCCATTTTCCCAGAAATTGAGAGATTAGTATGATATAGAACAAAGGTCAAAACCTAACCCGAATTCCACAGGAAAAAAAAATTAAAAGTGGGAGACTATTCCTTGCTAGCCAGAATGCACAAAATATGATGCTACTTTCAGCCTGGCAGCCTGGCTTTTGATTAGCTTTGCCAAGCTATGACAGTATGGGAGATCCCCATATGCCTCAGAGGGATGTATTATTCAATATATTAATTAGAGGGCTGGCTTTCATCAATCCTTCCTACAAAGTGTCACAAAGAATTACTCTGAGACTGTTCCTGACAGGCTGGAATTAATTTGTGTCTGAGTTCACGTGCATCAGGAGAGCCAGGATGAAGTCAGGCCAGGCAGACTACATGAGTCAGCAGTACAGCATTTCAGCTTCCAACACTGGCCTTTGAAACACAGTGATGGGGTTGGGACTCATTTGTTTGGATGGGTTCTGATCTTATTTGTTACCTTCTTGCAGGAGCAGAACACAGATCCTCCCACCCTGCTCTCTTCAGACAGACACAGCACTGGGACCCACTCCAGGGATCAATACAAACTGGAAGAAATATTTAACAAACTCTTCCTTAAAGCATTCCTGGTCTTCCTTACTAGTGGTTCATCTAGTCTGCTTCAGCCTCAGACACTCAATCAAAGAGAGTGGGGGGGAGATGAGGTTACAAAATTATCCAAGACCGGCAGTGGGATGGTAAGAGAAGAGACTGGCTCCTGGGAGATAAAGAAACCTGACAGATGAGAGACCAAAGCCAAAGGCTTTTTGATGGCTGAAAGCACTGACTGCAGAGCAACAGGTGACATGTAGTGTAGGTATTAGATTTAAGCCAAATGAGCAGAAATATTTTAGCCCTTACTTTTTGAGGGCTTAAGGAATAAAATAACTTCCAGCCACAGAATGTTAAAGACATAAATGTAGCAAATATCACAAATTGTACTAAAATCATAACAAATCATTAATTCTAAAAGCTTGATAGTATATATGTAAGGACATCCACCATTACATTAGTGGAGAGGGATAATCCTTCCTTCTGCAAGATATGTTGTGTTTCTCAAGCAAAAAGAGGTTAGAGAGAAAAAGAAGGTGGTTAGAAAGAGAAGTCCTTCAAAGACAACTTATTCCAAAATTGCCCTTCCAAAGGATTTACCTTTCGTTAAAAGAACTCATTTTTGCTGTGATAGCAGCCAGAATTACAGAGGTGTATACATAATGTGACACTTTATCATGCAGCACTTTACTTAAGGTTCACTTATTATGTAGTTCATGGGTTTTAAAGAAGAATTTAAAGTACTTAAAATTATTTCCCTTCAAAATCACACAATCACACACAATCCTTCTAGCCAGAATGCTTTTAGTATGATTTTCTTTTTTTTTTTTTTTTTCTCATTTAAAGAGCTTTGAGCCTAGGCAGCCTGATTAGCATGACATCCATGGGACTTTGTAAAAATGTCAAACACTTATTTTCCTAGGAAAGCAGGCAGTAAGGAGAGGGGCACCACACAATGCTAAAGCATCCATCAGTTACAACTTAGAGCTTACATTCATAGTACAAGAGATTAGTTCTAACAAATTTCCTTTGTAAGATAAAGTCATCAGTCAGGATAAACATACACCAAACCTCCATTTATGGTTGGGTTTAGTCTCAGGTAAACTAGAAAATAGTCTGTATTATTTCTCCAGTATTGTACTATGGGTTTTTTCCACCTTCTACAAAGATGCTTTCCCACATCCAACTATTTCTGTTGATCTCTCACAAATTTGTTCAAAAAGAAACATAGACTGTATTCAGAAAGGGAAACAGTAATCTGAACATTACACTGGCCAGAGGCACTAATGAAAAGCATTGGGTCTGTGCAGTCTCTATAAAACAGTCCTGCAGCATTTCCTAGAAATAGAAAATGAAGGATTTCCCTGTTCTTAGGGTCATTTAGGTTTTTATTCTCTTAGATATCCATAAAATCTATCACAATGTCACTGGAAGAGCACTTACTAATCTATAGTTCAAAATCAGGATAGGATTAGAATTAGGAAAAATTATCACACACTTTGTTTCAGACTGCATTCTTTCCCTGTTTTAATTTTGTTTTTAAAATCATATATTGTAAAATGAAGTTTTAGTCAAATTTTAAGATTACTTTAAAAGACCATCCAAAAACTGTCAAATATTTCACAATATCCCTTCCTTTAATTTCTGAGAGAAATATTTTGATAATGTTGCCATGAATTCTAAAATACCTTTATTGACTTGGAACTTTTTCAACAGAAACAAACACTATTTCAGCCAATGAAAAGTATATCCAGGTTCCATTTATATCTCTGTCACTGAGTTACTGTGTAATCACAAGTTAGTCACCCACAACCTAACATTTGGAAACACTAAATATCTATCGTGCCAATGACATTAATTGTAGGCACACAGAATGAAATAAAATACCTGGCCTCACAGTTTCACTTTGCCACTTTTTAACTGAAAAGGAAAAAAAAAATTAGGTTTATTACCAGCATGGTGTTGTTTTATTATGTGTCATTATCACCATGGAGGTGTTTAATTTAATTAACTAAAGTGACCTTGCAAGGAAATCTTCCAATATATGCCAAGAATTTATGAGAAAGTCTCATTTCTCCTAAACTCTTATTACAGGAGAAATGAGACTTTCTCTTGTAATAAGAGTTCAGGAGAAATGAGACTTGAGGCTAGAGTATGAAAATGTTGTCCATGTTGTACAATTCATGGTCATGGTGGCTTGAGTAACACATTCCAGATTTCTGTTAGCTTCACTCTCCAGGAGAAAAACCTTCCCGGGGTGTTTTTGCCCACCGGGCATGGGAAGCAAGTCCCTTTCCAGAGCCAAATGAGTCATTAGCCCAAGGGAGGCTCCAGTAATAGGCACTGGGCACTTGCCTGGGAGATGCTCGTAGGTGTCCAAACCAGAGTCATTCCTTTATCCATAGCTCCTTGTATGGTATGGTTTTAATTATGAAAAACTCTAATGTAGGATGATTTAAGAGTCAATTTGACATTTACAAGACTATGTTTTCCTAACACTAAACTTGGCTGTAAAAAATCAGGCAATGTTTCCCCAGCATTGTGCAATGACACCATCTGGCAGTTAATGATTAGTGGGATTCACAGGAGAGGCAGGCACATATTTGACTAACCATCTCTTTGCTGAAAAACTAGGCAAGGAAAGGTAATGTCAGCTGTATCCAAAGGTCACTACTGGAACTGCTGCTGAAACAGTCTGCATGGACCAAAATTGGCACTGGAATTAGGAAATATCAGTGCTGTCACATTGAAGAAATAAAAACAGACACAAACATCTGTGTGAAGGTAGATGCAAACCTAGACAATAACCTTTAGAAAAATTGAGGCAAACCCCTTAACTTCTGCCACACTACTCTCAGATATCCAAACCATCCTTCACTAAAGTCATCCTGAAATTCAAGCTTCAACTAAAAAGAAATAGACTGGCTGATACATTTTATTGCCTTTTCCTACCCAAAATCACAAAAGAGACTGAAAACCTTGCCCTCAAATGACAAAATTTGTTGTCTCATTCCTCAAACAACTGTGATAGAAAACCTTTAACTCCAAAGCATAGCCTAAGTTAGTGGACACACAGCCTCTTTCCTTCTTTCAGTGACAGTGTTCCTGTCTCACAATTTTTAACTCTCACAGATCAAAATGAGTGTGGCTGGCATTGTCTCACAATTTTTAACTCTCACAGATCAAAATGAGTGTGGCTGGCATTCACATATAAAAAAAATAATAAAAATTCCAAAACAAAACATAAAGCTGGTTGATTATCATGGAAAAGAAGGGACAAAATAAAATTCTGGGGAGATTTGTTGAGGGAATCAGTAATGTATTTCAGAACTGCTTGATACAACTAATTTTTATACTTGCAAATACAAACACTGCTCCTTGAAGCCATGCTAGTGCATGTCCTATTTTCCTCCTCTCTCCCGCCTTGTTGGTCCTTTCTGTCCAACTTTCATCACTAGTGTGTATTTCAGTGGCTTTTACTGACTAGACTCATGCTGCACATTGACCTCAGGGCTCCAAGTATCAGAAGTACCAGAGGCATCAGAAATTCTACACAGATTTCTCTTTCTCTTCCATGGAAATGGGTATTCCCCACATTCCTGCTCCCAGGCTTTGAGAGAATCACCTACAGTCCCAGAGAGCACGAGTGAAAAATAAATGAGAGAAGGGAAATGTCTAGCAATAACAGGACAAAAAAAAAACCCAAAACCAAACAAACAAACAAAAAAAAAAAAAAAAAAACCAACAAAACTCCCCTAAAAAACCCCCAAAAAACTAAAAAAAAAAAAAAAAAACACACCAAGGAAATGGTTCCACATCCACCACTTCATATTCCTCAATGATGACGTAAGGCACGAAACAGGAATGTGTTCTCCAAAAAACAAAAGGCAAAAGCCTGGGGAGACCCTAAGAAAGGGTGCTGGTGTCCAAAGAATTACAGTGCTGTCCACTGCCCAGGATGGTGATCCTCCTGTCTGCTCAGCAAGCATAGGCAGGGCCTCCAAAGACAGATGGACAGGGGATATTCACAGCTGTTTAGCTGACTGGACAGAAAACACAGGTCCCCTTGAGAAACTCTGTATTTGAAAGAATTAAACATGACAAAAGGATTTCATATGCCACTAAAGCATCTTTTCATTCTCTTGTACACTCTAATGCTCTTAATCTACTGCTGTAGCTCTTCATATTTCTTTATTTGATTACTCCACCTACTGCAGTCATCAAGGTGCTCTCCTATCCCAGTCTCCCCTACAGGGTAACAAGGGCAAAGTCAGCTGGAGCCACCCAAGGTGACAGGGAAATGCTGTGGTTCAGCAAAGAGCTTGGTGGATGCTCCAGTAACCAAACCATCCTGCCCACCTGCTTGGTCCCATTGTGCTGCTGCAGGAAAAGGCAGAGGTAGTAAAAAAAAATACTTAAGGACAATTCAAATCCTATGAATCTTTATCAGGAGAGCAACAGTATTTAGTCAGCAGAACAGACCATGTGTTTTATAGGCAAGGAAGTTTCCCCAGCATTTGTACAGTACAAAATACGAGCTTTATTTTTTCATACCCTCCACATGGCAGCACAGGTGTCTAAGTTATAGTGATATAAAATGAACAGGGCTCAGAGGGAGCTGCAGAAATGTGTTCTGAAAGAAAAGAACATTGAGTAGGATTTTAACAAACTTTGCACCCATGCTGGTTTCAGTTATCTTGATTGATCTTGGAATTTCTGCATCACATTAGCGTAAACTCGCTATTTCCAGTCTTACAGGATCCTAAGTTATTAAAATCTGAGGCCAAGGCACGTGGGAGCCAAATCTGGATGCCTGTACACACATCAAGTAACACATTCTGTTCAAGCTCTGCCACTGTCATCAGTGGGTGTCGTTAACAAATGAATCACTACTACCAAAGTAGAGAACTCAAATTCTAGGGTTTTTTATAACTGTGAGTGGCCCAGGGGTGAATCTCAGCTCATGCACAAACTTTGAGCAGGCTCAGGATCCCAAGACAGACGTCCCATGAACAGTTGGACATGTGGCATCCATAATGAATGAGAACACAAAACTACAAACCAGTGAGTAGCACCAACAACTATGACTAAGGAAAGAAGCTGAAAGCAAGAGCCAGGACACAAGTTGGGATTGGAGCTTAGGGCTTTGGTTTTGACCAGGGGAGAGCCATCACAGATGCTGCCTGCTAGAGCTACACCAAAAAATGCACAGAGTGACTTGTGTGTCCGTGACTAGCAGAGAGGTTGTGCTTACTCGGCTGAGGGAAAATTCACATCCCAGTCTCACAAGCTCTGAAGCAATCATGATTCTCTCCTGGCCTTAAGGTCTCTATGTGTGAGGTCTCTCAGAGAAGGTATAATTATTCTGAAAGATCTCAGAGAGAAAAATAAGACCTCTTCTTGTCAGGTTGACTGATCACATGAACTGGGTGAAGTTTATAGTCTTCACAAGCCCATTCAAAGCAGCCTGAGAGATGAAAGTCATGTTTTGAAGGCAAACACATTCAGCAAAGCCTGCCCCAGACAAAGCCAGCTGCATTCCAGTCAGGTGGAAACCGTCCCATTTCATGAAGGATGCTTACCTGAGCCTCTACTAATGAACAATGCAAAGCAGCACAAAAGAGCAGCTTGTCTCATTTTGTCATCTCCCTATCATTGCTATTTCAACTTTCATGGAAGTTTTAATTCAGAGGTTCAATAATGTAGTATTTGATAGACTGAAGACAGGGACAGTGATAGGCTGGTGACATGGAAAGGCAAGCCTGCCACAGGCAAACAGAGAGCTGCAGTTGACACACCAGAGGGTGGGGAGGGCATCCAGAGAGAGACTGACAGACTTGAGAGATGGGTCTGTGTGAACCTCATGGCTCCAGGAGGAGCACCTCTCAGTAGCTAAAGAGAGGGAGCTTTTACAAGAACATGTAGTAATAGGACAAGAGTAGTGGCTTTCAATTTAAAGATGGTAGGTTTAGAATAGATCATGGGAATAACTTCTTTATTGTGAGGCTGATGAGACAAATGAACAGGTTGCCCAGAGCAGTCACAGATGTCCCATTTCTGGAAGTGCTCAAGGCCAGGCTGGATGGAGCTTTGAGCAACCTAGTGGAAGGTGCCCTTGGCCCTAGCAGGGAAATTGGAATTAGATTATTTTAGGGTCCTTTCCAACCTATACTATTTTATGATTCTCTGAGTTTCACAGAGTAGTGGCTTACACCCCTCTGAAACTTACAGCTATACCCACTTTTCTCTCTCTTTTTTAGCGCACTGAAAAGAAATCAACAAATTTTGGAGGCTAAAATGTTTTCTTGGTTTTTTTTTTTTTCTGTAAAGATCTTACAAGCCAGAATTTGCAAACCATCACAGTTTGCAGCTTTAAAGAGAAAGAAAGGAAAAAAGATAAATAAATCAGCTAAGGAGAGTTATTATGTTCCACAGTTTCAATACCTCTTATACCTGCACTATGGATTGTTTCAAATCCCTCCCACTCTGGGAAAAACCTAATTCACTCTCTTGGGAAGCTTATTCTCCATGGGATTCTGCTGTTTCTGAGTGGAGTAAAGATTTCTAAGTCTATGTCTTATGAGTTTTAACTATAGAAGACTTGTACATTTCCTAAGAGAAAAAGGCACCTGAAACACAGACATTGCATAACACACTGCTAAAACAGTGTTCAAACCATGCAGCAAAAGAAAAGGAAAAATTGGGTAGACTGTGAAAAACAATAAACATTTGGGTGTCAAATGGACAAACAGGGAATTTCCATTAACTATTATTATATGGAAGTTGAAAATAAGGCACAACATCACAACCTGTCCTTTAAAAAGAGGTTCTGCTTTTCTTCCCAAGTCAGCTAGACCTTGTATTTTATCCTTCAAGAAAGCCTCCCCCCTAAGCTCACTTGTGTTATTTGAAGGAGAGGGTAAAATTATTCCAAGGATCAGCGATTCTGCTCTAAAGAAGGATACACTTGGAGAGGATCTACACTCGCCTTTGTCATGTGCAGCCAGCATGAATAGTGAGATCAAAGGATTTTTGATAGTTAGGTCAATCATCCACCTGCCACCAGAACCAGGAGAGAAAATAACTTCCTTTTTCTGCATTATGAAATAGTCCTCTGTCCTCTGCTCAGGATGGTGATCCTCATGTCTGCTCAGCAAACACAGGCAGGGCCTCCAAAGACAGATGGACAGGGGATATTCACACCTGTTTAGCTGACTGGGCAGAAAACACAGGTCCCCTTGAGAAGCTCAGTATTTGAAAGAATTAAACCAGTCTGTCTGTAACATGGACAGACAATGTTCTAGACCTTTGATATATTTTGCAGGTCTGCATGCCTTAGGAACCTTAAAACTTCCTTTTCTCAGTGTTCAAAACCTTCTTACACTGTCCGGATTCCTCACAGACACTAAGGGAAATCTCTAGGCCTGGTGCCAAAATCAATGTTTTAAATTTTGGAGACTAAAGATCCAGAAGAACGTAGATAAATTGAAATGAGGAGTCTACCTCCACTGCAAGGTGTGGAAATACTGAAAATACAATCTATAAATATTTTGTGCCTGGATTCCTGGGACTTTCAATGAGGTGCAAAAATTTCTAAAGGAATTTGACTCTAAGATATATAGATACAGCTATGTATAATGCTTTGTAATTGGGAGTAAATTTTTAAGTTTTCCAAGTCCTTTTTATTTTTAACAATCCAAAATGTGACCCTCTGGTTCCTTAATTTTACCATCTTTTTGAGTCTTAAGGACCTGACAATCTTTTGTAGCTATGCACAGATCTGCAAATCAGCTCTTCTACACATTCACACACACCCCATCATCTGGCATATAGTAAGTACAGCATTAAGAATCTGATTCAAGCCCCAGATCCTAAATTCAACTACAGAAGAACTACACTTTTCTTTTTCTCTCTAAAAGTCAATTCTTAAGCCTTCACATGGTGCAGAGAAGTTTGGAAAAGATGCATCTGAGATGGCTGAGCCCGGAGATAGGAACTAAATTTGTTTCATCATCTGATTTTAAGACACTCTTCCAATTTGAGAGGTTGACACTTGGGAAATGAGAAGGAATTGAGTCACAAAGCAGATTTTTAGCAAACTGCAGATCTTGGGCTTTCACTAGTCACTATGATAAAACTGGCTCCTCAGAGAGTGATTTAAAGCAGATGAATCATCCCTTCTCACCAAGATTGCATAAGGAGACTGGTCAGAGGGGCTGGCTCTGCACAAAGACTGTGTTCTAGGCTAAAGTAACTCTCTGAAGGGCTGAAAAATAGGAAGTCTAATGGTCACAGGTTTGTCACTGAGGCACTGGGCAGCTCCTCTGTGTTACTCTAGGCAGGTGTACAATGAACAAGCAGGAGTTTTGCAATTATCAAAAGACTTGTTCTTCTCTGTAAAAGACACCACATTTTATCAGACAGAAGTACAAACACAGAGACTATTGCACTGCAAGGTATGTTCTGTGGACAGAATTAATAGCATTGATGATGAACAAAACCAAGGGTATATTTCATGTTCAGGTAAAGCAACCAATCCCTTCAAGTTAGATGCCCTTCTCCCCTCCATGACCCACCCAAATCAAGCCAATCCAGTGGCCCTAACTCACCAGTAAAACCTGTTTGGTGTCACCCGCTCGTGCATGAGCTGCCATTTTCTTCCAAAGTCCATGGAGCTGTACAGCTGAAAGACAGAGAGAGAGAGAAATTATAAACTTTGAGGAAAAAAGAAGGCAGACTGTTGCTAGATAAAGTATTAAAATCAGCTCAGATTAAAGAACATGAATGGATTGTTCACAATAATCATACACAATTACCAATCACCCTCAATGCCAAGGGAGGCTAATGTCTTCCCTTTACTCTTATACCTCACTGGGCTCCAGAGAAACAAAAGCAGGTTGTCTCTTCCCAAACCTTTTCAAACAACTTTGTCCTTCCAAATTTCAGCTGTCAACACATTCACTTTGACTGCCATATAACAAAGCTGGCTGTTCCCCTGGCTTTTTTTGCTTAATAGGAAGTAGGTGACATGTGAGTCCCTAGTATCAAATAGAATGAGAGACAAATCAGATTAGTCAACATGACTCTGATGAGGTAGTGACTCTATCCACAAGGTCATGCCAGTACTTGTTTTTATGGAATGAATCAGATCTCTTCCGTATTGAAAAGTGAATTACTCCTAATTTATATTTTCTAATATTGAGAATGATGTCTAAATTTTTAGATAAGTTAGAAATCAACCTGTTCATTAGTTAAACACCAAAGATAGTGACATGACTCTTCTTGAAAGCCAAATTTTCAATATAATGATCTTTTTGAGTCTTTCTGGTTAAGAAATGACACAGCTGTAATGTAACCAAATTTCCTTGCAACTCCACACTGAGTTTCAGACATGTGTTGCTTCATGTATATTCTGCTTAATACCACAAACACCATTCTCCATGTAATTATTTTTTTACCCACAATGCATCTCTCATAATCAAAACACATGTAAGCTCCTTTTTTTCAACTATGAGCAAATTTGGTTCATCAGAGAAAAAAATATGCTTTGAGAAATAACTACTATGCTTTACCACTAGATCACAGAGAACTAAATAGCAGGCAGCATTTTGATCAGTATTTCAAATAATTTTCATCTGATATATATTCTGGCTTAATAAAACAAGGGTTGATTGCCAGCAAAGGAGGTAGATAAGGGAACTGAAAAAACTTCAAAGTTTGTAATAGCCAAATTTAAGTCCCTAATGGGAAAATGCTATCATTTGAGCATGAGATTCTGCATTGCATTGGATTTGAGTAACTGTATTTGCAAATTGGAGGCAGGTCCATGTTCAGATTGGAAGGGTTCACAACCTAGTGATGTCCTGTGGCACCTCTGTGATGGATGGCTAAGAGTGACTGGGAAGATAAACCACATGTGCTCACACTGAATATTAACATTTCTTGAACAGGCAGCATCTTTGACCACAGAGAGGCAGCAGCCACGTCAGAGCTAGACCATAGATCAATTTAGAAAGATGATTGGAAAGGGCTGCTTGAGCAGTGTCCAAAGCCTGAGGCAGTTAATTAATTCTTGCTATGTTTGTACTCAACTACACAACCAAATCACTGCATAGTCAGCAAAACAAAGTCAGAAACTGAAATTCAGACTCCATCAAGTATCTAATGTAACTGATATGTGTAAAGACAAAACAATCAGGCCTTTGCATTTTTGCCAGTCTGGCCAGTAACAATTCAAGCTGCCAGTAAAACACATACAGAGGAAAGATATGGAAGCAGGCATCCTTCAATCTTCACGTCAGAAAGGGCTCCAATTATGTAAACTTCAGCCAACACCACTAAGCTTGTAAGAAATATTAAGAAAGATTTTCTGCCCCATGTTCTTCAGGAGATCAGATAATATCTGAATATTCTAATTTGGCCATATTTCTTTAGTACTCTCTCTAGATAGGGTAACATACTGCACTACAATTCCACAACAACCAGATTTCCTCTGCTTTTCAGGTGATTGTCTAAAAAAATATGATATAGTCCTCTGCTGTAAAAGGAATTCTGTGTAGATATAAAATAAAGCAACAAAGCATCACTTGTCTTTTTAATTAAACGAGTTAGGAAAAGAAAATTCCTTGTCCAAATTCGAGATTAGGCTTATGAAGTCAGCATCAATATTAAGATAACTAATTCTCAGAACACACAGGTTTTTAGAAACAATAACTGAGAATCCGCACTCCAAAGTCAAAACCAGACTTTAGCACAGTTCCTGCCAGGAATATTCCTCGAGTCACTGGACACGGTTTACATATACAAGGACCCCAGCACGGATCGAGTTGCATCAGTTGTATCAAACAACTTGGTTATCCTCTGTATGTTTTGACTACAGGTGCAAATTTAACAGGCTTCAGGAAACTTAGTCCCAGTTAAGTCATGCTCACAAATGGGTCTAGCATCCTGATTGTATTCTGCAATGCATTAACCATTCTCACCATGAGAGGAAAGGATTAACGACATACAGCCATTCCCTTCAATTCTCTTTTATCTTTTGCCCCTGGCATTTCCTTTTCTTCTGCACAAGCATAACAGCAGTAGCTACACAAAGCTCAGTGACATGAAGCACAATCTCTCTCCACCACTCATGTCTCCCAGTGTCTCTTTCAGGGAGCATCCTACTCTGTATCAAGTTAAAAACCAGAGACCAGCTATTGGTCTGGATATTTTTCTTTCTTTTCTCTTTTAAAGCTCAGACTGACTGATGTCAGAAGGATTAAACTGAACTTGCAGACTTTATGTGATTTCAGATAAAGAGATAAAGAGGATATTATTAATTTTAATAATTTTTCTTTAATATTCACCTACTTACTCTGGGCATCCACTTCAAAATTTAACCTGATGACCGAGTCTTAAAGCTGTATGACAGAACAAATCCCTAAATGGCCTCTCTGGCCCAGTTTGCATTATTTACAGATGCAAATGCAAAGGTTATTGTTGAAAAAATAAATAAAACATACAATAAAGGGATTTCTAGTATGCATTAAAATTGAATATATACATATACTTTTTGTTTATCTCCCTTCACAGGAGAAGACAAGCTTTAAAAAAGGCAACAAATTTAGTGGCAAGTACAGCAGAATTCAATATAAATTAATTTCTCCTAAGGTTGAATACTAAGCAAAGGAAAAAAATATGTAGGTATGGTGCCAAGATTTTCCCATTTTAAAGCTCTGCTCTGGCTCTTTAGTGACAAGTAATCTTTGGCATTTGCATGTCTCAGAGCACTCTAAACACAGCAGTTCAAGAGGGGTGGACTCCAGTGTACCATGGGGATGGTATTGTGACGGTATGGCCCTTCTGCAGCCTCCTTCTGTTATTTGACTTACTCTGGTGACTGAAAAATTAAGACCATTATGGGTCTTTCTGTTTGTCTGGGCTGGTCTTGTCTCTTGATGCAGCTAAAGAGTGGCATGCAGAGGATCTGACTCTGCCTCCACTCAGGAGGCAGAGTCAGACCTATCACTTACAACAGGAAAGGCTGAACCATCAAAAAGGTAAATGACAAATATTTATCCAAACAGCATCACGATACTCCCCACTCATGGACTTTAGCACCAAACATATCACATCCACCAACACAGCTCTGCAGCTCACCAAGAACACAATCTGTGCGAGGAAAGATGTTGGCAGCCCCAGTGGTACCCAACTTTGTTTCACTACAGGCCAGACCTTAACTCCTGCTTGTTTTGCTCAGCACAAATCAGAATCATAAGGATTTTATGTACCACAGGCAGAATGCTTCATCTTCAAACTCTAAGAACAGTGGCAACATTTTATTTCACACCAGCATTGTTTCCAAGAAAATTGGCAAGCCCCTTAAAGAAGAAGCTTTATCCCTGGTGTCAGATTCTGTGCCACAAACACAAGCAACATGCCAGAAACACATTCAGAACTACAGAAGTGTAAAGAAAAGAGGCTTTAGATACACAGTGCTGCATGTGAAAAATGCTGTTGCAATTCTCCAGCACAAACTCTCAGGGTGATACATCACATTGGCTGGCTTGGAAGATCTTGTTCAGGGTTGGGGGTAATCTGGTTTGGGTGTTTTGTTTATCTTACCAATGAGAGCTAGGAAGAAAAAAAAAGGAGTTTAGGTTTTCTGGAAAAGTAAAGCTTCTCAGAACTGGAACAGCATGAGAAACTGGTCTGCTTCAACAATTCCAGTTACGGAGAGAGTAGAGAAGAACGAGCAATAAAGGAAAGACAGGGAGAGACTCAACCCCCTGATGTTAGTTATCCATGTCCAAGCTAGTCACCAAGGCTCAAATTTAGATAGGTAAGACACTTCTGAAACTGCTCATTTTTTTAAGTATAGAATCTTCCACCTCTCCTGACAGACACTAAAAAAGCTCACAGTGACTAGTGCAGAAGGAGATGACCCCACCAGAGACATATGATCTGGCTGAGATGGATTTTATTACCTGCTTGGTCTTCATGGGGGAAGCACACAGAAAAATGAACTTTGAAGGCAAGCCCAAGAAAGACCAAGCATACGATATCCTGGGTATGCTCCATCACTGCAAGAAGCATGTACAGATGTGACTTATAGACTGAAAAGCGATAGAAAACAGACTAAAGAAATTCCCAGAGCTTTGATATTTATAGACTTTCGTGTATACACATGTAAGAAGGAACATGCTATGAAATCAGGTCTATTGGCCTGAGAAAACATCTGGTGAGACACTCTATAGTTTTCCTACTGCCAGTCATCCAAGAGTGCAAATGATGTCAGATGAAGTGAGGGAGATCAGCTGAACTACATGCATTTAGAGGAACAATTCATTTATTATACAAAAAACTATACTTCCTCCTGACAATACATACAGCTGATGATGGAAAGATGTATTCAAAATAAATGCATCAGGGTGAGAGTGGGTCTAGTGGGAATAACTTGGCAGCATCTGACACATTATGGAAGAGGAGGGTCAGATTAGCCTGGCCTGCTTGGCCTCAGAGGAGCATGATCCCAAGCAGTAGCTCAGATTGCTTACATGAAAAGATGGCTCTGATCCCAGAAAAGCACAAAGCAAACTAGCACCTTCTCAGCAAGAGCTGGTGGGAAAAATCTACAAGATGTGTGGAGGGTTCCTGCCAAAATCTCAAACCGGGGCAGAAGAAAAATCAAATTAGGTCAACATTTCTGTAGAAAATTGGACTGCATGCAAAGGATAACTCAGAAAAGAAAGTCTGTTGCAGGGTCTTACATTTTCTCTACAGAAGGAAAAAAAACATTAGCTCTAGAAAAAAATTAAAGGCTCAGAAAAAGTTGCAAATTCTGAGAAAACTGAAGGTGTATCTTTTCTCTACACCTCTGTGTTACAAATGAAATTGCAAAAGAAGAAGGGTGTCATCATTAATATTTCAGAAAGGTCATTCCTAGAAGGAAAATGAACTGGAGGAAAAATTCACAATACTTTCAAGCCTCTAGAGTACAGAACAGATAAGCCAGGTCTGACAACGGCCAGTTAAAGACAGGATAGATTCAGTACAGCCATGAAGACAGCTACTGGTACCCCAGGAACATGCCCTACTTCTTTATAATTTCTTCCATCCCTGCTTTTTTTAAGGACAGATGGATACCTCTCCCTTTCACAGCATCAGTATAATGTTTAAACCGTGGGGTCTATGGAAACCCCTTTCTCAGGTTCTCCTGGGAGGCAGGACACATTACTTCAGCACTGTAGGTACAGGACTCAGGTCTGAAATACTTCAGTTGAGTGGCTGAAACCAGGTCAGGAGCAACCCTTGCCATGGAAGTGGCTTTATTGCTCACAGCAGAAAAGGCTGCAGTCAAAGAAAAAATTGGGGTATTCCTCTCTTTCTTCTATCCCACAATCAACCTCACCCTGGGCCCCAGTGAAACACCCCTGGAGTGTCAAGAGTTACCCTTAGGGACACAAAGGCTAACATCACCTTCAAGCTGATAACCCCTCAAGGACTGTCTGTGCTTGCTCTTCCCAACTCCTCCAAGGGAGTTCCCGATCCTTGTCACCTTGCAAGGCAGGGCTCCAGTGGTACCAAGATCTGAAACTTGGAAGTACTTCTGAAGCCCTAAATAATGGAAAAAAAGAGTTTATCCTTTTCTTCTCTTGTCACAAGCTGCCTGGAAACCGCAATTCAGGTAAGGCACCCTTGACAGCTCCACACTAAAGAAGCTAAAAATAAATCCTACGTCTTGAGCCAAAAGATTTGTGCAACAGCTTGTGGGGCTGAACTTAGTAGAAAAAAGCCTACCAGCACCAAATTTACGGTCTTTGTTTACACAGAGTAGTAAAAACTAGTAATTGTAATGAAAACAAATGGACCAGTTTATCTTTTTACTTTGATTTCCTTTCCAGGTGATTAAAAGCTGCATCAAGAGTCCTCATTGCAGCCTGAGGTTCTTCTCCAGCATTGTGTACAGATTGTCTTAGGCATGGAAAGAGAAAATGCCCAGACTGATTCATGTCTGAGACTCACCAGAGCTGCTCAGGTCCCTACAGATGTTGTATCATAGATGGGACACTGGAAATAAGGTATTTTGAAAACTGGTCAAGACAGAAATTAAATACGAAATACATTTTCGTCATCTCTCCCATACAGAGAGGAAAATAAATAGTAAAGGTTTCTGAAGCTGGGAAGTTGGGTTTTTTTGCATCTTAAGAAAAATACTTCACAAGACTAGGTCTCCAGGCAAAAGAAACTCAGTCTCTATCCCACCACAGTAAGACACTGGTCAGGGATCTGAAATGCTTTGGAAATGTTTGACTTCAGGATGCAATTGTATAGCTCAACCTGGTTTCTAACGAAGTCAGACAGGTTAAGACAATGCACTGATGTCATGTTTCATGATTTCATAGTTAAAAAAGTGCTTTCACTCAATGGGTCCACTTAAAACCTGATGCTGAAAGCAAGACTCGGCTCTCTCTGCTTTGCCACTTCATCTCCAAGAAAAAGACAAAAGTAGATTAAACCGGTGAAAAAAAGAGTCCAATTAAAAACCTGCACAATTCAATTTTTCTTAAGCCTCATTGGCACCAAGCACACTCAGCCAAAAATTTGGTATTTCTGCTAAGAGCAGACCATCTTTTGCTTTTCCACTCCATGACTGATTTCCGGTGGAACAAGAAATCCAGATACAGCTGCAACAGGAGCAGTGTCACAAATGAGTATCACAAAGAGTTTAAGGTATGTTTTAGCCCTGGGTAAAAACCAGGCTCTCTTTTTTTTTTTTTTTTTTTTTTGTGCTTTTCCCCTACCTCCAGAAATGCTAGAGTGGTGAAGAAACAAGATGAAAAATATTACTTCCATATTTTTTAGCTTAAACTGAAAATCTGGAGAAAAAATATGTTCAATTTGGTCAATCAAAACACATTTCAATCACTGCTAAAGAATTCAGCAACTTGCAAAAGGTACTATAAATAGAAATGCCATTTTAAGGGAAGGCTAACTTTTCTGATTGCTTATTTATTCCTTTCTCCATGATCTTTTAACCATTTCAAAATCAGCTATAGAGTTTGAGGGAGGACTAAAGTAGAGAACAGGAACAAGGGAACAATACTGGGACCACGAAGAGATCAGAATGGGATGGAGATGGCAGAGCTGCCTCCTGCTACCAGAGGCTACAAGGTGCACCAGGAGTTATCTTTACCAGAATTTCTTCCTTTGGCATCCAAGAGGCTCAGCCAGAGGCAGAGGTAGGTTTCCAGTTGCTCCTGCTGTCCACAGAGGCTGCTTCACTCCTTTTTCCACTCAGATCAGCTCTTTAACATCCACAAAAGAGTGAATCACCTCTAACAGCTGCTGATTTTTCTGTCTCAAAGCCAGGCTGATCCCTTAGTCCAGTTTTTTCAACTTAAAAATCATTAGGCTGCGTTGGGTCTGAGGTCTGTGCTAATTGGATCCACCAACCACGTGGATGAAGCCAATGCTGCTGTGCAGGTCAGCCTGCACTGAGGAGCTCTGTGCCCTCCCAGCCCAACTGGAAAATTTTCTGTTCTCCTGGGGGCTTCACATTGCAGCCCTTTAGAAGTCCCTCCTTACACTCCATCAATAGTTATACTCCAGAAGTTTAACAATAAGGGGAAATAAATGTGAACCACACGTCTAATGGGAAGATTTTTCATTCAAATGTGCTTTATTGTGTGATATATGCCTTTAATTACAGTGCAAGCATCTGGGTACATTCATTGCTATTACAGACCAATCTTTCATGTTTATTGAGCATAAGACTACAAGGGACAAAGCAGCAGAGGCTGAGGCATTAGCCAAAGTGGGACATAAAGCTACAATCACATGCTTGGCTGTTCCTCTCCTCCTTCCTTTACAAACCCTGTGGCACTATTTGTAGGTTAACCTCTACATTATACAGACCAGGATTTAATGGCAGAGGGATTTTTTCAGATTAGGGGAAGAAATAGATTTCACACCACCAAAACACCTTCTAAATTTACATAAGATTTTTCTGATTTATTTATTCATGTGGAAAAATAACACGTCAGAAATTGTATACATGGGCATTAATGAATAGGTTGTGAAACTGAATTTGGAACAGCATTTTTTTCTGAGATGTAGTCATTGTTCATATAAAAAAACTTCACACAGCTTGAAAGAAATATTAGTCTGGTTTCAAGCAGTATGTGTCATAAGGCAAAATTAAAGCAATGTATTCTGCCCCAGTTTAAATTGTATGTTATTTAACACACACACACCTGCCACCCAATGCAGTTTGCCATTCATCAGCATTTTCACAGACAGGGATGGTTACTCAGTTTTTGTGACCCACCACCCTCAGACACTGAGCAGACACACACCTGAACTCATCTCACCCAGGTGAAAATGCTGTTCTTACCTGGGATCAGCCCTGACAGAGTTGCCCATTCCACTCAGTTCTCACCTCACCAGCTGAAGAGCAGCAAACCTCACAGGTCCTCAGGAGCTGCCTCCCACTTCTCAGAGTGTTGTATTTCTTCACAAAGTCAGAGCTATCTCACAAACTGTCCTTACTCTTCTACTCCTTTCCCCCATGAGGGCACTGTGCCCCCTCACCCCGAGGCCGTGGGTTCTGTCAGGGATCTGTGGGGCAGAGCAGGCATTTATAGGCTGCCACCACACTTCTCTTTTGGTCGTAGATATGCCCCCAGTGCCACCCTGAAAGTATTCTGGGAAACTACAGTAGAGGAACAGATACTGCTTAGGACATGTACACATTCTGCACTGGGAGAAATCCCTCTCTGGACAGCTCACAATACAGCCTGTGTTTTATGCTGCCTGGGACAAAGGGCAAATACTGGACCAAACCAGCCCAGAGAAAAGCCCACCTTAGTTCATGGACTCTTATATCCCCCAAAAGAGAACACTGAAGTTGGTCATAGGACAACTCTTGCTATGAAATAAATTCTGTGAGCAAAAATTTTATAAAAACAAGGTAGAAAATTTTAATTTCTGATATCATTTAAGAAGCAGCTTCAGCAAATATTATCTCCTCCTCAAACACCCCAGCTCTTGTACAATACATTATTTTAGGCCATCTCCCTTACCACGCACTTTTCATATCCTGTCCTATAATGAATCAAGAGGCTCCTGCAAGCTTGAATATATCATAAAGAAAGTTAGATTCCTTTCAGCCTCACTCTCCTACTCAACAGCCAACTCTGGTCTCCAGGAGGGGCTCTGCTGTTTTGAAGATATTCTCCAGCACTGCTCTTTCTATAACTCTTAAAATCCAGTGGAGTAATTCAGTTCACCTATAGCCAGCCAAATTTCTTTTTGACCAGATTCCCTGGCAATCCATGCATTGAAAATAGGCAAAACTGAAGGGAAAAGCAGAACCTGACTTTACAGGCATCCATCTCCACACATACACAGCCAAGCCAGAGATCACATGCAGGAAGGGAAGAGTAAGAAGTCTCATGGAAAACAAGAAATTCCTCCCTGCATCTCACAGAGATTCAGCTCATCCAAATCCAAGAGTGTTTACTGGAGGAACCCAAATGAACAGCATCATTGTAAATACCAGCAACCATCAGGAACAATTTAGCTTGACAGCTGGAGCAGAAGCTGTCACTGCACTGAGGCATCACTGCCAGAAAAATCACCAAATGAGAAACTCACATGTTCCAGGGATCCCTCTGGGCTGCTGGGCAGACACCATTTACACTGTCATCTTTGATTCATCCATCACCCAGCTCCTGCAATCAAGCTGTGTACCTTTGGAATAAATGAATCTGCAACTGCAGATCACGCAAGAAAAAGAAAGCTCTTATCTAGCCTCTCTCAGCAGCTCTCTAGGTTTGTAAATATTCTGTGGTGTCTATTCTATTCTATTTAAGACATTTATGCCATTTAATTGAAACTCTAGGTACCTTCCTACCATCTAATGAAGTAGGGCGAAGAAAAAAGCCTCTACAAAGCCCCAGAACTACACAAACTCGACTCAAGGCAACAACTACAGTCAACAACAACTCATCCAACTTGATTTAATATAACTATAATTTCTGATATCATTCTAGGTTCACAGTGATGGTATAGCATAACTCATAGGGGAAGGCTGCAGAGGAAAAATAAAGCAACTTTTTCCATGCTGTCACTAGAGAAAAAGTACAACTCATCTAGCTAGGGAATATCAGACTCAATTTTGCAGCAGAACTTCCAGACTTGTGACATTTGTGCCGCTGGGTATGTGTGCATAACTCTCGTGGACTTGCACCAAGATCTGAGAAAATCAACTGGCCTGAAGCAAGTGCTATGTTAGAGGACAAAACTAGAGTCCTGTTTTGGCAGCAAAACTTTTGATGATATTATTGTTCTCTTACTCTATGGCAGGAAAGTCCCCTTGGGCCCAGTATATTCTGCTAACATGTTATTTGTACGTGCTTTTATCTCTTGAACACTGCAAGTATAAAATGCTACAAAATCTATATTCAGACAGTTTATGATCACTGAACCTCTGGCAGAAATGAGTTGCCCAAGGTAGGAGGCTGTGGGAAGGATTCCATTTTCCTCCTTTTGTACTACAGAATCACAAGGATTTTCTATAAAGCTTTGAGCTTTGTTATTTCTTTGATCAATTGTCCTCCTCTCAAACATATCACCCTTCATTTTGGTGCCTCAGCTTATCCTTTTATCATACCCACAATACTCCCAATGAACCAAAATTTTACTGCATCATGCCCTAACTTTCATTTTACAACCACCATAGTCCTCTAAAAATCAACTGAACACAAAACTAAAGAGTTTTATTACTCTGGAAGAACTTCTTGTAGCTGTCACAAAACTACTGTGGAGTTTCTATTGCAAAACTTCAAACCTGCACACAAGTGTGTGCACACCCTACACAAACAGGTCACCATTCTTCCCCCAGACACCAATATGGACAGACAGCTGAAATATGCACCAAAACACAACTGAAGATGTGCAGCATTGGCAAGCATAAATAAATATATGTGTCTTAGAAGCATAAATGCCTTGCTGAAGAACAGTACTGGAATCAGAACATTATGAAAATCTTGGGGGTTTTTGTTCCATTTTTTTTTCCTATGGTAAAATTTCTAATTCTATTAAAGGTGAGGAAGCATTTGAAAAATATGGTTTTCAACATTTCCTCAGTCCCAGAAGCATCCAGAGACATGTAAGAGAGGACAACTGAAATTATTTAAACACCTCTCTGATTTTTTCTCTGCCAAACTCATTACTTTTAGGAGACCAATTCATTATCTCTAAACACTTGGGACAGAAGTTCCTGAGGTGCTAGACCAAAAATCCAGGAACTGGCCTTCTCTTTTACCACTGACACAATAGGCATGAAAAGCTGAAACATTCACTGGATTACCATTAAGCATATGGGGCATTTGAATCATCCATGCCTACTGAGGGGACAGAAGAGTTGCAGCTGTTCCTCTGGCACTTTTATCCCCCAGAAAAATTGATTATATGAAGTTTCCATCAGATGGAAAAAAAAAAGGTAGAAAAAATGAGAAAATTAAAAGAAAAAATATATAAATGAATTTTCGTATGTCAAGGATGAACAACAGAAATAAGTAGTTGCCTTAACACAAGTAAGAACTTGCACACAGGCTCTCTGCATCTCTCACCAGGCACATTTTAGGGGAAAAAAACCCTGTGCACTGGGAGGCAGAAACTACATCTATCTTGTTTTATATGAGAAAAGAATACTGTACATGTTTTCAGGTCAGATCTTCCAGTGATGTTAATCAGCATTTCCCTGCTAAAATCAATGGACTCACACTGAATATCAGCTGCTACATGTGTGCCTGCACACATCTTTTGTAAAGCACCTCAGGTATGCTATCAGATCAGAACATGGTCCATTTCCCCACTGAAAACAAGCGCTGGAGACAGGAAAGGTTTGTTGTGACTCAAAAAGGAGAGGCAAGAGCAACAGAGAGAAGCCTGCTTGCAAAGGGCAATCCAAGAAAAAACATACAAGCTCCTAGCATTACATAAATCTGTTTCACATAATAGACACAAAGTGATTAGAAATTAAATGTGTGAGCTTTTTAATAGACTGCAGTGCTATAACATAAAAGAAGGACCTTCTCTGCCTTGTGGCCCATTTACTACTGCAGCACCAGCTGATGAGAAATTCTCACACAGGGTACCCCACCCCAACCACACTCAAAGTTTTGCCAGGAAATATCAGCTCCTGCCTGCTGCCTTCTGGAGTTTCTCTGTCTTTGTCTCTCAGATATGCATCTCTCTACTGTATAACAAGACTTTGATTTCAGGGAGCTGAAACGCTCCAGCCTTAGGGGCAGAACAGAGAGCAAGGGCCACTCTGCTATTTCCAGGCCTGCCATTCCTACTCCTGAGTGCAAGCTCCCACTCCAGCACACAGAAATGCACCCCTGTGGAAGCACCCTCACAGACTGCCCCTCTTCTTGGGTGCTGGTGATGTAACAGACATGTACAGGTGCTTGTCTGGGGGGATGAGGGGGAGAGGACTGTATCTTCACCCCTCAGCATCATCCAACCAGCTGGCTGCCTCAAGGAAAAGAAAAACAAAAGGTTGCAAACTCCTTCTTTGCTTGCACATCATGTTTGCTCTCTTCTCCAGGGTGAGGGTCATTAGAATATGTAGGCATGATAACAGAACTAGGAAACTAAATGCTTTTTGCTGTTTTGATCATATTGGAATCGTATCCCCTGTAATCCATTTTGCACACATCCAGACAGCAGGGCTGGTTTCAAGTCCCCTAATCTCAGGTAATATAGCAAATAGTAACATCTCAGCAAAGGAAATTACTTCCTAGACACTCAGCAGAGGCCTCATCAATACAAATGAGTCCAAGGTACAATTTACCTCATCCTAAAAGAGTCACCTCCATTTGCTTCCAGAAATCAATCAACACCGCTCAGTAGATCACCATCAACTACGATGGGAAGCCACGACACCCAATGCAGGCATACATTGCAACATTTTAGATCTCTACAGTCAGGCAAAATAAATCATGCCCCTGGTGTTCTTATTCTTCAGCCTTCTTCACTCCTTCATTTTTATTCCCATCTGCTATATTTATAACCATTCTTCACCCCACTTAGGCTCCAGATAAAATCAATATACAGCCATGATTTAGCATGGCCCAGGAAAAAGCCACAGGATCCTTGCTCTGTTACACAATAAACTAGGTTGCTCCAGCAGAAGAGCACATTTAAGCATCAAATGTGTCTCGCTCCATTTATCTCTATATTTCCCTTTTCAAAGTAAAACCTGCTCATGAAGTGTCTATAACATAAATAAAAGGCAATAGGAAAGTCTGTTCTGGCTAAATCAAGTTTCACAAGCCGTTACTTTCCCTTTGCCACCACAAATCATCACAAGCTCAAAGTTCAGTATTTTGCCAGGACAAAATTCATTGGGCATTTCTGAAGTAGAGCCAAGGTTGCATAATTTAATTTCCCATCTCCTCTTAAAACTGCCAGGCCTACCATAATCAGAATGACAAATGTAGCATCATACGTCTTCTTTCTGACGGTAATGCCCATCAATACTTCAAATGCAAACAATTGTCACATCTGACTTTATAAAAATTACCTGGTGCACCAACACCACTTAATTAAATTTTAAAAATGCTTTTGTTACATTTAATGAATGATATATTATCCTGCAATGAAACATGCAGCAATACAAATACTTCACAATGCCAACAATTAAGGCTCACTTCACTTACAGCAATTGACAACACAAGTGCTCCTCACTTCATTCAGCTTGTGCATCCCAAATGAACTGGTTAGCAAAAAGGGTGCTTCTTTGCTAATGAGTTTTGTAATCAAGGCATCTATTTTAATTTCAAATTGGCTAGATTGGGGGAAATTGCTGAACTAAATGACTGGTTCTAATTAGGATTATAAAAATATTCATCATGCTGCAGAATTAGCGCAAGGTCTTGATTTACTGACATTTGCATATAGCTTTAGTTTAGGAGTGGAAAAAACCTCCTGATAAATTGTCTTCCTTTTAATGAATTGAACAAACACTATATCTGTTTTAGTCGTCCTTTCATTTAAAAGCACTGATACATATTCATGATTTGTAAATGAAGTTAAGTGATTTCAATTCTTCAGTTCATTATCATATTGAAGAAGAGACTTCTGTAAATTACTTTTAAGTATTCCCAATCTCAAGGGTTTGGTTTTTTATGTTTGCTTTGTGTTTTTCTAACTTTACTAACATTTCAGTTTATCTGTTTGATGGAACCCTGCCTGCCTGGGAGAGCTGCTGGCAGGTGGCTTGTCCAGCAACACAGACACATGATATGTTTGTAGAACCTGATGTTCTCAGAAGAGTATTCAAAAGGTAAAAAGATGAAAGGCTTATTTGTGGCTAAGTCATGGGAACAGGACTCTTTCTGCGTTCAGTTTCTGACTTTGTTATAGTTCTCAGTGGTAGTTAGGCAGTGAAACACTTTAATGACCTGTGCCGGAGTACACTAGAGATACTCAGGGGACACCACTTTGTCCGTGAGCCTCACATTTAATTGCAAGCTCTCTTAGGCAGGGATTGCTTCTTAATATGAATGTGTAATACAGTGGACCAGTCAGTATGGCAGAGATTTCTGTGAGCAGTTACTGTAATATGGCTTGTATCAAACATGAAACACTGTGTGCTCCTTTACTGGTGGGCAATAAACTCATGCTATTTCCTTCCTCAGTATGGTAGGCCTGTGGGACCAACTGTTATTATGGCAGCTTCCTCAGTCTCTTTCCCTCTGGGATGAAGAAAAGAATGCAGTAGGTGTGCCTCCAGCTTCATTATGTGGGGTGCTCAAATGTCAAGTGACTGATGCAAGATAAATATGAAAGCTGAGCATTGTGTCCATAGGACTGGAATCACAGGCAGTGTGCTCTTCAGATATCAGTGAACTAGAAGAGAAACTAGCCCTGGTGTGTTCTCTCACATTGTACAATGAAATGGTGATTCTACCATGAGGATCCATGCAGGAGCAAAAAGAACTTACTTTCCTCATTAAAAGTAATGTTCACATCTTGCTAAGGAAAGCTGTGTTTTACCTAAGAGTTGCAGTCTTGAGCTGTTGTTGATAAAAGGAGTAGTTACTCACACTTCTAACAACTTCTGACAACCACAATTACATTTAAATTCCAGGAGCAGAAGTGCTGCTGAGGAGCAAGTAACAGGTCTGAGTGCCTGCTGATTTATATCAAAATGAGATGTGAGGCAGACACCAGCATGCCTCTCCTCATCAGCCCCATACCTCAGTTGCTAAGGAAAGAAAACCTACAGGCCTGGCCCAGAGTCACATCTGACTTCAGACATGCAGCAGCTCTCACTGCTTAATTTCTGCACATCTGCAGTAGCAGCTGCTCTCCTGGAATCACATTTCCAACATTAGGAGTTGCAACTAAAAGTACAAGAGCCTCACCCAAACACAACCCTGAAGCCCCCGTGTGCCTAGGTTTCCTTAAAGAGCACAAAAATCTGAGACCAAGCAGTGCTTACTGAAGGCATTCAAGACAGGACTGGGTGCTAGACAAGCACATCTAGGCTCCCTTTCCCATGCAAGGCTGGACCAGATGATCTTTGGAGATCCCTTTCAAATTGGAGAGTTCAGTGTGTCAATGAAAACAGCTCATCACAAAGAATCCCAAAGATGAATGAATGCTTGGAACAAGGTGCCCATATTCCTGAAGCAACTCCCCCTGGATTTCTCTGGCAGCACTCTGCCCAACTGCACATTGTCAAAAAAAGCTCCCACCAAACAACCCCACCCTTAGCTGCCTTACTGCCCCATGTCATACTGGAAGACTGGGGCTAAATTCCAGGGGAGCATTTTACTTGGAGCAGACACACTGCCTTCATGGCTCTGGTTCTGTGTCTAGGACATTAGAAAAAATTAGAAAAAAAAATTTAAAAAACCCCAACAAACTTTCCCACATAGTCCCAGTCTTATCTATGATTTTTTTTTTTTTTGGTGATAAATTCAGCAGTGTCTAGTCAAGATAGTCAAGGCTGTGACATGCACTGCATCCAATTTTCAGATGATAACTTGCCACATCTCCCACACCAAAGGAATCTCCCCAGTCAGACCTGATACTGTCTGCCAGGTGCAACTCGGTGATACAGCAGAATGTTATCTTGCACCTCTTATTTATCACCTCATTCCAAGAGATAATGAGACACCCACTTTCTTTTGTTCACTTTCTGCTGAAGATTAGGTGCTATGGAGGGAGAAGCCACTGATTGCCAAACTTCTTGTTTATCCAGTGTTCTCAAATTTGTAATGGGTAGCTGGGGAATTTAAATTGGTGTATTACTGAATTATTCTGCCTTTTACCTATTCCCAGCAGGCTTCAAATCACAGTTTGTTCTGTAAGGAAAAAGTGGGATTCTACCATGTTGTATACCTGGGGTTTCTGCTCTTAGCAATGGTAATTTCAAATATTTTTAATATCTCTCTCCCTATTAACCGATATTTTCTCTTTTAAACGAATTATTTTTTATAATTATCTTTTAAGCAAATAATTATGCAAGTGAGTTTTTGCATGTTTCTCTGAAATTTCAATGTCATTCTGAGAGAAACTTTGTGAAGCTGGAAAGTCCCTTCCATTTCTACCTCCAGACTCATCCATTCCCCACAGAGGAATCAGAGTGTGGGAAGTTTTGCCTATTGAGAATTAGTTGGTTTCTTGGATAAATGAGACAAATAATCAGACACTCAGCACATCAGCATCAGGAATGTAAGATAAACTCAAGATATTCCTCCCCAGTCACTGTGAATGGCAGCAATGAAATCTGTACCTTAAGCTTGTCCTGGAAGACTTTAAGCTTTCACAGCATTTCACAGAGCAGCTCCCCACACTTTCCAACAGGCAATATTCACCTTTTTAATATATTCCCCTTCCCACCAAATTTTTATCCAAGAATTGTTTAAAATGGCTTCCTATGTATTTTCTGCAAATACCCACAAATATTGGAGGCTGCAGGCCCATTTTCCATTTTCTACTGGGTGATATATCCAAGTGTCAACATGGACACTCCCTGTGAGACCCAGTCTGACCTGCAGCAAATTGTCTGTAACATTTACATAGTGTCCACCTTCTGCCAAAGGCTACTTAAGGGGCCATTAACAGAACCAACACGTGCACACATCAGATTGTGCTATTTTATCAATAAAGTAGACACATACACACAAAGCTACTGGGAAGAGATCCAAGATTTTCAACTCACAAGATGCATTTAATCTCCCAGGACCTGATAGTTATACAATATCACATGGCAGCTCAGGGGGGAATAGCAAACCCACAGAGGTTTGCTTAAAGGCCTGTAAAAATTCCTCTAGCCTGTGTTTATACTCTGTGAGAAGACATCAGGGTCTCTGAACTTGCTACATACTCATGCCCACACACACAGATTTCTTGGCTCAGCCCTGCTGCATTTATGTGATGATACAGGAGAGTTAGTAAAGCAGAGGAGGGTCCTAATTGGCTATAAAAATTAAGAACAGGAACGATATGCTGTGTTGACTCATAGCGAGGAAATATCCTCAATAACTCCTTGGATACTACTAAGAGAAAACAAATGGTGGTAACTGTGATTTGTCCTTAAACCAACAAAGTAACCAACAGCCAGACAGTGATAAATCTCAGAAAGCCTGCTGAACCCCATCTCACTCTGTTGTCTTCTGGGAATTGCCTTAGCCAGGGAAAAGCAGGACAATACCTATGTGGGAGTGGTAATAAAAGAATTGGTGTCTGAACTGTTCTTTATATTCAATTATTTCACTTGATGGAAGTGGTAACACCACAAAGTCTTTGACTTTCTTGGTATGAAGCCATATTTCAAGGAACAGATCTGTGGAGAAGAGAAGGGCTCCTCCTCTTAAAAAAGGTTGTAGAATATGGAATAGACTTTCTAAAACACTAGCTTGGAAGGGACAATAATTCTGTTCAGAGGGCATTCAAATGCGTTGGGATTTTTTAGTTGGTTTGTCATTTCTTTAATCAACTAGATGAATACCCTCATATTGTTGTCAACTGTGAAGAAATTAGCTAAAAATAGGAGGGATGTTTAGGTTAAAAAAATCATTAAAAAAAAGGCTTGAATCACAGCCATGGAACTGAAGGTCAGAAGGCCTTAGAGGAAAACTATTTAATGGGAAGATCCGAAACATTGACTATTTGTATTTCATTCTGTAACATTAATATTGCTTTCTATTTTTATAAACAAAACAATTAAAAAAGCTTTTGATCTAGGCAGTTACCAAATTCATTATTTGTAGGGATATGAACTGTCCCAATTTAATTTCATTTTAGTGTGTGGAACAACATACTAAGCAAAATGGATTTTCAGGTTCTTCATTCTCATTAATTTCCAAGTTGGCTACAGTTTGCTTAAACCACCACATTATCATCATTTTTAATTGAAAGAAAACCAATAAGAAAAATATTAATCTGAAATATTTATTTTAATCTAATATATGAAATTAATTTTCCCAACTTCCTTACACATTTACAGTTACAAGAGGATGGATTAGATCTTCCCTTAATAGTTTCTGCTGCTGGGAGTCAAATTGTATGTACTTGATTTGTTTTCAGAATAACATTTGCATTTTTAAATCTGTCCCTAAAGAAGTCGTTAAAATAGAATATAAGGGTCAAACACACTTCTAAAACTTAGAGAGGTGAAAGAATATGGGGTCCCACTGTAGCAGTGTCTGCACTGCAGAGCATACAGCAAGTCACCTTCCTTGTCACAGTATCACCCACAGGTTGCAGGCTAATAATAAACTTTCTATTTTATTGCCCTCTCATGCATCAATTCAGAAGTATTTCAGAACAGTTTTATCCTCAAAAAATGGACGTATGAACTGAGAAAGCAAGAACTACTTGATACAGCTCCACCTGTTTTGTGCCAGGCAACTTCATGCTGCTTTGCAGGAAAATGGGCACAAAAACAAAGGGCACAGGAACACGAGCAGAACAAGGCTGCAGTTGGACAATTAGCTCCTGCCAGCATGGCATCACTTTGGATAGCTTCCTCACAGCTGTGAGCACCACTGCAGCCTCTCTAGACACTTATTTTAGAGTTCTTGCTATCTCTTTTCTAGTGAGCAGCAGAGAGATGAAATGGTCATTGCCGTTGGCACGATCCCAGAACCACATCTGGGAGAGAAGGCACAGTAGAGTGGGAAGCTGTGAGATCCAGATCTGGCTTCTAGAGAAAAAGAGAGAACAACCACAACAATCTTATGAAGATGCAAAAGACATGATGAATATTTTCAAGTATAAGGGACTTAAATCCTAAAAGGCACTTTATTCTTGCATTGGCCTAACCTGGGAGAAGGACAGGGCTGACCTCTGCTTCCCACTTGACTGTGGCAGTGCCCCTGTTTCCAGACGTGCAGGAATGCTTTACACTGGCCTCTCAGAAGACTTCAGCTGGGGATTTCCCATGGCACTGCTGTCACACTCCAAGAGCACTGCCCATTACCTCAGCATCAGCCATGAGTGCAGTGAAGCTGGTGATCCTGACTCAGAGTGACAGCTCTTTCACAACTCTCACCAACCCAAGACATGGCTCAGCACAATCTATACCTCAGTCGCGTTAAGCAAACATTTCAGCTGGGAAAAGCACTGCTCCACGGCTCCATTCTAGGACCCACACTGAACCAGCACTTCAGGCCATCTTTCTGACCAGTGAAGGAAAGCATGAGTGGCCTTGAATGCAAAGGCAGACATAAAGGAAAAGCCTGGACTTGTCATTGTTCCATTTTCACTTGACCAACAAGATACAGACCAACTCATCTTTGCTCTTACACTTCCAACAATTTTATTTGGTTTCTGGGATGAAATGCAAGCAACTTCAGGGTGTTTCTAGCTCAATTCATTTTTCTTGTCTTTTTCCTGGGCAGAAGACAGAAGCTGGTGTGCACACAGTTGTATTTTTTTGAAGGAGCTGAAGCAAAAATGCTCCTGGCCTGCTATTGCTGTTCTGGATCAGGGGAGCATTAGTACCACCTTACAGTCAATCATGTGCCTCCCTTGTATTTTGATTTCTCCTTCCAATGACTTACATCACAAAAAGATTACAAAGCCCTGCAAGAAGTACAGTGTTTCATCCCAACAGCAGAGGCTCTGCACTCACTGCAGATGGATCTCTTTGTGAAGGCATGCTCAGGATTCCTCATCTGGCTTCTCACATCCATGACTACCTCATCAGATGCCTGTTTCTTCCAAGCCTGTCTGTATAAACACCAGGATCATGCAAAATCATTACCTCCAGTTTAAAAGTAGCATCAAGACATTTTGTGACATCAAATAAATAGATTGGTCTTTCCAGCCTACTTCAAAATCCCTGTTACACTGATCCTCTGAGAAAAATATTTGACATTTGACTAACTCCTTCATACAGTAAAGACTTGATACTATGAAAGGAGTGTGTTTACAATAGCTTTGTTCTTGCAAATGTCACTCAAGAACCATTAGTAGCACAGCAGCAAAACACCTGGTGCCTGCCACAGCATTCTTTCAGCAAGTGGGAAGCGGAGCAATAAAAAATTATTTGATTATATTCTCAGTAACTAGTTTGGTAAGATCTTGCACTAGCCTTCCAAAGGAAATTCTCAAATAGAGAGGCACAGCATTTTAGCTATATTGCTCCTACAGCTGGGATGTGCTGACTAGTTGAGAAATCTTCAAGAATAACTGCAGAAATTGAAAATTTCAGAACACACCCCTACATCTGACAGGTTAACCCATGTGTTTGGTTTGTGGGGAAAGGTTTTCACAGCAGGGAGGGGCCTACAGGGGTGGCTTCTATGAAAAGCTGCAGGAAGCTGCCCAAGAAAGCAAACACCAGCCAGCTCCAAGATGGACCCACTGCTGGCCCAGGTCACACTGCTGGCAGTGGTAGCACCTCTGAGATAACTTATTCATGAAGTGAGGGAAGAAACAAATTGACAGCTTCAGCCAGAGAAGAGTGAGAATATGTGAGAGAAAACAGCTCTGCAGACACCAAGGTCAGTGGAAAAGGAGGGGAGGAGTGTCCCAGGTGCTGGAGCAGAGATTCCCCTGGAGCTCACAGTGAAGGCCATGGTGAGGCAGGCTGAGCCCCTGACCCATGGCAGGACAGGTGAAGGGGACCTATATTGGAAGAGTCTTTTCCTGAAGTCTTCATCCTATGAAAAGATCCACACTGGGGCAATTCATGAAGAACTGCAGCCTGTGGAAAGGACATTGGAAAACTGTGTGGAGAGCTGTCTCCTGGTGGGAGGGGCACCATGCTGGAGCAGGGAAAGGGTGTGAGGAGTCCTCCCCTGAGGAGGAAGAAGAGGCAGAGACAACATGTGATGAACTGACCACAGCCCCCATGTCCTGTCCCACTCTGCTGCTGGTATGCAGAAAAAAGAGAAAATTGTGAGCAAAGTTGAGCCCAGGAAGAAGGGAGGGGTGCTTAAAAGGTATTTTAAGATTTAGTTTTTATTTCTCATTACTCTACTCTTATTTGATAGAGTAGGGGATAAAGGGATAAAGTAAAGTACAGTAGAGTATTGATAGGTAATAAATTCAATTAATTTCCCCAGCTGAGTGTGATTTTCCCATTATGGTAATTGCTGAGTGATCTCTCTCTGCCTTTATTTCGACCCACAGACCTTTCATTGTATTTTCTGCCCCTGTCCAGCTGAGGAGGGGAGTTACTGAGTGGCTTCATGGACACCTGGCATCTAGCCAGGGTCAACCCTCTTCAATGGGGAAAACTTAGTGGTTATTCAGCATGCTTTTGCTTTCCAGAGTCTTTGGATGACAGAAACATAAGAGGGGAAAGATAAAAGCTTGGCAAGTTTTAAACTTTGTAGAATTCGTAACTTGACCATGATATGTCTCACCTTTGGGCTGTAGTGGGGACTGCTGCTTCAGAACTGAAGCACACATCTCCTTACCACAGCACTTTGCTACCACACTGCACCTGCTCTGCTCAGCACCTTTCAAGACAGATGAGAGCTACATAAGAGCAAACCTGCTAAGGACAAAGTAACAGACTGGTGATGTCTCACTCACAGAAGGCACTGCAAAGAGGCTTAAAAGTGGCACAGAGGAGTTTGTCATCTGTTGCTGCTCCCTGACTTCCAGTTTGCAATCAGAATGAGCACCCCTCAAGGCTCAACAGCCAGCTGTTACAGACCAGCTCAGCCTGAGCGCTCCATCCTCAGGGACAGCACAGAAATCAGTGCCTACGAATCAATAGATTTTTAGAACAGCTCCATGTGTCATGTCAAATCTCTAATTCTTTCCATCTCTCATAGTATCACCCCTACTGAAGTTTCCACACCCGTCATGATCACTCTAATACTCAGCTCCTTTTAGTAAACTGGATTTGGAGTCCCTGCATGGCTTTTGAGCACATTTAAACCTGCAAAGTGAGAACAGCAAAGCACACCATAAATTCTTCATCATCTCTGAGAGGGAGCAGTTCTAGACAATATCCTCTTCAACTCCTGGTTTAAAACCATTGAAACATTAAATCAATTGCTTACCTTTTGATCCAGACTGTAGGCCAAGATCCACTCCTCCTGCTTGGGGTGGAAGAGCAAGCTCTGGATATAGAAGTTCAAACGGTACTTCTGATAGGTAGCTCCTTCATCAGAGCTGATGAGGATGCTGCTCTCAATCTCTGGATCACTAAGAAGCATGATCTAAATAGAAAAATGGAGGGAAAGTGTTAATGGAAAAGTGAAAGTGAACAGCATTTAAGAGTAAGGTCATACAGCACTGACTCCTATCAAATGTATTCAGAACATCACTCAAGAGTATAACATCCCATAGAATCAGGATGGGTTTTGAGTATTTCAGTTTCATTTTCTTTGGCAACTCATTTGCTGATTTGAGCAGTTCATTTTTTTTCATTTTATCCGGATAAATTCAGAAAGACCAGCAAGAAAGAAAAATTCTGTGTACCAAAGCTGATTTTGGTTGGATATAGGAAATTCAAGCAGTCACACCAGGCCTTCCTGGACCATTTGCTGTTTACCACCTCTCTCAGCCTATGTGGAATCCTCTCCCCAAAAGTAAACAACAGAGCATTCCTGAGATTCAAGGCTCATCACCTGGCAGCTTGCAGTGCTATGAATGAGAGCATCACCTCCCTGGAAACACAGAATGCCTTCCTGGATCAGCTGCTGGCAGCTGGGTATAGTTCACATGCACATGGGCAAACACTGACACCATTTCATATATCACACTCCCAATTTGCACAGTAAGAGACATTCATTCAGTCAGTGAAAACATAATTTTCCCCAAGCACAGGAAAGTGCATGACCTCAATTTTTACAGGGAGGAAAACACTTCTGAGCCTCTAATTTTAATTAGAAAATTATTACCAATATTTTAAAACAGGTTGATTCCACACTATCAGATGGCAAGCTCTACATAAACGTTATCAGGAAAAATGTTGTGGAAACATTAATACCATCTTATTAACATCTGGAGAAAACGACTTCACATTAAAGCAAATACCAGTACCATAAAATAAAGGCAAACAGTGGGAAATAAATTAGAGCTGTTCTAAACACAGCAGGTTGTTGATACAGCAGCTGAATCAAATACAGAAACTGTCTTTCAGCAGGAAAACAGATCTAGGAATGGCCTTTTCTAGCTCACTGCAGAATGATCAGCTAGCTGAGATCCACTGCAGTTTTGGGTTTTGTCCACATTGACTTCTCTTACCCAGCTTCACAGAGCTCCAACTTCAAGACTGCAGTAGGGAAATTATTAATTTTGACAGCAAAAATCAGTTTCAAGGAATGGCAAAACCCTTGGTATGTTAGGCCTTCATCAAGCAAAAAATTTCAGTGCTTATTTAATCTTAAGTACCTCATTAACTCCATTAAGTCACCAAGGGAAAGAGAATATAATGTAAATGGGTTCTGATCCCTTCCATTAAGGAATGAAAACCTGAACTAGAAGTGAACATTCTCCCAGAGTGAAGCCAACTGTATGAATCCAGCTTGATGTCAAAGCACCTTCAACATCCCTCACATCCACCACTTACCAGCACCAAAATCAATCCCTAGCCATCCCCACAGGAATCCACAGTATAAATCCTGAAGAAGTGAACTTGCATTGAGCTCTGCAATGGAAGAGGTCTGGGGAACGAGAAACATTCCCACATGCAAATGATTTCCAAGGAATTAGCCTGAGAAGAGACCTCCAAGATCTCCACTCTAAAGGATGCTTTGGTACATTTAATTTTTCTAATCTGATCAAAATATCAATTTCATTATGCCCCAAGCAATAACAATTTCACAACTATTTGAAGATATTCTTTTCTGTCACTTTTGAATTAGACTGCAAAGACATTTTATACCTCTGTTCACCTAAAGCAGATTGCCTATGCCAGAGAACTATAACATAGTTTCGTAAAAATCACTTGCTTATATGGAATGGAGAAAAGATGTAAGCCTGGCCATTTAAGTAGACAATCCAGAGAGATCTTATATTTAAAATAAAGGATATTTCAGGAATAAAAATATTTTCTCCTGATGTAATAGAGGATTACATAGTTAATAATGCTGTATATTAAAAGGTTACTGCTGGAGTTCTGTCCTCCAATAAGGAGCACAAGACAGCTAACAGTGGCATGGACCTGAAGTGGCACACACACAAAACATCCCCCTCTGCTCTTTCACACATGATCTGCAGCACTTCAGTGCATAGTTCAAGAAATGGTCATATGAGAAAACAAAGGCAGTATTTCCACCAGATGGTTGACAAATCTGGCCAATTTGTTATTCTGGATGCATAGCAGTGGTTACAAGATCACATAATAAAACCACTAAGTTAGGAAAGTTGGAAGAACCTAAAACCAGTCACATCTAGAGATGACATCACATAAATCATGCCCCGTGCCTTCACCCAATTTCCACATCCACTCTCCATTCTTCAAATGGAGAAACAAACACCCAACATCTCTGCTGCCATCCATCCAGCCAGGAAAGGCTGGTCCTTCACAGAGCAGGATGGAAAGGCAGGAGGCTCAATCAGAGTGAAAAACAAAAGCTCACCACCAGCCAGGCAGCTCGGACTGGCACACGTTTGTTACATGCACAGAGAAAGTAAAGTGACAGACTCTGGGCTTTTCTTTTTCTATTGTTTATACTTTTTCTTCTGGAAGCTATAGGGGGAGGGAACTTTCAGCCTGAAACTACCACTTCTCATTATGGGACCAGGAGGAAGCATCTACCCCACTAGTGATTTAGATTAATCACTTTTCATTAAGAGACAATAAACAAACTCCAGTCAGAATGAGAATTTCTGCCAGCATCCTGTGTTGCCATTTATAATTGCCTGAAGGAATAGCAAGGAGCACCAGAGAGTTGTCAAATGTAATTTATAAGGGTTTAAGATCTAATAATTTTCTATAACATTAAATTAAATGGCAGCCTTTATTTAAATGAAAATTACATTTGGTCTTTCTACATTCTAGATTATTTAAATATACATGTATGTGTAAAATGTTGCTTTTTTTCTCTAGTTTAAGTGGAGAGGGGAAGGGCAGGCAGGACTGGTTACTGCCAAGGGTAAATCCTTGAAAACATACTTTTCCTGACCTTCAAAATCCAGTGAACAATGAGTGGCAAGCACCAGACCAAACAAAACAGGCTGAAAATCTGAGAGTTCAAAACAGGCTGAATCAGAGAGTTCCTTAGGAATGGATGCAGAGGAAGAGAACTGTCTGGGACATGGTGCATGTCCTTTAAAGCAAGAGCTTTGGGGACAGTGAGGACACATACAGAGCTGTTCTGAATGAACTCCAGGTGGGCAGAACACCAGACACCAGTGAGGCAGCACAGGGAAAGATGATGGTATGGAGAGATCACCTTGCAAGAATATTACCTACAATATATGGACTGAGATCTTCTGTACATGACCAGGAAACACATCCAGCTCTGAACAATTCAAGGGGATTTACCCCAGGGAATAAACAGCACAAGCTGCAGGCAGGAAGAACAAGGAGGGGAGATGTTATACCTCTGCCTGCCATAACGTTTGGTACACAAACCACAGCAGTAGTTCAGAGTCACTCAGATTTGTTAGAGAGTGCATAAGACCCTTTAAGGAGCTCAAATGCAGAAGTAGGTAGGAAAGTGGCACCATATTGCAGCACAAATCCATTAAAAATCCATGCTCTCTGATGGGGCTATATAATAAAATCTAGGGTAGGATTTGTAACTGAGAACCCGAGTTCCTGCTGACCAGCTCAAAATTCCAGGTATGTTACTGGGTTAATGCACACACCTTCCATGGTAGTGCTTCCACATGGGTTATGAGAGGTGGATGAGTTAGGATGGTGCCACAATCCTCTTTTTCTGTAGCCAGGAACAAAGAGAGCTCTGATATGGAATACTGAACTGTACAGTAATGAGGCAGCACACGTCTCACAGGCACAATGCTACAACATGCCCAGACAGGCATGGAAATTCAGGCAGCCTGAGCACAGAGATCACAATAGAATGTGTTTTTTATGCAGCTGAATTAGTTAATAAACAGCAACTGGACCAAAACCACCCAAGACAACATGCCACATAAGTGGCATTTTTATTAATATTAGCTTTCAATGAAGCCTTTTATTTTTCTCAATGAACATAAATTTTCACTGTAAATTACCAAAGCGCATCTCCCTAAATCAGCACAGACCAGTTTTATAGGTGCAATAATCTGTAGCAATAGTACCACTGAGCTACATTAGCAAAGAAACACCAGAGAGTTGTCAAATGAATAAAGAAGACAGGTTCAAATAAATGTCTTTTGTTCTGAGAAATAGATAGACAGCAGTAAAGCATTGCCTCCTGATTCTCCTCTTCACTTTAATGCACTTTCCATAAGCTGTCCTTGTCAGAGGTCCTTGTCACATTCACCTATGCAAGAGGCTATTCTAAAAAAACATACACAAAGCAGTTAAAAAAAATAAATTAAACCAACAGGACACCTACAAACCATGCAAGGCTCCACAGCTTCAAAAGAAACCCAGTTCCTTAGCAAAGTATTAAATTTACTCATTAGCACTGGATTATCCTGTCCTACAACTGAAAAGGCAGTTTTGCCACAAACACAGCTGCAAAGACAGAAAGGAGAAGTTTAGTGTTTACAGGTTCATGGGGGTTTCCATATTGAATGTGCTCAGCTTAAAAGTGAAAAGGTTTTTCTGGCATTATTTTTTGCCTCCTTCCACTAGGCCTTCAACTCAGAAACACTTTAGATCCTTCCTAAAGCCTGGCCACACCTACATCATCAACGAAAAAACAAATCAGATTTTAAAAAAGAAAAATGTTTAATTTGAATTAAAACATCTGATGGGTTGTATTGTCCCATGTCTCCTTACCACAAAGTTTCACAGTAGATTTGAGTTTAAAAAGCCAAAAAGTCTCAACAATTTATACTGAAATGTCAATGCAAGTGGAGGATTTTTGCTTTGTTTGGATTTTTGATGTCCTTTCCTCCTTTCAAAACTAAGAAATCAAAATTCAGTGACATCTAAAGGCTTTAAGATACAAAAGTTTTTTCCTCCCTTCAAAACACCAGTCCATCCCAAGGTTAATATGAACAGTTTGGAACTCTCTTATGGGAAAACTAATTTTCTACATTGAAACATTTTAGATTACATGTTTGACCACCTAAAATTTCTCACTGGCAAAAACTTAATTATTAATTCCCCCCTCATTCTTTCTCTCTCCAACATCATTACTGCAATTACTTGCCCTGCAAGCTAAAAGATGCCCTCAGAGGTCTGATCACAACCCAAATCTCTTAGAACACAGCTACACAGTATATCTAAAGCCCTTCCCTGCCATTCCTATGGAGGACAAGTGCAACTCATTGCAAAGAAAATCTCATCCTTTTTTTCCCTTTTTTCATCAGTACATGCCATTTCAACTAAAAAACTTTAGTTTAATTAAATCAGCCCAATTCCCTCTGAAACTAAAAAGTGCTAAGGTACCACAAGTAACTAAAAAGTGCTAAGGTACCACAAGTCTACCAGCAAAAGCAACACCCATATAAATCAGCTAAGCTAAAATTGTCTTTGAATGATTTGCACTAGTTTAGAAAGAGGGTTTCTAGAAAGCACACCTTAACTTTATACAAACTTCCATAGATGTTCAGAGATGGCTAAACATCTGCTCACTGCCCTGTAGAAATGTTGATCTCTAATCAGGGAGAAATGAAAGCAACCTCTGTTTTCTAGTCACCAAGCATATCAGTCAGGCAGGAAAAAATGGAACATGTCACTGATAAAAATATGCTCTAGAGAGAAATCCTGTGTGTTTACACACAAGCAAAGAAATTCACTCCATCATTCAGGGATCAGCAGCTGTGACAAGAGGGACATCTGCTCTCTGGGAAGCCAAACAAGACATCCATGAAGAGGGCAACAGCTTTTATATAATTACTTGCTTTGTGTGCCAAAAGGATGATGCTCATTGCAAACTTTTGTGTTACAGAGTAGCCCAGATTTGGGACTCCTCCTTCCTTCACATGGCTCAAAAACTTCCTTAATGTTAAGGATAACCTGTGGGCATCAATCAAGCACTAAAGGGGCACTGAGCTTTCATAAGAGACAAACTGTCTGGACCTACCCCATTTCAGCTTCTTGTAACTTCACTTCTTATTGCCCGAAATTTAATATTAATGGCCGATCTAATTAATGAATATAGCACCAGATCACCAACTCTCAGAACCATAGTGCTGTAATCTTAAAGGATGATGTGCACTGCACTGACTTTATAAGGGTTTATGAAGCATGTGTTATAAAAGTACCTCAACCATAAGGCTTTTATACCTTGGCACTCACTTCAATACAATCCCATAAAACCCAAGCAATCTTTAAGTGTTAAAGGTGACTTTCACTACTGTATTTATTATTGGATAATGAAAAATGATTCAGACACCCATAGAAACTCAGTAATGAAATAAGAGTTTCCTGAGACTTTTGCATTGGGTCTGCATTATATGTACCGTGACCAAAGAGCCCAATGGCTCTCTCAAGACATTTTAGACACTTCACACTAACCTCCCTCCAGAACTTCCTTCCCATCAGGAATTCTTTGTAATTACAAAACAACTTCTAGTCTGCAGAAGCACATTGCTTGCCACAGAACTTTTCAGATGTCAATAGCTGTTTCTGTAAGGATTCAACTCCTCTGGAGGACCTGTTCCATGGACTCCTGTAGCTGTGCCAGAAACTGAGAGCTCTCTAATCCACCAAACTGGTTTGAGAAGACAACATCATGTAATCTGCAATTACCCACACATGGGTTCCCCATCTTTGCAGCACTGAGACAGAATGATCCGAGTACATGATGTTGTTCATGTGACACACAGGTTCATTGTCTCTGCAGAATGTTTTGTCTTTCATAGAGGGTACATATAAAAAGAGGAACATTATCAGAAATAAAGTAATAAACTGTAACATGAAAAATTTTCTTTAACATAAAACAGCAGGGTTTTTGAAACAAAAGCGAGCAGTGCAGTGCATCAAATGAGTATCAGCACTGTCTTGCCTTCTCTGAGGAGATGCACATCAGCCTACCACACTTGTTTACAGGCAATAATCCTGGTTAAGCTTTTGTTGTCTTCTATTGTCTCTTATATCAAATTATACCCAGACTAAAATTGCAATTAACTGTTCAAATTGGTACAAAATTGCAAGAGGCTTTCGGCACTTCAACCATACCTGCCATAAATTGCAATACCAAAACAAAACACTTCAGAGAGTTCCAAGCTCACATAATCCCTTCCCTATGGAGAGGGCACTCCATTTTAATCACCACCTCCAGCACCTGTGCAAGAGCACAGATGCACCATGCAAGAAGCCCTGAGGATCAGGAGGAAATTAAGGTTAAATTGCATATAAAGTAAGAGCTCTTCAAGGAAAACCACTCTGCCATCCTCACTGGCAGGTGGGAAATGAAAATCTATCATGGCTGTAAGACTTAGACAAAACTCAGAGCTGGGAAAAGAACACAGATACTCCAAGGCTGCCATCTGAACCTGCCCACAATGCCAAATCCCAGGCTGGATCCAATTTGCATGCACAGGAGTGAAATAAGCCATGATAACAGACTCAACAAAGCAGAACATCTTATCTTTGTTTTGCTGCTGAGCAGGTCAGAACAACATGTCTCCCCTCTTTCTCTCGCCTTTTTGGCACTGGACACATGTACTTTTCACTTTTAATTACAAGGCACAGCAAGAATTTGCTTGTTAAATTTCAGGTGCCAGTGGGGATGGAAGCCATCCAAAAAGCATGTGCTTGACCTGGCAAAGAGTGACTGACTGGCAACAGCCAGCCACATGCTTGGCTGTGAAACCCTTTCATTGTCACAGCAAGGCAGCCTTTATCCAAGGTTACTCCAGCCCATTATATTCTTGTTACAGCTGCACATTCTCCAGCTCCCCACAGATCGTGGGAGCAAAGTCCTCTGCCACGGTATCCCCACCTGCCTGAGGCCACTGCAGTGCTGTCCAGCTAATCTGCCAAAGGCTTTTCTGTGTCACAGCACGTTCATGCAGAGTTCTGCTCCCCAAACTACCAAATGGGTTACAAGCATCACCGCTGGATTTTGTACATCCAGTTCGACCGGCACTTCTACAAATGGGCCTGGACCAGAAGTAGAAGAAACCTCCACTGGTGATCTTAGGCACCAACCAGTGCTTCCACACAAATACAAAGCTTCTGAGCTCTACTATTGTATTGCTTCAGAGTGTGGTATTTCTGCATAGCATAGCTCTGCAGGGTGCCTTTTTACTCATCTGGACTCTACACAGGAAAGCCCCAGTTGTTACAATATCTGTCACATTGTTTTGTGGTCACCAGCTTTTCTCTGGGGACAGGGAACGGCTCTAATCCCAAACTGTCTTCACAGAAAGAGAAAAGCAGCATTCACTGTTATAATTATATGTTATTTGAGTAAATGCATGGTTGTGCTATTCTCCATACAACTACAAAGTAATTTTCACCATTATGGTAACTTCCCATGTAAGCAGAAATAGCTACAGAAAATAATGTTATCAGTAAGGAGAGGCTGTGTGCACCACAGCTGCTGGAACTGAGAACACCATTTATACAAAAACACTTCTCTGATTATAGGTCTCACTTGGGAGAACACTTTACATGTGGGTATGAGTTTACTCACAGTAGTTGCCCCATTACAGAAAACAAAAAGATGTGCATGGATAGTTACTCATGGGGGTAAACTTCTGCAGCCTGTATTCAGCAATCTATTTCATTTGAGGACAGTAGAGTGTTTCATGACTCTATAGAAAAATAAAAATCGTGTTATGTATCTCCCTTGAGGCCATTAAATCTGAATACAATTTTAAATGCATCATTGCTTCTCCTTTGCTTACCCACTTTATTTTTCTGCTTTTTTAGTCAGATTGCAGAGTGAACATAGACAACAGTCAGCTTTATCACTGTTCCCATCCAGATGCCTATAATCTATCTCAATTTACTTACTTGGCATCTATTACTCATGTCCCTCACTGTCCCTAATGTACTTCTCTTCCTGACATCCCCCCACTGGAGGAAGCTAAGATGATAGGAGAAGGTCTATCCAATTTCTGGATGCAAGGCTGAGACCCAAGTTACAAAACACGATGGCACTGCAGAGCACTGCATGGTAGCACTCAGCTCCAAGCTATCCACTGAGGTTACAAGCTCTGCATGCTAACTTGGGTGCCAAAGATTCAGGTGCCAGAATACGGGAAGGTTCAAGACCTCGGCAGAGGATTCCCAACCAGCACCTCACTGGCTTTAATATTTTCCATTATATTTAATAATTAGCTCCCAATGAAGCAGTCCTTGCAGGTTTATGGCAGTAGTCTTGTCTGAGCAGGGGAGTGGCTGCCCCAGTGACTGAACCAGGGCTGCTACATCCTATTCCAACAGGGTCACTGGTACCTCACAGCCCAAGGAAAATCATGTACTTTCCTTTCTGTATCCCTTCATGTACATATGTGAGCTCTGGTCACTGTAGGGTTCTGAAGAACCAGTGTAAGAAGAAACAGAACTGGAAGAGGGGATAGGAGTTTTATCTCCAACACAGCCCTGACACTTTGGTTTTAGAATTGATTGGCAAATCAGAAAATTACCAAGCTTACTCCATTTTTCCACGTTTCCAGGTCCTGAGCACTGCATTCCTTGTGTGCACCCCACTGCCTCAATCTCTGAGCACACCTGCTCCAGGAGTTTTGCTGCTTTCTTGCAGGCATTTTTAAGGATCATGTTGCTCTACCATGGGAAGGTTCCAAGGTAGGAAAATTATGAGCTTGTTTTGTCAGCAACAGAGAATTAAAATATTAGAGGGCTCACTGTAAAAGGCAGAACCAATCTCTCCTCAGAGATAGAAGGACTGGTCTAAGAGTTGATTGCCTAGATTTACAGGAAAACAATAGCCTGAGTTTTCCCTAACTGCACCTGGGACCACTTAGAAAACCCCTGTCATTACTTTTGGAGTCCAGCAACATCTATCTCTATACAATGAAAAAAAGGCATCTTAGAACCAAGAGGGTAAAGGGCAATGAACTCCCACTAATGAACACAGAAGCCTCAAACACTCCACAACACAGTGAAATAACTCTCTAAGATCTAGCCCTGCCAAGCTCCATGCTGAAGAAAACTGATTTTAACAGTCACAGAAGTGTTTCCAGGTTTCCCAGTGCTGCTTGAGATAAAATATTGTACACAGAATTGATAACACCAGAGCTGGCATTACAGTTACACTGTGAGAGGCAGATGTGTGTATGCACCACAAACTGAGACTGTGACCAGCACGTGCCCTGCAGACTCTGCCAATCTAGGCCATTAAAATGAGAATTCACTCAGTAATGCTGAGCTTCTCTATTCTTCACTTTATCAAAGAATGAAATAAAAAGATATCTTGCCACTTATTATTGGGTTTGGGATTGGCAGGGGGTGGGGGGAAGGATTTTCCTCAAAGAGATAAATAAGTCTTGGTGAACCAGCTCTTATCACTGAAGATCAAGGTCAGACCATTATATGGTCTTCAAAAGGACCCACCTGCCCCTCTTCCAAGAGCAGCTCTCCACCCATTCTATTATTTTTCCCTCCTTTTTAATAACAGGATATAGTGACTCACTGTTACTGATTGATTATCCTGCTGTCTGTGAAGCACCATGCCCCTCCTCGTTAATTCAAAACTACCGTATTTTTCATACTTCATAAATTAATATCTTATTGGAGCTGCAGCAGTAAATGAGATGGCCATGTTTCAGAGTGTGGTAAGGAGAATGGAGAAAAGGAAAAAGTCTCATAAAACTGCCCTGTACCAGAACCTGCAGCCGTGTTCACCTTGCTGACAGGCCATGTGGTTAATACAGGCAGCTCTGTACAAGGTGCTGCCTCCTGACAGACCCTCTCCTCCCTCTAACCAAGGCAAGGCACTCTGAAAGCTCACACAGGTCCACTCTGCCCACCTCATGAAAGCAATGCTCATGCTAGGTGACAAAATTGAAACTTAATTTCGTAACTCCCAGTCTGTCCTTAACACCCCCTGTCTAAATTTGAGCAAACTATCTCTGTTTTTCTGACAGACAGCTCTGGGAACTCTACATCTGAATGGAGATGGGACCTCTGCAGTTTTACCCCATTTCTTGTCTTTATGACCTTGTATGCTAAGTCTCCATGACTGGAGCAATACAAGGTGAAGCAGGCAGAGAGGGCAACAGGAGAGAGGGACTGAATGTTAGGAAGGCAGACAAAGCAGCCCTGTCACAGACTTGCACCAGGATGCTGCCAAGCTTACCACTCTTACCTGGTAACTGTCCTTTTGCTCCAAAAATTGTTTGCAATTTGGAATATAGAGGTACCAAGGTGCAAAACACAGGTTAATAATGGTACACAAAGACAACCCTAACTCAAGTTTTATGATATATGAACTTCTTTTCCTTCACAAACACTGAAAGGATGGATTTCATTGTAAATGGCAGTTTCTATTTATACCTATTTTCTAACCCTCTTCCCTTCAGCCCCATTAAATTATGCCATATGGGAGTATTTTGTTAATTATCTCAATTGCATTTATTTTTAGAAACAGCTGATAAACAGTGTGTGTGGTTCAGTGGGTCTGGGGATTTTTTTTTCTGATTATTTTTAAATGTAACTGCTTCTTCAGAGAACTAATTGAAAAAAAACACCAGGAATCCCCAGTTTTCACATTCATGAATTCCAAAGCCTTCCCTGGAGGGCAGCAATCACATTGCCCCTGTTTAAGAAAGGGGAAAACTTTCACTGGGCGTCTCTCATAATTTTGGGTTCCAATTCTGTGTTGTCTGTGATGGAAAATGGTCATCTCCCAGAGCACAGATGTTGCCCAACCTCTGTTTTTCTCTATGACTTATGTGAAGCCAGAAATGGTAAATTTAAAACCTGCAAGCAAACCCACTTTGTTCTTCCTTTAAAGACATGATCCTACAGGTCAGGTTAGGTCAGGTTCCAGTGGGGCATCTGGCCTGCCAGGCCTCACAGTCCCTGACTGCAGAAGGGCAGAAAACTCTCACAAGAGCATCTTCAATACAAAGATACACAAGGAGGCACAATTTCCAAATATATAATAATTTTTCAAAAAAAACAAAACACACACACAAAAGACACAAAAGAAAAAAAAACCCAAACAACTACTAAAGCACCCACCTGGACATACTGAAAAAGATTTAAGAGTATTTATGCCTTTATATCTCAGTGTTTTCAAGGCATTGATCTTGAACCATGTTCAAAACACTAATAAACCAAGTCATCCAGAATCAGGAAACTATATATCTTAGGTAGGAAAGGTCAGAGAAACCTACTTTGAAAATGGCTGAACTTACTGAACTTACTCTGACTTTGCTGAATTCAAAATAGAAAACAGAAAACCCTTCAAAACAAGAAATTCCTAAAGTTCTCTTCCTGAAGTACTACAAAATGTCTGTAATTCAGGATTTCTTTCACACAGTTGCAGGTCACAGTTCTGCAAACATTTACAGAAATGATCTCTTTTCTCAGGTGCCAAATTCAAGCTGAATTAATTGGACAAGTAGAAAGAATCCCATGTACAACAGCTCACAAGACTGCACCTTGTAAATAAAACACATCATGTCACACATCCTCTCACTCTTCCATTGATGTTGTGGATGACCTTGAGGAAATCTTCTTTGCAATGCCAGTAAGTGAAGAAAAATATTACTTCTTCATTCACATTTTATTCCTCTATTTAAATGTTCCATTCTGGAGGCAGAGTGTGACTGTCCCTGAAGTGTATTTACAAGATGGATATGCTGAGGTGTTACCCCCCCCTCGCAGCCACATTTGTACAACCCACTGGAGTGGGCAAACCTGAGCTCAGCTAAGCCAGGCACTGTGTTTCACAGCTTTCCACTCTGCCCACAGCAACCCTGGACTGGGTGACAAGGATTTTGGAGCTCTGAGAAACACAGGATCATACACAGCTCAACAGGTCCAAAGAAGGGTTCACACAGAGAGTTTTACAGCAGCATTTGCAGGTCAGGTAATTTAGTCCCTGTTAATGGCAGCTGCAAAACCAAGGGCCATTTAGTGACTGTATTCCATTAGGCTGAAGGGAAAGATTAGGGATAAAAGACAGTAGAAGGAGCTTCTTCCATCACTCCTGCCCTGTGGCTCTAACTCAGCCCCACTGCTTTTCAGTTAAAAATATGTTCTCAAGATCACATCACCAAGTGCCAGTTTGCAGCATAGACCCTTGATCACGGTGTCAGCACAATGAGGAAAAAGGGTCCAAGGAAATCTTCCATCTTCCTAAAGCCCAAATGGCTTTAGGATATTCCAGAGCTCAGTTCCTCACCAATAGCTTGGGATGCAGTCCAAGAAAAAAGCAGCAGATGATTAATGGGAGCTGTGGCTAAGCATGGCAGCTCAGCTCAGGTTGGGCTAGCAAGCCTCAGGTACATGCTGGAATCTCTGCCTCATCAACCTATCACACGTTTGATGAGTAAGGAGAAAACAAAATGCTATAGAATTCCCTTTGGGAGCATGTGAACTAAGAAATGAAGGCAAAGCCAAAGTAAGTTTGAATCATGGTTTTGCCCTGAGGCTCCAACCACAGCTGAGGAATTCCCTTTGGAGATCCAGAAGGCCAGGACACGTTTTGCTCTCAGTGACTCTCCAAGTGAGCAAGAAGAAATGAAGGGGAGGTCAAAGTGACTTGTGCTCATTTTGGGATCTCCACTTTCTGTAAAGGAATGTGCCACTCCCAAGATTCTAGCTAGTCACCAGTCAGGTAAATTCATTCCTCTGCAGTTACAGTATTACAGACAATTAATTTCTTCCTTCATTAACATGAACAGCAACACAATATTGCTCTCTGCCAGCTCATAAACAGTTGCTGCATTTCAGCCCCAAGAAACTGCACAGACACAAACAAATCTAATTAGATTTATCTTTCAGAAATTCTTACTCTCTAAATACCTCTGAACATTTCTACTGACAGGCCAAGTTCAGAGGCATGGTGCAGCATGACTTTGGCTTTTACAGCTTCAGTGATTTGTGCTGCCCCTCCATTTTGATTCTGTGACAACTAAGAAACTAGCCTGAAAAACCATTTTCCCAAAGCTCTTTAACTGAGCACTGTAACTTTATTTCTGCTTTATTCTGTTTGCAGCTACTGTTCAAACAGCTTAGCTGGAAGGTCTCCCTTTAAATAAAACCTAAAATGCTTCAATTCTGGTATAAGAGAAAAATGGGGGGAGTCCTCACTTCATTCACTGCACCTGGGTGATGCTTCTGTTCAGACAGTCAGCATAAAAGGCTACAGACCTTTTAATTCTTCAAGTCATCACCTGCAACAATGATTGTAATAGCTCAGGGGAAAAGCTAAAAACAACTGCAGCCAACTGAATTGCAAAGCAAATTCATGAAGGAAGGTACTTCTAAGACATCAGAACTGTCACATCAGATCTTAAATGCAATCAGGGCCTCCAGTTTATCCACACCTTATCTGAGCAATACTCTATACAGGAAAATGCGGTTGATTTGTCAGAGTTGTTATTCTCTTCCTATTTCCTCTCTTTCTTTTGCATTCTTTTTAACTCCATCGTCTCCACCTCCACAGTACTCCCAAGGGAAGAGATAAAAGTTTCTTAGTGAAAACTGGGTTTTCAACTAAACAACATCTTCACCAAGAATAAGCACTCTTTACAAAGTGTTTCACAGGAAAAAGTAATACCTAAAATCTATGGTTCAACAATTCCTTGAGATTCAAAGTGGCACCTCCGTGCCTGAAAGGAGCAGTGCTTCAGATATCTGGGACTTCATCTCTCATCTTCTTTCTGCACCCTTTTGGAAGGGCTTTACGTCCCTCTGTGAGGCATCAATTGTAAAATGAACCCTGTTATTGACAACCAAGAAGAAAGCAAATGTTCTCACAATAGGGGATCTTACCCAGCAGACCAACTCATGTTAGAAAATATGGAATCACAGCACTTCAGCTCCAAGCAGTGACATTTTGAAATGCAGCCAGTTAAGCAAAGAATCACAAGCTTAACTTTTTGTGGAAATTATTCAATTTTCTAACAGAATTTTTTCAGCAACCATAAAGAGGGAAGAGAATTGGGATAACAAGAAACTGGAAATTTAAAAAGTCAAGAGAAATGTTCCTATTAAAATAGAAGAGATTTTTCCCTTAGTGTATTGGAAGAAATAAACACTTTTAATTCCCAGACTACTGTGAAAATCTTCCTTTAGTAAAATGTACTAACACCCAAAACACAGCTTTAAATTAAAGGTCAGCAGGGAACTGAGATCCCTGCCCAGCAGAGAGTAAGCAGCTTTTTGTCATATCCCCAAAGACAGACAACCGGCTACAGGGTAAAAAAGCCAAAGCTAAGCATTTTGCTAATTTCAGCTTTTCAGAGCACTCAAACATCTGCTTTTTAAAATTCCATTGATCTCTAAGTAAGGCATACTGCTAAACAAATATGAAAATTTCTCCATTCTTATGTTTACCACAAGTTACCTGCTTGTTGCAATTCATTTGGCAACTGGACAAAGCAGATGCTTCACATGTAGTGTTTCTCTCAGGCCAACACCTGGGTGGGCAGGTGCACTGAAGGGGAAGATGTGCCCTGGAACACACTCTGCCCATTGGAGCATCTTCATGGGTTTGGAAGTGTCAACAATGCAGGGACTTGGCTTCTCACCAGAGCCCAAAACAGGAACTCTCAAAAAGCCAGTCCCCAGGACTTCAGAGCTGTCTGACTGCTAAGGGCAAAGATCTCCTCGAATTGCACAGCAGTAAGGAAAGCTCAATGCAGGTTTTCCTGATCCAACACAAGTGCCTATTGTGCAAGTGAGAGGAGAAACAGCCCAGCCACCTGCAGGAGAGCAGACCCAAGTCTGGCAGTTTCAGCTCCCAGCAGCAGAGGCTTTCCATATACTTGCAAAGCCTTGTGAAATCCCGAACTTGTTACTTCTCAGGGGAAGGGAACTAGCAGTGTGAAGCTCCATGGGAAGATGAAGCAGTCCTGACTCACTGCAGGGAGTGTTTTGGCTACCATGCAGCCAGAGTCTGCAGATTCACAGTGGGCTGCAGAATGCATGGCAGTTCCCTTATGACAGCACCCAAGGTGGCCTCAGATCATCAAGCTGGCCCTGACCACTAGGAATGACAGCTCTCAGGTATCACAGCTGGGAAAAAGAATTCCCAGCAGCTTCCTTTTGTATGTGCATATAATTATTTTGATTTAATATAGCTGCAAATGTCAAATTGCACAAGGGCAAAGTGCATTTTCAAGTACCTTCTATGATTTCCAGGAAATTAATATGCCCCATCTTGGCTCCAAGAGCAGCCATCAGCAGGCTGGGGAGCACCTGGAGCAGGCAGGAGCTCTGGGAGCCAGATCTGCACCACAGCCAAAGCCAACTCAGCTCAGTCTTTGCTCTCTGCCTCGGTTAACTCTGTGCATGAGGAGGGTGGGGTAGATATCACCCAGAAGCAACATGTAAAAGCAACATGTAAAAGCCAGAAACAGCTACAGACTAAATCTGACCTCCAAGAAATAAAGCACAGGTTGCCAAAAAAATTAAAATATTCCCACCAAAGTTTTTTAAAAAAAAGAAATCAGAAACAAAAGGCTTTTCTTTTAAAAGAAGAAGGTAAAATGCCAGCTTTTAAATCCCTGTGCCTCATAACTGAGCCCAGGGTTATGCCACAATTCAGGTAAATGATGTTTATATAACTGGCATTTGGCTGAACACAATTCCTATTTAACAGCTGAAAAGAGGCATTTTGGGTCTTCAAAGAAATCTGACAGGTAATTCCCACTGTAGTTCTGCAGGGTAGCTGAGCAGTAATTATCCTTCTCACTAGTAAATCAATTAGGAATGAATGTATGGAAAGCTTTTCTCCTCCTCCAAGTAAGCGCTAATCCTCTGAGCACTAATGAGCAGACAGGGCCAGCAGCAATGTGCAAACCCATCAGAAATCGACAGGGGCTACCTGGCAGGCAGGCTCCAACCAGTGCCTGGCAGTGAGTGCCTCAGGAGAAAACTCCTTGCCTGGAGAGGTCTGCATGGCTCACGTGTGACACAGGCTCCGTGCAGGTGAGTTATTGCTGGTCCCTCCCTCCCATTTACTGCCTCAAGCCAAGACCTCTTCTGCAGCTCACAAGAGACCCCTGCATCATGCTCAACAAGGCAGCACTTCTGCTGCTGCAGGTGAGCCACAAGGGACCTGGGCTTTTTCTGCTGGGATCCACCTACTGCTTTGTGATTCAGTATTGGCAGCTGTCCTCAGGAGCTCAGCAAAACCATTCTGCTTACTCCCCATGCCACAGGAATAATATTCACCTAGAGAGACTGGGAGAAGACTACAACCCTAGTGCAATTTTTGCAGTGCATAACCTCAAGAATCTGTAAGAGGAGTGATGGACAACAAACCGACACCTGAATTTGACAAATTTCAGATGTTCTGATCCAATGACACCTTGTTCAGACATTTCTCAAGTGCTACATGAGTGCCTGGAATTGCTTTGGTGGTTAACAAGGCAGAGTTCAGACACACCAGCTGTTTAAGCGTGCACAGAAACAGTGCTCATATATTTAGCAGAGGTAGAAAGAATGGAAGCAAGTTGTTCCCACAGCAGCCAGCACTTAAGCTGGTTTCCTTTGAGTTTTCCTTACAGCTTGTCTCTACATTTGATAAGATTTTTCAGAAAGGATGAGAAGGGCACAGATAGGTCTGAAAATCATTTCCTTAGACAGAAAACCAAAAAATTTCTTTTAAATTTCTAATCTCAAATAAGTAAACAGCAGGTAAAGATAGGCCTATATGCCACTATATGATGAAATGTGGGTGGTTTTAATTAAAAAAAAAAGACTCCTAATCTGTAAAGCTCAGTAGCCTGAGAAATTGCTAGAAGATAATAATATATCCTTGTACTCTGATTTGTGAGGGAGTCTTTACACCAGTGACGTAGGATTTGTAACTGAGCATATTGCCTGTGCTTTTGGGTGGGCAGAGTTGCTTTGGAAACAGAATGAAGAATTAACTCTTCATTGCCCCCCATACTGGATAGAGGATGGGTGTGAAGGCCAGGAAAACTCACTACAAAACATCTTAATCTGTTTTGCTCAGGAAAAAAAAAAAAAAAAAAAAAGTCAAGGTAATTGTCACTATAATTCAGCTCCTGCATCAGGAAAAATATAAGCCAACCTGTGGCCCCTGCATTCTTCCTCTTTCCTGTACATCCAAATACACTAAGTAACCAGAGCTATGTCTGCCCTATGGTTGCATACACTGGAATAAACATCAGCTCCAAAACATCTGCACACTGACCAGTGATGGAAAACACAACAGTCATAACAAGAACAGTACCAGTAGCGAGTTACTAGTTTGGAAATCTTTTGATGGAGACAGGATATGGCCAGTTTGGAACTGATCAAGCCAAATATAGAATTTGGGCCTCTACACTGGCCAAGCACAACTTCACTGTCAGCAATTATCTTCGTGCTGCAGCCCTCCCACACTGATTTCTGTGGGTAGCTGAAAGCATCTTTGTCCCACTAGCTCCCCTGAATCAACACAGGCAATAATTTTAAAGCAAAAAGGCACTGAGTAGCAGTTCCTGGGCTGTGCTTGTGTGAGCCAGCTGCAGCCCTAATTGCATCACGTGGGAAGAGTGAGCAGGGGGTTGGAAAGCTGTGACCTCATCTTCTCTCCTACACAACCAAATCAAATTGTAGGTCTTCCACCCACTCTCACAGGCATATTCTGCTTTCAGCCCCCTTACATGATGCAACCAAAGAAAATGTCATTTACATCTTTACCTCCAAATGTGGGGAAAAAGAGTCAAATGCAGAAATAAATGCTTCTTACTCAGTATTTCTAATAATGACACACAAAGCAGGGAGATGCATAATAGCCAAAGCCGGCGTAAGCAAGAAACCCAGAAATATTTGAGTGAACTCTTTAAAGTTGTAACAGTCAGAAGGAAATAAAAGCAACCTTTTTACTTCTCCAGCAAATTCAGAAGGGAATTAAGTCCTTCATCACCATCACAAGTAAAGCAGGATCAGTCCTATGGGATTCCATGGAATTGCACCACTGCAACTGAGAGAGCAAATTAGAGCTCTTGCAAATTACCAACAGATTTCACTTCAGGATCATAATTCCTCTCAGAACGCTGTCATTTTGTTTCTATAGCTACCAGAGCAATGGCTCTCCCTTACCTTCCTCTTGTTAGTGGGACTGACATATAGGTAGCTCAGCACAGTCTTCAGGCCTACTTTGTCATTTAGCTTTTCATAGGTAGTGCCATAGTCTGTTGACCTGGAGAAGAGAGGAGACAAAAAGAGTTTACGTGGTTATTAGACCTCAGGGGAAGGGAGTGGCTGTGTGCACAGATGCTCCAAGTTACAGTTTGACCATTATTATGATTAAAACACAAGACTTTATGTTTCATTAAGGGTGGCCAGCAGAAAAGAGAAGAAAACTTGAGTCCTTAGGGGGAGTGTCTGTCACTGAATTCATTGATTGTACATATCTGGGGAGCTGTGGTGCTCCCATGCAGGTGGACTTTTGGAGTAGTTTCTGCCCTCATGTGCCAGTGTAGGATTGCAAATGGTAACTGCACATAAGAGGACTCTGATTTCAGCAGCACCTTTAGTACAAATTCTCTCTTCAGACAAATCCAACATAAGAATCTAAATTAAACCCAACAACAACAGTTTTATTTAGGTAGGTTGATTTTTGACTTAAGATGAGGATCCAAATGTGGATCAGAATTGTAACAGCTGAACTCATGTCTAGATAAAAATGTGCCTAAATTGGCATCTTGAGTCCTCAGTCACCCCCATCCTACTTTGTGCCAGGCATTTAATTTTTCTGAGTTACAGAGACAGATTCAGGCCCCTACACCAGCAAATCCCACCCAGAGGAGCAGATGATCTGGGGGTGGCATTACCCATTCGTGACTGGGGAAAAGGGCTGCTTCGTCACAGAGGGTTTTCTGTGGTGTCCTCCTCCTCATTTGTGGGCATCCTTGAAACCTCACTGCCCTGCTCGCTTCTCTACTGTTTTCATACTTTGTTTTCCTAACAAACAAGATTTTTCCTACCAGAACAACCCAACAGCCACATCAGTACAGGATCCCACACCAGAAGAGTGCTCAGCACCAGCTGACTTTAGGAGGGAGAGGTGTCAGACCCTGCCTGAAAAGCCCCCCCCACCCCATGCAAACAGTGGGGAGAGCCTGACTCCCAGCCCAACTCAGCTTCTGTCACAGGGACAGAGCAAACACAGCCCTCAGCAGATGGACAAGGAAAGGTCCTCATAAAAAGCCTACCTGGACATATCTAAAATTTTATTAGGATGAGAATCCACGGCCCCTGCCCTCCTCTCTAATAATGCTTTTTACTAGAGAGATCATCAGAGAACATGCAGCAATTCTGTGCCTTTTCCCAGTACTGATCTCCAGTAATTTGGTTTTCTAAGTTCAACAAGCCTCTAGAATTTGCAGCTTCATGGTTCTGCTTGAGACCAATCCTCTACTCCTTTTCTGTCTGGCAGAGAAATGGCCCAAGCCACTTCTGGCATCACAATGAACAGTGGTTGGAGAAACTGAGCAATGCCAGAGCCTGCATCCAGCTCTGTTGCTTTCCTTGCTGCTAGTGGAGCCCAGAGTGACACCAAGGTGACACAAGAGTAACCAAAACCATCCAGCTGGTTTCAGGCTTCCAGGCAGAAGGAATCATGAAGTCAAAAGCTTGCTTTGTTACTGATGTGACTGCAACACATTTCCTTCAGTGCATCATTCAAGGACAATTTCTAAATACTTTGTAAAGTCCTTCTTTCCTTGAGTATGTTGAACCAGCCTTTCTCCTTTGAACAGTCACCAGCCAAGGTGCTTCAAGTCTCAAACAACTTCCTTTGATCTAAAAACAGGCCTAACAGTAGCTCCATTTGCACTTACCACTCCTGTGTACTAATGCATAGTAGTATCACCCAGTAGCCTTCACACATGTACCCCAAAGAATATGATAATAATGTACTGTATTTTCATAGATTTTTCCCATCCTAAGTATTTGAAGCTCTTGTCTCACTAGGTATCAATATCAAACAAAGTCATAATAGCAGGCTTCCCTCTCCAGCCAATCTCGAAACTGAATCAGCTTTATTAATGAAACTGAATAATCCAGGACAATTAATTCCAGTACATGAGTCCTCCTATAAATGCAAATTCAACAGGTCAGGAATGCTCAGGTTACAGCAAGCTCTAAGCAGAGGATAACAGAGGGGCAAGCAGAGGTACTTCCTTGATCTTACCCTTCCAACAGCACTGCTGCTATGAGCGAGCCACTTTTGTGACTACACATGTACCAGCTACCAGGCAGTGAAAGAGATCACTGGTTTCAATCAGCATTAAAAGAGAATACAAATAACAGTTTAATATTCTGAGAGAGCTACTTTGCGTTTGTTCTCTGAGTAATTTTAAGATCTCCCAAAATGCTTTCACACTTCTGAAGATGCAGGCTGGGTGCCCTAATGACTCTTTCTCATTAAACCATTTTCACTCATTGCATTTGCCCTTTAAGCTAGAAAGGAAGTAGGATCATTATTTCGTTAGCTTCTCTGAGGCTTTCTTTATTATCCTGACAGTCTCCACTGGCTTCACAGAAACATCTCAAAGGATATCACAATAATATAGTGTATTTCCATGACACTTTTTCTGGCCAAAAAATCTAAAGCTTTTGTCTAGTGCTAATCCATTCAAACTAACAAAGTCCCAAAAGCCATACTGGGAAATACTATCTCTATTCTAGAGATGAAGAAGCTGAAAGCTTGCATAGGTAATGGATTCTTTTTTCAAAAGCAGGCATCTACAATTAGGCATTTCAGCTTCTGCAATCATATCGTGTAGGGCTCAACTCTACCACCAAATTGCCTAATTAGAAAACAAGCATTAAAAAAAAAAAAAAGTTGTCTGCTAATTTTAGTTACCCAAGCCTGAACATTTAAAGAGATGCAACCCACAGGTGGAACAGAAAAGTTTTGAGTTAGCTTTTAATCTTAACATGAACCCTTCTCCTGTACTAATTACTTCTAATTCCAAATTAACTAGCCATACATCCTTACAGTTGCTTGGCTATACAAGCAGACTGGATACCATATTCTCTCGCATTCCTTTGGTCACAATTTGCTCCCCTTCCAAGCACATTACTAAAGTAGTGGAGGGGAAGAAACGTTGTGGTTATATCACAATGACAAAAGACTCAGTGATGAAAAACACAGTTTCCATGAGTCACACCCAAAAAGCCTGCCCTAATTTTGTTTAGGGTTTTAATGACAATGCAGGACTAGGAACGTTACAGTGATTGCTCCCCTGCACTCAGCACTGATGAGGCCACACCTTGAGTGCTGTGTCCAGTTCTGGGCCTCTCACTCAAGAAAGTCATTGAGGTGCTGGACTGAGTGCAGAGAAAGGCAACGAAGCTGGTGAAGGGTCTGGAGCACAAGCCCTGGGAGGAGTGGCTGAGGGAGCTGGGGTTATTCAGCCTGGTGAAAAGGAGACTCAGGGGTGACCTTATCACTCTCTACAACTGCCTGAAAGGAGGGTGTAGTGAGCTGGGGTCAGCCTCTCCTCCCATATGATAGAAAAGAGGACATGGCCTCATGCTATGTCATGGGAAGGTCAGGCTGGACATCAGGAGGAATTTCTTCACAGAAAGGCTGATTATATATTGGAACAGACTGCCTAGAGGGATGGTGGAGCCAGCACCCCTGGAGGTGTTCTAAGAGAGCTTGGTGTCATGGTGTAGTTGGCAAGGTGGTGTTGGGTCACAGATTGGACTCCTTGGTCTCAAAGGTCTATTCCAACCTAATTGATTCTGTGATGTGGAATGGACTCTGGTCATATATAACCCTTTATGAACTCAGTTCATGAGTTTTGTCCCACATTTCTGTAATAGTATGGGTTTGTCTCTATTTCTGATGATGACCTTGAGGGTCTAGGCTGCATCAGACTTTTGCTCCTCACCAAATTCTGCATATTCCATTTTGAAAGGCAAGGTTTATATTTAGTGTTTTATTGGGATACTGCAAGTTCTCCCATAATTATATTGTGTTTTAAACAGTGGGGGGGAAAAAACCATCTGCTTGATTCCATTGTCCTCCTGTGACAGGCTATGATGTGTTTAAACCATCACTGCAACCTCCCCCAGTGTGGCAGAGCAAGGTGCAAGGGATACACCCAGGCAAAGAAACTTCTCTATAAAAAACCTGGTCAAAGTCAGAGCACACAAGCTAACAAAATCCATCTTGTTCCTCTGAATCTGACCCTGAACTTCTCTGTGAATCCAACCAACTGGCCTGAGCCAGCAGACTTCATATAGTGGAAAGACTTTCTCAGTCACAGATACTTGAGGTAGAGGTGTGGAGAGGCAGGAAGAATGCCATGTGAATGGCTTTTGGAGTTCTCCTCCTCTGTGACACTTTCCATGTCAGGACTCTGTCAGACAGAGAAAGGCAGGTTGGTTTGTTTGAAGTCTCAGCTATTCATCTATGGAGATAGGCTATAAAACCTGTATCAGTCTCTCAGGAGAAAAAGAGCTGCAAATGATGGCACTGAATGACTGGGATGAAAAATCAACCTCTTCCACCAACCCTCCTGTCAGAGAGTTTCTCCTCTGTGCTGTGACACTCTCTCTGTGTGGAGAAGCAGCCATCATCCTTTTGATTTTAGATTTTCAGCCATTTTCTAAGCTTTTTCTAAAGCTGGTGCATTCACCTCCAGCCCAGAGTCCCACTACACAGACCTGCAGCCCCACACTGCAAACTGTATGGAGGCACAGCTCTGCTTCAACGAGCAGAAGAACATCCCAGCTCTCTGTGCACTTCAGAGAGCAACAGGAATGTGCCAGATTAATACTTGCTTCACTTCTGATGGTGAACACTCACTGACTGCTTGCAGCATGCTTGTCTCTCCATACCCCCCAAACAACTTCTTGCTTTTGCTCATTGGCCAATTTTCTCCCAGTTTGGCAGAAAAGCAAAAACCCAAGAGGAGCAAATTTTCTACAAGTTTCATGAAAATCAAGAGCCAGCAAAAGGAGAGCAATTATGAGGGCTCTGAGAAGAGCTGCAGCATAAAAGTAAATCCCATGAAACATGAGAGGAGGCACATCTCTCTGGACATCCAGCTGCAGGGAAACATTCAAACACAGCTCACATATTAATACACTGCAAAGAACTCAACTGCACAACACAGGAACTCAGGCAGCCAGTCTTCCATCACTTGTGAAACATGTTTCCTTCTTTCCCTTCCCCTTTCTCCCCTCCCTGAGATAAAGGCCCTTCTGAAGCTATGACACACAGAAAAGACCCCTCCTGAGTCACAGTCCAGTGAGGCAGTGATCAGAAAGATCCACTGTAACCACTGCAAGGCTCTCTGGTTGACCTGGTCACACACACAGACACTTTTGCTGACAAAATAAAGTAAAATTCAAAACAAACAAACAAACAAAAAAAAAAAACCACAAAAACAAAAAAATCCACACATAACAAAAACCACAAACAAACAAACAAACAAACACCCCACAAATTTAAAAAGCTCAAACAAAACAAAAAGCAACAGACAAAAAAAACCCTGAAAAAACAACCTAAACCAAAAACATCCAACTAAATCATGGCAAAGGACCTTTTAACCCCCCACCCAGGACACCATAGGTACTGTTATCTGATAGCATCAAAAATGACATCAATGGAGGTAACAAAAAAAAAATCTTTTTCTTAGTCCTTCCCTGTCTGGAGCTGACATAAGTCTGGCTGTGGACATTTTATAACAGAAGTGTCCACAGAAGATCTGTGGACCTAAATCTACTCACTAACCAAGGAAGTTCCAGTGTGTGTAGTCTGAATCAGCCAGTTAAGACAGAAAAACATTTGCTGAGAGATTTTTTTTTTTTTACCCAGCCATGAATTTAGTGACTGCAATAAATGTAAAACCAGAATCTTTTACAATTACAAGCAGAAAGAATTGCATCCCTTGTCTCCATCCTACTAAAGGAAACTAAGGGCCACCATGAAAGTCTGGGGAAGTGAACAGAATTCAAGCAAGCTGCTTCCTGCTGTAATGTCCCAGCCTACAGCAATATCCCAGACTTCCTAAATTGAAGATGATGCCTTTGCATGCAAGAGTCATCAGTGGGCTTTTAGTTCCATAAATCTGTCTAATCCCAGAGGGAATCTTCTGGCAACTTCTCTATCACAAGGCAGTAAACACCACAGCTCTGTGCTGTATGGAGAGGCTCCCTTTTGTTTTAACTGCTACCATTTAACAAGTACAAAACCATGGAGCCCCATGCTGCCATTTGTGATTTCACTGATTGTTGTCATATTCTCCACAGATTTTTTTTTTCCTGTCTCAAGACTCCCTGTTGATTCAGCCACTCCTTGTACAAGCTGTTCATGCCTCTGTTCATTCTGTGACTAGTTTTACTAGTCCAATTTCATCTTTTGTCATGGATGCCTCAGGGACCAATCTTTAGAAATCTTCCTGCAATAAAAACCCAGCTATCCAAGTATATCAGCATAGACCCAGAGTATTTAACACAATCCAAATAAAACCACTTTCTGCCACCATACACAAGGTTTTACATTCTCAATGCTTCTGGAACCATAACCCATCAGTTCTAATGGACTTTAGGTTCCATAAAGTTTCAAAAGTATCTAAAACCAGAGATCCCACTGGGGAAAAAGATGCTCAAGCAGATCATAGTTTTAGTAATGTCTCTTGAAAAAAATTCTTTTTTTTTTACTTTTAGTTTGCATGTCATGTAAACAGTAGAATATCCACCTCAATTACTATTATGATCCCAGCACCCTCCCTCCACCCCCTTTTTCTTTTTGATTAATGGTGATTCCCACCACCAAACACTGAAAAAACTTGAAGATGACCTTGCTGATAAATTTCCATCTATAATATAGAGTGGTGACTGGCAAGGAAAAATGAGCTGCCATGATGCAGTAGTCATTGTGATTCACAGTTCAAAATGAAGGTGAGAAAGGGATAACTAGGAACACTGGCTTCCTCTTTATTTTTCTCCTTTTTTTTTCAGATTATTCTCTTTTTTTTTTTTTTTTTTTTTTTGCGTAAAAGATATCCTCTTTTGTTTATTCCATATGAGCCTTTGGGAGGACACTGGATGTCTCCAAGGTTTAACAAAAGGATACAGAATATTCCACCTCTGGATTTATGGCCAGTAAAACACAGGAGTTGCAAATATCAGTCACATTTCTAGTGACTGATTGCTCATCAGCATTTCATTTGATCACAACACACAGGGCAGGGGGCTGTTCACACCAGTCACTTCCTAGCAGAGATGACTACTCAGATGGGCATGAACAGTCTGTGGAGATCCAGATGTTGTGTAATAACCCTACAGGGATGGTGGGGACTAACTTGAAAGCCATATGTTTGCATGGTGCTTGCACCTGTCCTGTAGGAACACCGTGATGCTTTAGATATCCCCAGCAATCACTGACCTCCCAGATCATGACACAGGGTGCCTAACTAGCATTCACCATCAGAAAACAGGGTGTCCTTCCCCAGTCCCTGCTCTTCTCTTCACCTTACCTTCAGATACACCATTTCTGTGGAAAAGCAGAAGTAGTTTCAAATCTAAAATATTCTGTAGAACCAACCAAAGAAGAAAAACCCTCTTTTGAGACATGAAGAGGGAGGGCAAGGGGATTTCAGGAAATAGGCATAATGGTAGAAAAAGTAAGGGATGCTTGGGAAAGCAGAACCAGATAAACCAAAAAAACCACCTTGAGCGCCAGAGTGGCATTTCCTGCTCTGGGACATTTAGAGGCACTATACCTCAGCCACTGTGTGACACACATTTGGCTAAAGGCAGCTCTGAAGCTGCCTCAACATTTTCCATCTACCAAAGAATGGCAAACTCTGCTCTGAAGCAGAAATAAACCCAGCCAAGCTGATGGATCCTAACCCCTGATGGTAGGCTAGAGCCTGTACTATAAAAGCCCATAGTAAAGAATCCTTTCAGAGAACCTGGGAAGCTGATCAGAGCAAGCAGGCTGCAGCTGTAGTGGTTACTCAGCCTTGTTTTATACTCTGCTGCTGAATAATAAGCCCACAATTAGCAGGCACAAAAGCAACAAAGGTTGGTGCCTCCTACTGTGAAACTGAAGTAACTATACTCCTCCATTTGTAAGAGTCCATCTTCTCTCATCCATGGCCATTTATTTAATCTTAAATTCAGCCACCTGCAGACTAGGTATATCTAGCCTGTCCACATTTTCTTTTTGTACCTATAGACAAAAACTGTAAACTAAGAGGATGCTTTATTCACCCTAAAATAGATGAGGATATATTGCTCTTTTAAGGTGTCTTCCACCCTTCAGTGTAAAAAGAGACCAGAGCAACCAATGCACAACTAGCACAAAGCAAAGTGTGTCTCACCATAAATGGGTTAGAAAATTGCCTGCACTGAGCTGGCAGTACAAAGGACAGGGAAGGACCTCAGCCATCCTGAGATCAAAAGTTCATGATTTATTATAATGTTCTAGTGCTCTACATTTTAAATGTTGTTATTCTGTATCTGTATGAGAATTACTACTATAAGCAGGTGCCCAATGGTATCAGGACTCCACTGTGACTTACACAATTTATCACATTACAAAATGAAGAGAGCAGAGATAAGCAGAGAAGCATGATATGGATTTCCCAACAGTTGCTGGCAGCATAAAGAATATAAACAGAGACCTGATAAAATGTGAAATGACTTCTCCTCAAAAGGTGGGATAAGCCCTTCCCTTCATTGCATGCTTGTCCTGTTATACCACTGATGAACTGGCAATCTTTCTGTGGCCAGGAAAGCTGACACCTGCTGGTAGAAATGGTACCTCACAGAACCTCATCAGATGAGATGCAGACACACCCCAAGATGGAGTTCAGCCACCTTGACTCAGGGGCAGCCTGGAGCTTAGAGAGTCTGGCTTTCCAAGGGCCTCTGCTTTTCCTGCTCTGGATGTTTCACTACTGTAAAGTCTATGTAAAAGCATTACTTCTTTACAGCTCTGAAGAACTACACTTCATCATCACTCATTTTCCATTCATACTGTCTATAAGATCTGACATATTTATCATGTTCTTGATTCTGATGTATCCTAATTTTCCAAAGAGCTGTTTTATGCATCCCTGATAAGGCAGCATATTGATTTGATTCCAAGCACTTGACTGACTCAGCAAAGATGGCCTTATCAACACATATTCAAGAAATTTGGTCTAGAGGACACTTTAATAGCCTCAAAGATAAAAGACAGCTTTGATGACAAAGCCTCATTAATTAATCAGATATTAATTAGATAATTAATTAGAAACAAGGCCCTTCCCAGGCCCTTTTCTACTTTTATTACTATAGCTAAAAATGCTTCTCTAACGATTCTCTGAAGTAGCTAATCATTTTAATTTGCATTATTTTATAGCAAAAGGGAGTGCTTTGAATGTAGGATTTTGTGAAGCAGTTCTAGAAGTTCCATTTAACATCTACACTATTCTGGGCATATTTAAACTGGAACTTCCCTTAAATGTGTCTTGAAGAAAATGTCAAGGGGAGACTATGGAACTGCCCCCTCTCTCAGCTCTCTATTTTTGTGGTAGATGTGGATGACAAAAAAATTCCTTCCAACCACTCAGAGAATAAGCACACTCTGGGTTATACAAACCACCCTGAGAGAAGCTCACCATACCCTTCTTAAAGAGGGGCACAGGTGACTCAAATCTCAGTTTCCCATCTGGGGATGCACACGTGTGTCCACTCATGCCTCCTGGGAAGGTGATTTACCAAAACTTGCTTCTGACACTGTCTGCCTGTTTTGGCATCAGAGGTAGGCAGTACTGTGGGGACATTTAGATGAACCTGAGTCATCTCTAAAATAACACAAGGCATGTTAATTTTTTCAAACCATCAGCAAATCTTTGCAAAACTGATGTAATTAAAAAAGAGGACAGTGATAAAGATAGTTTAGTCCAGTTCCTTAGACACAGATATTAAAAATTGCAGACAATTCCAAAACCAACTTTTACAGTCAGCCTGCAACTCCTTCTAGTCCCTACCTCAACTGACCCCTCTCCCACAAGCCTTATGTCTAACCCTACTTGTGACCCACAAAGGCTACTGTCCCCAGCAGCACACCCACACAATCTGAACATAAATACCAAAAAATCCTGCCTGACCTCAGGCAAGGCTCCTCAGCACTCAGTTTCACATTAACTGAGCTTCCTGGGGAAAAACTGACTCTTACTGTTCCCAAAAATAAAAAATCTGAAGCTCATGAGATGCAGCCACCTGAGACAGCTGGGGAGTGGCAATGAAAGAACCTTCTAGACTTAGGAACACATCTTTACCTCCAGTCACAACATGACTGAGAGCCTCTACGTGCTACTTTTCCAGTACTAACAAGACAACACCAGATCCCCAATTAGTTAAAATCAATATGGCCCAATATCATGTACAAGTGAATGATTCATATTGGCAGATTTACACAATTTTACACAATAAAGGCCAGGACCCAGTATATCTGTGTATATCTATAAACATAAAGACTCATAGCAACATTACCAAGAGGATATAATGCATTTTGCAAGCATTTCACAATTTTGCTTCTGTGAGGATTCTGCATTTCTGAAAATCCTCAAAGTTTAAACTTGAGTATATAAGACAAAGCAATAGTGCAAATTCAGTTTTCTAAAGAACAAAACAGAATTTGGAGCCATAAAAGAACACAAGTCTCAGGCTAATATTACTCTTATCAGGTATTTTGTGGTGTTCATATTCTCACCAGAACAGACTTCGGCACAAGTTGTCTTTCAATATGAGAAATAAATATATAAAATATAAAATCAGCACATTCCTGAATCCTTCAAAGCTTATCCATTCCAATTACCATTGAAATATCCATGACAGGGTCTGCAAACCCTCCCAGCCTTTTGGAATAACATTTTTGAGCATCACATAGCAGAGACATCATAATTCACCAGACAGAAGGAGCTTCCAGGCCAGATTATGCAGCTGACAATGCTCTTCTGTAGGCTGCACCACTTGCTCTGCAGGGTGACCTGGTTATACAACTGGCTCCCCAGGCAAGAAGCTAGGGTTGTTCTGAATGCTCCCAAATGACTCTGGCCATTTATATGACATTATATTCTCTCCTAGTTCCTCAGAGTGAAGAATTTTGGGTGAGAAATACAGGGACAGGGATAGAAGTGCAAAAGTGAAAGACAGCTGTCACTCAGCTTCTTGGTTTGTGCAATAGTCAGATCAGCAGCTGCATTACACCTCTCCTAAATCCAGTGCTACACTGCAGGTAAGTATTTCACAGAAGCACTGGTTGAGCATGAGTTTTATTCATTCCCTGAGCATGAGCATTAACAGCCTTGACTCCAGTTACCATGTTTTCAAAATGCAGACACTGGGGTCTAAGCTTGCATCAATACAGACTCTCCAAAAAGGCAAGCTTGCAGTTTACATCAAGTTTAATAAATTCCTGTGATCCATAGGGCAGGGGTCCCTCTCTTCCCCACCAAACGTTTGCCAGTTGTGGGCAGCTCAGAAAGCACACAGCTGATCACTCCCACTCTAGCAATGCCCTAAGACCATCACTGCCTGATATTTTTCAAACCACCACACAGGCATAACTTCACCCCAGAAAAGCCTCCTTTTCCTGTCATCTTTTGCACTCAGCCCACAGAAGCTCATCTAACACAAAACACTTTGCCTCTGGAAGAATAAACCTGTTGGAATCTTTTCAGACAGAAGATCAATACAGTGGGAGCAGCTTGAAAAGTCAATCAGCATCAGCAAGTCCCCCAGGTGATAGCTGAGTGATTATCTTTTTAACGAAGGAATAGTAAACAGAGCACAAGAAAATGCACATCCCCATCAAACCCACGAGGGAGGGTATCTGAGGCTGAGACACAAGGACAGAAAAGGAAGCACTGGAAGAGACCAGTCACCTCTCCAGTTTGATAGGTTGACTCAAGAAATAGTGAGAAAGATCCAACTTAAAACTGCTCAAACTGAGAATTGGCTCCAGTACTACATTGCAGATATTTCCTTTAGGTGTTGAAGGAGGAATAATTTTGTTTAGAACCCGAAACACAAGGATAAATATCCCTATGCCCTTACTCCTAAGTAGTGTGCTAAGAACATTTTTATCCATAAAGGCTTGACTTTTATCTAAATGAATTTTATGAAGGGCTAAGTACCCTGCATATTATCAGTGCAAATAAAAGGAGAAAGCTGTCCATGATCCAAGTCCTTTTCCTAAAACACCATGGATTTACTTTATGTCTTTGGATTTAATCATAGAAAGGCTCAAACACAAACAATCCACCTGCAGTCTCCAAGGTTCACTGAAGAAATAATTCTGTTGTAGTAAAGGCATTGAAATGTATCTTGGGAGACCTGCAGGGTTCCTACTTTGCCACAGGCTTCCTATGGGGTTTTCACAAAGGAGGGCACATTTTGCTGCTGTTCCAACCACCTAGTTTGGAGTATGCCACCTCCCAAAGGTTCATATAGAGGAAGACATTTCAAACTGTAAACGGAGATCCACACTTTCCTGTCCATGGCAGATGGATTGGGCTGTGTGAGGTCCTGCGTCCTGTGCCATGACAGAGCTCAGAGTACATCCATGTAGTTGTCTATCCAAGCATTCAAGTCTATGACTGTATATTTTGGGCCTTTAGCCATGCTTTCCACTTGAACCTGGGTTCCAGTCTAACTCAGGGTATCAGCCTAGGGATCAGCCAACTGTTGTTCGTGTTACTGACAGCACTGTCCACGGACCTATGCCAAAAAACCAAAAAATTAGATCCAAATTCAAAAAACTGTGAAGCATATCTTTAATTGTGCTCTAACCCAGTAGGATTAGAACCCCTGCAAGGTTTCAAAGCAGGGGCACTTAAGTTCTTTCAGTGATGTTATTTAGACCAGGAAAGAAATGGCTTTTTTTTTCTTCATTCTCCTCAACCTGGTACTTCAAAAGCCAATGACAAAATGAAGCATGATATTACACTCCTGGAAGGTACCATTAAGTCCCCCACGAATAATGTCAGCATAAAGGGTTGCCCGTCTTTTAGCAGGTAAATTGCAATAGCCTGTGATTAATTAAGAAATAGTGGCAACTCATCATTGGCCATTTCCTTATCCCTTTTAGCTGTCTTACCAGAAGGCACGTGGTTTGTTTTAACATCAGCTTTAACATTCTGGAAATGAATCTTCCTGCAGGCTGAATAGGAATGCTCTCATAAGAAATCCCCTGCAGTAAACAGGGGTCTGATCAACTACCTGGTGCAGAGGCAGCTCTGCAGACTTGTCTGTGCACTCCTCTGCAGGTTTTACTCTGAGGACAGTGGAGAAAATGAAATATGGGTACAAAAGAGGGAGATTCACATGTTGCCATGATTTCTAGCATGAACATTTGGTCATAGCAGATAGGTCAGTGAGCAGTGCATGGACAACCTGAGCATAAGAACATGCAGGAAAAGTTCATCTCTGCAGTTTATTCCACAGAATCACAGCAGTGATGAGTGCCTAGTGGCTCAGAATGGATGAATTTTCTTCCCCCACCTTTGTCCCTTCAAAGGGTTCCTGTAAGGGCATCTGGACAAGAAACCTGCTGGATTCACAGCACTGCCTTGGGTATGCTGCAGATTGCTCATGTTCTAACATTAGGCCCTCAGCTATTATATGTCCAAAAGCAACTACTCATCCCATCCAAAACTGGAAGCCTCAATAGAGTACAGCGTGTTCCTCAGAACATCCTGCATCATCCACTTTTAAATGAGCACCATAGTGAACCTGCATCACTTAGGCAGTTGAAAATAGAAACTGGTGAGAGGATCTCCCACTACAGGAAATCTACTAATCTTAACCAAGTTTCCCTCAGTTCATTTCCGCCCATCCCTCCATCTCCCAACTCCTCTTTTAACCCCTCTAGTGTGTGCCCATATTAATCACAGTCCATGCAGACAAAAAAACATTCCCCCAGAGTCGAGTTTAGACTCAAATATTTATTTGTCCTTGACTCAGATACAAAAGAATAGGTCTGTGTTAATGAGCTACAATCATGGATCAATAAAGTTCATACTGAGCTTTAAGTGCAGTGATTACCAAAAGAGAACACAGAAAGAGATATAACACCGTGTACATATGCATCATGTACTATTACACAGCTGCTAAGCTTTAAAACAATGTGTTTCTAATAATCAAAGTGGTGTGGTGAAATAGCAGCTGTCTTTTCAAGCCAACTGTAACAGCACATTGAGAGTGCTTTCTAAAGGGGTAATTTCTTTGTCCATACTTTACACAACTGATGGGGAAAATAGAGAAAATGAATAATAACGGGGTTTTGCTACAAGTCATTATTTTGCAAAGATTGCGCTATAATAGCCCTAGTACACAAAATTTTTCATGAATTATTTTTCCTTCCTCTTGGATGAGGGCAAACTATAAACATGAGCTTCTTTAACCCCCACCTTCTCTCTGTCTCTTTTTATTTTTTTTACATCTCATTCTGTCACCACTTATCAGTGTCCCCACAGAAAAAAAAAGGGGAAAATATTAAATGCATTTCCAGGAATTCTATCTCATCCTTAATGACACCATCAATAATTGCTGTCACAAGCTAATATCATAGTTGCAACCTTACAAGGAAGATAAAGAGCTAGGGTTTTTCACACCGAGGTTTCTAGACAGGCTCTAAATGGGATTTTGCTGCATGCTTTAAATGCCTCCTGGATAACTCAGCGGGAACTGAAAACAGGTTGAATCCAGACAAGGGAGTACTAAACCTGGGGTTGTTCCATGAACATCCCAGAATGATGATGGATCCAGAAAGCAGGATGTAAATAAATAAAGAAATGCAGCAAATGCTGTGCTTACAGCAAGGCTTACACCTTTGGACACCAGGATATCCTCAGGCAGATGCTTCTTCATGCATGAAACAGATTCCAGTGATGCCCATTCAGCAGCAGCCAGATGTCCTTTGGTCCCCGTGCCACAGTGCAGGTAAAACCTTGTCATCACAATAGGCACACCATCAAGAGAATTCATTCCGAAGATGCTTTAAAAAATTAAAAATGGAATTCCTCCTAGTTGAAACCTCTGGCTGGTGAGCTGAGCAATGTCCATTCACATATGGGCAGCCTGGGGGCCTTGACACAACCTGCACCCCATGCAGACCTGCCTCACACCAGTAATCTGCAGAGGAGCAGTTTCCTGAGGACTTCTTGTGAACATGCTGAAGGGCAGACACTGGCACATCAAACCAAGAACAGGCCAGTTATTAGAGAGATTCTCTACACTCTGAGTGCATCCAAGCATGTCCCTCAGACTTGAGCAGAGAGGAGGACAGGATTATGACTGTCAGACTGAACTTCAGCTGAGAGGTAGCAACTCCAAAGCTCAGATTATTTGGAGCCACCATGACTTCTCAGGTGACTGAATTATTAATTCCCAAATAGATTTTAGTATACTAATCAATAGAAAACAGAGAAAAGGGGAAAATCACCATTAATTCGCACATTGGAATCTCCATGCAATTAATACTTAGTATGGCATGCTTGCACTTCTCGTTGCAACCCCTGAGAAAACTCCCATCAAGAGCTTTGCCAGACAGTGTTTCATTTCTATATCAGCATTGAAGACATTCCCTCTGCTTTTTCTTACTGCTGGCCAGCAAACACAGTTTAGACCTTCCCTACTGAACAGACTAGTGATGCAGATCCTCTGCCCAACTTGGTTAAAAACCTCACCCTGCTTTTGTTTACTCTATGCCATCAGCCAAATACACCATTCAGTAAGAAGAGCCCAAAAAAGAGTCATTAGTTATAGACTGTAGTGCTTCAGTATCATCAACACACTGTCAGACATAAGTCTCTGAATCCAGCAGAGGGAAATTGGAGTTTAAACTTTTTCTTTCCACGAACCACAATGATTTGTTTTACCTTTTGAAAAAAGGTTAGAAAATTAAAGAAAAAGGCAGAGTTAAGGTGACAGCAAAGTCTACACCATGGATCCCCTCAGTTCCATGCACTGAACGAAAGAGCACAGTTTCAGCAGAGTTTATTATTCTAGAGCTGTTTAGACCCCACCACACGACAGACTGATCCAAGTTCACACCAGTGCAGTCAGCTCCAAGAGTCAGAGCCTCCAGGCAAGAGCACCATCTCAGAAACAAGGAGTGATTTACTCCAGACTGAGAGCTGTAATTTTTTTTTCCAATGTCAGTGTCTCACTCTAAGCAGGACAAAAAAAGCAGATCTTATCATTCCAACATGAAAAGAAGTGGAAGGTACCATACGATAATTTCAGCATAAATAATTGCTTTGTGCCTACTCATGGTTAGATCTTCTGCACTGCATTACCTTCCCCAGACCAGTGTACATGCAATGCAAATCAACTTTTGAGCAGCATTTGTACTACAATAATAGCTTGGAAGAACTTGTTTAATATCAGAAGACTTATTGGAGCAGATGAATGGCTCTGACATGATATCCACGGGATAGAAATTCAATTAAAAACTGCAAGTGGCACAGAAGTGCTAGTTATTGTTCAACATGTACCTTGGGACCTTTGTGGAAATACAGCTATTAGCTGTACTGGTTGAGAAATTCTGGGATTTTTTAATGGCAATCTGTTAGCTTATAGAAAGTTAAATTAATAAAAACACAGAATCACTCTCATGTTACGAGAACAGAGCAAAGCCAAGGACTAGTTGCATATTTTATAATTATGGATTAAGTGCATTATGCCAAGGAAATTAGAGATGTCACAAATATAATAAAAATGAAAGATTGTCTGGCTCTAGTGCTGATGACATGCTGGTTTGACAAGGCATGCTGATTTGCCCATCCTTACCTCCCCAGGATGTTAATAATTATTCCTAATCCTAGCATCTACATTCATGAAGCGATCATCCCTCAGTGGAGATAGACTTGCATGACAAAGTTACCCCCTTGCCTGTTAGCAGCATCCCAAACTCATCTTCTGTCTTGTGGAGTTTGTTTTGGCCTCAAAGAATAAAAAGGATGGAACGTTGTTCTTTGTTGTTTAAGTTAGATGGAGGGCAGACCTCAGTGAAAAATAACTCCCTAACCCATCCAACTTTTGCCAAGTCACAAAGATGAGATAGGCAGGAATCCCTGGATGAAAGTTTGGTTTCCTGACATCATTTCTTACAGTGGACAGACAGCTAAACCCATGTTCTCAAATATGTATTTTTCATGCCTCTCCCGAGGCGAAAACATGAATTCTTAATCTCCCTTTTCACTCCTTTTGTAGGAACATTGTTGTTGCTTATGTATGAGGAAGAACAATTATGAATTCCTTCCTGCAAATGGAATATCAATCCTGGTAAGAATATCCTTTCATGGATGGCAAAGTTTACTGTCACAATGCTATTTTTCCCACCAAGAGCTAGATGTATCATGCCACTCAAAATTAACACCACCTTAACGTTCATCTGCAATAACATATGACAGCTGCCATTTTTTAAAACCCCTAATGGAACTAGGGAACTCAAACTAGTCACTTGGACCTGTCTGGTTTAACAAAACTAGTTCAGGGAACATCTCTCTTGGACTGAACACATCCTAGTTACTGGCAGCAGACATGAGCAGAGTGCAAAGGGAAGTAGTAAATGGTGTGGGTACTCAGCAAGCAGCTCTTCTTCCTCCAGAGAACTAAGGGCTTATTCTGGTATACCAGACTGTTTTTTCATGCAGAGTTGAGGATTTTAGCAACCAGCCTTTGAACAGAGATTTCAGTTTCTCCCAAGAGCTGTTTATAGTCTGTGCTGTGTAAACACAATGGCCTTTGCTCGAGGGAATGACCTACCTGAGGATGCCATGTCTCCCTAGTACAAGAACTCTGCAAGTCTAGTGCCACATAAACACTGCACAGGTCAGGGGGCAGGGAGTTGGGGAGAATGAAAAGCTCCCTGCTCCCTGTCCTTGCACACAGCTCTGCAGATGGATTGTGCTGAGTGGGGAAGAATAAGCAGGTTACCAGACAGGTTTTCAAAGAGAGATCTCTGGAGGCACCAGAAATATTTGAGACAATCCATTGCAAAGGGCTACACCATGCTGAGTTTGAAGGTATATATTAAAACATCAGGGCAATACAAAGATCTTCCACATATGGTTTTGTCGGCAGTCATCAAACCAGCCATGAGCATTTCCTCCTTTTTTGTTTTTCCTCAGTTATTACCTCTGTCTGGAGACACACACTAAGATCATGAAAACATCATGTCAACTCCTCTGCTTGTTTCCCACTAAACAGAAATGAAGAGATGACCATGGAGATATCCAGTTCATCTTTGCAGAAAGCATTGTCTGAGCTTATTTTCGTAAACAAAATGGCCAGTGTGACCAGCAAGACCAAAAAGGCATAGAAAAAGAAAATAAAGCCACAAAACAACCACTTTGCTAGGTTACATTCAGATCTGTTTGACACAGGTACTTAGCTGAGGAATCATAACTTCCATTTCAAAAGCATAAAAAGAGCTATTTGACCATCTGCTGCCCAAGGTTGCCAGGACATTGGTCTATACACAAGCCACAAACAGAAATCATCACACTTCCACTGCAGGTGAGTAACAGTGGTGTCATCAGTGTGGCAGAAGCGTCTCACACTTTCACTGCAGCTCCAGGACCAGCACAGCAGGAAGGTCTGCACAAGCTGCCTGGGCATCCTCACTGTGCAGAGTATCAGTGTGAACACAAACAAGCCAGCAGCCTGTTTGTCATCATCAACCACCACCTACCACCCTCCATTGCTACCATGTCAGCTTGGCAGCCTCCTAACAAAGAAAAAGAGAAATCCTTCCCTCGCTCCTACCACATGCTCACCTCACTTTCAATCCCCAAACATTGATAGAAAGGATTAAAGTGAGTGCTGCTTAAAATAAAATGGATATAGGATTCAAAACCAATTACCAAAGCATAATCTCGCTCAGATGGGCATGCTAAGAATAATTACTATCCATAAGATGAATGCTTGTTGGAGACACATTACAGGAGACTGCATAATTAAATATAGCAACTGATCCTCATTTATCTGCAGAGCAATTCACATTTAAAAGCTCACCTGCATGCATTTGGGCAAAAACCACTTGGGAGTTTTCATGGCAGTTGGAAGTTCAGGGAAAAGCAAAAACAGGAAAATAAAACAGCAGGAAAAGTAATCAGCTTGTCACCAGAAAAAAATACAGAGGGAACAGTAAAATTCTGCTCTGGGCATTATTTGCCCTTTAAAATAACAACCTTTGAGAGAAGTGAAAACATCTTTGATGTCAGCTTAGACTTGGTCCAAAAACAAAAATTGCTTCCAGATGCAGAAGCAAAAGAGGGCACACTGCCAGGTGGGGCTTTCTCAAGATGCTCTCTGCAGGGTCTGTGGACTGGAGAAAAGCAACAAAGGCAACCAGTCACCACATTCCAACAGTTCCCACATGGCACCAACCTTCCCCTGTCCACTCAACCAAGGGACAACTGAGAAGCGATCCTCATGATGTGCCAGGCACCATAAAGCCCTGCCAGCCCAGCTCCTGAAGCATGGCACCAAGCTCTTCCCCTGACATGTGTCACCCAAAGTTAACTATGCCCCAGCTCTTCTCTCCATGGGAAACTTTATTTGTACAAATAATATTAGTAGTTGAAAAGGACAAATATCTACTTCATCCCACAAATAAAATATTCATCTAACTTCTTCATTAGTGGAAAAAAAAAAAAGCAAAAAATAAGCTTTACAATTTGGAAGCTAGATGAATTTCTGTGGGTAATATTGCCTTTGCAGAAAAAGAGGAATGTATAAAAGGAAAGATTTTCAAAGACACCTACCTAATACAGATGTCCAATTAAACTTAATGAGAGTTGATCTTCAGCTTAAGTATGCAGCATTGACGACCTAATCAAAACACACTAAATTTTCCTACATCTATCTTCTGAAACATCTTCCTTCTTAAAATCCATTTCACTTTGTCCCTGAGAGATTAATTTTCTCAGCAGCACCTTCCCTAGAACCCTCTGATCTTACATGTGAACCCCCAGCCAACCAAACAACATGAGCAATAAACACTGAACACTAAACATGCAAAAAATTTTTACTGCTGACAACCAGTAAAAGGAGCAGAGGCTGTCCTTGAAAACTGTCAATAATCAAGGAAGTGTGACAGCAGTGAATTCTTGCAAACAATAGCTGAAAAATAGGGTTTTCATGCATCCAGCCTGAGGTTTGGATACAGAGGTGAGGCTCTGGGGGTTGCGTACAACAAATGCTTTTGATAAATCCAAGATTAACTTCATATAGAAAAAAATACAGGTACAGACAAACTTGGTCCGTAAGATTCCTATGTCATTTATACTAATAATTCAACAGTTTCCATTTCCACAATATCTTAATGCAATGACTTACATATTCCTCGAGTGAATGAGCACGACCATCTCCCCATTGCCAACATAAAAAATACAGAAACTTCAGTTTCATTCCTGAACTTTCCTCCCACCTCAAGAGTTTCATCATTCTATACCAACTGCAAGAGTCCAGAGATGAGGCATTCAGACACCATTTCAGTGAACTTGCTTTGACCTTGCATAACCAGTGCAAATAGATGTGCACTGAAATGCAAAGCTTTCCATGCTAAAGGTAGATCTTCAGCTTATGGGAAATCCCCAAATTTCCCTCGTGGAGGACTTTGAAAGCATCTGTAAAGATTTCTGAGCAGCTGTACCCCAAAGAAGAATTGACCTTTCAATTCAACCGCAAGGCTGGAGAACAGTCACAAGGTCTTAAAAATTCAAACATGGCTCAAGTCTGTTACAAAACATTGATGCCATGAAAGAAGGAAAAGGAAAAAAAAGCATATTTGCAATATTAGTTTTTGGCAGAAAGAAAATCATCAGCACAATTTAATAAACACTCCATCAGACTCACTTTCTTTCCTACATGAGCTCTGGTTAAATGACATTGTGTGAAGAACACTGTCTACATTTTGTCTGCAAAATGCATTTGAATCCATCTCTACCCTATGACACATTTCTTCTTCTAGACTACTGGTACTTCAACACAAAGAAATCCAAAACCATTGAAAGCAAGCTTCTGTTTAATAAAAATCACCATCACCCTGACTGTTGTAGAACCAATGGCTCTTAAGGAAGAGACAATTAAAACACCTTCTTCCTAAAAGCCATCTATCTATAGCACTGGGAAAACTATACTTACACAAACAAATCTGAGTGAGATCTTAGCTATGCTGTGTTAGGGATCTCCAATGAATCCAGCAGATTTATTCTCAATTAAAAACCAGTTTTTAATCATACTGTGAAATGAAGAACAAGAATTTGGGCAAAATTCATAGAGTAAATAGAATTAGGTGCTCCATGGCGAAGTCTACTCTTTGTGGGTGAGATTAAAATAATTATACATGCAATTTGGCAAAGAAAGGATGGAGAGCTATTAGTAATCATCAGAATGTGAAAGGTCTAGAAGCTTGATCCAATTCGTGTTGGATTCAGCCAGAAAAAAAATAATCCTATTTACCCTTCAAAATGGATGCAAAAATTGAAACTAAAAAATCAAAATATTTTGCCAAATGTCACTAAAATCTTGTAACTTGCAGAATCATCAGTAGTGCCTGTTGGAGATACTTCATCAAAATGTCTAGATGGACTAAGAAATTGAAACATGTCTGCCTTTTCAGATAGAAAATCCAAGTTTTGGGACAGCTCTGGCACTTAAAATATGGAACTGGCTGCCAAACAAAGTGAAAGAAATGTCACTGCTTAAACTCAACAAAATGTAATTGGTCATGCTAGACCTGTGCAGGAGAAAGAGAGCACAAACTCACAGGGAAGAGATTGTTCTCTGCAGAGCAATTTGTCAAGCTGGTCTCTCATTTGGGCCCTCCCTCAGCAGGCAGTACCAGAGACACCAGTCCCAGAATTCTCTTCCACACCACAGCAATCAGCCACAAACACCCCAGCCCCACTGTGTTATTTCAGCAAAGACAATGGAAGTGAGGGGCATCTCATAATTTCCTTCATAAAAAAGGGGACTCTAATGGAAAAACATCATGTTTGCAGAATGTAAAGAGAGATTTCATAACACCAAGTCTCCATTTTTATCACATCAGATAGCTCTTTCTTTCTAAAGAGAACTCTGAGGAAAGATAACTAAAGGTTGTTAAATCCTGCTGCAGCTTGGATTTATGATGGAAAACCATTTATTTTCCTAAACTACTTGCAACAAATGTTGCTAGGCAGAAAAAGCCAATAGAAACACTTGTAAATGGTCTTTTGAGAGGCAGAAAAGTAGAAGGTGACAAATGCTGAAATGACCAGATGAGGTTTTAATTTTAAAACACTATAAACCACATAACAAGTATTTAATGGCAGGGAATCAAAGACAGCTTTTTCTCCTTAATGCAGGGGATCTGCAATCTAATACAAATAGAAACTATGCTTTATTTTGTGCAGTGAGCATCTTTCCACTGCACCTGAAAATACATGAGAGAAGTAAATACTACAGTTGCAAAGCTAAAAAAAAAAATAGTCCAGGCTAGGAAGATAAACTAAAACCCATTAAAAAAAAAAAAAAAAACAGCTATTTTCAGGTAACTAATAACATGAAGAAATACAAGCCAGTTGTTCCAAAATGTGGAGCCATTTTTTGTGCCAGAACAGTCAGACTAGCCAAGACCATATCTTTAGAAAATACTGTATCAGTTTATCAGTTCCTGCAGTAGAAAAGCTGCATGCTTTGTCTGTACTCTCCTGATCTTATAGCCACAGCAAATAAAATCCAACGTTATTCTGCTGTTCACCACCTCCTGTTTCAGAAGAACAAAGACATGGAATTATGATTTTTTTTTTCTTTTGAGCCAAGAGAAACTTTTGCAGGGGAAACAATCAAGGAGTTGAACACCTCACCCAGTTTTCATGCTGCCCTTAATCCAGCCAAGGCACACAGAACCTTCATCTGCAGAGGTCTCCTGACTGCACCTGCATTCCCAGCTGGTGATGAGGAGCTGGGGCCACTGAGCACTATTTGCTGTTTGATAACAGCTCCCAGGTGATGCAACACCTGATTGAGGCTGCACCCAGGCTGCAGAGGCACCCACAGAACACAGGAGCCAGCAGACACCAGAGCAGGAATGGATCCAACAGTGCATCCAACTAAGGGATGCACCTCTGCTGGTGGGTCAGCCTCGTCCCCTCTGTCCAGCTTTGGGGCTGGCTTCATCCAAGATGCTTCCAACATGGAATCTTAATAATCTGTCTTACAGCAGCACCAAGCTTAAGTAAAGTTCTGCTTTCCTTCAAGCACCAGCTATATCCAAGATCCATGGAGAACAGAGTCTCTGTCTGCTCCCTCCAGGGATACACTGATGAGCCATGAAACCTTTGGCAGAGTTGAAAAGGAAGAATGCCTTCTCAATCCTCAGTCTCAAGAAGAAAAATTCCCTTTTTCAAGGGTCTTTTAAAGATTAAAAAAAAGTCATCCACATGAATGAGCCAGTGCTTTATTTCATCCCCCTGAATTTTTTTTGCCCTCAACTCTTTTTGCAAATAATTATAATGCCATGAAAGGGAAAGTGAGGAACAAAGAGCTCCAATGCCTGGGTTTCATCATCCAGGAATCATGACTGCAATTTGAAATGTCATAGGTGCTGAGGCTCTCAGATTTATAGCAAATCAGCCTGTCTTTCAGCATCACTGAATTTGGCCAACTCAGCCCAGAGTCCATTTGCTGCAGCATCAAAAATGAAATGCAGTTCTAGCAGCAATGCAAATCAGATCACATAATTGACAGACTAGAAGTATTAGTAAAGACTGAGTGTGTTTCCAGCCAAGAAGCAATACTTCAAACTACACTGGGGACTCAATGTAGAAATTATTGAGTAAGATTCTCTGGACTGCACTATACAATTAGATTATTACCATTACTTCTTCTCTGTGCTTTAAATCTATGAATCTGAGGATGTGCAGAACTGCACTTCTACAAAGAGCACCTTTCCGAGAATTCTCTTCCCACATATTATGAATGGAACATGAGAAATCTGAGGACATTGAATTTTTTTGCATTTGTCAAGAGAAGCATCTCCCAAACAGGAATGATGAGAGTAGAAAAACCTGCTGCATTATGAAAAACAACTGGTCTTTAAACAGGATGTGAGTACCTGCTTGGGGAAGTAGAGAGCCTCTCTATTCAGTCCACAGAAGCACAAAGAGCTAAAACCTGATAAACACAGGCTAGGCAAGCATGGGTGAGAAGGTATTTTGTTCTATTTTGAGTGTTTTTTTTTAAAAACAGGGAGGGAAACTGTTACAGCAGACTATACTAATGGATAAGGTAAATTCTTCATTACTGCTGATTTTACAGTCAAGATAGGATGTTGCCCCAAGAGTTTTGCTCTTGATCAAGCAGATGTTAGATGAGGAAATAATCTCTGCTTAATGTCTATGACTGATTTTCTTCTCCTGCATGTCTTGCACAGTGTCTGAGTACAATGCTCCTTCTGCCTTTAGAACCTAGGAATTTCTTTAATATAAGTTCCACATCCATGAGTCACCAGTAACACAGTTAACACTTAACAGCTTATCCCCATAGTGTCTTCTAGGCAATTTTTTCACTTTATTTAGGATTACACCCAGTATTTCCAAGGAAGATTCTAGTGTCAAGATTCATTTTCTAAAATGTATCTTCCCATGATAAAATCTTACTCTATATACAAGTACCTAATCGCTTGGTAATTTTGCTCCATGAAGGAGTGTGACTCTCAGAAAGGAAAGTAAAGTCTGTTCCACTGAACAAGGTCCTAAGACTGTCTTTATATTATGATCTCTCCTACCTGACCACGAGCTAAAAAATCACTATCAAGAAGCACTTGCCTATATTCACCAATTTCCCCAGTACTGTATCTAAGAAATCATCCACTGCCTCACTTTACAAACACAACAGCATTTGCCACAGCTCCATGTCTGTTTAAGAAAAGGAAGTGAGATGCTGAGCTGCTCAAGATCCCTCACATTTCAAACACATCCTTCTGTTCTTCCACCAGCCATTCAGCCAGCACTGCTGGCTTAACACAGCTGCTTTGACAGCACTCACATGTTTCCAGCATTGTTCCAACATCAGCCAGCTGATTTTTGCACTCTGTGGTCTCCACTCTGTAATCAGTTGGAGAGGGCATCAAAGAGGTGAGATGAGAATTTTTCATGTTCTCAAGCCATCAGACCCAAGATCCTATCAAACTGCTCATCTGCACTGCAATATTTTGTTTGTTGATGGGACTGAAATCAGAACAGATGCTCTGCAGAGAGCATGGCCTTAGTGTCAAGTTAACACTTCTTATTCCATATTGCCCAATTTCCATGCTGGCTTCACTACCCTATTTACATAATATTCTAATGGAGACATTTCAAGACAAGGTAGGATAGGTCAAAAGTGTGCTGAATGCACTCAAGGAAAAATTATTCAACCTCTCAACTCCTTCCATAGTCAGTTTCTAATATGAAGCCTGTTGTGCTGCTTTCCCCATGTGGGTGAGAGGCTCTCCTGTCACTGGAATAGAGACATAGGGTTAACAAAAATCCATCAATGTCTGCCCTCCCTCCCAAAGGCACGACTAACCAGAAGCAGAAATCAACCTCAAAGGCTAAGATGGACCTTAAGTCCTTTAAAATGGACACTCCTCACCTTCCCAAGAAATTTATGCTCTGCTTTAAGGGTGTTTTTCCTAAAACCTGCCTCTGCACTGCTGCAAAATACTCAATAACTGGAGAACAGGTATTGGGAGGCCAGGCGGGGGAGGAAATTATTATGCTGTATATATTTGCATACTTACAGGACTGCTGTAAGAACAAAGTGTCCAACTGTTTTCCTTAACTGAGCTACTGTAGCCTGGCACCTCTTTTCTAAAATTAGCTCCACTTACAGATGTTGCCATAGTATTTGTTGCCATACCAAGGCACACTTCATAGGTGATGTCATTTGTCTTACTGCAGAATGCCAGAGCTGTTTACCAGTTCTGAGCCTTGCTCATTTCTTAAAGCACATCTGTCACCTCCAGAATCACCTACACAGGCTATGGATTATTGGAGGTTTTGAGGGGAAATCCTGCCTGAGCTCTGCAGTTCAGCATCTGCACCCAGGTGCCAGAGCCCTGCCCTGCCACCCAGCCCAGGCAGCAGCTCTTGCCAGCTTCTCCTGAGGTACATGATTCCACAGGACTGGCCCAGGGTTAGCTCAGGGAATTTTCTCAGGCTAAGTACCTGATATATGAAGACATGTTTCTCTTCATTACTTTTACAAGACCTGACCCAAAGTCTCTGGAAAAATGCCTGGAAACACTCTGACTTCCTTAGAATCATAGAATAGTTTGGGTTGGAAGTGACCTTTAAAGGTTATCTAGTCAAATCTCCTCCAAATTTGGATACTACATCAGTGACCTACATCTAAAATAGGTTTCCTGTACATATTTCCTCTCTCCAGCCTAAATAATCATTGTACAATCCATACCCATACTCAGATTTTTAATATTTCTACAACGAAGTTCCCTTGCAACTTCTGAGAAGAATCTGCATCTCAGATAGCAGTCAAGGAAATTTTGGGGGTCTGGATTGTTTGCTCTTGCACTCACTTTTTACTACTTCTGGAATCAAATGTATGATCAAGTACTTCTGGAATCAGATGTATGATCAAGGATTTTAAATAATTCCCTTCACATTGGGCTAAATTTTCACAAAAGCTGGAACCAGAGTTGAATTTCTGACATGTTTTCTCCTTGTCCCTACTCTCAAGACCCCTTGCAGATTTTTCCAAGAGCAAAGGCGAATGTTGAGATGTAGAGAAAAATAATCAATGTTGTTCTGACTTCAGCCCTGAAGTGTATTCTCAGATTTCTGCTGCACAAAATGGTTTAGAGGAAACATCCAGCCTGTAAGATTTTAACCAGATTTTTTTCTGGATCATTTGCCCACAATGAAAACTCTCAGAGAATAAGCAGCAGGAGAGAGAAACAGATTACAAACACATTCCAAAATAATAAGAACAAAGCATTTTCCCTTTTGCTGAACAGGCAGAGGCCCTGGGCCAAACTTCAAAGGAGAATCAAGTACAACTCATGTTTTTCCTGGCCCTTTCACCTACACAAGTTGCTTTACTTTTGCAGTATCCTGGATTCCCCTTACTTTCCAACATGTTGTTGACAACTTGCCCATTCTATCCCTTGTGGATTTGCACACATTGCAGACCGTATCTTAAACAGTCAAAACACACAATTATAAAGGGGAAGCAAGTGCAGAAACCAGCACGTCAGCCCTCATCACTCCACACATTCATTTTCCATCCAGAGATCTGGAAAATCGCCTTCACACACTGGACTGTAGCCACCATCCTTGCTTGCGTGGGCCACGCATGGCTGCACACCTTCCTGACCAGGCACAATAACAGATGGTTTTACAAGAGATGCTTGTTCAGACACTCAAGTTGGGAACAGCCAAACACTGGCTAGAAAACCACAGCCATTGTGTGCAGCACCAGCCCTGCTCTCTCTGCACTCTGAGCCAGTAGAAGCAGCAAAGGCTCTGTGCCCCTGAGTGTCTGAGAGAGCACAGAGCAATCATAACATTTAGATTCATAAGATTAAGGTCACTTTATGAAATACTTCTAAAGGGAAATCCTTTAGAATTTAGAATCCTTTGGTGCCTCCCCATCTTGTTTACAACTTTCTTACCCTGAGAACTATAATTCACATGAAGAAAAATAAAACCAAGGAAAATTGTACCTTATGCTCCAGCTGTTCTTCGAAAAGCTTGTAAGTCATTACACGTTAACTGAAATTCATTGAAGTCATTAAATCCATTTTTCCCCAAAGCCAGCTCTCTCCCTGAACACCCTCTACTGTTTGAAATGGCAAAGAGAGACAGTGATAGGACCTATTTATGCCTGTTTGAAGGTGAGTCTATACTATCTGATTTTTAATTCCAATCTATCCACAACAATCAGATACACCACACTGGTCCCTCAAACCACATGTTCCCAGCAGCCTGACCACTGTGGCAGTGTCAAATTCCTTCTCTCCACTTACAAAGGCACCTTATGCTAACTTTAGAGCACCACTTTCCAAGATCAATGATAATTGACTGATTAAGTATGCCTAATGCTGCCAGAATGTGAGCTGATTGTGTAATGGTGCTAATTAGTAACTGCCAGAGCTCATTCCAATTATTAACCTTTATGAATGTCATTTTTGAAGATAACAGTTAGCAACACAGCTTACTGCAGCATTTGTAATGGTTTTTGTCACATGGGATGAGAAGGAGCACAGTGACCAATGAAGCTAAGATAAAACACAAGAAAGGAGTCCTGAGAACAAAGGATTCTGCCTTGGCTTTCTGCAAGTGATACAGGGACTTTAACAATAGAAAACTGGAATATCTGGGCTAAGGAAGTCAAGAACCCACTTTTCCACAATATCTGAGCTCCTCAACAACACCACTGCCAAGCATGCCTCAAGAGCTTCCTAGCAGTGCAAATGGCAAACCAATTCCAGATCTGCCAGAGGGACATGGCAAAGTGCCATGTCCAGTGATGCTCTGGAACCAAAGAGACATCAGAACAAGTTGAACAAGTTTGCTGTTGCATATTGAGGAAAAGCACCATTCCCATGTCTGCACAGTCACAGCACTGATTCTTCGGATATGTTATGTGACAGAGGATGTTTCATGCCAAACCATACCATACACCCTGCTTGGATCAGATTCAGCTAAACAACTAAGTTAGACCACAGCCTCCTTAACTTGACCCTCATCTGTCACCTAAACAAACTATGAGCACTGTCACTATTTAAAAGGAGCACTTTCAAAAAGGAAATATGGGCTTCTTGTAAGTCTCCCACCACAGATGGGCCATGTTCTTGTGCCCATCACTGTTAAAAAGCCACAGGACAACAAACATATACAAACTTTTCATATGGTGTGACTAAAACCCCTCAGCCCCTATGATTAGGCAGTGTTGGTGCAGAACACTCTCCAATCCTTAGCAAGGCAAATGGTCCACTAGTCCACACTACCATACACTCTTCCAGAAGAGAAACCCCAAAGCTCTTCTTCTGTTGTTCCCTATGCCTTGTACAAAATAGAAAATGCGCACTTGGGGGTAAAATGCCACAAGTTCTGTGGTAACTCTGTATTCCTCATAGACATCCCTTTTATCTTTATTGGTTACACATAATAGAACCAATGGGATTTTAATCTTCCAGGGGACATTTATTCTTTACTTTGCTAAAGGCACACTGAATGATGTACCATGGTCTACTGCTTACTCTGTAGCTTAACTACTCCATGGCAATATAACATTATAGCTGAAACCTGACATTTGAACAGATGATCTTACTCCCTTGGTTTTCCTTAGCCACACTTACAGCTGCAAGTAATCCAAAGAAAGGACAAGGTTTCCAACAGAATGGCTTTACAGAGACTTGTGTCATGGCCAAGCTTTTCTGTCATCTCTGAAGTAATTACACAAGACCCAAAGGGATCATACTTTATGATTTTTCAAGGAAGCTCATACACCCCTGTGTGGTGATGGATGTTGTGTGATCTTCCTGTTTCCACACCAAGACCTGGGACATATTACCTGTGTGTGAACTACTCTTTTCCAAGCTGTTCCTGACCTGTGCTCTGAACCTGCTGCCTACTCATCCCCCTCCAGAACCAAAAATCAGCAACCAGGCTTCCTTCTTAAAACAAATTATTCCTACAATTTTTAACATTTCAGAGAAAGAGATGCAATGCAAGAAGACCAATGTGGATTTCTCTTTCCATGGGGCTGATTACTCTTTTTGAGCTCAGGCTCCCACAAGGCCAGAACCCAGGCCCCAGTGATGGGTTTCTCTTCCTTTCTGTGTACTTCTCCCCAGGCACCTTTGGAACTTCCAGGACTTTTTGTAAAAAGAGGGCCCTGCACTCCTGGCAGTAGTTACAGATAGTTGGAGATTGTTGCATTTTGAATGCACCAGAACTCACCCAGGTCAGTTCACAGTGCATCTCTCAACCCTGGGCAAACTACCTGATTTTGGGGTAAGGCTTGGCAGTAAGAGCTGTATTAACAGCCCAGCCATCTTCCTGTTACCTGTCTCCTGCTATCATCTTCCTCACAGATACCCTGAGCTAGACCACAAGACCCAAAAAACAACATGTAACAGCCCTGTTACAGATGCCAAAGGAAATTTTTGGATGTATCATCAACCCAACCTTTCCAATATACCACCAGACTTTTACATGCCTGACTAGATCTGCAGGATGCTGAATGCCCAGCTGCTAGCCTGCTGATAGATTCAGGCATCTGCACAGCAACCTTCAGGGAAAACTGAATATAATTTACTACTAATATTTTCTAAAGTAAATTTTCTAAAGTAACTGGCCTTCAAAGACCCAGAAACAAGGCCTAGCAATCTGGTTACAGAAAGGCCTCACTAGTCCACTACAGTTTTTATTCACAGGTAGAAAATTCTAAATGTAAAAATACACTAGCTTCCCATGATCTAGTAGTTTACAAGAGCTTTCATTTTCACTGGTCAGGAATATACTGTAAAAGAACTGGCTGACGGATTTTACAGATGAAGCACATGTGGTAAGTAAATAAATCAAAGGCTGCCTTCCAGGCTGGGGAAATGTAGCCCTTTTAAAATATTGTTTGGAGAAGTGACCACACCGTATGGGCACTTTTAACTCCATTAGAAGCCTAATGAATCTACCATGGACATAATGAGAGAGACAGACCAGACTACAAGAAAGATGGAAGGATTTCTTGCAAATTTTTTAACAGTTTTTCTCCATCCTTCTGATTATTTATAGCCATTATAAAATGGCAGTGCATTTTGGGGGTGGGGGGGGGAAGGAAAGAAACTACCACAACATAATAAAACATCAATATAAACAGACACAACACATGTTAAGAACTAAATTCTACAAGTTGCTGTAAAAAGCATCCAAGATTTATGGCTTGATCTGAAGCCTAATTGGAAAGAGCAGAAAATCCAAGGGATGAAGAAGATGGGAAGAGAAAGAAAAGGAACAGCTTGGTTCGAGAGAAATCTTGTAAGGCGATGCAAAGCCTACCTTCAGTGTGGACAGGGGCACTGCCCTGCAGCACTGGAGCAATGATGAGGTGGCACCAACAAAAATGTTCTGTGCAAGAGCCTGGGCCTCCTTATGCAGGCCTGACTGCCTGGAGAGTATGTGACAGTATCTATCTCTTTCTGACTCACCAGAGGCCAGGGAACTTTCTGAGCCACAGATGATTCTTTGCATGTATTACAATCCTTGAAAGATTTTCTGTCTGATTCTAGAAACCCATCTAAAACATGAGTAAAAACAGGCTCCAGCAAGGAGATGCACAGATTAACTAAATATTGTCCTGAGAACCACATTCTTCTACTGGCTCTGAACCTTAGGTCAATGCTTCTTCATTGTTCTTGGAACCAAAGAATTGCTGAGGTTGGAAGGAATCTTTGGAGCTCATCTGATCCAACCTCCTGCTTAAGCAGGGTCACCTTGAAGACATTTGCTCAGGATCAGTTCAGTTGGCTTTTGAATATGTCCAAGGATGGACACACCACAACCTCATTGTCCAATCTCAGCCAGTGTTCAGTCACACAGTAAAAAATGTTTTCCATCATGTTCAGAGGGAACATCCTGAGTTTCAGTTTGCACCCATGCGTTGTCTCTTTCCCTGTCACTGGGCAGACACTTAAAAGAATGTGGCTCCATCTTCTTTACCCCCTGCTTTGAGGAATTTGCACACATTGATGCAATCCATGCAATCCACCAGTCCCACTCCAGCCTTCCCTTTTTTAGACTAAAGAGCTCTCTCAGCCTTTCCTCATATGAGATGTTCTACCACTCACTTTAGTGAGACCCTGTCCATATCACATAACACTGTAAGATTCTTAACATATTCTTTTCTGGGCACCTCCTTTCCCAATCCTAATAGATGAGATTTAGTATGGAAACTCTTATGTAATTTATTAAGAAAGTTTTATTTTTCACTTATCTATTTGCATATTTATAAGCAAATTTAATGTGTGGTTTTCATTACTACTGGCACAGATTCCCATTGAATGCACTCACTATTAATCTGTGCCAACGAAACTCCTCTGCACAGCAAAGAGTGATCAGAAAAAGACATTAGTAAGGTCAAAACAAATTCATCTTAACGTGTGGCTTCCTGCAAAAAGTTTTGCAGTCGACATCCAGATCTCATTAGAATGTAAGATTAGATAACTCAACAAAAGGAGCAGCTCTTTAAGCTTAGAGAGCAGTGGAATTGCTGCTCCAAACGATAAAAGAAGCGATGGTGGAGCCAATTCCTGTTAACAGGTGTGGCTCTGCTGATGCAGCAACAGTCACAACACCCACAGGATCTGCAACAGCAGGTTCTTGGCTACAGGCTCCCTCCTGAGTGCTGCCCTGCTGCTTCTAAACAAGTAGGCAAAGCACTACAAACACACTTTACCTGCCAGCCCTGACAAGATGACTTCATAGGGACAGTGAGGCTTCAAAAGCACATTTGCTCTTGGCAAAGCTTCCTCTGACCTGCTCCATGAAAGCCCCAGAACCGACTGCCTGGGAACATGACCAGAGCTTGAAATTCATTGCCAACGAGATAGGATGTCTCCTTTCTTCAGGAGCCATATTCAAAGAAATTCACCAATAAGGACAGAAAAGCTATAATAAATATAGTATATATTAGGTGAGAACACAGGGAAAAGCATATTCTTCCAGCTTCCTAGAACACTTCATTTTTTTCTATAACAAATTTCATTAGTTCACACTGAGATCCTAACACTTATAAATCTACACCAGAAATATCTTTTGGCATTAAATTCCCTAAATTTCCCATTTTATTATCTAGTTTTCTGGAATGGAATGACTAGCGATCAGAACAGGTCTAAGTGTCCTTTGACCCAGCTGAGTGCCTAAAAAGACTAGCTAAAAATCAAATTATGCCAAAGATATTTTTTGTAGGGTTTTTTTTTTATTTATTTCTGGGTGGGTTTTTGTTGGTTTTTTTTCAAACTACAATTTCAAAGACTACTTCAAGGCCAATGAAACACCTTTACTTACAAAATATGGTAGCATCCCAATGATACCAAGTGATGGAGATCCCACCTGTGATGCAGAAGATTCAAATCCCTTGTTTGAATAAAATGGTCACAGTAGACACACCAAATTACAAATATTTGTGTTAATCTGCCACAGAATATTCTTGAGAAAGTATATGAAAGAGATAAAAGACAACATCATTTCTTCCCAGGATCTGTCATCCAGTTCTCTGGACTTAGAAATCTCCAGATCCCAAACCCACTAAAATACTGTGGAATATCACACCTCCAGCACAATTCCAGCAATTCCATTAGAATACTTAAAGCATGAGAGCTCATTGCTGACAAATAGATAACAAAAAAAAGATGTTTCTGCAACTCTGATCCAAAACCTGTAGACTTGTCTGTTCCTTCATTGTTATAAAACACTATTACGTTATTCAGCTACCAGCAGAAATATCCTCCATTAATTCACCGAGTCCCCTTTTGAAATCCATTTATGCTTTTATTATTTCTGCCTCACAGCATCCTGTAGCAATGAGTTACACAATGTAATTACTTGAGGAATAAAAAAGCATTTCCCTTTATACTTATTCAGAGCAAGGGCTTGAACTTGGATCTTCCACACATAAGATTAGAATGAGTCTCTCCCTGGAGAGATTCTCAGTATCTCCTGTTGCAGCGCTTTTGTAGAATATAAATAATTCAGGAGAGATGGCTGGGGCTCTTACCTGAATTGTGGAAAATTAAAGCAAAACACAGCATGTTTTTTTCTTTGTACATTTTGTGTGGAATTCCACTTTCATCCCAAGAATGTTTCCTCAAAAAGTTAGGAATTTGATAAATTGCCTTTTCTTTTTGCTTCCCTGTATTCAGCCAGAAAACAAGATGTATCCAAAAGTTACCAGATCTACTTAGCAAAAGGAGCAACCCAGTATCCTAATTTTAGCTATGGGATCAAAACATATGTACAAACTCATAACGTCTTTAGGTATATTCAAAGTGTACATTCCCCACGCAAACACATCTGCAGCATCCACTGTCAGTGATCAGCCCAGTCCTCTCACAGCCACACATTTGAACATCAACAGCTTCAGCCCTGTTTTCAAGCTGCAAAAGCTTTGTGAATGGGGCACAGAGTGGGAATGTGTAGCACAGGTGGGACAGGAGTTACCTGCATGTGAAAATGTGAACACCTGTGCTCCCACCATGCAACAACAAAACAAGGTTCTGGGGCTGAATGCAGACAAAGCCAAGATTTACCTCTTCAGAGATTCCCAGATATAAATAAATACATAAAACCTGGGCATTTATTTTTAAAATGGCAGACTATCCAAAACACCATTACAATCTGCAGTTCTGTTTTTATTCACTCTCTCCAATTCAGTAGTAATTTCACCAAGGAATAGGGATGAGCAGATGCAGGGGGTAGCACATTAATAAATCAAAAATGTCATTAAAATTTGTAAACTAGTATCTTCTGGGAAGTCTTGGCAATTAGTCTCAGAGCTTTCTTGGCAAACAAAAAATTAATAAATCCAAAAGGCCCCCTGTCTGATGACATTCCCACCCCCACAGAAAGGTCACTAATGAAGCAGTTAAGAGACACAACAAATGGACCAGTCAGCAGGCTGCCTCACAAAAGACAAATGAGTTTCATGAAACAAGAGGATAAGACATCTTCATAAGCAAAGGTGGGACTTCAAACCACACACCACCCCAAGACACATACAAAGGCTTTTCGATTCATTTGCTGGGATGATACTTTTCTCATGATTTTACAATGCCCCCCTTGGTCTCCACCATCTCTGAAGCAACATTAACACAATTACAGCAAGGAACCACCAGAAAGCAAAGGTGTGAACATTGCTATTCTCTTTTTGGAAAATCCTGTGGGATATAACAGGGCTAGGGAAACATTGGGAAGGAGACAAATGAAACTTCTCTACAGAAGTTAGGCTTATACTTAAAAAATAAAGTATTAAAAAAGGAATTCTTATCTTCATTACTATTACTGATTTTGCCTAATCCCAAAGCATAGCCCTGAATTGAAGATAAGCCTAATAATTTTTATTATTGGAGATTTAAAACAGTTTTAACTCACACTATCCCTTTGTTGTAATGACAGCATCTCCTTCTAGTAGTAACTGCAAAGAATGTATGCCCTGGACACTACCTGGGGCTCTGGTGCATTTGAGGAGGGCTAAACCTATGGTTCATTCTGTTCAACTTCCTTAATTTTTTTTTTTTTTTAATTACCATGACTCATCACATTCAGCTACACACAGCCCAAGCAAATCTGAACACTCCCTTCAGTATATTCCCTGACATCCACAATTCAATATTTGTTTAGATCACACTGTTAAATTAAGGGCCACCATTGTCATTTGGCAGCAGCTGGGCCAATATGCAGTTACTGTGCACGTCTTAAAGGGTTCCAGTGTGGGTCCCCTGCCAAGATGACATCTATGTCATCTATGACTGTCAGCCAGGATGAACTGGACCAGGCTGAACTGTTTCCCACTGTGGGGAAACTAATCATCAAGAGTACTGGAGGTTAAGAACTGCACAATTCTGGGACTTTGTTGAAGGTGTGCCCTGATTGCAACTCAGGGTGCTGGGAGTCTCAAGGAAAAACTCTCATCCCACACTGTGGTCATCTGCTGTGGTTTCCCAATCCCTTGGCTCTTCAGCAAACACAGTCTGCACCTAACAGCTCTCAACCACTAAGATTTTCAGAGCTGGCTCCCATAGCTTAATGATGGTGAGTTTTTTTAGGCTAAGTCATTTATACATTCTAGCCAAAAGCAATAGGGGAGATGCCAAACTTTTGGTTGCCCTGGTTCTGAAATCCAAGAGAGATCAGGGTGCTTGCACACACATCTGGCTCCTTCCCTCAACACCCTGATGGTGGCTCACTGCAAAGGCAAGAAACCCTTCTCATCAGCACAGGATTTCTGCACTTTTCAGCATTATCAAAAAGTGCCAAAGAAGATGCAATAATGGGAAGCATTACTACTTTGAAAATCAGCTCCATTAATTTTACGCCTGAATACAATCATCCAGAAAATAGCACATATCAAAGATGCATGTCATCAGCATAAAAGTGGAAAATTATAAATGTAATCAAATTTGACAATACTGAGAGGAGATGTCAGCTGCTGGTCATGGAGACTGCATTTCAATACAGCAAACTCCAGGAAAACTGCAATGGCCCAGTGGAGCCAAACCAATACTAAACAAGAGGTTGTGGAACAAACCAGAATTTACCATTCATAATGCAATCTAAAAACGTATTGACACTGGGATAGAAACACTCCTAAGAAAGCTCTGTCATGACCTATTTCAGGTTTAGCTTGGTTCACAGAGGATGATATGGAAATTAGAGTCATGGTTTATTGAATCTCCTGATCCCTGACTTCTTCACTCACCAGTCTTAGAAGCTGCTAAATGTGGAGCAACCAGACTAACCTCAGTTCCCAAAGGGTGCTTCACAGAATTCACAGAATCACTAGCTTGGAAGAGACCTTAAAGATCACTGAGTCCAACCCATCTCCTAACACCTCAACTAAACCGAGTGCCATATCCAGTCTTTTTTTAAACACATCCAGAGATGATGACTCCACCACCTCCCCAGGCAGACCACTACAGAACTTTGTCACTCTTTCCAAGAAAAATGTTTTCCTAATATCCAATCTATGTTTCTCTTGGTGCAGCTTAAGACTGTATCCTCTGGTTCTGTCAGTTGCAGCCCGGAGAAAGAGACCAACCCCAGCTGACCACAACCACCTTGCAGGGAGTTGTAGAGAGTGGTAAGGTTCACATCACACCACGTTCACCCTTTCCCACCTAGAGCAGCCCTATGAAGTCAGCTCTGCGTGCCACACACAAACCTAGGACACAGAAATCAGTGTGAGCTGGGAAATTTTTACAATGCTAGAGGTACACTGACACATGCTGAGGGTCTCTGGGGACCGTGGGAGGCTTAAGAGGCAATTCCATGGGAGGAAACAATGTGAAGCCCTCTGGTTTTTCAAACAGAGCTGAATGAAACAGCAATGCACGACATGAGGCAGCCTGCAACCAAGCTGGGGGGTTTTACTCCTCTCTGCTCCAAACTAGGGCTGCAGCTGCTGCATTTTGCAGCTGCCTCTATTAAAAAGCTGAAAGGGTTTTTTTCTAACTCAACAAAAACTGAGACAACAGATTAACCTCTTTAGGCACAGTAGCCACAAGAGTAAAAAAAATCCTTGGGGATTTTGACTGCTGCCATGGAGACATAATTTCTTGGTTAATAAACAAGAAAGAATATATATATTAAAAAATTCTTCATCATCATTTTAGCCTCTTAAACAGAAATAGTTAGTCACAATTTTGGGTTAATGCATGGGCCAGCATTATGTAAAATCAAATAATTTAGCCAGGAAAACAGCCAGAGGAGAGGAACTCCAGGGGACCTACCTGAGGTGGGTAAAATGGTAGCAGGGACTCAGAGCTGACACATGCAAGTGCTTGCACTTTGGAAGAAAATCTAAACTGCTCCCCACTGCCCAATTAGCTGATGTGTTGCAGTCATGGCTGTGGCAATGATCATAAATAGCTCCTTGCTCACTTGTGCCTTTCCTGTCTTCTGGATCACCCTGTTGTCTCTCTGTCTTTGCCTGAGATTGAGAACTCCCTTGAGATGGAAGCTGTCTTTTTAGCTACTGCAATCCAAATAAATAAAATAAATGAATACATTCCTGAGTACTAAAGCAGGCAACAATGGAAAACCTTTTATTCCAGTTATCTTAGCAGAAAGCAACTGCTCAATACACATTGGTTGAAACAATTGAAAACATTTTAAATACTACAATATCAACTTTAAATACTTATCCAGAATGTTCCCACAACCTTATCTCAATACTGTACAGCTTAAACAACTCCTGTGAAGAGCCTGACACCCACTCTTTAGAAAGAATCCATATTTCATACAGATCATTCCTGTATGCTTACAGTTCCTCATGGACAGTGAAGTTTGATGCAGGGATCCTGGCCTAGAGAGAGTCTGGGAATCTGAGATGCTCCAACAGCACTTCAAATCAAAACCACATAAGTTTACAGATTCAAAGGGATTTTTTTTTTCCTTTTGATGATAGAGAAGAGGTGTAAGTGGGGTGAAAAAAATATATGAAAACCATATGGCCATCCCTTAATTCATTTTTTTATTTAAAGCAGGCAGGGTTCTTAAATACACAGTTAGATAATTCACTAGGCAGTGAGAACTGATGAAGGGATTGCATGTCTAAAAGCTTAAATAATTTTTACAATTATATTTGTTGACCTATGAAAAAGACATCTCTCTGGAAATTCATAAACAACTCACACCATCACAAGTATAGTAAAGTAGCAATAAAGTAGCTTCCTTTCACAGGAGGAAAATTATCACCTCCACTCAACTCAGTGGGAAAAACAAAAATCTAAACCACAACTGACAGGTATCTCCTGTGATGAAGAAGAGATGTGGCATTCACAAGGAAGAGGGGGTGTGTGGGTGTGTGTTTTTTCCTTGAAGCTGGCTGCTTCAAGGCTGGCTGCTTCAGTAGCAATAAAGACCTTTTTTGTGATTGTTTGAGCCCAGAAGCATGAATTTGGATATTAAAGCAATGTCTGTGTTCCTGCATTCAAATGCTGACTAGAATTTCCCCTGTCTAAGCTCATACCAGCCTGATATAGAAGCAGTTTTCAAATGTAACTTCTAATTCTCCTCTTCCTCTGCTGCTCTCACTCCCTTTTTAATTACATTCAGGATGTCTTCCTATTGATTTACTTGTTTTTGTATTTAGATGCAGGGATTAGAAATTCTTTTTATATGGCAATTCAGTTTTCCATTAAAAGAAGCCTCTCATGCTATAAACCCAGGGGGAACTGAGGAGGAGATTCTGATGCACAGAGCAAGTGGAGGCAAGATGGTATTTGGAGATTGCAATGCACTCTGCTCTATCTCAGCATCCTCTGCTGTGTAATTCATTGCTCTCTGCCACAAAAGCCATACTCCTCCCATGTGAAGGCAGCTGTATTTGCCAAGTGGTCAGGACAGATATCAACAGCACCACAGCTCAGATGGGAAGGGCTCCTGGCTTAGTCATGTTAGAACACAGGAAAAAAACCAAACCCCTTGGAAACACACAGATCATCTTTTGATACACAGCTGAAGTTGCATTCAGTTTGTGATCTGTCTGGGGGCTCAAAGAGTCTAGAAAAAGTAACTAAAGAAAGCAAACCTTTTGCCAGGAGGCTTACATTCATTCTGCAAAGACAAATCCTCCTTTTAATATTTTCGGGTCTCAAAAACAAAAAGAAAATATTGAAAACACCAATTTAAATAATGGAAAGATTCAGGGGCCTGAATGTGCAAACAGAACAGGAAATCCCAAGAAAAGGGGTATTTCTCTGGCTTATTTCTTACATTTAGTATCTATTTACATTTCTATGATGTCCTTTGCAGAGAAACTCATAGATGCTCTCCAAGATTCCACACTCCCCTGTCAAGTAAAACATGGCTTATTCCTGAATTTTCCAAGTAGAAAATAAGGTTTCGTGCCCAGGAGATCTAGTACTAGCTCTTACCCTGAGTTTTCCTCATAGACTTAGGAAAAGAACCTGAGATGTTCTAACTTCTCAACCTCTCTGAATCTCCAGGCCCCCCACTGGCCCCTATTTCACTGGAGACCAGCTGCAGAAGTATTCCAGAACATGCTCCCACAAAGCAGTGAGTTTTCCCAGCTGACCAAGTGCTGGATGCTTTCAATTGTATTGATGATTAATTACATTTCTATCACTTTGGGAAGCCTCCAAAAGGGGTGCTGCTGTTACCTTTCTGCAGAGCTCAGGTGATGCTGCAAGCTCAGGATTAAGACAAGTTTGCCTGTTTGTTACATTATTTATGCAGGGCAGATTGTTTGGCAATTACTTTTAAAGTACAATCACTGTGCCATTTGTACTTGCTACGTAAAGAGGCAAAAGTTTTTTAAGGCATTAATACCTTGAAAAGTACCAGGGTAAGTGGAAATGACTGTTCTCTCCTATTAGCTGCATGGTTATTTATACTTTTGCAGATTACCGTGGTGCAGTGCAATTAGGCTTCTTAAGTACTGTTCAAATTGAGAAGTTTGAAGAGCTCTACTGAATAATTAACCCTTACATACATTTACAGGAATAAACCTTCAGCAAATGCCCAAAGCCTGCTCCAAACAGGGGCTTCTAAATCACCTGTGAAGAAAGAAGTACAAGAGACCATCTGCCAGGAAGAGCTCACACCCAAGCCACGGCTACAATGCACTGACCATTCCACCAACTACACTTTGAGGAGGTTTCACAATAGCTATAATGCACCAGGTGAATCTAAAACAAGGCTCTTGGTCTCACCAGCCCCTGGCTGCCTTTTTTTTTTTTCTTTCTTTTTTTTTTTTTTTTTTTTTTTTTTTTTAATGCACCTAAGGTAAAAAACACCTGATAGCAATTCTGTTAAAGGCATACCACTCCACAGGCAGGATGAAAGAATATGGTGATTTCAAATATCAAGGAACTGACCTATTTATAGGGATGAGGGGATTTTAAGTTATTTATTTTAAATGCAGACACACACTTCCAAACACACACTCTGTCCAGAAGCATGTTTCCCCAAGGCAGGACAGTCCATCTCCCATGCCAGACAAGGAACATGGCAGCTATGTGTCACCATCCAAGTACCTCCACAGTGGAGAAGACACTGTGGCATCTCCAGTCCTTCAGCAGCTACTCTCCTCACAGCCCAACACACACACAGTCACTACCAAGATGCCCATCTTAGCTCACAGGGGTGAGGAACAAGGATCAGCTAAGATTGTATCATACACTGTGTGTTATTCCTTCTCAGACACACTTCAAGCAAGTGTGTACCCATCTATAGAGCCTGTTCTCATTGCCAGCCTCACAGCAGAGAGAGGAAGGACACTCAAAGGTGAAAAGGAAACCCAGCTCCTCTGTGTCAGGGAAGTGCCATTACATGATGAAACCCTCTTGTTTGCAGACCCCACTTCACTCAAGGAATGTGTCCTAATCTTGCATCCCTTTTCCAAAGAGCAGCTCTATTTGTCTCAGATTCTTTCCCAGCTCCCCCTGTGATGAGCTCAGATCCTGCCCCATGCCCACAGCCCGGGTCAGCCCCCAGACACAGTGCTGTGATGTCCCTGTTCCACCTACCTCCACAGTGAGCTCTCCGTTACACTCCCCAAGTTGAAGTCGTAGAGCTTTGTCAGAATGAGAATCACCTAGAGAGGGGAAAGGGAGGGAGTGAGAAAAAGAGAAAGGGAAAAGAGGAGAAAAAAAGATTGATGTTAGATTTTGTAACAATACAAAGGGCATCTGAAACCACCTAAAGGAGAGCTGAGCATTTATCCATTAAAGCTGCAGTATTATAGGATAAAGTAGGTTTAAAAAACAAAATGGGAAATCATTAGCTTAGTGCATTGTATAACTAGTAACACTTACTTTAATCCCAAAATGTTTTGCATTTGAAATAAAACATGCCACCAGGAATTAATCAGACTTTGTGAGCTGACCTCTCTGCAACTATGATTATTCAAATTCAGGGATGGAATCAAATGCACCCTTGTTAATTCAATAGTTCAGTCTAAAATTACAGTCAATTCCTTTTGTCTCTCAACTTTCTATCATTAATTATTCATCTCCACAGAAAGAACTGGCAAGTTTTTTTATGTAGATCCCCATCCACCAAAACAGTCTCTCTTGCCTAGAGTCAGCTTTGTTTCTCCATATGCTGTCACTGACTCCAGAACGTGGGAATTCCTACAGGCCATCACCTCCCCACAGTGGTAAGAGGAACATGGAGTATGGCATTCTGCTTATGCACTGAGCAAGACAGACCTTCACATGAATCTTTAGTGCCCAAGAACAGTCAGAGGCCCCAGGACTCACTGACTTTCTGAAGAAAGCACTCCTGAGTCATGCCTCTGCAAAACTGAGGTTGGGGGAGAGGGAGTTGAGCAGTACATGGGGGACCACAGAGGAATATACTTTCCCTCTGATCTCCCTGGTGCTGTGACCTCAGATTTCACAGGTAAATGTAATCCTCCTAGCTACAAGCTATATTGCCCAATGCCCTTCTGTCCAAAAAGGCAGTTATGCATTCTGATAGCTTGGGAGCCTCTGTGCAACCTCCCAAGCTCATGTGGGATGAGGCAACAGAGGGAAGGTAAGAGCATTTGAGAATCTGCTTCTTGCCTTTTTAGCATAACTAATGTCATACAGTTGATTCCCTTGGATTCTACAGGACCAGCCTCAAGTAAGAGCTCCAGGGCACCTCTTCATTTTTGTTTTGCATCATTTTAACATTTCAGCATCATTTCCTCCTTGAAGAATTCAAGCAGAGGCCAGCTTTCCTCACATCTGCTCCAGCTGTGAGAGAGAGCAAAGTTTAAAGCTTTGCAGAAAAATGCCAAAGGATTAATCAATATCACAGCTGCTGCAGCACTCGTTTACTGTCAGCATAATACCAGGAAAAAACCTGTTCAAATGGTAAGGGACCTTGGTACGTGACTATGCAGTCAGTGTCCATCTTAATGACTTTAGAATAGATGCTCCAAGCATTCCTCCCCTCTCCTGGAATCACTTTTACCATCCCCTATTGCATTTTTCCTTTTATTTCCCCATGCAGAGACCTTTAGGAAGAAGATAATAGCCAAGCTGCTTCCAGCAGGGTGTGAAAAGAAACCTGCCAGGCAGATTTGAGTCAGCATATGCAAGTCCATGTCAGCTGAATCCAACACTATCCTATGGGGAAATAAGGCTAACATCCTTTTTAATGCAGCCTAAACCCTGCACACACCTTCCCATACAAAGGGGGAAGAACCAGCTGCAAACTGCAGCAACCAAGGTTTGCATGGTTTGTGTGCCTCCACCCCTCACACCCAGCAGGGCAGCCTTCTCCCAGCTAAAGCCCAATGAAAATGACTTTTTTAGGATGTTCCCTATAATCCCACAGGCACTCAGCCAGCACTCCTCTCAAGACTCTCTAGGAAGCCATGCACTATAGCACAAGCCCTGCCCTGCCTGGAATTACACTCCTCTTATTGCTCGCAGCTGGGGTGAGGTTTCACAAGATTTGAGTTTCAAAGTCTAAGCACATTGAAGACAGTTGAATTCAGTGGATCCTGGATTTATTCCTAAACATTGTAAATAAAATCTCTGTGTCTTGATCAAATTTCATCAGATTCTACCTTATTTCTACCCTAAATTGCAATTACAACTAAAGGCAGCATCCACACTCCCCCAGCTCTTGGTGTCTCCCCCAGATCTCCTATGCCCTATATTTTTGAAGATATCACCTATCTATTACCACCCTGCAAATACCAATACAACAACAGCTTTACAGAAGTGGGCTGAATGCTACTCAGCTTCTGGGTATAAATTCATAGTAAAAGCATGTTGTTTAGTATGACTTTTCTGGATTTTTGCCCAGGATGACTGACTAACATCCATCTCTACTTGGTGAAGCATGGAAAGCACAAGCGTCCCTTGAGCAGTGTCTTACACACGGTCCCAGGAAATAGCAGGAATTTCCTGAGGCAGTGGTAACAGCTACAGCAACCTGTCCTTAAAATCACTCACCACAGGAGCCCAGGACAGACAACATTCCCACACCACTAACAAAGGCAGCTTCCACTCTGCTCCCACTTGCTTTTGAGAAAAAACACCCCAGATTCAATAAAGACAACTCCTGTAAGAGTCTGGGAGTCTGAAAACCAGGGAGGATCTGAGAGTCTGAACACACAACCTTCCCAAGAAAAGCTGCAAAAGCACTTTCCCCCTACACACTGCCAGAGCAAACTCAGCTGCCCAGGGAACACCATGGGGCTGAGACACAGACAAGAGCCTGAGAGGCAGGGCTGGATCCCGAGCTGTATCATGGGCTGTGTTTGACACAGCTCTGCAGAGGAAACATCAAACCCTTCTAAGAGGATATTCTGAGACACCATCAGGCTGCCCCAGCCATGCTAAGAAGAAACAGGAGACAGGGAAAGTATCAGATTTTCTGACATCCTGTTGTTTGAATGTTTTAGTTGAAAAAGGATGGAACAAAATAGAAGGAAAATTGGACACATTTTCCAAAACTGCATTCTGACAGGAAAAAGAAAAATTAAAAAAGGAAAAACCTTCATTGACTCAGGCTGAGACATTTAATTCCAATTTCTACTTTGTAGTTGAAGAAGCTCAGCTTGTTTTTGTGAACACTAACAAATTACTTTTTTTTTTCCATGCCAGTGTAATTTTGCATGCAAATCTTGATGCTTTTCATTTTAAAAGCTGAATTCTACTGAAAACTGGAGATTTTACAATTAAGGCACTATTTCAAAACAAAAACATTTTCTTCCCCTGAACTGAGAGAAATCTGGAATTGCCATCCCATAGAAAATGCCTTCTCTGCAACATAAATTAAAACATTTTGCTCTGGGGAAAAGAGATACAAATTTATTAAGTTCCAAGCAATTCAGAAACAGAAAAAGCTTGCACTTAGGCATTATTTAAACAAAATAAAGAAAACACTTTTATAGTGCCAAATTAAACTGTTTCTATTCATCAAACCAATCTTTCCAAAATTAATTCCAAGTCAGCTCAATGTTAAACTGCATTTTGCTATGGGATCATACTTCTCATTTCAGGAAATGCAGCTCAGATATGAAATGTCCTCATCTCCTGCAGGCTAGGAGCCTACACACACTACACACTGTGCTTCCCAGGACACCCCAGGGCAGGTGTCCCTTGGGACACTGAGCAGCTCAGCTGGTTGAGAATGAAAAAAAGGAAAAAGTCTGCAGGACAGAATGTGGAAATAGGGAGGCTGAATTACAACTCCCTTAAGGCAATACAATCCCTCCAGAAAATGCAATTTCAAGCTGAGCTTACATGAAACTTAATGACCTGAATAATTTAACAAATTGTTTTGGTTTTGTAGACAGAAATGGGAATGGAGAAAGGATAATCAGAAAAAATATATTTTCTTTGGAAAGAAGTGCTGTTCCAGTTCTACAAGAATTTTCTTATCTGCTTTATTTTTCACACATGCATCTCCACATTGCATATAGGTTGGAGTTGTTTTCACCGTCTACTAAATACCCTGCTTTAAGGCTTATATAAAAAAATGCCAACACTTGTCAATCATCTGCCTTCAATGGTCTATACTTCAATACAGATTAAGAGCCTCTGGCACTGAGGAATCCTGACACAATGCTCTATAGCATACTCCACCACTAAATCCAGATTTAATGTGATGGACCACTTCTTTAAATTAAGAGACAGCAAGTGTCCAAAACTGTCCAATTCAGCAGCCTTGAGTCTTAACACAACTTGGCTGGTATGAAAGCAGAAAAATTACAACCAGGAACATTAGCCCACATTTCATTCCATCTCAAAAACACATTCCTGGAGGGATCCCTATTGTTCAGGCAATTATCAGGAATCTCCAAGCCCACAAATCACAAAAGTACTCAGAAGCTTTTCAGAGTGTTTGGTGGTGTAACAATCTTCCATGCCAATAAAATTTTACTACTAAGGAATATTACTTCAGTTCATTAAACCCAGCTCTAGATCTTGCCAATTCTGCACTGGCAAAGTGCTTTGCATATACCCCAGAGTGAAATATACAATGCCTGTTTCCTACAAATTAAGAGTGCAAAGGTAGTGCAGTTCCTTCAGCAGGTTGACAATGAACTTCAGAACAAGTGAAAAGCGCCACACCAAAGGCTGTGTGGAGACCCTACACTCCTGTGTCAGGGGACACTCATATTAGAGACATGAGAGGGAAGAGCACAGCAGCCAAAGTAGATGTCAGACAGACATCTGAAAGGCCAGCTCTGATTCACTTCACGACAGATCTCTTCTCTGAGTGATCCTGCTGTATCAGCACAGAGATTAACACAACTCATCAACAGCCCTGTGCACATATTTGCCAAGTGTAATTAATAAAGAGCACAAGGATGAGCAGTAGGCAGCACAGAGCACAGCAGAAAGAGGGCAGACAGATTTACATGAGAAAAATGAGAGCTCTCCACTCACTTGCTCTGGCATGCTTATGTCTCTGTCTCCTGCCCACAGACATATTTCCATGGTGCTTGCAACATTTTCTACCCTCCAAGCCAACCACAGGAAGCTTGTCTGCAATTTCCATCTGCCATTCCCCAATCCATATGAGAGCTAGAGCACCCAAGAAGTAAATTTCAAATGTGAGCAACCATGGGTTAGTGGGAACCAGTGTCAGTAAAAATGCTCACAGCCAAAGACAAATTGGCTTAAAATGCTCTGGGACTTAAACACCAGCAGCACTTATATATGTAGGTCTCCTTGATGTTTTCTTATTTGAGATCTTTTTAGGGTTTTGTTGTTTGGTTTGGGTTCCTTTTTTGTGGTGGTGGTAGGTGGTTTTCAAGGCACAAAATTATTAGTTAAAGATGGACTGATTGGCAAGCACATGGACATGCACATTCATGATCATGAATTTCTAAGGCATTCTTTCATGCAATCACTTAATTCAAAGCTAATTCTGTCAAAAGCCACCAATACCAGACTAATTTTTCCCAAACAAACACTCAAAAGGTGGGGAAAGGACAAGTCACAAGTTCAATCTATATTTGTGCTTAAGTGTGTTGCAGGCTGACCCCAAGTGGGAACTAAGCACCAACCAGACACTGATTCTGTCCCACCTCAGGTTGATGGAGGAGAAAACCAGAAAAGCAAAAGTGAAAAAAACTTTTAATTCTTGACAAAGACATTGCCATTAGTCAAGGAAAGGGACAAAACTATAAATAAACAAACAAGTGATATAAGGGAAGTCGTTGATTGTCCTCCCCAGAAGACCAATGCAAAATCAGTCTCAGAACACAGTTACTATTGCTGAGAATGATGTTCTATGGAACACAACACCTTCCTGACCTCCTCCTTGGGTGGGCAGAGTGAGAAACAGAAAACCTGGCACCGTGAAGCTCTGTTCAGCTACACCTAAAACACTGATGTGCTTTCAGCACTGCTTTAACCTAGAATTCAAAACACAGCATGGCACAGGCTGCTCTGAGGAAAATTATTCCAGTACAAGTATTTTCCTGGGTCAAGGCAGCACGATTCTCAAAAACAATCACTACATCACTACACAATCCCGGTCTCATCAAAATCTCTTCACACAAATACAGCCTCAATAATATACGTGTGCATGTGAGTGATCACACTATGCAACATCACCATCCTCATTTCCCCTGGAGGTCTGAGTGCAGTTGCCAATATACCCAAGAGTGCCATCTCCAGTTGTGAGAAGCATATAGAACTATTACAAAGCTCCCAGGAGAGGAATTTAAATTCCACAGGTGTTAACAGATTCTGCAAGCATCACCACAATGAAACAAGGCAAGTAATGGCATCTTTGTTTTACTGATGAGAAGGCAAAGAGAGGTTAAGTGAAATTTTAAGTGTTTCTCTACATGGGAATACTCAGAAAGAAGATTCCAAATAAACTTTTAAGAGTTTGGTTCAATCCACTTTGCAAACACATATGAAAAATCAAAGACTTCTTTATTCTGAAAAAGAGTCCATTGAGGAATTCAGCATAGCTGAAAGAATCCAATTCAGCACATTTTGATAAATTAAGGTAAGAGGCATCATCTGGAAAATAAACCACCAGTCTGAGTTCACTCAGAGTAAGAGAATGATTAGCTAAAAAGGAACACATACCCCTTAAACACCAATCTCCCCTTTTTTCCCCAGTCTGGTGAGCATAGCTGAAGAAAACTTATCTCCAGATAACAGGAATTAATGAATAGCACATCCTAAGAAACAATAAAAAAAACCAGCAGAGGTAACCCAACAAACACAGGCCAAATCCTGCCCCTGGAAATCAGAGTAGCACTTGTATAAAGCTTTGCCAACTAAGCTTGCAGTAAAGGACTTTCCCTCACTTTTTTTCTTTTTTTTTTTTTTTTTTTTTTAAATCTCTCGAGAGACGAAAATGATCTGTGGGTGGCTTCAGGCAGTGCAGACAAAAGAGCCCTCTGAAATTGAAAGAGACAAATCCCAAGATCACACACAGAAGCAAAACACGTTCCAGTGAACTTGTGATCTCCAAACAGCTGAGACTGTCAAATTTGTCCTAAAAACAAGAACCAGTAAGTAAAAGGAGGATATTCGCCTTTAATCCTCCTTTGCCTGTGTGGCTTATCACTTTCCAGTGGGAAAACTGCCACAGCAGGCTCCTTCTGTCCCCTGCCCTCCTCCCTTTCAGTATAAATCAGGCACCACAATGGGCTGGAGCCAGAGCAGAAGTCTTCCCACAGGCACAGCTAGAGACAGATCACATTATCTTCACAAAAGCACCTTCCAGATGTAAGCAGCAGTGTGAAATTCCCATTTACAGGACTTGCACTGAATGAACAGAATCTGAGGGTGAAAAAAAAAAAACAAACCCAGAACTAAAACCACTACAGTGCCTTGCAGCAAGAGCCAGATCTGGAAAGCCCAGCTCTCTCTTCCTGTGCCTCTACAAGCAAAAGCAGGGCAGGAATTTTGTGTACTGGTTCTCTTGGATGCCTTGGCAATTCAAGGGCAAGCCCAGCCTGTCAAAGAAACAGCACCCATCAGCATCAACACTGAGAGACACCTCTTCCAGAGTCATGGATCCACTTTACTGGCTCCTCACAAATCTAGAAAGTGTTTTTAATTGAATCTGATAGGGTCTTGAATGCTTTTAGTTTTAGGCAGTTTTGTGCAGGAACTGTAATTTTGGATATGTTCAGAGATGCCTTGCACATACAAATCCTTGCTGTGGTAGAGAGTGCAGCTGAATAACCCCACCAGCAAGGCAATGACTAATGACACCAGGACTCAGAAAAGTAATTGGACTATAATGTTTTACAACAATGTGGGAAAAGAAGTCTGATTTTCCTCCTTCCAAGGCAGACATTCCAATTATCAACCAAAGGGAGGGTATTCACAGCCCCTAGCTGTATAGTGGCTGCAAGTCAGCCACAAGGCTCTTTAGCCCCCACTACACATTAAAAATTGGGAAATATCTCTCATGTAACATTTCTTCCAAGAAAGTAAGAAATAAATTTGGTAAATCCTGCCTCAGTTTGAGCAAGTATATCTCCTGCATATCCACATGCTTACCTTTAGTGCATGCACACACACAAAAAAATTGTAGCTCTAATTACAACTGTGCAAAACCTCCTTAGTAAAGAAATAAATGAGATGCCTACAGCAGTCCTTAAAGAGCAGCTGGATCCTGTCCCAGAGGCTGCAGGAGGGTGCACACACTTGTGTGCATCTGTGTCTATGTCTGTGTAACATAAAAGCAATTATCACCACACAGAATTAGGAGAGAGTGTCTGGAAAAGGTCTGGTAATTAGGAATAAACACACTGGAAGGGAGGGTGGACACACCACCACTATCAGCAGCTTGTGAGTACCATTAGTCAGAAAAGTCAGAGATAAAAATTTCTCCCCAGATGATCTGATCCACCCCCTGTCAAGGCACAGTTTTGCCCTACAGAATTTTTCCCAGCTTTTCAGGATGGTTTTTCTGCACATAAATGCACATTCCCACCAGAAAAGCCATCTAGATTGCTTAAAATAACAGAAGCCTGAGCTTTATCTCTGTGTAACTCAGTTTAACACAAATACAATCTCTCCTGTCAGGTAGTGATATGATTTAAAGGTCCCCTATCATACCTTATAAGAGGTGATAGCAAAGAACTCATTATTTATTTCTATTGATTCAGAACCCACACTAGATCACATATCCCAGTTCTTGCCCATTGCTAAGAAGCCCCCCTCTAAAGCCTTGGAAACTTTAATTTTATCTTTTTCCCTTCTCTGTCTTCCTTTTAAAGCTGCTGTGTGCACACCTCCAAGTTCAAGAAGAAAATGAAAAAAGGCCCCAGATACTTTGCTGGCTCAGTTCTTATTCCAATTATCTCCTGATACCATCCACAAAGCAGCAGATTTTTGTGCAGCAATTTATCTCTGTGGAGTCAGTCACATTTCTGCTGAAGGGCCATTTAAAGCTTCTGACATGGGGAGACCTGGAAAGAAGGAATGACTTGAACTCCAAGTATGGGTACACTACCTTCACAAGACAGTTCTCAATTAAATTAAAGAAAAAAAAAAGGCAAGGGAACATAGCCCTTTGAGATCCTATCAAGTGCCAGGACAGGAGAGGGATTTTCTTGAAGGCAAGAGTATCTGGGTCTATAAAAGAAGTTAAACTATGTGGGAAATTCTGTGTCTGAGGCATTTCTGACAGAAAGAGGGAAAAAACGCTCCCATACAGGTAATTTTTCAAGAAAACTCAGGCTGGTTAAAGCTGTTCCATTTTGGACTCCAGGTTCTTCTCAGGAACTCTCACTTCTCTCACACATATGCCCTCTCACCTCTCCCCTGCATATGTACATATATAAATATTAGTGATTTTCTTCAGATTCCATTAGCATCTCAAACAGTTGTTATTGATCAGTGCACGGGCAAGAGATTCTCTCTCTCCCCAGGGACAGAAGATGGAGTAGATACCCTGTTAAAGTCCACTCCAGCCTCCTGCCTACAAAGGCTTACTTCATGTGAAAATGCCTCACTGCTAGCTCAGGAGAACCAGTCCAAAAGTTGGAGTTTTACAGATGTTACCATGGAAGAAAATGTACCTGTTGGGAGATAAACCCTCCCATCTGTTTTTAGTGGCCAGTTAAAAGGTCTTCTACCCCTGGATCCTTATCAACTGCAAATCCAAGCACCTTAGACTTTGGCTTATTCCCTTCCTCAAAGCAGCCCAGGGAAATAAGGATTGTTGCAGTTTGCCAAGTGGCAAGTGTGGCACAGATGGAAAAAGGGCAAAATGCACAAATTATTTGAGTTACAGTTCTGCAACTATCAACATCCAATAATCAGATTTTCCACTGCACATGAGAGCCCACTTTAAACAATTGTAACATCATTGTACAAATTCATTATGCAACGACAATGTCTTAAATATTCATACATAGAGTACTTATAATTAAACAGGGAAGGTGAAATATGAGAATCATCACAGGAAGAACAAGATAAAAATAAAAGTGATCATGTAGATTATATGAGTAAGTATCACAGGCAGCTTGGGTCAGTCAGGCTGAGTGGGACACACAGAATAGGACAGTGCCTGAGGTAAGAGACAAGCACAAGTCTGGGCTCTTGACAGGCAAAAGGTCAGAAGCAAGAGTCTGAGTGCTAAATAGCCAATTAACATATTTTTACATTATTATAGATTAAAAAAAATTAAATGATCTGATCATCCTATATATTAAGGTAATAAAAACGTGGTCTGTCCAATTAACTGCATTCTCCTGACCTTGAACTTCTGTTTATGCAGTTCTCATCTGCAGGCAACAAAATCTACTTTAAAACTTAGTGGCTCGACTATGATAAGGTCAGACTCTGCCCTAGCAGCTCCTTTTCCTACTCATATTCCTTTGAAATAACCTTTACTCATTAGCTTAATCACCTTTATTGTTTTTATTTTTATTCTGTATTTGTCATGTGCATACATTTAATCATTACAATGGTTGAACTACTTGTACCATAAGTAGCTTTTTACTATTATTATTTGTCTTGTATCATTAAATAATAAACCAAATTATTTTCATGTGTGAATTTTCATATGTTGCTATGAAAACACTGTCTGGGCAATTTCCTTTCTTTGCTCCTGTCCAGAGCAGCTCCTGCTCATGCCAAGCACCCCTGGAGCCAGGATGTTATCTCCTTTGGAGAGCCTAACTAAGCAGTATTACATGAAATCTCTCTCACTAGTTATTTCCAGAATGTGAGCTGGGAATGATTCCTTTGTGTATATCCACCACATTGAGCCAGATATAACATCCTCCTCTTTCTCGGCACTAAAACTTTTAATCTATTCCCTCCCAACCCTGCTCTCAAAAAATTGTCCTGTGAAAGATTGGCACCAGCTCATGGTGGGGTGGGAGAAAATGAAGGAATCTTTGAGGATCCACAAAACAACTGCAATTTTTAGTGTCAGTCCAATAGCTCAAGCGGGGGGCAGAATGTGTTTAAGAAAAAAATCCATTCATCTGGTTTTGACCTTAGTAAGAAAGAAAATGGATTATTTTTTCCCCACTTTAGAAATATCTTGTGCTAATGCCTACATGGGGAGATGTGGAGCAGCACAGTTGAAGCTGTCAAGGGCAATTTTTCTTACAGACTTAAGTGTTCTGTGACTTATTAAAAAAAATAAAAAAAAGAAGCTGAGAAAAATAGAGAAACTTGAATTCCAATCTCCTTTAATGCTACATTATGGTTGAGAACTTCAAGCTGTAAAAGTAAGAAACTCAGAAGTTCAGACTCTACATTATGGACATGGATTTTATAAGAGAAAAGAGGCAAATCACCTTTGCAGAAATCCAAAGCTCTATCAGCTTTTGGAATCCTTTTACAGTTGGTTGGGGCCCAGGGACAGTTGGTCAGACACCCACTGGCTCCAGTCTGCAACCCTCACTTCAACAGAAAACTTTCAGAAGGTTTGACACTGTGAGATCTCTTTCCTTTCCTTAGGGATCTAAAAAATTATTTCTATGGACCTGAAAGTGTCTTGCCCTCCAGGAGACAGAGAAATTGAAGCCCATTCTCCATATCAAGCCACTGTCTTATAAGAATCTCCTATAAGAATCATGGTTATGACAAGTGAAACTGCTGACTGACATTTAAACTGGGACTGCTTTTAAGATCAAGATTTAGGATGCTAAACTCTAAGAGATAGATCCCTTTCACTCATGTGTGACAAAGGAAGGCTCAGTGCTTTGCTCTTCTATCACCAGCATCACCATCAGAAGGACATCTAGGACCCAAAATCTGGAGGTAGAATAGAGGGAAGAGACAGAGTCTCATGTTCTCTGAAAATCCTTTGCAGCTTTGCAGGGTCTCCAGATGATCTTCAGGAAATTTCACCTCCATGGGCTATAGGGTTATCTTGCATCTTGCATTGAGATATCAAAACTACCTGCAGAAGGGCTCTAAAGAACATCAACAGTCCCACTGACTATTCCTGCATTGGAATGCTTTATGTGGTGTGCCAGAAATTTATCAAAACTTCCAAAATCATTCTGCCCCTCGAGGAACATAAGAGGGAATGGCTGTTCAGTGCAACAAAGAATGCAAATTGACTAAACAAGATCTGTAATGGCCACTCTGCAAGGTCTGTGAGAGTTTTCTTCTCCTCTTAACTGCCTCAAGAGCCCTGGATTACCATCAGAATAATCTCCTCTCCTCTCCCTCACCAGTCACACCTTAAGGTCTTGTCCCTATCAGCACCATGAAGTCACAGGAGCAACATACTTTTTATGAGAAAGGGTTGAGCTGGCAAAAGCTGAGAGCTCTGGACATCACCAGAGGCTGAAGCACAGTGGGGACCAGAGGGCTGAGTCAAGTAGACAGTGTCATTGTCATCTCTCAGTGTCAACTCTGTACAGATTCTTTGTCTTACCTTGCAGGATGCACACATGGGAAAAGGTGAGCACATCTTTTAGTACCTGTGACAGACTAAAGAACAAATCCAAAAGCTCATTTTGCCTCTGATGTTTTATGACTGTCCTTTCACTAAGATGATCATCTACAAACTACTTCTTATAAAACACCTCCCAAAACAGAAATATTTCTCTGGGCCCTTTTTACATCAGGACTGACAGCAAGAGCTGCAAAGAAAATCTTCAGTAAACCTAGTTATTGGAACAGTGTAACCTGTTGTAAATTCACCTGTAGAACACAGAAGAATAAAGATACTCCCCAGTCCAGCCTTTCAAATGGAAATTGATACAGATCTCTTTAGTAACTGCACCAGCACAAGACTGATTCTAACAGCTCCAAGCTCCTCACAACACTCCTGCAGCCAGAGCAGCTCTCATTACAAAATGGATGCACTAAAACAGGCACCAGGGGCTCAGCTTTAAACCAAGCTGTCAGAGCACCAGCATCCTCCACTGCATCACAGAGCTCAAGTTATCTCTCATGGACTGTTGCATTTTTGTTTTTTACAAGCCCTAGCTCTTGGAGGCCTGCAATGCCTTTAAAAAAACAACAAAATCTCATATTCTCTTCTTTTTACTTTTCCTTTACATGCATGCATACATTATATATATGTATCTATGTATTATATCACTTATAGATATGCATAATGATTTTGAATTATTGCCATTGCATATTTTCCCTCCTCTCCCTACCAAGAAAGAAAACAATAAATTATCTCAGGCTGTTTTAGAATCTTCAGATTAACAATGCCACCGTCAGAATAGCACAGAGCACTCCTGAACAGCTACTGCAAGCACTTGCAGATGCCATGAGCCCTTTTCATTCAAGAATAGTGTATTTACATTCAAACATAAAGGAAAATAAAGCAAATTCGTTTCACAAACTTCTTGAGAACAGCTTTGCATGAACAGCATGTGTGGCATTCTTGATTAAACAAGAGATCTGCAGGAAAACAATAAGCCTGTAATTTTATTGGCCAAGCTCTATGAAAACAATTTAGAAGACATGGATTGCAATGTTAAGCAAACTGCAGTCCATGTGCAACACCCATGAATTATAGCAGTTTGGCAATGAGCTGACCAGTTGCTTCTCACCGCCTTTAATAACAATCATCCACATCTTCACAGCACAATAGAAATTAGAAACGCAAGAAGCCTATTAGCTCATCCAGAAAAAACAGGATTGTTCCCCATGGGATAATTGCTAATATTCAGTCCAAAGTAGATTTAAGCTGTAAAACAAGGTAGCCTCTTTAGCAAGATTACTCAGCGTGGCTGAAAAGTCAGTTCCATAAAGCTTCTTCTAGACATTAAATCTAAATGTTTCCTCTTTAAAAAGGTTTAAATCTGGTCCAAGGAGCTTGGTCTCCTTTGGTTTCCCTTCTAGTCAATGAAGAGAGGGGAGAGTTGGGAGACTGACCTTCCCTGGCCAACAGTCCTCACCAACAGCTTTCCTTCTACCCAGCTCCTCTGTGTCAGCTCTCAGCAGGGACACGTGGCAGTTGTAGTGCAAAATGCAGAACCTCACTGTGCCCTGTACTAGAGCAGGGGTTCTGACACAAGGCTGGGTCCAGGTAAAAGTCCTTGTTGCAAGCAGTGTCAGTCCTTGCTCTAAATACCAGGCTGTATTTCCTCTGCTCAGAAAGTCTCCATGAACTGCTTCAGCCCCATGGCAAGTCCAGAATTTACAGAGAATTAATATGTGTATCAGAAGATCTCAGATGTATCTGGGAGGTAGGGAATTACAAGATTTGCAGGCATAAGAATCATAGCAAGTCTACCACAAGCCAGACTAAATCCAAAGCATTGCAGCAACAAACACAACAGCACCTTGCTTCGAGCCCAGGAGAGTCAGTAATGTCACCATGAGGAATTTGTGTGAAAAGGTGGAAACAACAGCATTTAGCACTAATTAAAACATCAATGGATCCCGAGTGATGAAACCAAAAGCCTTCAGCCTGCACAAGTTAGGTCATCTGATTATTATTAACAACCAATTTTTAAAAAGAATCAGTAAGATGGTGAAATTTTCCACATGACAAAACAGAGTTGGAACTCAGGAGAAGGTGTCTCTTAACCCCCAAACATTCTGAGAAAAGTCTTTGCAAACTCTAAGTAACAGTTACTAGTGAATGGGTAATGACCCCCCCTTAAAACTTTGAAAGTTTGAGAAGTTTTCCATGCCAAGGACAATGGAAAAGAAAATGCACAAAACAAACTTCTTGGGTTTTGCATCTCTATTTCCCTGAGAGGTTTCTTCTGAACTGCCTTCTAACAATCTTCCAAAACCCCTGCTAAAATATAACATGACTGAGACCCACTCTTACAAACTACAAAATTCCCTGCTGTTAACTGAGGCATTGTTAATGTGGTCTCATTCTTCCTGCTTAGTATAATCATTTAATGAGTGCCCTTGCCTTTTTCCTAAAACAAGCCCTAACCTCTATTATCTTTGTTATATATAGACATTTACATGCAGGATTTCAACCAGTCACCTGCATATACTCACTACATGAGCTCATTACATAACAAAGTGGAATTATAAGGGACACCTTGTCTGGAGGAATCCACAGCATCTTATGTGTCCCCAAATCACACAAATCCCAAGACACTTCTCAACTCCTCTGAACAAACATCAGACCTTAACCACAAAAATCAAAACAAAGACATATCCCACCAAAAAAAAAAAACTCTTTTAACATACCATAGGAAGACAGGAAAAGTCAAGGGCATTGCCACTGTCCTCCAGCCTTGCAGTAATGAGGGATCTGAGAAATGCCAAGATGACTGTCTGAAGTGGAACACCGAGAGCATGTCAGACACACCACATCTCTCTCCTCCACAGCTGAATGAGGAGACACTTTTTAAACACAGACTTCCCCTATTCCACTCAGAAAAGTGACCATGTTACAGTGAAGAGTGATGCTTATATATCTGACATGGTTCTATAAAATCCTTCAGGATGAAAATTGCAAAGAAGCAGCAATTTATTATTTCTGCCACAAGAAAAATAATATAGTTTGAGGATGCAAGATAAAGTTCTTTTTCACCCGAAGAATTACCTTGCTTTTAAGAAAGGCAAAGCACCCATAATGACAGAGGAAAATCTTTGGAAGTAGTACCAGAAAAAGACATTAGAAGTGGCAATCACCATGTCAGACACACTACACTGCAGGGGAAGGGAAGAATGACCAGATAATGAAATTACAGGGCATTGAAAATGTCAAAGAGCGACCATGCTCTACCATCATTCACAGGTTATATGAGGCATTAACATGCTGATATCCCATTCCAATGACAAAGATGGCAACAAGAACAGAAAATAGTCCAAAATGAATCTGTTGCTGAGACCAGGAATTTAATGAAACAGGGAGATGAGCAGAAAATTAATCTTACTTTCACTGCGCAGCCTTCAAACTGAAAGCTGCTGGCCCTGTTCAGGAACAGTAATAGCTCAGGAATGCATTATTTTACTTTCCTTATCTATGATCTTCCCAGACTTCTGAGTCATCATCACAAAAAATGGTATCAAGTCTTTCAAACAAGGACCAACCTTCTTGGCAGGCAGTGGAAGCAAGGAATTTCCAGCAAGTTATAAAGGAGAAGAAAAAGTCCTTCACAATTAAGCTGATTCTCCACTAAATCAAGGACCTAGGGAGATTGGGATATTGCTGTACTTGGAGGAATTCAGAATTTGACTGGATGAGGCTCTGAGCAGCTTTATCTAACATCACAGCTTCAACCTTTGAAGCTGATCTGAGCAGGAGCTGGACCAAAAGATCTGCAGAGCCTCCCCCTACAAACCCAATATAAATGACTACAGCTGAATTCTGCTCACTTTGCTCAACATGAGAAGCACACACAACAGTAAAGCCAGAGGACCCTGTGTCCATCCTGTAACACTCCTTCCTACCTTGCTTGAGATAGTTCATCACTATAAAAAAAAAATCTTCTGCCCCTATTCCTCATATAAAAAGAAAAAAAAAAGAGAAGTCACAGTAAATCAAAATGTAGAGTCTGTTTATGGAAACCCCCTTCTGGAGACAGTCTAATAGGTCATAACACAGCTCGGGGCAGATGCAAATGAACTGTCAGAATCCAGAGAGCTCTGTGGAGCCACCTCTACACATCCCCTCCACATATGGCAACCCCACAGGGCAGAGCAGCACCATCCCAACAGTACCACCCAAAGCAGCCAAGGTCATGCTGGGAGCACTTCCTCTGAAAAGTCAGATGTAGCAGAAATTCTGCACATTCTGTACCCCAAACCCCCAGATTCTGATGTTCTTCCTAGGCCTGGTACAGAAATGGTCCTTTTTTCAGCCCAACCTAATAAACTCTCCTATTGGAAAGACTGAGAGCAAGACTGCTTCAAAAGGTTTGATAAGGTCAGTGCTAAAGAGTAGCTGATAAGGCTATCTGGCCTCCACAATGGTTTCGTATGAAGCTTGAATTTTCTATTTCAGAATTTTATTTCAGAACAAAATTCACCCAAATTTAAACAGGAACATGTCTTTGAAAAATAAAAGCAAAGTGAACAAAAAACCCATTCATTTAACTTAATCTAGAAAACATAAATAAAACAGTTTCCTCATTCCATCAAACAGATGCAAATTTAATTTCAGATTACTCAATTTGCTTTCCTGTAAACAAACAAATTGTTAAAAAGCAGGGGAAAAGAAACCCTTGGAAACACTATGTCTTATCACATATAGTATGTGCCTTTCTCTCTCTGGCCCATATCACATTTAATCCTACAGATTTCAAAGGCTCCTGGAATTCACTCTGCTAAAGGTGTGTAATAAATGAGGCTTTGCAGAGTGCATTTGTTGAGTAAGCAGGAGTATCTGGACATCTGTGCACAGGGATGATTCACTGAGAGATGTGTGTAAGACAAAAGGCTCATCCTAACCTACTTCAAGGCCACATTTTCACCAGTTTATTGGCAGCCAATCTGCCAGACAACAAACTTAGCCAGACTGTGAATCAAAAATCTTTCCACCCACAGGACCATCATTCTTTTACTGCTACTCAAGTGGTTTTTCCATCATGCCTAGAAAGTAAAGAGCACCTGCTGCTCGATTAAGGTGTGGAAAAGATTTATCACCTCAGGGCATTCTTAAATACAACCATTTTGTTCATTACAAGGGCATAATATTCTTCTCTATTGACTGAGCAATAGTCATGGATCATGTGGCACGAACCAGCCTTGGAGGTAGCTAGATGGATGTCTAACCATTGCAAGCTTCATGGTCATATAAGCAATGTCTTTTGGAGATCTATGCTCAGGCAGTACAGACCTTGGCAAGGTCTTTGTGACTCGAAGCCCATCTGCCACAGCAGCAGAACAAATGAACAATAGCCAGCTTTGAACTACAGCCTACACCCCTAATTATACCTGAAGTGTCTCCTGGCAACATCTAGGACTGGCTGAGATAGCACTTACCTGTCAAAACACATTGGATACAACAAACTGCCTCTTTAGAACACAGAAGTGGTTTCACATTCCCTCTATTGCAACTCTACCTCCTCTATGGAAGTGCTGCAATCTGGAGAACACACAGATTTGTCTGTGTGCCTTGCATTTACAGAGCCCAAGAAGTGCCTGTCTGATGTAGGCACCATGTCAGGAGAGAGTTCTGTGCTCAGACTGAAAAAGGTGAGATAGCCTTAAAACCAGATCAGGCTTTCTTTGCCACTGTGCACTTAAAAGTCATCAAGATGTACACAATTTAAGACGATTCTGGGGCTCCCCCTAAGGAATGTAGCACCTAAAGATTCAGTCTGACACTTCAAACATAGGTATAAAGAAAATATGGTGCACTGACAATTTAATGCAGTTTCTAAAAGCTGTTACTAGAAGGGGAATGTGAAGTCCCCTCTGTCTTGCCCATATCTGATTTTTTACAGTTATTTCCATTCATCTTTTAAATGAACACCTGAGGTGCAGCCCCAGTCTGCTGCCAGCTAGTACGGCCATCCTGCACAAAGCTGTTGGGTGCCCAGCCCACGGGGGCTGCAGGGACTGGCTGACTTCACAGGAGCATCAGCAATACAACCTGGACATTGGGGAACTACAGATTTAGAAGGAGGAGAGATGGCAGGGCATGCAAAAAACAAGAAGAACTGACAAAGGGAGAATTTCACAGTGCACTGTCACTATTCCAGCTTCATTACATTTGGACATCAGGAGCAAGCTTTGGCAACAGACACCTGAGCAGAACTGAGTTAAGCAGCTAACAGAGCCACCTGCAACAGCCACAAGCTGTCACAGCTCACACAGGTTAAGTACCTTTTACTTGCCCCAGCTGCAAGGTGATGAGTTACCCTTCAAGCCTGGGCTAGGATACTTCTCTCCCAACAAAGTGGAAATACCAGTGGACATCTAGGAACTCCCCTATGCTACACAGAAGCAAGCATCACTGGGAAGACAGAAATGAGAGCCCCATCTGACTCCATCTCCAGTCAGGCTGACCTCCCTCACTGCTCTCCCACCCCTTTCTGTGCTGACACAGCTCAGCTCTCCTACCCCGCTGGAAATTCCCTCTTGTCTTTGCCCCCCACACACTGCTCTTACCACCACACAAGGGCAGTCTCCATTGCTCTCCCTGCCAAACAGAGCTTGGTCCAATCCTCACTGCAGCTTTTCCTGCACAGCCTACTTACACTTGTTTATCTTAACATTCTTCCCACAGTCTGAAGTAAAGATGTAATCACCACAGCTGCAGTGTTATCCCACAGAAATTACTTTTTCACAAGGAAAAGTGAAAAAATACAATTACTTGCTTTAGATACACTGGCTTAGAGGGACCCAGTTTTGAAGTGCCTCCTATTTTCCACAAAAAGACTGAAAACTTGTACCTATATGTATAGCAATCAGAAAGTACTCGTACCTTTCCCTAAAGAAAACCCATGAAAATGATCCCAGGCCTTATCTGACAGAATTATATGGTATTTCTGTCTCAAAAGCCTGCATGCAGTTGTATCAGAGTTCTTGTTATTTAACAGGACTGAAGGAGAGGTCAAGCTGCACAATGACTCTTGCAAATCAAGATTTTATTGATACTCACAGAGAAATGCAACTAGAATCAAAACCTGCTGCCACTATTGCAACAAATCACAAACCTGGAGGATCATTCAGGTTTGGAAGTGTAGAACAATTAAATTAGTGTGCTCTGGAGATGATGTCTAACCAACCTGCATTCCCCAGGCAGGATGTTCCTCTGAATCACTCCCAAGAGATATTTGCCTGGTCTGTTTTTAATGCTCTCTGATACAAGAAAGGACTCCCAGGGCTTTACTCACAATAAGCTTATTCATATGAACTAACTTTCTCTGGTTTGCTGTGTTTTAAATATATGAATGCTCATCTGATTCTTCACAGATAAAAATAATTTAAAAACCCCAAAAGTATTTACCTTAAACAGCTGTGTTTTCCATTCATTTTATCATCCCTCTTCAGTTTCTTCTTCTTTAGCTGAACAATTCCCATCCATTCAAGTTTTCCTTGTAAGCCAGGTTACCCTGTGTTTGAGTATCTCCATTTTTCTCTGAGATAGTCTCTTAAAATGATCTTTATCCTCCTTTAAGTGAACTTAGACTGGCCACAGAGCTACTGCTGAGGTCTTACTTGCACTGAGTGCACTGCAAGGATTACTTTGTGCATCTTGCAGGCTACAATAATCCTGCTTATTGAAGCAGCAGAGGATTTTCTTTCTGGAAACACTCTGCAGTTGTGGAGATGAGTTACTGAAGGAGAGATTGGCAGGAGTGAGAACAAGTTAGGGCAGGGGGAAAGCTGGAGTAAATGTTCATGTATTTTCAGCCAGGCCAGAGAAGGTAATGTTGTCAGGATTGCTGTGCAGAAGGAAAGTGACTTTTAGGAGATAATGGCTTCCCTTAGAAGAAAAGATGAACACACCTCTGGGACGGGACAAAGAATAGAACCAGTTTGGTACAAGCTGAGAGCATGAAGCAAGACAAGAGCAGCCAGATAGCATGAGTGAGAATCAAATCCAGTCTGGGTTTGTGCCCTAAGAACACAAAAGGAACAAGTATTTCAGTATTACCCATCACGAGACAGTGCCCTAAGGAAAACTAGAGTCAAGTACACTGCACCCACAGTACAAAAGCCTAGTCTAACCTTCCTTTTCTCCCTCCTCCAGACCAACCTGACTCCCATCCAGTCCTCAAGAAATATTTTAGTGAACAAATTCAGTGCTACATGGTTGTGAGATATTTCAGCACTGGGATTAAAAGAGCCCCTGTCAAATATGCCACACATCAAGACTCACTGTCATTCTGTCCTCACTTAGAAAGGAAGCAAGAAGACAGGCTGCAAGAGGAAAACACGGTCACTGGGCAAACAAAATAATCAAGGACAAGATGACAATGCTGGAGAAAGAACAAAGAAATAGCTGGATTATGCTTCAATATGTCAAGCTCTGAAAAGACCAAAGCAACTTTGTCATTAGCACAGAAGACAGTTCTTCCTGATATACAGCCCTTACAAATCTGTGTGGTATAAATGCAATTTATGTGGCCTATAATGCAGTTAATTTATCCCCATAAAGGAAGGAGACAGTGTGACTTGCTAGACAGGTTCTGGTTCTTACCATCACTTGGGGTGATAAATTTAGCCCAAGTTTCTGTACCTGACTTTTCATTTCTAGGTAGCTTAAGCTACTCAGACACTAACCTTATTGTGACAGTGTCAGAAAGGACACATATCTGGCCACAGTTTTTAATTGTGGTTCTCTTTTTTTTCCCCCTTCTCTCTGGTGTCCACAGAAAGCATTAGCCTGACAAGAGTAGAGAACAAGTCATTTATTTTCTGTCACAACAGATATGCAGCACAGAACAAGTTGCCTATGCATCACTCCCTGCCAGTGTGCATCAGCCCTGGCTCAGGGGGACCCATCTCCAAGAGTAAGATCACAAATCAATTTTGCATGACCACTCAGGGTCAGCCTCTCTGCTGACACCACATGCTTGTACCAGCTGTGCTGGTACAGTGTAGATTCTGCCCCATGGATGTCTGTCCACTGGGAAACCCAAACTATGCATATCAGCTGATCTGAGACACTCCCTTACCTCCATTTCCACAGAAACTTTGTTTTCATCAGCAAACATCTGAAGCTGGTTTGGTTTTTGAGTTTTTTTTTCCTTTCCACTTGGATGCTCAAGCCATTATTTCACCCCCCAGGCTGCAGTTACCCAGGGCACACAAGATATACACACAGAGAGAAGATGAAATCTTTCGACAGGAGAGGTAGACAAAAACCCTTAACTTCTGCTTCGATTTCCATGTACATTTGGGGGCCTTTTAAAGTATTGGATTATACAAGAATATTTGTGTTATTGCTTTACAAATATGCACCCATCTGGTGGAAGATCCTAAGGCATATACAACTGCCTAGCAGTATTTATTGTCATTTTGAATATGTATTTACTTATGTATCTGCCAAACAGGGCTGTTCAGAAGAAAACAAAAAAGCCATATTAGTAGACTTAAAAAGGGTGAAAAAGGAAAGCAATATAAGAGAGAAATCTGAAGGAACAGTTCATAGCTATCTTTTTCCAGTTTTTATGAAATTAAAGTTCCAGAGCAGGTTTTGGTGGCACGTGGGTTGGTTTGATGGGTTTTTTGGGAGGAAGCCTGTTCTCGGTTTATTGGTTGGGCTTTTTCTTATGATAAAATATATAATGAAACTAGAAGATGGCATCACATAAATCTGTAATGGTAACAAGCCTGGAAAATGGTACCATTGGAACTGATTCTCAATACGTATTTAAGATCATAATGCCACAGGATACTTCTTGCACTCTCCTCTTTTGCCCTGTGCTGCTACTTTCCCAAAGGCATGTAATAGCATAGCTGATGGTTTAGCAAAAGCCCCTGCTTTACCAGCTGGCTGAATTTTAACCTACAAAGAAGGCAATCACATCTGAAAGCATTGGGGATAAACTCCAATTTTCACTGTATGTAGCTTCAAGCAAAAAGAAAATTGCAATCTCTGAGCAGCAAAAGGCCACAGTAAATAGGGGACACAAAACAGTTACTGAAGTTCTCATTTTTAACATCTGACTCTGCATGGAGCATGCAGAACAGATTTACTAATATATCAGGCTGCTCAAAACCCTGAGGTTGGTGACTGCACTTGTGCATTAAATTCAGTGTATATGTGGCATTCATTTGGTGTCCTGGCTGTTAAGAAATGGCTTATAATAAAGGGAGTTCATCTGAAACCTTCCTGCATCTTTATACACTTCTTTGCTTCATATTATGGAAAGGGATAAGTGTGAGTTCCCCCAAAAGCTGCTGAGAGCTAGAGCATGTTTTCAGAACAGCAACAGGCTGATGGACAACAGGTACTTTGCAACACCAATGCCAGCCTGTGGGAAGTCCTGCAGATTTCCTGTGGGCACACTAAGCTGTTTAGCCCTCCTTTACTTGGCTGTTGCTTTATAACTAATTTCTTCCCAGGCTCTGGAATTGTGAGTGTCTGTGGCTGTGCAATTACAGCTGAAAAGAAGGTGCAGGTGTGACCTACAGTTTGTTGTAAGCAAGGGAGTAAGGGAAAAGTCCATCTCCTGCACCACGGTAGTGTCAGGTGTTCCATGAACCCATTTTACGCACACATGCACAACCTGTGCCTTCCAACAAGCCAAAGAAAGCATGAGTTGCTGAACTAATTGCTCTGACTGCTTCCTGATAATTTAATTTTACCTTGATTGTAATTAATTAATTTCAGCAGAAAATGGGTCCTCCTTGACCAAAGCTGAGTCTGGTCTGTGATATATTTAATCCAGCAGCTTCACCAGTCAGGTTTCTATCAGCAGTTAAAGAACAAGTATTACTTAGTTGTCTACTGTAGGGGTGAAAACAAGTTCCTCAGCCCTCCACACCAAGACTTGGTGTCTTCCTGTCCTGCTGGCAACCAGGACAAATCTCTGACTACCAGGGGCCAGGAATGCAAGGTGACAGTGTCTTCGGCCACCCTTGCTTAACCAGATGTGTTTGCAATAGAAGGGATAAAATGGATCTTTCCAGCCTTCTGATTCTCTTTATTTTTTTATCTCTACCTAAAGCTTTGACATTAAGCCTAGAATCAGCATTTTCTCCTGGACTGCTTTGCCCTACCTTTTTGATATAACGGGCTACCAGTTCTTGGCTAATGGGTTGTCAACCTTAATTTAAATGTGCCATTCCTTTTTGTCTCCCGAGAGGAAAAAGAAAACTCCTCTTTCAAACTGCTACTTAGAGCACTCCACCAGAATAAATCCTCTCCATCCCTGTACAAAAGGATAAACACACGCCATCCTAGCAGAGTTAGAGGGTTACCTCCTTGGCTAAAATGATCAGCTGTGCCCAAGATACCTGATGTCTTGGGTCAGTTGTTTGAAAGCATGCCTACAATAAGGAGGGGATTACCAGTAAATTTGACTCACAGCCACCCAAGTTCATGGTTGCTTCTGCCCTCTCTAACTCACATGATCTGCACCAGACTTTCAGTTTTATTACAGATTCAGAGCAATACTTTCTTTCTGGCAGTTAAAACAATCTTACTGGCTCTTCCATTCTCAGTACTTGGTTGCACTTTCCAGTCCCACAAAATTTGCCAGCTCTTACCTTAATGTGGGCATGGGTGGCATCAGGAGGCTATTTCTGGCCTTGGATGGTAGTACAAGGTTGTCATACACCAGGCAAGAGTTTACCCCCACCATATGAGGTGGTACTCACCCACTAACATTTCTCTTTGTGTATGAAGCCACAAAACCTTCAATCAACAGACCACATGACAGCAAATCCTTCTAAGGCAGCCAGGCTTGAGTTGGACATGTATTGTTCTAGTCCAGTGTTAATTACAACAGAGGTGGGGTACAGGGACTGGGACCAGGCTTACTCACCTCCAAACAACCACACACATGTACTCAAGGCAAGTCTATTCACAGATGGACAATTCAGCGCACAGGTTTCCATGCAATACATTATTTTACATCCTAGAGCGAGATGGACCAACACTGTGGAAAAAAAAGTCCTGGATTCTGTCACATATTACCCAGTTAATCCATATCTCATCTAACTAGACAATTTGAGACCATGAAAGTTAATCATTATTTGTATTCACAGAATGTTCTGCATGGGCTTTATTTTTCCCTAACTATTCTGCATTTGCTTTACTAAAGCTACATGTATAGATGAGCAAGAAGTACCCAAATATTTCTATCCTGTGCTACACAGAGCTTCCAACAGGATGAGTTCGTGACTCAACAAATTATCTGGGTGTTTTTGCTTAAATTGTCACTTGTGAGTCATTATGGGTGCTTAATTGGTCATCTGCAAATTTCAGGGTTAACACCTCACTTAATGAACAAGCTTGTTCAAACCTCTGAAAATTATTCATTCTGGCTGCCTGAACTCCTGGGGAGACAGCTAATGCTTCAGTTCCCATTCTGACATTTTCTGTATAATCACAAAGGCTAGGAAGATGTGTATTTGTATGTGGGCAAGTGAATAAAAATACACATAAAATGAGAAAGAGCTCAAGCACATACTCAGATTCAGGAAGAGGAGCTTTGTGTCAAATGATGGATGTAGAGGACCTTGACTATGAAGTGAACGTTGTATCTCAGGTAATTCATTTCTTGTCAGGTTTTGTCCCCCAGAAGTATTAGTCAAGCATGAACTTTTAGAAGTGTCTGCCACAGGCACAATTACCCGAATTCCAGCCACTGCAATATTAGATTAATAATAAGGGTAGCTCTCTTGCCAGTTTAACTAATGTAATAACCTTAGTATTTGCCTTCTGTAAACACAATATCGGCTGGTTTCTCACTTAATCCAGGCTTGCAGCATTGCTTCCTGACTTCTCCCACTCCCATGATCAAAAATTGATTTCTGCCCTTCCCCCCTCCATTCTTTCTTTCTTTCTTTCTTTCTCTTCCTTCTTTACTTACTGTATTTTACTTCTCTTTGTACAACTCACTTCTTAGGAAAGCCAGCTCTCTTCTTACACTCTTCTTTTAGAAAAGGTCAACATTTGGAGAACAGAAAGCTACAAATAATGAATAAGGAGCTGACAGGCAGATTGAAAACCTTGAAGGAAAGAACAGACCAGGCACTGGAAACAGCATTCAACACAAAGCTTACCACCAAATTCCTAACCTGCTCTAATGACAACATTTCACACCCTCTATGCCCAAAGCAGATTGCTCCAGCTATTAGCACACTAAGGGCCATGGGAGCTGGTGAAAAAACATACAAGTCAAATTTCCAGCTGTTCTTCAACCACATTGCCAAGGATGACTTTAAAGATGCATCTCAGATCCTACAGAATATCCCAAAGAGACCTGAATCTACCTGCAGCACTGGGTGTCACTCCCCTTTCTTTTTCTAGTACTTCAACCTGTGAAAGGCAGGTGAAATGCCATCCTGTGTGTCAAGGAACCCAAAACACCCAGATGCAATGGTCAGAAAAGAGCTCTAAGCAGTTCTAAAGTAGCAGGACACTATGGTGAGTTCTAGGTGTTCCTGACACCACAAATAGGATGCAACCATTATGGAAAGACTGCTGGCTCCTAATCCTTCTGCACAACAGCAAGGAGAGATGCTCCCCTGAACCAGAGCACACAAAGTCTCTTTGTGCATGGAAGAGTCCGCACCAGATCTGTTGGATGCCCTCTGTTGTTGCCAGCTGGAACTGTGGACACTCACCACCCTGAAAACCAGATCTTTCAGCACACATTTAACTGTGTCACAAACAAAATCATAGGTACATATAAAGTAATCCAGCTAAATCAATCTGCAGACCTGCCTGCTGCTATAACCATTTGGCACAAGAATAATGTAACCTTGGTTGTAGATAATGACAAGGAAGATAAAAAGAGTTGTTCTCTTGATCATACTCTTTTCTTTCTTCCTCTAGATCTCAGAGTGACCTTTGCAATTCAAGCCATGCCATGGTCATTAAAATAATAAAAGTATATTTTATTACTTCTACTTGTAAGAAAACTCAGCCTGAACTCTACCTTAATGTCCAATTCTCCTTAATGTTTCATATCTTACTGAATTTCTAAGGCCTTTTATCCTGCCATATGAGGCTGACCAGCCCCCATCTGTTCTCTTACAAGCAAACAGAATGAAGTTAATTTACCTGTCAAACTCTGCTCTGGTCAATGATATGTTAATGATGTGCATAGAGTTAAATAATTCAGTATCCAAACAATAAGGTGACTCACTTATTGCACTATTCATTTTTCCTTTTCATGGAAGGAACTTGCTGTTCCTGAACATGCTCTTGTCTAGGTCAAGCGTGGGTGTGTGTGTGCCCAGGGAAGAGATAGAAAAACGTAGAATTTCCCAATAAATATTTCAGTGCAAGATGAGCTGTGTAAATGCAAGGCCCACTCATGAGAGGGTAAGGTTCGGACCCTCTAGCATTTTACTCCTCAAGGGTGACAATGCTGGAGTTTCACACACACATATAAACACAGCAGCTGCTCCAACAAACCTGTCATCCCATGTACAGCCACCTGTCAACTCACACAAGCCAGTGCTACTTCAGCAAAATAAAACCAAAGAGACTTACAGGTGGTTACCAAAGATCTGTGCCAGCCAATCTTCTAAAGTTTACTGATCTGAAGGAACAAGCAATTGGCAATCCCACATTACCAACAGAACTGCAAGGCCAAGATGACTGTGACCATGGAAGTGACACATCTCTCTGCAACCCAAAAACAGGGCCTGGGGCAGCAGACTGTTCAATTTGCCTTTACTAAAAAATGCATAAAAAGGTATAAAATGCACAGCCAAAATCGAGGGTGCTCCCTCCTGACTTCCCAGCCCTCACTGCTGGCAACCAGAAGAGGGGCTAATATTAAGCAAAACAGAGGCTTATTTTCCCTGAAAGTCTCAGTGAACAAAACCTTAGCCCTAAGAAAGGCTCTAAGCTCTGGGGAAGCTTCCTCTTATCAATGCTGTGCCACACCACACTTCAACATCCTAAATTATGTGTTCTTATGTAGATCCAGATCCTTTTTTCCACAATGAGCAGGAGCTACTGCCACAGCCACTTTTTCCACCCACATATCTCTGGTAAAACCATCTCTGCACCCAGTACCAGAGGAAAGATTGCTGTGGAAAATTTGTGTCATAAGAGTCACTTGTCCAAAACTGACTTCCAGAACTCAGTAAGTTTCCATTCTGGATCCTGCTTGGTGTCTTTGGCAAGACGAGTGGAAGAGGTTCACTTCTCTCATGCTCTTAACAGAAGAAGGTAGCATCTTTCACACCTAGACACAATTAAGGCATGTGTTCTCATTCCATTCCCACTCGGGAAAAACAAATGGGTCTCATTAATATCAGAAAGCCAGCCCAAGAAGAGGCCCAACTCTGCATTATTTGCTAGCGTCAGGAGACATGAACAATTTACATCCCTTGAAACTGGGTCATGCACTGCTCTGCCACAACAAAAATTAGCTCATCTGTCCAAAAGACATTCAATACTCATGAGGCCTAAAGCTGTTTACTTCTGCTCCAAGGGAGAATTAGAGGCCTTGATTCTGCTGTGATGAAAACTATAAAGTGGTCTTCAGCATGGTTTTAATACACGGATTATGACTGCATAGGACTTATGATTGTTTACATTTTTGCCTTCCAGTGATGACCATAAAGCAGAGTGTTGTGCCCATGGAACAGCAGCACTGATTCAATGTGGCAGCAGGTCAGCAGGGGTGAGACAGAACACCTCTGGAAACTACACTCTTTGTATGACCCCTCTCAAAACATCCCAGACAGCCACAGCCTGCAGTAAGCAGGCTTTTGTTGTTCTACAACATCAGCTTCATCCCATTTACAGGAACAATAAATCCTGTCAGAAAAAGATACCAGCTATTCTAAAGAGAGCTTCAGCATAGTCTTTAGACACCTTTGCCCTTCTAGTTAATGAAGGAGAACTGAGTCAAAGAGTCCCCAGAAAGTCTGTAGTCAAAGATCGTAGATGAGGCTGTTTGACTCTGCAGATAGGGTTCCCATCCTCAAAATGGGAAGTCTGACTAGATCTAAACAAAATGCAAACAGATAGAACTTTTTCTGGGCTCTCCAGACCCTCTGGAGGGCTGTTCAGTGGTGGGGGTACATAACACTCACTGTTTTCCAACCCAGAGACAGCTGTTTATGCAGCTGGATGGAATAAGTTCTTACTTCTTACAACACAGAAGAAACACAAACTCAGCTACCTTGAAGAGATGGGCTACAAAAAAGACCAAAGTAAATTACCCTATGATAATAATTGCATCATCAATATTTAAAAATTATAATAATCAGATATGGGATGAGCCAAAGGAATACTTTAAAAACCATCAGGCACAAGGACAGGGGATTATACAAAGCAGACAAAATGCAGACCTAAATCTACTGTCCCAGACTAAATTTGTCTTTGGGTTCAGTGGAAAGATAACAGAATAAACATCTGTCTTTTTTTTTTTTGTGTGTGTTTGTTGTGATAGGAGCTCTTCTCTAAGTCACTAGCTCCAAAAAGAAACTCTAATATCTGCAGCCTTCAAGGATAATAGATCTTCAGGACATTATTTCTGTACCACCAAGGTGAACAATAACTTTCTCAAAGATGGAGCCACCAATAAATTATACAGGTCATATTGCAGAAGTGGGTTTGGTGTTGGGACTGGTTTGGGGTTTTTCTAGAATGCTCCAATACATAATTTTAAGAGCTGACTTAAAGAGCTCTTCCAGCCCTGAGTCATCAGGCCATGGAGCCATCCACATAAAGTACTTCATGCCATGTCTCAACACAGATGACTGCACACAGGTTTGTCAACAGAAGGGCAGTGGTGGGGTGCTAGTAGGCAAAATGTGAGACAAAGCATGGAGGTGATAAAGGAAAATATTTTTAAAGAGTTTTATATTATTAAGTGGTTTCAAACCATTGAAATGAAAGAGATGACAGCATGAAAAGCACCAAATGCTAACAGAATGTCCTACAAACCTGATCCATCCCAGATGATGTAACAAACATTTAAAGCCCAGAAGAATGATAACTGGAAGTTGCCTTCTGTAGAGTTATTAGTGCAAAATTAGACCTACCTGTGCTGATAAGTAACTGCTTAAGCTTGGTCTGTTTACACATGTGTATGCACACCTGTTTCACATCTGCATTCTGCAAAGCTGGTATCCAATACCTGAAACACCAGTTATTCCTACTCTGATTGAAGGAGGAATGCCTGATCTGTCCAAGATTCAGGCACTTTTCATCATCATTGTGTCTGGGTTCCTCCTATATATAAATACAATTGCTCTCAACTTTTCCCTGTATTCTAAAGATACATTCCTGGTTTACAGTGAGGAGGTGAAGTATTCAGAAAGCCACAAGATAGAGCCTGACAGGACTGAAATTACTTCCTGCTACTCTTCTGTAAATGCCAAGTTCCCTTTTGAATTCCTGCCCTGAAACCACATGGGAAGTCAGCAGCCAAGCCAGGATCTGAACTCACATCTCCTGCATCCCACAGGATAAGATAACTTCTGAATTCTTCTCCAATAGAGTTGCCAGGTTTTTGGACTCAGTGGGTGTCACCCCCCATCCCTCAGTACCTCATCAATACACATCTTCAAATCATCAAGCCATTCAACTTCCCAGATAAATCCATTGTAGTTAATTCGACCAACACTTGCTGGTACCAGCTGCCAGCACAGGCTGGTCCAGGCCTCCTTATTAAGGTGAAAGATGTATTTCTATGTTATGAATTGTCAAATCACCCTTTTTGTTTATTAACAGGGAGAATATTTTCTGAGCAGAGCATCCTCTGAATCCAGGACCCAGCTCTGCAAGCTGCCAAGTAGGTGCTGAGTGTTTCCCAGTTCTCTGCAGAAGGCATTTTTTCACTCCTCTCCCCAGGAACTTTGCCCATTAATAATGCTCACAGACTTTTGTTGCAATGCCACAAATATGGCCCCAAGCACTCTGCCAGCAGAGTAAGCATCTACTAACAGCCAATACATCAGTTGCAGCTCAGAATTGTCCAGCAGCATTACATTTTCACTGTGCATTTTAATGTTCTATACCCTAAACAATAATGCTACCTCTAAAGACAGAAGACAGTTCAGAATCCAAGACTTGCAAACCTCAGCTGCTCTGGAGTCTTTAGCTCTAATAGAGTCCAGCAAGCCATTCTCCCCAGAGAAGCTAATGTAAGGAAAAATACTTGCTGGTCTTGGCAGTTCAATCTGCAGCATTTTTGCTAAGGAGCAGAAGATCTAGAAAGTTAGCTACAAAGAGTTTTCAGAGACTTTGACTTTCAACTCCCTTTTGGATATTAAGTTTCAAGACTCTCACAGTATCTAGGCCATTTCATTTCTTTCTTCTGAGTGCTGGATTTGCCTACACCAAGCTTACAGCCTGATGCTCCAGAACACAGCAAGAGGGAGTGAAGGAAAGTGCTTTGCAGCAATTGGCCCCCTTGTGTGATCAAAGCTAAGTAACTCAGCACAAGAGCATGGATTCTGAGCTGTATCTTGGTGAGCAATTACTCACACAAAAATAGCACTTCAAGACCCAGATAAAATAATACTTCTGTATTGTCATGTCTTTTGTTAAAATCATTGCCAAACACTACCCCCAGAAGATCCTAAAACCTGAAAAAAATTATGGACAATCTCTATTTTACAAATTAAGAACTAAGCTTATGAGAGACCGCAGACTCTGCAAAGGAAAGCCAGTGCATGAAATTCAATCTTAAATAAGTGTGGCAACACCTCTAAGGACAGAACTTATTCTGGAATCATTGTGTTCAACAAAGGCGTTTACACAAATAATTGCAGGTTCTTTGCAAGCCACCTCTGCTTTACCCTAAGAAACTTTCTTGAGGCCCCAGACATCAGGTTCACACATCCCAACTCCTATTCAAGCACTTGGCAGTCACTGAAATTAGGCTGGCATCAGGCACCTAAATCTTCCCCTTGAAGGTGTGAGCCTAGTGTCTTGCTCTGGGGCACAGAGGAAGTCTTGGCAAAACCAGGTTTTAGAGGAAAATCTTCTTTATCTCTCCTTAATGAAACGAGTCCTGAAACCCAATAAAAAGTTGATCCTTCCTCTTTATCACTTGTATTGCAGTTCCTCTCCAAATAATGCACTCAGACTGAGCAGCTCTTACCATTTATAACAATTCTGAGCAGACAAGCAGGTTATTCTGATACCTGGTACTAGTGTTACACTCCAAAAGCAGCCCAACAACACAGCCTTCACAGTCCTCAGCAAACTTCACAGACTTCAGCAAACTCCACAGACTTCAGCAAACTCAAACTGACCCACTCTGTAGACAATTTGACACTATATTTAACCTTACCCACCCACTTTAAGATCAGGAATCTCTCTGTCTCCTGTTTCTCCTTCTCCTGAGTTGGAAAGATGCAGTTCTAAAAACTGCATAGAGCAAAGATGGCCATGCCATCCAACTGAGGCTTCCTTTTTCAGATTGATTTGGCACAATTGCCCCTGTTGAAGCCTGACCAGTACCAAGAACCCTCTGCTAACAACCATGGCACATTTAATGTCTGCTGACATGATATTAAGGCCAGCCAAGTGACACATAGTCCTTTTATTTGGAATTAAAAAGAGTAACAAATGGAACATAAGTGCCACAAGATACAGTAAGCATGGGGTTCACCATAATACACAGGATTTCAGGTAGATGTTTGTGTGTTAAGACCACAGCAAAGACACATGGTCTAAGCCACAGACTAGAAAATGGATCCAAAAGAAGAAATTTTCAGCATTCAAAGTCACTCTCCACTTCAAAATGGAAGTCACCCTCTCCTAATTGCCACTACTTTCTCCTGTTTTAATCTAGCAGTTCCTCTGCACCATCTTACAAAATTATTAGTCTTAACCCAGTTTAACACACAAAATCAAAGCAGGAACTTCTCAGCTTTGATATCCACACTTTTATGCTAAATTGGGAAGGCTTGATTTTACAGAGCAACTTTACCACCCATGGGCAAGTCAGTATCACAGCACACATGACACCAGGTGCACAAGCAAATGGTTTTGAGCAAATGTTTTCATCTGATGGTCTTCTGTAATATGCAATCAGCCAGTTCTGTGCATGTAACTGCAGCAAACATACCTCACACATCAGAGAAAACTGACCCCATTAAATGCTCAGTATATTCAGAACAAGTCTAGGCTTTAAAAAGAGCTGGTTAATTTTACTGTCAATAACTGTAGCAGCTAAGATAACAGTAATCAAATCCCATGCCTCAGAATGCAAGTTAACTGCCTTCAGGGTCAAAAAGATATCTACTTCTTTGCCTCTGGATATCACTGAAGAACTACCATAGAGGATTATATGACTCAAACATAACACCCATTTATTGCTCAGTGCCATAAGCAGCAGAGTGCATTTAACAGGTAAAATGATCCAGTACAGCCAAATCTCTGCCACAACTTATTAACATCAACTTTTACTTGCTGCTCTCCCACTGTCTCCATCCTTCTCTGCAACATGATTTTGTTCTGCAGAAGGTCAAATTTTGTTTTCCTAGCTGCTCTCCAACAAACACATGCAGAATTACCTAAGGGCACTTCAAACACGCTTTGATAATTTTTTATTTTAATTGGGCCAACTATCTATTATCAACATTAACACTGAGAGAATATTGAAAACTACAGCTAAAACACTGATTAGCTGCTGTTCAGGTCCTTAATTCCCTAGGAATAGCCAATAGACAGGCATTTCCAGCTTCCCTGCTGTGCCCCAATGCAACAGAAGAGCTAAGAAAAGGGAAATTAGGCAATTAATTTGTTCTTTAAAAAAAATGTAAAGGGGGAAAAAAAACAGTTGAGTAAATCATTTAGTACATTGAAAAACTAATAACAGTAGCCAAAAGAAAGGCACAGCAGAAGAAACATCCCCTCCCTCCTGAAGCTGTGTGTTGCCCTCTGCTGTTCTCTGGGTCAGCTCCTGACACAGCTCAGTCAGTGCTGCTCACTCAGGATCTTTTGTCCTCACTCATTGCCAGCCTTGAGCTGCAGCGCAGCTCAGCCAAGACTGTCCATATCCCTCTCTCATGTACCTGTAAAAGAGATAAGATCTGGCACAGTTTTCCTAGTTTTATTTGGCAAGATATTGGTAAACTTTGAAATACTTGCCCTGCCTTGCAAGGCTCCTAAGGACTGCTCATCTGTGGAGTGCTTGAACACTGCAGCAAGGGGGTCAAACAACTCAACAAACACCTTCTTCCTGGGCACAAAATCAGCTCAGGCTACATTAGACAGCCCTCATACATAATCAGATGGTTTTTGTTGATGGGGGGACCCTGTGCTGTCTTGGTATCATGTTAATTAGTGACAAATATGCAGTTGGGGAAAGTCAGCTTCCAGCTGCAGAAAATGCAGAGGAGAGGTTGCAACATAGCTGAGGGGACAAGCCCAAGGACATACTTTGATGTTTCCTCAAGCTTAAAGCAGTGACCAAGGTAAAATGATCAATGCCAACTCCCCTAAAGTCAGACATGATGGAAATGTCTTCATGCAAAGAGTTGGTGCATTACTGACACAATTCTCCCTGCAACAAAACACACACCTGTAGGAGAACCTAAGAGAATGCTAGAGATGTTTACCTGAGGGAGTTTCAAGAAATGTTGCCCTACCTCAGCTCCCTAGCTTTTCCATAGCTTTAAGATCAGGAAACCTGGCAGCTCACCCCACTTCTGATTTTTCAGTGATCTGTGCAAATACCAACATGACACAAAATGTTTTTGTCACAGAGTCTCCTCATCTATAACCTAGTGATCATGACATATAACAGCTGGTTTTGGACACCTGCAGAGAGATAGGGGGCTTAAGGCAGAAGTCAGGCTACAATATTTTTAGTGCTGCTATGGAAACAGAGACATTGAAAAGCATTTGCAAGCAAGTTTAGACATGAATATGAGAAAAATAATTAATTACTCTCAGCCTGCTCTTTTTGAGAGACCAGTTTTCAGTTCCAGACCAAACTCTCAGTCTGACCCCAAAGAGTCACTAAACCCCAAAGAGTCACTAGGCCTGGTTCCTGGTAAAACAGAGATATGCATTCTTGACCCACTGGTACAGTGGAAGGGTGAAAGCCCATTGTGAGATGAGCACAGGACTGTGCAACCACAAATCCAGAAAAACACTTTGGGTAACACATTGCAGCCAGGTTACACGCAAAAGCATGCTCCAGGCTAGGCCAGCCTCAGCACATGGACAGGTCCTAATCAAGAAGCTTCCAGATTTGTGTAATGCTCACAAAGGGGAATGATGCCACCCCTTCACCATGACCAGTCTTCTGGGGCACATGGGGGCTTGTGCTGCTTATTTCCATGCTAACAATATGAGAAAATGAAGCTTGAAAGGTAGGAGAGGAGAAAAGAATGCTACAGTTAAATCAGCTGGCATGACAGACAAAAAAAAATGGCAATGTGAGGTTGCTCTCACCTTAATAAAGACACTGAGGTTCTATTTGCTCACTGCCATCAAGACAACCAGACTCATCCATTGCACAACCTCCTCCACCCTCCAGTCTTCACCACACACACCTGCTAATATCCACAGAGAAACAGCCATCCATTCATAGCTCAGAGAACTTCCAATTCTGCAAAGGAAACACCTCAGGGCATGAGTCTGAATTAAGATTATATCCATTGCGTAATAACAATGACAAATTCGTTCTGCCCCCAGAAAAATATTTAGATGCAAACAAAAAGGGATGGAAGTAGGGAGTGATGGATCTTCCATATTAGTTCAGCAGACACAGATACAGCAGTCACAGGGCTTTCTTGGAGCACTTGTCTTTGGTGGAAAGAAAATGTAGATAGTAACCAGCATGTGGAAAAAATCTCAATACCAGCAGCAGGTTCTAGCTGGCTCTTTATACACAGACCCAAGCTCAATCAACCAAGAGGATTAGTCACAAAAGAGATTTCTTTTCCTGGAAGGACCAGCTGTTCTCATACCAGAAATCTGTGCAAGTAGCCCCTCTTATCATGAAAGGCCAGAGAGTCCTGATCTTAGAGTCCAGTTGTCCTAATATCTTCCTGTGATAAAATCTCTGAACAGCAAGGCACTGAACTATATCTGCAACTATAAATTCTCAGCTTACAAAAGCCCTAAAACTCAGCAGTGCTCATTGAAAGGATTCCTTGTGCTTCCTGATGCACAGACACTTTTCAGCTGCTGGACAGCTCCCTCATCCACTGATGTGTCACTGCCCCACCTCAGCCTGTGACACAAATACAGTAAAGGCTGTAGACCACGCGGGATGAAGGGAGCAGGTCATTCCTCTCCATCCACCACCCAGCAGTACAGCAGGAGGGCAGGAAGCAAATCCCTCTGTTATTTTCCATGAGAATTCAAGAAGGGGTGGCAGGAAGGCAGGACATCAAGGTACAACAACAGAAGCCAGCTCACTCACCCTTCACCACTCATAAATCTGGGATAAGCTGGAGTTCCAAGAGTCCTTCTCTAGTCTGTTAGAGCACAGCTTGAAGCACTTCCTCCTACAGCTCCTTATCTCCTGTCCCACTCTTCAATGAGTCTCTTAAGATCATTCAAGGTAAAAAAAAAAAGTGGAAAAACTCAGTCCAGCAGCTTTGGATGGGAAAAGTTCACCAGCTTGTTCTCACACTTCATAGCTAGAGCTACCATCCATCTGGTTGTTGCTGTGCTCCCTCTTGTACCATGCACTGCAGCTGTTAGATATCCCTCAGCATCCATTCCTCCTGCTGCCTGTCACCAAGGAGAATGGCAGCTGGGATTTACACAACACTTCCTCATCCTTCAGCACACTGAAGTATTCTGATGCACTGAGCCTGATGTTGTTCACATCAAATGCTTATGAAGGAACACAGGAAAAGAACAAGCCACACAAAGCAAAATTGCACAGATATAGAGTTTCTGTGTCATTGCTTCTCTCCAATACTACACTGACTGAATACGCTTAACTGTCTGACCACCTCATCTTCATTCCACTCTGACTAACCCTTACTTACACCTCCAAATGTTTCATTTTCACAATTATCTCCTTTAACCCACCAGAGCGTGGGTGTGTGGTTGAATCCCCTAAAGAGCACTACCAATGCCAAGAGATAGCGGTACCAAGAACTGGACAGGCAGCTTTATCTCTGTGAATAAGCCACTATCAGACCTGGGTATATTGTTATGTGGATCAGACATTATTCAAAAAACAAAGCTTGGTGTTAAGATAAAAAGGATCAAACAATGTGCATCCAGTATGTACAAGTAAAATGATGTAAGAGAAATCCAGACTTCAGCAGCAAGTGCAGATACTCCAATACTATCTGTCCCCTTCCACAGGTGCGAGTGGGTGGGAGGGAGGGAGGGATGGAGGGAGGGATGGAGGGATGGTGGATGGATGGGTGGATGGATGGGTGGGTGGATGGAACAGCAACACCTGCCTCATGTGATACCCAGCACACGCCTGAACTTGGGCAGTTGAGACTGTAAACATCAGCATTCAGTTCTAGGCCCTCTAGTCAGCTCAAGAACCTTGCACTGAACCCTTCTACCAAAGCTTACCTGTCTCCAGCTCCCAGGGAAATTCCTGAGTAATTTCTAGTTGCCTGGTGAAAAAGTAGCATCACAGACCTGTAATTCTCCCTGGCTTTGTTGTAATCCAGGCAAACTCAGCAGCAACAAGAAGCCAGGACAAAGTGCTCCTTGGCTTAACTCACCACTGACAGCTCTGGGGCTACAATGCCAAAATACAGGTATATAACACCTGTGGAGCAAACTGGGCACTCCTGCTTAGAGATCTACAACATTATACTGAAAGGTAGTTTGGAAATGACCAGTTGTAAAAGTACAGATGTTGTAATGTTTATTTTCTTCCATTCATTTATAGAAAACTGCTTTTATTTTTTGTCTTTCTATAAACTGGGGCATGGGAAAGGATGAACACGGGAAATATTTTGCTTCAAAACCTAATTTTGCTCTCAAACAACGGGGCAGCAATAAAGGAGAGAAGTTAGGAATCTAGAAGGAAGCCTGCTATATACAGAGGGACTGAATCTTTTGTGTGGAAACCAGATCTCTTTTTTTCTTTTATCTCAACTGAGATAAAATTAAAAAAAAATCCTATTTATCACTCAAAAAAGGTCAGTGTTAGCCCTTCAGGCAAAGCTGCAGGTGTTATTTCCATATGCTTCATGTACCCTGAACTCCAGCTCTGGAAGCTTTCAACCTTTTGTATAAGAGCAAAGAGAAATCGTTAATATTTCATGTGTTGCCTTCGCTTACTTGCAAGTTCCTTGGAAACTATTAAAGTGCAAGCGTAATAATGTCATCATTTATTTGTCATCTTCCACCTGCTCTTTGCAAAGAAAAGGAGAAAAGAATACCTGCACTCCTGCACTCCCATCCAAAGCCAGTGCAAACACTGTGCCGTATTCATTGAAAAACAAATTGAACGTTCTTCCAGAGAGAGGTGGCTAAAGAGGCAAGTGTTCCAAATCACCTTCTGGATGTCCAAGAAATTTTTTACAATTATCATTCTCTTTTGAAGGGGAGATAGTTTTCTGCCACAAGTAGTGCTACTTCAATCTTCATCACCATCTTCTGAAGCAAGTACCTGTTCCTTAAGTTTCCAAGAATACTGTTCACCCAAAACTACCTTTGAAGCTGTCATACAGAATTATCCAAAAGCACCACTTACACCTTCCACAGCTTAAAATACAACCTGTTCTAGAGTGAAAAGAAGCTACTGTTTACACACAGCAGCAGCATGATCAGCTGAAAACTGTTGGGAGGACTGGACTACTGCCAGATAAATTCATCCTAAAAAAATATGGTGCCCAGAAAGCAACCAAGTGTCCCACATCTTTTGTCTAGAAACACACAAATGGCAAGGACTCCTGTGTGTCAAAGCCTTCCAAGTATCATCAGCAACTACCTCTCATTAATAAAATGCTCGATTTCCTTCCTGGTACTTCTGAGAAGGCCATTACCCAGCTTCACTGCTCTGCACAGAAGCCTTTTTTTCCATTTTACCTTCAGCTCATTCACTGAGTTAACAACTGATTGTTCCTGAACCAACACTGCCCTCTGTTTTCATTAGTCCTTCTTCCTCCCTATTTGTGACCTTAACACATTTAGAGAGATCAGGCACTTCCCATTTCTGTCATCATTTCCACCAGTTTTACAAGCTTTTAGTCTCCACTCATGAGAGGGGATCTCTTTTCCCCAGTCATCTTACTAGCCCATCTCTGCCTGTCTTGTTTCATTTTCAATTCTTCTTCCTTGAACATGGCTGACAAGAATTATACATCATTTTCTAGATGAGATCTTCCTAGTGCTTATAAATTATTGACAGGGGTTAGTTTTGCAAAAGGGAGCAGACTTGCTCAAGCATTAAACACCAGTTCTCGAGTATTCAACAGCAGTGAAGATACCTCCTTACCTGTGCTGGGGATTACATACAGGATGCTTGAATGAGGCTGGAAAGCAGACACTGACAGCAGCACTGGACTGGCCAAGGCATAAAGGTTTGTATTAGTCAGGCTACAGACGACTAAATTGGAAAACAAATCATCAAAAGCAGTGATGGCAATGTAAGTTATTTCCTTCCCCATGCATACGCACATCATAGTATCAGAAACCACCTTCACTCCACAGGCAGGACTGCCTTTCCTGACAAGAGGAAGAGACTGGACCAGACCTCATACAAAGCCACATGTTTACATCCCAGGCTTTCTTCTGGAACAAAGTCCTCCAAATTGAATATTACAGTGCTTCAACCACAGCTGCACAGCTGAGTCATGCTGGATATCTCAGACACCTCTGGGAGATGCTGGGCTCCAGCACAACTGCAGCCCTTCCAAGGCACTGCTTTGCCTCATGTTTGCTCCCCACCTTGTACATTCTGGTACCAACAACCTGGTCATAATGAGAGAAAAACCTGTTTCTCTGGGTGTTGTCATGGCTTTACAACTCAAATTAAGGTTCCTCAGCTCCTTCTGGAACAAATGAAATACAGTGCTAACTAAGAAGATTTAATAAAGGACAAATGTAGCATGTAAGCCCAAATCTCTCTTTTGTAACCCAGAAAACAGGATCAATATACTGCAAGGAGAATTCAATACATGGGAAGTTCAGATGTACTCCAGAGATTTGTCCCAGGAGTCAGACTTCTCCGAGAGTAAATGATTGCTACCACTTCCCACCAACATAGTTTAAGATGGGAAATCTCTCTAGAAATCAGTGATTTAAAACAAAATATGCCTTGAAGCCCTGTCCCTCCCACTTGCTCTTCTTTTCCAGACACTCCTGAAAGCATAAGGATGAGAATAAAACTTATTCTGAAACTGAAAATATCCAAGATGTATAAAATATACCCTTAAAAATATACACACAAAAGCTTGGCTAAAATTAAAGATTCTAATTCCAGATGAGATTAAAGGGGTTTAATATAATTATGAAAAATAAGGAAAGAAACTCAAACAAAAGGGGGAAAGGAGTTAATTTCTTAACAAAACTAAGTATTTGTATCATGGGGGAGTTTTAAGTTTTAAAAATTCAGCATCCCAACAGACTAAATGAATATAGGCCTTGCCAGGTGGCTGATGGCTTCCCTCAACCTGCCATTAGTTTGTTTTCCACAATGCACCACTGGTTCCTTCCTAGCACACAGTACCACCTTACCTGCCTCTCTCACAGCCTTTCCTACAGCACCAGGAGAAACCTGGAAACGCTGCCATACCCTCTTCACAAACATATGCACTGCATTTATCTGCCAAGGAGGCAGTGTGTGGCAGCATGTACTGCCTTAAGCTAAATGTCCTTGGTTTGTAAAGACTTCACAGATAGTGCAAAAGGGGCCTTTTAAAGGGAGCCACAAAAACCAGAATACAGACCTGGGCTCCAAGGCAGCAACTTCCACACATGAGTTGTGGTTGTGTTTCCTCGATGTATGCTCCTAAGGGGGGAAACTATCCCTCAGCTTCACCCTTCAATGGTGTCATTTGACTTTGAGAATTTTTGGCAGCCAAATTCCCACCATCTTTCTGGCTGCTGAGAACAAAAAAAAGCAAACAACACTTCAGCTTTACAGGCTCCACGGCAGAGCAGGGAGCATAGCTCACATCCTACAGGGGCTATCTCCTGGTGAAGCACAGCCCCAGAAAGCCACACAAACCTTCACCATTGCATTAAAATGCCACTGGCAGGTTACAGCATGACATACAGACCTCAAGCATCATGTTCTTGGGCCTGAAAATAACCCAGAGTAAAGAAGAAACTTCCCTGCAGCGTGTATCATCACACTGATGCCAAGCATTTTTCTGAAGCATCTGGTATTTGTCACAAGGTATGGGACTGCATACTTCATTCTTGTGATACCCCACCACAGTTCCCCATGGTGATGCCTCAGTTTCCAAGCCGTGAATCACTCAGAGGAGGCAAGGGATGCTCTTACAGGGATGAGCAGAGCGCGGCTTTGCCTCCAGAAGAGGGCACCAGCGGTGTATCTTCACCAGCCGGGGAGCTGCCTCCTCCCAGCCAAACGTGTAGTGAGGGGCTCAGCCACAAAAACGCGCCCGGGTGACGACGCTGCCGGTGATAGATGGGGTGAGCAGAATCCATCTTCTTCCTACAGCTGTATCAGCTCTGCAGAGCTCACAGGAGCAAGCAGCACAGTGTCACGTCTAAAGGGAGAGGCTCAAGGGCACAGCTGGAAAAGTGGATCTGCAGAATAGAGGGTGCTGTGCTCACTTTAATGTTCGGCTGTAAACAGGCTATGCTAAAGGTAGATGAAAAGCAAAATTTAACATAAACCGATGAAAAAGGCATCTAGGAACCAAGGTGCTTGGGCTAAATACCCTTTGGCCCCATCACTGCCCTTCCTGTGCATCTATTACCCTTTCCTTCCCTAGACTGTGCTCATTTTTACTATTCAGGTCTTTTGAACAGAAATGGATTCCAACAAAAAAAAAAATTAATACAAGGATGGCCAAAAGCCAACTAAAGAATCCAATTTGCCCCATTCCTTTCACTTGTCTCTTGCCTATCCATCACCTCTGCAGCAATAAAGCTAAATTAGATAGTCTTTAGGCTGGTCCCAATCAGCCATTGACACATTGAGCTCTGGTCACTCATGGCAGTGGGAAAAACTCCTTGGCTTCAGTCTCCTGGCATGACAAGAAGCCAAACATGGAAAAAACTCTAACAAGCAGACACTGCTCCCTTAAAAACAAATTACCTGGTCTCCTCCCAACAAGAGAGAAAGTAGAAGCATGTTCTCTCCAAACCATTTCTCTCCAGCAGGCTGACTTTGGGCTGGATTAATCAATAAGGTATGGCCAGGCAGTGCTAACAGCACTGCAGAGAATGCTGCTTTGCAGAGTGGTTAATTACTACAGAGAGTTTAATGAAGTTTAAAGAGACTGAAACCTTCTTCCTATCAATAAGGAGCAGGGTTTGTTACACGCCACCCTTATGCAATTAGAAGATGTGCTCACTAGGCTGGCTTCAGTCTCACCTCTGCATGCTAAGGAGCAGTGTATCAATCTGCATCTTTGCCCAGATAAAGAGGAAGGAGATACTGTCACCATGACCTCTCTCTGCCCTCCAGTGTACCCTGCTCGCAACAAGAACTGAGTGTTACATATGGATCTCTTCCCCCCTTTTTCCAAAGAAACACAATGACTAGCAAGAAAACTAAAGGACTGACAGCCCTGGAGTCCAGCCACGACCAAGTAGCTCCATTCTAACAAACTCAGCTTCTCCTGCCATGGACTGTCTGCATGTACAAGCCCAGGGCTAGAGAAGCAAGGTTAGAGGGCTGTTCAGGGCTGAACACAATTTTTCCTTTCCTTCAATGAACACATTTGTATTTCAGTCTGGGTCTCCTCCTCTCTTTGCCCTGCTGACTGAAGTATTATTCTTTGGACTACTGGGATAAAGTATTAAAATCAGTGTATCATTTGCTCACCCTGGCAGCACTCACCCTCTAGACTGATAATGACATCCATGAGCACTGTCACAGATAAAGGTCCCTTACTCATGTTCCCACTGCAAAGTCTCATCCTAATCCTTGCCAAGGGTTTAAAATTTGGTGGATAAATTAGCTTTTACCAAAACCAAGCATACAAGCTTTCAGAGAAGCAATGAAATGGAAGTTTGGCAGGGGTTTTTTAAGCCAATTTATTTCTCTTCAGTCTCATTACAGAAGTTGCAGAAGTAGGAAAAGCAAAGATGTAGGTTCAGATTGCTCCATTTACATTTCTATAGCTCATACTCAGCTCTCATTACACGAACCCAGCAGCAAGCTCACAATGTGGACTGATGCTTTTGATAACTGATGAAAATCACAAAGCAAGGGATAGTCTGCATTTTTAAGTCTACTGCATAGCGTTTGCTTACTTAGATCATATAAAGGCATTGTTTGCTAAATACACAATTTCAGACTAAATTGCAGGGTATTTTTCTTTTGCCTATAGTCCAGTTTATTAAAGATATACAGGACCTGATGCTCTGCAACTTTCAAGGATCCAGAAATTTCCAGTACATTTTCATTTTGAAAGGAAAATATTATATTCTCTTATGGTTCCTTTCAGTTAGTCAAAATTTATTTCCTATGCAGCTACCTCAGGGGTAGCACAATGAAGTGGTTAAATTGCCAATAGAAACTATACATGAGAGCTGACAAAAAAGGGAAAAGAAAAAAAAGAAAAAAAATAGAAAATAAGGAAGAAAAATTCCTGCTGTCTTTTGTGAAATAGAATAGGACAAAAAATCGGTGAGGAAAGAAATGTAATTCAGGAACCTCTGGGGTATATTGCAAAGAGCAAGAAAGAAATTAAAAGCAATAAATAAATAGCTGACAATATCCCTTTTAAACTGCAAAAAACAGGGTTTATACGTCTAAAGTGAACATTAACAATTGTTGTATTGTCTGGATGGCTACAAAAACAGACAACCTTTGTGAATCTGGATCTCACATCATTATCCTTCTCCCTTTCCTGCCACCCCAACAGTAATTTTTGAGCTAATTACAAGCCATGCCAGTAGAAGAATCTGGCCAAAGCAGATCTCATGATTTACTTTCAGGTTCAGCACTGGTCATTAGGAATCACACAACACACTGTCACTGTTTCCAAGATTAAAGCTACAAGCTCCTCTTTGGCAGCACAGTGAGTCATCAGTGAGATAAAGCCCACAGCTGGCTGGAAGTTGATGTGGGCTGTTCTTCAAAGCACAGAGAGCTCCCACTTCACCACCTTGTCCTCTATTCCAAGCTATCCAGCAATGGACACTTCCTGGGGCTGCAGCCGACACTTCCACCCTCTGCTGTGCCACTTTACCTCCTGAACAGCAGGAATTCTTTCACTGCAGACAGCCCAGTGCCAACACCTCCATTACAGGCTTAACGCAAGACACACAGCGAGTGTGCCAGGGCCATCACTGCCTGCTCCTTGGAAGACCCCTTCTCTGGGATTCTCACCACCCACCTTCTGCCCTGTGCCAGTCACTCCCTGAGCACAAAGCTGTGTTTTGCCTGCTTTCCACCCACAGCCTTGGGTTTTCTTCTATCCAGACTTGTAAAATACAAGTGAATGAGGCAGAGATCTACAAGCTTCAGGCTCCCAACACAACCAGCCCCCATCATCCAGTTGTAAGAGCAAAGAACTGACCTCAAAGTGCCAAGAAAGAAGCCAAGGGCAGGGCAAACATCTGCTCCCTACTGCCCACTGTTTCTCAGCTGCCCAGGGCAGAGTGGCTCCGCAGTCACTGAGGTCCCCGTGTGGATTCCTTCAGCATGACAGGAGCTGCCATCCCAGTTGAAAGGTGTCTCTGCATTCTCTGGACACCTTAGAAACTGAAACTTAAAAGGCTTTCTAACATCGAGGCTTCTGCCTTTTTGTCAAGTATGGCTGAAATCAGCTTATGTGTCTTCAGACAAAATTTGAAAAAGAAAAAAAAAGGAAGTAGCAAAAAGGATTAGTATACCCTATAAATATAAAAATAAGTTATCTCCCTGGGAAAGTGCCAGACACAGGCTGATGTACAAAAAACAACAGATCCTTCCCTGGCTTCTATGTAGCACTCAGAGTTTGTGGACAACTGTTCATGCCCTGACCCAGCCACAGACCATTTTGAAGCACACAGAAAGTTACAACTTGCCACTTAAATCAGTCGATCCTCTCTCAGAGCCTAAACATCAAGCACCAGAGCACAGGTCTCAAAACTGGGCACATACATCTATTTACACAGGTGTAAGTGCCACAGCTGCAACCAAGCTGCTGAGGCAGCTTAATGCAGCAAAGGAACAGCACACACCTACAACTGCCTCTCCCAACTGCCTCTTCCCCAAAAATCTCAAAAAGCCAGCAGATTTACAATTGCTTATCCATGACTCATAGGCAGTGTCCTCAGAAGATTCAGAAAAATTGGTTCAAGGGTCTTGTATTGAATGACCTCTGTTTTCCCCCTGGAAAATGAATATGCCAAGGAAGCCCAGGATGAAGGAAGCAAATCTCCTGGGATGCTGAAGGAAAATGATGGATAAGAAGCAGACAAATGTTATTTGGGAAAGTGATGTTTTCCAACAGCATCATGCAGTCATTATCAAATGGATTTCCTACACATTGGTTTTTCCTACATGACTTGTTATTGTTAGTGGCTGATGTCTGGAAGGCTGGCCATTATACACAAATGTCTTCCAAAACTAGGACAGCCATTAAGTTGATACAGCTACAGTGCTGGCCACAAAACTATTTACACTGTCTGGGAAGCAAAATGTATTCCCAATGAGCTGCCCCCAGCAAAACCAAAGGTATCACAGCTTGTGACCAAAACAGAGACAGGGACGTGCCGTCACGTAATCAGGAACAGCACGCTCTAATGAAGCCACATGCTGTCACTCCTTTTAGACTACAAATAAAGCTTAACCATTCTGCAGCAGAGGCAGAAATCAGAGTAAACCTCTGCCCTCTGTCACAGGGATATCAGGTTGGCAAATGCTGAAGAACATGTCTACTTTTGAAATCTGTAGAGACAGGCTAGTTGAAACATTTCTTCTCCAAATATGAATCAGCCTTTTCCTTTCAACAGGCTGTAGAGAAGACAAAGAGCATTTCTGAAGCTCCAACTAATACCAAACACCAAGATCTTTCATTAACTAAAATGCTGTGATTCCAAGGCCCTTTACCCAAGATATAGCCCATGGATGGTTCCTTAGGGCTTCTCTCAATTTGTTCATTACTTTGCCATTGTTTTTGAAGGGCTGTGTTCTATTTATGAAAACAGACAGGCGAATGAAAGAAAATACACCCTTCTTCCAAGCTGTCTTTCGGTCATCCTTCAGACCTAAGAATTAAGCAGAAAAAGCAAGTGCATGCTTACCCATCATTTCTTTCTTAGAGTACCCATCATTTCAACTTTCTTGGAGCTGCACAGAGATTGGTACCACTTTTACAGAGGTGAGATACAGAAAGAGGACAAGTCTGGTCATTATATGTGGGATGTGGCTGCAAAATCTAAAAGGGTACAGCAGAGAAAGCTCTACATCTGGCTCAATCCACACATGTGCAGAGCGCTTTGCAGAGGCACAAGCTCATGCACCAAATGCGCTTTGTCTGCAGTAGGTCAGGTGTGTATCTGTGTAAAAGAAATCTTTTTTGTAGCACTCCACTGTGATCTCTCTATAGAGAGATCAACATAGATAAGCAGCTCCCAATTCTCCCATAACTAGGTCTCTGCACAGGACATGCACACCCAGAAACACAGAATCAGTCTTCTTAGAAGCCAGAAGTTCTTGATGAAAGTAGGAAGAAACATCAAAGTTATGTCACTTGAATAGTAGGGACCACAGCTGTAATACAACCCTACTTTTGCACAGCAGCCATGGCTCTAATTTGCAGTATCTTTCATTTCTGCTTTCATATCTCTTCTTTGTTCATGAAGCAAAGCCTGATCTACTTAGAGATTTATATAATAATGCTGAAGTGGTGATGAGCTTTATTATTGTATTTATTATTAACCAGGTGGACTAGAACAATCTCCACCTGAATTCAGTTTACCAGGATGAGAATATATCAGCAGAACTGAATCTATGTAGGCAGCAGAGGCTGGCAGAGAGGAGGAGGGATGCAGTGAGTCACCCACAGCACTTGTCTTGAGGCAAATTTCTGCTAGATCTCTACATCAGCTCTTTGGCTTTTCTTTGCCTAATCCCTAGGGTTAAGTGAGACCACACAGGCTACAGAAGGGATGAAACAACCCCGTTTGACACTTGCAGGAGACACAGTTAACATCACAGTCCAAACAGATTCCCAGGGACAGAAATCACACCAGTGTCTCCTGGTCCTCTTCCAGGATTCACCCACTGGCTAAGCCCTAGCTCTGCTCAGCAGTCTCTGGAAGCCTCACATATCATCTGTTCTCCTGGGACAGCACCCACTGGGGAACACCAGTTGCATGAGAGAAAACAAAGTTTTTAAAGTAATCAACACAAGGTCTGGGTATGTAATTACTGGGATAACAGAGGTGACTCTCACTTCCAGCAGAATACTCCAACCAACAGTTCCAATAGACACAGCCAAAGCTTCAAATATTTCAGCCTCCTCTTGTCCTGCTACATGAGATCACAGCCATGTATTGCCTGCAGAGACCCTAAATTCATCTATGACCAGGAAGGACTTCATCCTCTGGGGTTCTTCTGAACACATGGCCTGATTGCCTTGGTGGGACACCTCTGGTGCTTCTCCCACCAGCCCCACAAAGACCCTCTAAAACAAAGACAACAGGCTGAGCAAATGACAGAGGCAGAAAGTATCACAAAGAAGAAGAGCTGCTGCACCACAAATCTTTCAGATCCAAACCTAAACCTTTAATTAGGAACAACAGAGACAGCAGAGAAGGAGTCAAACAGGGAAGCCAGAGGAGAGGGGCAAAGGCTCTGTACGAACTCACTGGGAAACAGTGCTCAAACACTTCCCCCTCTGTCTTCACCCCTTATCAACCAGCAACATTTTGATTGTCTCATTTTAAATTTGAACTTCTTAAACAAATTACAACAAAGCTTATGTGAGGTTAATCATTCCCTGTTTCCTCTGGCATTCATTTTAATAGTACTAATTGCAATAAACACATTTAAAATTAATATGCATGTTATATGCATATATCAATTGCATTCTAATTTACCTTTGACTAACATCCACAGACTGAACGTGCTTTCAATAATAAAAAGCTCTGACATAGCTTAACCAAACTCTGCCTGCCAGACTGCCCCCACAGCATTAGGAATCCATGACAGATGAGATTAATGAAAACATGCAAGCCACCAGCAGCAACTTGCAGATGCAGGCAAGCTCAGCCTATAACACAAGGATGAGCCTTTTCTTCATGCTAAGCCATCTCCACTGCCTGTCATTTTGGAAATAGGTTCACTCCTACAATTCCATAGTACACTGATAAAATATTTCAGATCTGTTTGCAAGCAGGGAGGATTTCATTTTCACTAACACAGTTGGTTTAGCCATTATCAGCCACCTCCCTCTTTACCAGACACAGTTCCTTCCAAACATCCATCAGCAAGGCTCTGCCAGGCAGGGCCATGACAAGGCACAACCCCAGTGAGACCAGCAGGAGCCTTCAGCAGAGTCAGAGGCCAAGAAACATTTTTGCCAATAGGAGACACAAATAGAATCAAGTATTGACTGAAGACTCTTTAGCTGGGATGCTGTAATTGCTAAGTGTGGGTGACCCGTCCCACAATCAGTTTATGAATCAGTTAAACAGATCAAAATGAGTAAACAGGCACTGAGAGAAGAGCTGGAACAATTTCTGCAGATCGTACACATTCCCTTCTCTAAGCTGCTTGTTCTGCCCCTCTGCCAGAGGACACACTCATTACAGCAAAAATAAAGAGTGTTCCTGAGAACCACAGACTGAAATAATTTTCAAATTAATGTGCCAAGATGTGAAACCCAACCAGTGCTGGATTTGCAGATGACAGCATACCTGCCCCTTCTTTTCAGAGCAGACTGCCGGGCTGAGTGAGGAGCAAATGAGAAGATCTCACACATCCTGCTCTCTGCTACAGGCATAACCCCACCCTGAAGGAAGGATGAGAGAGAAGCTCCTGCCTCTGGCAAACACTGGTTCTTGTCTCTGCAGAGTTCAGCAGCAGCTCAGAGGGAGGATGTACTTCATTCAGCACTGAACATTCAGATGAGAGGTACCAAGTAAAATAAGCATAATTTGACAGCATCCCATCCATGCCTTTTGCCCAGGCAGCAAAAGGGAAGGTTGAATAAGCTATAGCTGAAGAACAGTTTTTACCAATCTTGATGAGCCAGCAGAAAACCTACCACAACAGACTGCTAAAGATTCACTTCAGAAGCATTATACTATCTCCTCAGACAACCTACAATCTGGCCCTGGTCTTACTTCAGCATCTTTTGGTGCAACCTTTCTTATAACACTTTCAATAAACATACTTCTGTCTAAAGATTCACAGAAAGGGAAAATTTATACAAATATTGGAGCACAGTTCTGTCCCACTGATCTGACCTCTGCTCCAGGACCTCAAACCCAACATTTAGACTTTCCCAACTGGACACCAAACCAATGCCAACTGACCTATGAAACTAATTCAAATTAACTGGCACACTAAATGCTTGTATGAAGGAGTTCATGAGTCAGCTGTGGACAAAGAATGAGTCATAGGAGATACATAGGAGATAATTTTGAAGAATGAGTAAACCTGAAAAAAATCCCAAATTGCCAATGAACAATATGCAAGTAGAAAAACATGTTCAATTTACAAAATAAGTTAATTGCTATGAATTAGTCAGATGGCTCTAGTCACATAAACATATCTATTGTGGGCTGCTGTTGCAGTTTATATGTCACAGTTGAGCAATTTGAATCTCTATTAAAGGTGTCTCTGACTTTAATGAGAGTTACTGCAACGTATATCAACACATTCTGGAGATACACAGAAAGGCAATGCCAGAAAGAAATCTAGTGCCACAAAAATGAAGCTGCCTTAGCTTCAACAGCAGAGCTTTTCTGAGCACTCCGAGGTTCCAGCCCCACTGCAGGCCTCTCAGGGAAAACTCCCACTGATCCATATCCTTCCCAGGGCTCCACACCATTGGAGAAACAGAATTGCTGATTCCTACTGACCACTGCCCTCAAACTCACTATTAATTAAGAAAGGAGATGTGCAAGCCCAGGGACTTGATCAGCTCAGAGAACACAGCCAGTCCTTCCTTTGCTCCTGCAGCTGCTGAAACACCCCATATCTCCACTAATGATTACAGGAGATCACCCCCAACACCTTTCCACATAGAAAAAAAAACAAAAACTAATTCATCTCCTGCCCATTTAAGAAAATCCTTTGTTCACACACTTTGCTCAGCCACCAAGTGACACCATCACTTCTGTTCCTTAAGATCACATCCTTCCATTTGCCTCACCAGAGGCAAGTACCAGGACAGACCCAGCAGCACAGAAAAGGCAGAGGCTCCTGCAGCCCTCATATCAAACCTCCAAGCCTCCTGCCCACCTGAACCCAAAACTTCCCCAAGCACCTCCCTCAGAGCACGGAGTAGTATTTCACAAGGTTCAACAAAGACAGGCAACTTCTACAATTTAGTAAATATTTGCTATTTCTCTCTTCCTACTTCCAGGTCACACAATAAAACTGACCCTTGACAGAAGCACAGCTTCACTGCAGCACTAATGCTTTGGGGATGCATAAGGGCACAATTACACCTTGAAATCTCTCTGGCTGCAAATCCCACTCAAGAGATTCCCACTGTGTTCACTCTCACCCTCTCCAGGGTAACTTACCATCCCCACAGACATTCCTAGGGACAAGTTTAGATTTAGGTTCCACTCACCCTCCCTCCTTTTAAGTTTTGCTTTTGATCTCTTGATTGTCACCAATTTGTGACAACTACACTCCCAGAAACAGTGACATTACCACAACATTGGGGAACAACACCCAGAGATGGGGATTTCAAAAAGCACAGGAATCTCCTAACAGAGCTTTGCCACTCAAAGCATTTTAACATCATACTCTCCATTCAATGTTTCTGAGTCTTTTTACATCTAACCCTTCCTAAACCATGTCCTCTTAGAAGAAACCCAAGTCTTCTTAACAGGAACACAAACCCAAATCATGAAGTAGATTATTACAATCAGTTTTGTTAACACAGCTGAACAAAATTAAGCCTGACTTCCAAATGTGCCTTATTTTCTTGTATTGTTTTTATCAGCCCGTACATATAAGGATGGATATGTGAGCAAGAAGGTAAAGTTTATTTCCTTCATTTTTAGTCATGTTTGTTGCTATACAGTTCATTCATTGGTATCAGACTGTTTGTAAAGGAAGTGTTTTAACTAACTAACTTCCTAAAGCTTCCGGTCACTGACCCCAGTTCTGCCAAGAATATTACCTATCTCAGGATAAAGCAGCTAGGTTTTATGAGTAGCTGCAGCCACATCACAATGAGGGCACATGTCCCTGCAGGATGAAAGTATAATAAAGCTTTTTAAGTAATCCCTCTCTGCATGCCAGCACTAGCACCCATCTCCTAGGAGACTCACCAATTCATCTAGTATTGGACCCCATATTTATAACCAAGCCTTAAATCCCAAATGAGTAACAAAGCAGTGAGCTAAAGGCCCCCATGATTCACTGTTGGAAATGTAGTCAGCATTCAATAGCCCACGTCTGTTAATAATCCAACTAATGCATAATGCCAAATGGATCTCTTTCCACAGCACTGCTTGAAATACAGAACATTTAGTCAGTCTGGAAAGGACTTTATAGTTATTGACACACAGGAGGCAGGAGTATTTACACCTTTTCAGACCAAGCTTTCCCACCTGACAGCCATACAGCTCTAAGTAGAACTAGGACTTGGTTCCAAGTCCAGCTAAAATAACAGTAGTCATATAACCCTCCCCTGCCCAAGAAAGGTGAGGAAGTAGATCCTCAGGAGGTTAGGAAAGCCAAAAAATAACTGAAAAGGCATAAAAAAACCAAAAGGAAACTCATCAGCCCTATCAAATATGTTAAAAAAGTAGAAGCAGAAGCAAATCTGCAGCCATCAAGCAGTTGTATAAACCCAGAGCAACACATAGTGAAATCTAAAGAGGTAATCTGCACTTAAGCAACTCTGACCAGCACAGCTGCTAAATTGTTACCCTCAAACTCCCAAGTGTTTTACTTGTTTTCCTTACAGTCTATGCTGGATCATGACAGGCAGGCTGAGTAATGTAAAAAACTAACCGTGGTGACCCGAAATTCAAGTAATGACCTCAAAATTACTTGTAAACAATTTTCATGAGTGCTCCAAACTTCAAGTAAACACAGAACACAATGCAGCAGCATTTTGGCCTGAAAGACTCCAATCCTTCCAACCTCCAACGAGACCTGAAATGTCAGGAATGGTTTCCTTTTTCTTATTTCTCCATTCCCATCAGCTCTTGGCTACCTAGCACTAGGAAAATGCTACCTTTTGAGACATAGCATGCCTGCAGTCAGAGGGGAACACCAGGGCACTCTCATCCAGAGATGCTGTGGTTGGAAAAGTATTGCATCTATAGGCTATGTAGATCTATAAAGGCAGACGGGGAGATTAAGTTTTGAAATATAATTGCACTATAACTAGTCAGCCTAAATGGCTGGTCAGTGCAGAAATAAACCAAGGGCTGGTTATGCAACCACTCTGAGGCAGCACAGACCCAAGCTGCTGCCAGAAACACTAGTCATATGCCATTTGACCACCCCCAGCTGTTCATTCCCACAGCAAACCTTGTGCCAACCCTGATCAAATGGGTGATGAATTCTGGGGGAGGAAAAGATAGCTGAAATCTGCACAGACAAGCCTGGAGTCTTTGAGTCCTCCACCTGATGGATCAGCTCATTGGCAGTGCTGGCCCAGGGAGGCCATGGGAACAGGCTGCAGCACAGCCTAGCACAGCAGCCTCAGCTGGTAGCACACAAACAGTCAGATGGAACCTCAGTGTGGCTACAATCTTTTAACTCCTCCATTTAAGAAATGTTCCTGCCACAGAGCCTTCTACAAAATTGATTGTAATATTCCTGAATGCACTCTACTGCAGGATGGAAATGCTATTACTGTCATGTTACCACCTTGTAACCAACAGAACTAAGACCCAGCCCATGACAAAAAAAACTCCCAGATAAACACTGGATTCAAATAATCCAAGTTTTGCTGAACCTTAGTAAATACATGGCTTGGAGACACTGCCAAATATAATGGAGTGAAAATGGGACAGCACTATTCATTCTGCTTTCAGGTTCTTTGCTACAATGCATTACACATGTATTTGCCCAAACCTAAGTTATATGTGAAGGATTTCTAAAAGGGATTCAACATGGAATGTACAGACAGAAAAACTGCTGGAAGAGCTAAGATTAGAGAAAGTTCAAGTTATCAATAAATGGGAGGAGTTATAAAGCACAAGAAGCACTTAGAAACTTTTCAGTACCTAAATATTAGAGCTTTGTCAATAATTTTTCTTCCAAACATCTTTGTAATAGCATATTCCTTTGGCCAAAAGGAAACATTTCTCTGCCCTTTTGATCTAAACATTTTTTTCTTTTTCCAGACCTGAAAAACTAAAGTGGTTCCCCACAACTGACTATAAAAGAGCAGCCTTGTTAAATATTATTTTTAAGAAAACAACCATAAATAAAGCACACACAAAAATAAAAGAAATCACACCGAAAAACCACTAGTTACGCTATGTCATTTCAAAGAAACTTTCATTTCTTCACACTTTCTTCCCCAAAATAATTTTAGTAGAATTGGTCAAATAATTTAAGAAAAACATGTAAGAAGCAGCAAATAAATACATGGGAATAATGAATGGTTGGTGAAAGCAGTGAGTATTTACCAGTCCAGTCTTTTAAAGTCCCTCCTGCCTTGTAGAAGAGGAGCTTCTTTTCAATGAGAAGAAAAAAAATGAGAAGTAAAAAAAAGAACAACCCACAGAAAATTCTCCCTACCTGGCTCAAAAATCAACTGTAGGACAATACAAAAAGGAAAAAAGGTATAACCTCTTCACAGTGATAAGGATTGCAAACCAGAAAGCTTCCCACAGGTGTCTTTCTTTTTTTGAAATTATACAGATTAAAAATCAAAAATCCCAAGATCATACATGGCTGATGCCTCATCACCAAGACACTCAACTTCCCTGAGCAGCAAGGAGAAAAAAATCCATTTGCAATTCTTCTTTTTCCAAAGGAGAAAGCTGAGTAGGAGGCAAGACCTGCTCCTGACTGCATAACAGCACAACAGCAAGAGAAACAATTGCTCACAAACATTCATGAGCTAGTTTGGGTCCCTGGCTGCTCCTGTTCCAGGTTCAGAGCACAAGGCATCATACAGTGCTATCTACACCAATGGAAGCATTCATTCCCTCAAAGCTTTGGATACCATGTGGAGAGTAAGACTTTGCAAAGTTTTCTGGGAGAAACAACCTCCCCATCTGGCAGCAAATTAACCACTTTCCCTCATGCCTTACCATCTTCCTAAGGATTGGAGTGTGCAATCAGAAGTGTGCATGAAGGGCTGTGGGAGAATGGGACAGGTTAGGGAGTCATCAGCTCCTCAAAAAGGCACTCACCAACAATACAAAGTGAGTTGTGCTATTTTCTCATTTTCTGCCATTTTTTCTGCAAAGGGGAATCAGATGTGCTTGGACACAACAGCCAAGTGGGAACCTGCTGCTGTAGCAGTCAGTAGAATCACTGCAGTCTCAAGCAATCTACAGGACTGAATAATCATCAAATAATCATCTCACTAAGTTTCTACAAATCATTAATTCCACCAAGTGTCAAGGTTAACAAGGATCCTGTCAATATCAATGGTTTGGCACAGAGGAATTCGATACCTAAGAGATTCAAGCACCACTATTATCGAAACATGCAAGAGATAAGATGTGATTGTCTCTTTTTCACCCACTCCTACCACCAGGCAATCCCTACCCCACGTGCAAGCTGCAACTACAGCTGCTCAGAAGTTTCTGACAGATTTCCCCCAGAAAAGACACCAACTGAATGTGTTTTGCAGAAGCACATTCATTCAGTGAGCCTTCTGCTGAAACGTAAGCTCCCGGTGCTCGGCCAGCTGCCAGGAGAAATCAACTGTCATATGGCACAATGCAAAGTGCATGATGCAGCTGAGTCTTCAGAGCTTGAACTATTCAGGCTTCCAACATGCACAGTTCTCCAGGCAGGATCTCCATGAACTTTGCAAAACCCAAGCATGTTCAAACCATGAGAGAGTCACACCAACACTGCACAAAGTCTAACCTGGGAAATGAAGGTACTGCAAGTCCTCATGCAGCTTAAAAGCAGGGTTTCCCCAGAGCTTAGACTTTCACACAGTAATGCAAAAATAACACTTTTGCAAAATTAGTATTAAAAGCACCATAAAGGATATCAGTGCATTCCCTAGAAAGCTCTTTTAATCTCATGTTCAGCCCCCTTTATTAATCATGTTTATTCTCACAAAGCCTGAAGAAGCAAGTCTTCAGGCTGTTTACATCTGAGATTAAGCTGGCCGTAGCTGGAGCAAGTAGACAGACTCATAAGCAAGAGATCTCATTCTTATGCAGACATCTTCACAGCCAAAAATAAAGAGAGATGAAATATCGAACACTCCCATGATGGCAACAGAATGCTTCCTAAAACACTAAGGCTTTCTAACTTCCCTCAAAGCATCAGTTAGTTTAACAGTAATAAAAGTAGACAATAAAATCCAGCTTTTAGGATTCCCAGTCTCCAAACTCCCCAAACAAAACAATTTTTTTCTTTTCTTATTTTACTGCAAACATGTTTTAGGTTGCAGTCCCTAGGAAGAGGCAGTACAGGACACTAGTACACCAGCTGTCACATTCCAGAGGAAACAAAACTCCCACAATTTTTTCCCCACACCTAATGTTTAGCTAATAAACCACTTTCCAAACTTGAAGTCAAAAGACCATTCTCATCTTTCTACCCTAAGTTACCAAGAGGCAGCCACATCAAACTGATAAACTCATTTACATGAGTTTAGCAGGAATCTACAAGCAGTTACTGTACTTTGGAGGCTGCCAATGTTTGACAGAGCAGTTTGGAAAACACAAAGGAAAGTTGGCTAAATATTACACAGGTGTTAATTAGCCAGCACAGGAACCTGTTTGACTTCATGCTGAGTTAAGGCAAGGTTTCTCCAGCAAAAATCTTTTACCTTGACTCTGCTAAAGGAACAGTAACTCTTTAAATTACTCAAGTCTCGTAAGATCACATCTTATAAGCCTGGAAGTCTCAGTGTTCAATAACCAAACCCCTTGCTGAATCAAAAATTGGGAAAACTGTCTTCCTCTAAGGAAATAGCATAATGAATCAGCAAGAACAAAACTATACCACTGTCTTCTAGAGCAGTGGAAATCAGAACTGTTAAACTAGTATTTCTGAGACTCTTTAATGCTAAGTATCTTCTCTTCTTGCAGCTCTTTGATCCCTGTGGGTACAGTAGAATCCAAACAGTCACAGAGAAATGCAAGACAATTGTAGGCAGTCACTAATTTGAGACAGCATTAATGTCATAAACCCCCTGCTACAAGCAAAACAAAATAGAGTGTTCAATACTTCCTAAAATTTGAAATGTTTCAGATTTTAGTTTTGCCTTTTTTTTTTTTTTTTTAAACTTTCTCTTTGTCTAGGTCTCAACACTTCCTGTTCTGGCAGGGGTTAGGGCACCTCCCCACTGCCCCTGTGCTAGCTTTTGCCAGTTTTTGGTGAGCTCTGCACTTGGTTATGGCTTCTCAAGGGAGATGAGGCATTGTCATGCCACAGGCTGAAGTGGCACTAACAGCACACTGAATAGAGGGCTCTACACTGCTCCACACAACAACCTTTCTTAGCTGAAGTTAGTTTTTAACCAAAAGTTGACTGGGAGTTTTTGCTCCAACTGTCAGATCTTGATGCTGTCCTTATACCAAGAAGATGACAGCCATCAGGTATGAGATTCTTCCAACTTGTCTGCATCCTCTTTTAAAAAATACTGTTCCCAAATTGACCTTCCCTGGAATTCCAACATTCTCCCATCAGGGACAGCAGCCAGGCCAGCCACCAAGCCACCAACCAACAAGCAGGTGTTATTATCCAGTGTGCCTCCACTGTGCCTTTGTCTTGGCACACTACCCTGTTCAGATCCTATGATATCAAAGTCCAGATTCTCCTCAGAGCAAGAATTTGAGTAAGGCAAAAGACTGGGCTAAGGATGGATCATGAGCCTCTCATAAGGATGGCTGTTCAAAGGAAAAAATTCAATTCACTGAATGTCAACTGTTTTAAAATTATCTCACTACTCCTGTTGGAAATGACACCAAGTTTAAAAATTTTTATATAAGTTTAGTCAGGGATTTGTTCACCTTCGCCCAGGGGGAGGGGAATTGAAGTTTCTCCTCAGAGGATTATTTCACCATTTGAGGCCTGATTAACTTAACATCTCAACAAACTGGGAGTAGCTCAGAAGATGCACAAAAGATAATGACCATCAATGAACATCAACTCCAAACGTTAGCCCTGACACCTGGTCTGGGAAAAGAGAAATAAGAGAATGAGAACCTTATTAACATTGAAGGCAAAGGGATTTATAACCAATAGGAAACCAAATACTGTGGTCTCTTTAACTTGGGACCAGTGAACATTGAACCAATGAATTCCTATGGGTTTTGACTGTATAATTATCTAAAAACTCTAGAAAAAATAATGTGTGATGGAATGATTTTCTCTGCACGACCTGGGTAATGTGTGGATGAAATTATTTCTGTTGCACATCCTGGCCAGAATAAAGTAATGCCTTGATTCTCTAACACTAAAAATACTGTTGAAGAGTTTCTTCCCACTTTCGGTGACAATGCCACAGAAACACAGGGAAGGCCACTCTAAGTCAGAGCAAGGGTCCATTTAACCCACAGTTCTGCTTTGACACAGTGGTCACTTCCAACACCTAAGGCAGAATGAGGTCAAGGTAAGTATACATTAACCCTAATATTCTCACAGCATGTGGTAATTTTTAATCTAAAGGGATTCTTTGAGTTTTTTCTCGTGACTAAGTCTACAAAAGACCAGCATGATAATTTACTGCAGGTGAACAAAAAAACCAGAGTTTCACCCTGCAGTGGCTTTGTTTTCAAGGCCACAGATGCCATGAGGTTTCCTTGGCTCTTTTGCTATCCCTAAAGGACAGCTGGCTATTACATTGTCTCCAGCAAGTAAAGTGGAGTCTTGCAGTCTTACAAGAGTCGGCATTCTCTGTCCCCATCCTGTCCAAAGCAGACAACGAAAAAGCATTGTACATCTGCATAGATCTGGCATGCCATCTATCTGCAAAAAACACTGCTGGCTGTCTGGATCACATCTGTTTAAAGATCCATTTGAGCTTTTTCCATCTATCTGGTGCTTTGAATCAGAGGGTACAGACAGGCCAATTATGAACAATTAAGTTACCACACATAAGAAATTGCTGTTTCTCAGATGAGCAGAGGTAATTGTCCATATGCAAAATCACAGCCTAGTCCCAATGGCCAAGAAAATTGGTTTAACTTGTATTTTGTTGTAACACATTTTGCTACCTGTTTGCAAGGGAGTAAAAGAACAACCATAATCAACTAGCACAGCTCAGGGCATCGGCTTTTATCTGTGTTTTAAGAAGGTACAAACAAGTAGCCTGTTCATTCCTATGGTGAAATCTTAAGAGATTGTCAGTGTTACTCAGCTCCACCTCACCAAACAACTCACACTTCACAAACAAAACCAGTTTCATTCGAAACAGCAGCAAATTACTATTTAAGTAAAAATAGAGAAAAAATTCAACAGAGAAAAAACAGATTTACTTGCTACTTGTTCCTCTTCTAGGTAATTAATTCAGAAGCATTTCTTAAACTATGCAATTTCTTTCAAAAACACAGAATTTGAGCCTATGAATAACTTTAGTTTTATGTCAAAATAGACTGATAATTTCTCTTGCTTTCAGTAAATTACCTGGAAAAAAAAATCACATTATTGAGGAAAATTACCACAAAACAACCACAGTAGACTTGGCTACAAGATGAGATAGGAGCAGGTGGAAACATTCTCAGAAATACCAGTTACATAATTTGAGGGTCAGCTCTAATCCCAGGAGGGTAAATGGGTCACAGCAAAACATGAGAAGAACCAACTCTACAGAATTTATCACTCAGTAACATCCCGCCTTTGGTGCACATTAATCAGGCTGTGAGGCGAGCCAGGGAGGAGGCAGACAGGCACATGTGGTTGCTATGGAGTTAAAGGCTTGAAGGAGATACATGGAAACAGCACAACTGCATGGAGCACAGTTAACTCTTAAACTGCCTCTACCTAAACAGCTCCTTGGCCAGCCAAATTCACGAACACCCATTCTAAGAGAATTCTTTTAAATACCCAAGAGTTCCCATGAAGACTCAAAGTCCAACCAAAATCCACCAAGGGAGAGTAGTTGCCTCACATTAAAAACCAGAGCTGGACAAGGAGAGAGGACCATGCTTTGCAGCACACAATCTCTGCTGTCTTTGTAGTTTAGTACTTTGCTCTGTCACACACCAGGAAGTAAAAGTAACTGTTAGAGATCCATGCAGAAAATCAGCTACCCCAGACAAAAAGTAGGGGCATCACCATAAAATTTAATACATCCATGTTTCTGAAAAGTTAGAAGTGTGCTGAAGTTCTAAGAAGCCCAGACAGATCCCTTCCCCAAGAGCACACATCTTTAAAGGTCTGGACTTTTTCTGCCCCATGGCATCATTCAGCACTTCTTGAAAAAGCCACCACACTTTGATGCGAGCACACAAGACTCACATATAGGCAAGGATTGGGATGAGACTGGCATATGACATGCTTCTTGCACAAGCTAAAGAAGGAAGAACTTCTTGGAAGACAAGTAAATGTTTTTGGGATGGGAAAAGGGTTCTGGGAGACTAGGTAAATGAGGTAAAAGTCCTGAAGACAGTGACAAACATATTGGAGCTGATGACTGAAAAAACAAAGCACATTTCCTGGATAATCCAACCAGCTACTTCCAGATCAGAAGAAGATGCTGCACATCCAACTCCTGCAGAGTTTCCTAGCAGGGGCTGTCTCTGTGTGTGTGTATATATATATACATATATGTAGATAATCAGCAAAGTTTTTATTTTCTCCTCCTACTTAAGGGAGTCTTTTAGTGAGCAACCTCCTACACTGCTATTTTTACCTGCTCCTAATCAGTGTGTTCTTAAATATTGAGAGACTCTGAGAAGAGCAGTTCAACTCCTCCAGTGTACAGCCCACAACACACTGACTAATATCTGAGTGGCAGCTCTTCTCCCATCACCCAGGAGAAAAGGGGGTTTTTTATGTCTTCTTTTATGTCTTGTAGAGCACCAGGGAGAGCTGGTGGTCAAGGCCTGGGGGAATCTCTCCTCATTCACAGGATGCTGAGCTTGAACTGAAGGTTCTTTGAGCAGAGATCATTAGCACCACAAGAAGTCAAGTAGAGAGGACTGGATCCAAAGTCAGAGTTTTAAACTACTGATGTAGTAAATAGTAATACTGAAAATAACCAAAAAATCTGGGCAAACTCTTTTACTGCAATATTTTCTCCTTTCCTTTTTATCTCCTTTCACCATTAAGGTTTCCGTTTTCACTTTCAATGAATCATCATTGCCAGACCCAAAAATGCCTGCTCTCAGCCTCAAAGTAGCCATTAACCTACTTAATTCTCAAAAGACCAGGGTGCCTCAGTCCTTTCAAGGAGTCCCTGAGATTTATGGTAACAAGACACCCAAGAACAAGGAGATGGCACCAAATCCTTACACCAGATGACAGCTCACTGATCAGTGAGCTGCACTCTCAGCTCCTCTAAAGGTCTTTATCAGATGGCTGTTTAAGAGGGGCCATTTTCAAAGCCCAGCACTGCAGAGGTGGTGTGTCTGCATGTGCTGTGGTGACATCCTCTGTGCCAGCACAAACCCTGATCATACTTTGTCTCTCCTCATCCATTTGTGCAGCCTTGCTCTGAAAGCAGATGCTCAATTCTTTCTTGACTTTCAAGAGCAGAGAGATCTTCCTTTGAAATAATCATCAATTCACCTGATTCAGCAAGTCATTTCCTCTCTTGCAGCAGCATTTAATTAAAAAAAAAATCCACTAAGGCCAAAACTACCAGAGGCAAAGCTCCAGTTGAAACATAACGGGGAATCAGTTCCAGTGTCCCAAAATGCAACCACACTAGGAGTCTTTAAAGACAGTGCCAATTACTTCAGAAATGTTGCCAGCAAGACTGGTCACAAGCACCATGTTTAGAGAAAATGGCATCTTGGGCTGCACGAGAGCATTCTGAGCAAATCTCAGCTTCCTGTCAACACGTACATTTAAACCTCTGACATTTTAAAAGTTGACCCTATGGATTGTTTGTAGGCAGTTCAATATAAGAATTCAGCACATGATACTTGATATTTAAACTTCCTATTTCAGATTATAAATGTTGACAGATTTATCTATGACTGCAGTTGACTGGAAAGTATCTGTCCTCCTATTTCAAGCTTCAACCTTTTCCCTGTTTTTGTAAATATTTATCTAACAATTTTTAAAGTTGCTCAAAATATTTAAAACATTTTTCTAGCACTGAACAAAAACAAACAATCAAAGCAATTTCTTAATCAAAGCAATTTCCTAACATTTTTCATAGAGTACTTTGTCATAAAGTCCTTTGATTAAAGATGAAGCTTTTCAAGAAATTTTCAATTTTCTTGGAGAATTGACTGAAAACCATGTCAATAGTAATTCTGTAATCACTCTCCTCTCCCATGAGTCTTATACAGACTCATGATATTGATTTTATTCTCACTTTAAAAGTAGAAGTTCATGCAGTTGAAATCTTTAAGTGAAAGTTCTTACTCAATTTAACATTTGTCATAAAACTAGTAAACAGTAATATATAAAAAATTTTAAAAACGTAAACATGAAAAAAATATTCTTTTGAAAGCAAATTCACCTTAGATAATATATTAATAAAGCATTTTAAAATATTTTCATTCTGCTTTCCTCTATATTTTCTTTCTTCTTCCAGCTGCAAACAGAGTACAAGTGATTTTGGAGAAAATACTTTGGTATAAATTTTTAATACACAGTTTCCTGACAAAATATTAACTTTCCTTATTGCAGTTTACTTCCTATGAGCACCCGCAGCAGTAATCATTAGAACATGGCTCTCCTCCCTGGAACAAAACAGAGACAGTAGTTTGTATTCTTCAAATTCTCTACAGACTGCAGTCCATGAGTATCTATTTAAGTAAGAGTAGGATGACAGCACTGAAAGAGAACGCTTAACTCAGAGGGGAATAGCAGCACACATCACACTGCAGTGACCACTGCTGTGGTACTTCTTCATCCCCTGCATTCAGGGCTTGCTGCAGCTCCACCACAGAGAAAGGGAACTGTGCAGGGACAGAGCCATCCCCCAGCACCTGAGCCAGACCAGGCCCAGCTGGATACACATAAAGAACTGGCTGGTGCTTTCCTCTCTTCCCAAGAAATTCATGCCTCCAAGCAGACCTTTTCTTCACAGTCTAAGCAGGGAAAACTAGAAAGCAAGAATAACTTTGTTTCAGTCACATTCACAATAACGTGCATATCAATCTGTAAAACAAACAAGACATTGCCTGGAAATTCAGAAAAAATGGATGATATCTTTGCTGAGACAATCACCACATAAATGCATTTCACAGCCTAAGACTACAATGCAAGTGACAGCTAAAGAAAGAGAAGTCAGCTCATGTTTATTTTTTCAGGCAGCAGGGCTTCAGACCAAGCCTTGGGTGGTCACAATTACATCACAGTATCTTGCAGCGGTAAGCAAAATCTGTCTGCTAGCATGTGGAAGCAGGCTGCCAATTTCTGGTGGCAAAAGGTAAACAACAAACACCAGAAACAAGTGTGCAAATAAGCAAGAAGGGAGCTTTTGCTCCCTGGAGCAGTTATAGGAGTTAAGGATGGTATGTTCACTCAGCACATCATCTGCTTGGATCCCTCTATTTATATTCAAGATAGATTACATACAATTACTATGTTTCTATGAAACCTAATTAATCTATTTATTGCCATCACTTCTCTCTGACAACCCCCTGCACAGAACTGAAAGTTTGTTTACTATAAAGTTTTGCCTGTTTGAGCTGAAGTGGTTTTCTTCCTCACAATAGCTCCTGAAGCTCTGCAAAGCCAATGAGACAAATGCAAGTATCTGTGTCCTTCCCCTGTGCAGTCACTGTGGTATATGTCTGATATCATCAGAGAAACTTCTCTGAGGTTAAACAGGGCACGACTTTCAATATTTCTCCTATGATAATGTGTAGTGAAAGAAGTTCAGTACTTTGGAGTGGATTTTGATGGCTCACTGCCAATGCAGTTAATGGAAGCGTGGGACCCAGCAAGTAGAGAGGACCATGGCCTCACCATGGAGGAACATTTGTCCATGCAGACCAAAGTTACATCACAGGACCACGTGAAATGAAACAGGTAAGGCACATCCCCCCTGAGGTGGGCACTGGGGTACCACAGACAGAATTTGCCATCATTCATGGGGCCAGCACCACAAGTTTATTGGAGAACAGTCACTGGCTGGAAGCCCAACCTCTGACAGATTAGTGTCTGTCCTAGAGGCAGAAAATCTGCTCCACAGAGATTAAAAGTGCTCTGCCTATCCTTCTTTGTCAATAAGCTCAGGGATGGATGACATGTACAGACCAGCCCCCAGCAGCAGGGGAGGTGGCAGGGGACAAGGCTGTTTTGCTAAAGCAGCAGTGACGTCCCTCAGCTGTGTACCTGGCTTCCACACACACCCTTCCTTTGCACTGCAGGCTTTCCATGCAAGAAATCTCTCTTTGCAAACAGACCTGGTGCTGGCAGAAAGAAATAATCTTTGACACATTTCCTGGGGGTGCTTTGATAATGAAAAAAGAGTTCAACAGTGGCAACACCTGACTGGCCTTCCTGCTTTCTTTTTATCATTTTAATTAAATTTTGTTTTAGAAATTGTTTGAAAAAAGCACCAAAAAACCCCCCAAAACAATGGTGAAATATCAGTCTTCAGATAAAAGCAATTTTGAAATCTGATGCTTGTATAGCTCTGTAGGCACAGTGGATATTAATAATTCAACAAAATATTATAGTCATAACTATATTTGGCAGTATCACAACAGTGCGTTTTAGCAGAATTTCTCTCCAAATCTCATTGCAACAGCCATTAATAAATAAAATGCAATTCACTGCATTAAATGTGTTGTTTAAAGGCTAAATATTTCATCAGAACTAATTCATTTTAAATAATCAGACTAGGACTCTCCTCCCAGCACCAGGAGAAATCTCAGCTCTGTACACTTTCTACACTTAGAAATGAAATTATGTTTCAAAAAGCAAACCACAAATTGAATTCAACTGGAACACCTACGCAGCAGCTCTTGGACTAAACCCACTGCAGACAGACGGGGTCACATTCAAACAGGCCACAGGTCTCACAACTTTGTTATGCTGTTTTTGCCACCCAAGTAAATTAAGATTGAAAAAATACAGTAGAACTGTTTGCATTTACTGCCTGCCTTGAACAGTGGCCAGTATGTGATTCCCTGGGGGAAGGAGAAAGAAAGGCACGTTGGTCCCGACCTCAGCTGCCAATAGCTATAGATAACTGATTACCCAGTGCTTCCCACCAGTCCCTCCCCCAGGGTTTAGTAAACAAGGTCAGGTTTGACTTCTCACAGGTGGGAAAACTGAGGCACAGAGGGAAGCAACTTGTCAGTGGTTGATGCAAAGCCAAAGGTCGAGTTCCCACATATTTGTCCATCCTACAAGAGTGGTGCACATGAAAGCTCTACCCCATTGCCCCCTAAAGCACTCCTGACTCTCTCTCAGTTCCAACTTTCAGCTGGCAAATGCTACTTTTTTTCCTCCTATAGTTTTTTTCTTGTATCTCAGGAATAAGACCAAGCAATTTAGATCTGAGGTGTAACTCCCCCTCCATTCTCAAACGCACTCAACCTACCCAGCCATAAATTGGTGAGTTTCTAAATTAGGATGAAGAAGAGGGAGTTTGATTTTAGTTTCTATCAACTGGTATCATTAGGAAAAAATGTTAAGAAACACATATTAAAAATTAAATAAATGACAACCAAAACTAAAAAGCCCCAGAAAAATAGACCAAAAAAAAAAAATCATATGTGTATTTCAGTTTGAAGTTTTCAGTTAAAAAAAAAAAAAACAACAAACTAACAGACACAACCAAAAACAACTCTCTAAACTGTCATTTTCTGGCCACCTCCAGAACAGTGTATGAGTATCCACCCTGCTGACTTCCAAGCTGACGTCAGCAAGGAAATTCCTGTAATTAACACAAAACAACATGACCTTACAAGCAGGTCCTGCATCAGACACCATAATCTCTATTTTTACCCACAGAGCTCACTGCTGTCCTCCAACAAGAGCACATAAACCTGCAACCTTTTTTTCACTGACTTTATACCAAGACAGCATAGCACAAAAAGTCACAGGAGCAGTATCTTCAAGCATGAATTTTTACAGTAAAATACCAATTTAATAAGGGCAGCATATTTTGTATCTTCTAAGTTTGCTTTCATAACTACATAATAAATATTTTGTTTTAACTTTAAAATAAAAATATCACCTTTCCATTAAAAAAATTATTTCAACAATGCCATAAAATTTAGGGAGATATGGTTTTTATTTTGTTGGTTGTTTGTGGTTGTGTTTGCTTGTCTTTTTTAAACCAGAATGCAAGTCTGGGCTTGGTCCAAGTCAAAACCTGGGGAGACCTATCAGGGTGGTGATGGGTGGCATTAAACCCAAATTATTTCCCTTTTGCCAACCAGCCCACACACTCTCAAAAACACCAGGGCAAGCAGTCAGTTATTTACAGAGCTCTCTGTACTACGTATTCTTGATTCCAGAGAGGTGCCAGATACAATTCACAGCCAGATACAGCTGTGCTACTGAGCAGTGTGACATTGGGAATAGATGGACTTTGGTCTCGTCCAGCACATCTGATCTTATGATCCTGGGCACATGTCCAAACCCCATTAAAGTCAATAGAAATGCAAAGAATTCGCTGGCTTTGAGTCAGACCTTATATGACAGTGGACAAGAACAGCTAGAGATATTTAACCTGTCAAGGAGAAGAGTTAATGGGAACTTGCTCTAATAAATACACCACCTTTACTGCACTGCCTGTTTGTGCTTTAAGTCATTCATCCTCAAGTGCTAAGGAGCCTTAATTCCTGAGCCAAAACCCAGAATATTTCTCTCAGCTTTTATCAAGGCCCTATAAAGACTTCTGCCCCAGTCAGACATGCCAGCAGGACCTGAGCTAGAGTGGAACCTAAACCTAGGACCAGTGAAGGACCAGCACAGCAGGCCTAGAGAGGTCACAGCCAGCAATGGAATTTGTAGAACTGATTCAGAGCTCGGGCAATAAGCAAAGTAGCAAGAGAACATGCCACACCATAAGCCAGGATGGCCTCTACCAAGGCAGCAAAGAAGCTTCATTTTTGTTTGATGAGCTGTTTGGACACTGCTTGGTTGAACTTCGCAAGTGAAGCCCTCATCATCACTCAAAGCTACTTCTAAAGGACTGCATTCCTGGATTGCTCAACCTCTCCAAGAGACACCTCTGCTTCACCAGGCAGCTTGATGGCTTCTGACACTTGGTAATTTATCACTGTGTTAATGCTCTCCTGGTTGCTGTCTGTTATGAAACACAGGTAGAAGCACAGTCTTGCAAATGGAAGAGGCTTTCAAATTCCATCCTGTCCAAGCCTGCCAGCTGCCAGAGAAGGGGAAGGCATGTGGGTCTAATTCTCATCTTACTGACGTTTCATCAGTGTATCAGCATTGATTTTGAAGGTATTACTGTTGCCCTACTCAGCATCATGAAGATGAAAAATATGCCCTTGAAATAAAACATACTGTTCTGACAGGAACTCCTGCTTCATCAAGCTAAGGTCCTTATCAAGATTTTATTGCAATAGCAAGGATTTAAACCAAGCACAGCAGTTTTATTAAAGAAAGAGAACAAAAGACAAACCAAAGGGTTCCAGTGACAAGTTACTCCAAGCAGAAGTCAGAGATCCAGAACACCATTTCCAATCTGGCAAAGAGATCACTCACAGCACTTGGTCTGTCTGGCCAAGTCTGTGTACTCTTTATCTACCCAGCCAAAAGAAAAAAAAAAAAAAAATTCCTCATAGCAGCTGTTTCTAAAACAAGCACAGAAAAAGCTGGCAACCCCAGCTCATGGCTACAGCATAGCACAATGTTTAAAAGCCTGGTTTGCTAGTTTATTACAAACAGTCCCCTCCCTCCAAACTTCCATTCAGGCAGGGGTTTGTGACCTCTCAAAACATTTACCCCCCCAGAAGCAGTGAAGATACTTAGCTAAGCAGTGGACTGAGAGCCCACAGTGGCACAAAAGACTCAGAGACATTATTTGCACTAGGAAGGGATACATGTCTTCTCCCAGAACAAGCCCAACAGCACTGAGGATACAGTTTAACACTGAGATTTTTATTCTAAACATTCCAAAAGAACAGAGACTTGGCAAGTTCCAGCTTGGAAATTCTCACCCTCAAGTGTCCAAATCACTGGCAGGCAATTAACATTACTGTTTTTATTGCTAAAGCACATACAAGCGCTCTTGAACATCCAAGATTCTCATCAATGCAAGAAAGAGAAAAAGATGCTTGCCCACACTACAGCAATACCTGAGTCTTCCTTCCTTAAGTCACAGACTTAGTCATGTTCCCCACAATCAGACAAGTCATTTTGACTGTCCCAAGTTCAGAAAAATAGAAAAGAAAATACAAGACAAGGGGGGGCGGGGAAGTCAAGGGTACAAGTTAAAGGAGATGCATAAAGACACTTAAAGACCCACACTGGCAAAGCTAAGGCTGCACACAGAATTATTCACATTAGGGTCCTGCCCACACTAGCAGAAATCAAATTCTACTGAGCTTGATTCAATATCAGCATAAAATCACCATAAACCAGAGTGGATTTTAGAACACTAACATGGGCTGAACAGTACCCCTTGAAAGGCTGATATGCATTTACTGACTTCCTTCCTCTCCTTTCAGTTAATGGCAAGACAGACTATTTAGTCAGTGGTCTAAAGCTTTAGCTCACAAGCCAGCAATTTATGCACCCTGGCAGGTGAGAATGACCCACTCAGCCTAAACAAGAAGGAGAAATGCCTCCTGACAGCATTTCTCTGCCCAGTTCTTGTCTGGACAACTCCCAGAATCATTCAGCCATGGCATGTCTAACCTGAACTGACCATATCCCAGACTCCTGGGAGTCAGATCCCCTGACTTCGAATAATCACTTTCCTCCCTTCTCCCCAAGAGGACTTTGGCACAAAGCAGTACATCACCCAAACACTATTTAAGTTCCCAGTGGCTGTGCATGCCTTGGTCAGGGGACTGATTTTTTTTTCCCTCTGCTGCTAATTCCATCTCTTAGGTTCATTTTCTGTCCCTGCCCTGGGCAGGAGTTGCCACAGCAGAAGGATGCCCAAGGAAAATGCATCAGGACAAGTCAGGCACTAGCATGCCTCTGGAGGCAGAGAATTTAAATAAAGAATGAACCTGAAAAAACTACCAGCTTCCAGCACTGTTAAGAAAAATTCACCACAGGGGGCTATCACAGGAGCAAAACACCTTCTGGCCCCACATTCAGGAGGGAGAAAGCAAGCACAAAACTGACCACTGTGCCTAGGAGAAGCTAGTGTCAAAAAGTCAGAAACAACAGAAAAGGCCACATCTGCCCCATCACAATTGATCATCTATGTTCTGTAGAAACAAGCCGGCAGGGAATGCCCATGCTGCCTCCTCTTCAGGGAATTCAAATTCCATATGTTCAGGTAAAAACAAATGGCAAGGTTCTGCCTTCTGTATCATACACATCATCCTCTAAAGTCACAAAATCTGTGCAAGGTGCTGTATATAAAGCTGGGTGGGGAGAAAGCCTCCCCTGTTCCAAATGTTTATCATTAAACACAGTTTTCTACTTCTCTCTTAAAACCCTAAAACTCCACAAGCATTTTTTTCCAAAAAAAAAAATTCAGCTCAAGACAGAAAAGATTGAAAGGACAAACCCCAACTAATTGCCAGCTCTTTCCCACCTTGCTATCATTCCCTGCCATCTCCTGATCAGTGAGATCTGCAGATGAGAGCAGAGCAGAGCTGAACCCAGGGAGGACACATGCTTTAGGAGAGCTCCAAATTCAGCACCCCAACAACCATGCTCAGCCTAAGGAACCTGGTGTGTAACTAAGGGTTCCAAATCCAGCTGTGAAAGGCACAGAAAATCCCTCACTATGACTCATACCAAAGCCTGTCCAACACACTGCCACTGTGCAAAGAAAAGAAGAGGAAGGGACCTGCAGCACATATAATAGCATCAGAGCCCAAAAGTTACAGTGGGGGGCACAGAGAGAGAACAGAGGAAAATCAGGAAAAATCAGACTATGGCCCCAAATCATCCCTGGCTACATGGTACTTAGGGTTTTCTAATTCTATGCTTACATACCTAGTTCTGTAGTTATCAGGTCACATATACAAATGTAGGCATAGTATCCTCTACATTTCAAAATCAATTTTTTTAAACAATTTAGTGATTAAAATGGGACTTTAAAAGATGTTAAAAAGCCCAGGAAGATCCACTCTGTCCCCTCCCATTCTACTTTGAGGTGTTCCCACGCAGCTGATTTTGACAAACACAGGTAACAGCAGGCTTAGTTTTGTTAAACCTGTTAGGTACCAAGGGCAATAAATGTTACAGCCAACTCTCTCAGGTAAGAATGTGCAGCATTAGACAACGTGTGTCCCCACGAGGTGTGAAACAGAACACTTTCACATATATATTGACTCACTCCTGTGTTCTGACACATTCGATGGATCAGCTCTGGCCTCTCACCCCTGTCTCCTCCAGGATGAGCACATGAGAACTCTGGCTCATTCCAGCCTGTCTGGAGCAGCATCCACTAGTCAGTGACTTTCATGACTGTTAAATTTTGTCTTTGGGAAAGAAAATGAGAATCTCCTCTTCTACAGAAGACATAGCATTCTCAAATGATTCAGTATTTTATCGTCTAACATTTCATCTCATTCTGCAGAGTTAGACCTGCCTATTTCCCCTTTTTGTGAGCTGCTTTTCATCTCCCCAAACCAGTTTATTGCCTGTTTCCAGGAGCACTACAGGAAGCACAAATAAATATTTTTTTTAAAAAGCCACAGAAAGCTGAGAGCCATAAGAACAAAACCTCAGTGCAACTGAGAAAAGGCAGGCTTTGTTACTTGCAGTATGTGAGGTAGAACAAGTAATGCAGATAATCTGAAATTAATTAAAGGGAAAGGCGGGTACACTGAATCTGCCACAAAGAGGTGCTGTATAAGCAAACTGAGAATGCTACACTACCAGCAGTGGTGCCTTTTGATTAAAGGAATGGAGTTTCCAGGCAGGATAGCAAAAACCAACAGGAGCACTTTAATTAAGAAAATTAAGGACTCCTCAGTGCTGATGCTGTAGCTGTGATTTAGGTGCCTTGAAAAAGAAACCATTTCTGCTTTGGATCAAGAGATCATGCTATGTGTAAGTTAGCACTGGAAGGACAACTTTGGAATCTTTGGACCAATTTGAATTGAGCTCAACAGGGCATAAAAGGTCACAGAGGTGCAGAATTCCTCTAGGTTGAGCAGAGTGAAAAATCAGGCTCCAAAATAATATCTGGCCCAAACCATAAGGCACCCGGTGTCCACTTTGATAGCTGGCAGGACTCCAGCTGATTGATGCATCAATCACAGCGAGCTCTCCAACACATCTGTAATGCTCAGCCAAGTACACCTTGTGCCACTCTTCACCCCTCCAAACAGGCAGCAGAATGAGGGATGGTAACAGAGATGATAGCAAACACTGAGAGAAGAAAGAGTCCTGGGAGGGCATACAGTTAAGTGATTGCAAACTTCTGCTGCTTAACAAAATGATCGGGCATTTTGCTCATTTCCTGGTCCTTCAGAGAGCAGACAGCTCTTACAGAGCAGATTAAATATTCAACATGGCTACTGCGGCAGGGCCTCAAAATCAGTCAGCAGAAATCATAATCTGGTGGGCTGCCCTGGCCAGATCTTGTTCTGCTCTATTCCATATCCCACACTTTTCTGAAAGCCCTTCAGGTAAAGGCTCAGCCACCAATAAAGTCTGACCACAGACAGCTGAACAATCTCTATTATACCTCTGTGACACCTGATATGGACACTGCGACTGAATGGGGCTTTATCCTGGTGTTGCTCCAATAGTTGCCAAAGTACACCTGAACAAAGATTCTTTCTTCTGAAATACCAGCTGTCTCAAGTAGCATGGCTATCACACTGGTTTGCAATCTCACTGTCTCATAGGCAAACTCTTTTCAGGACAGGTACAAATGTGTTTTTCAGAGCCCAGTAGGCAGGTGTGCATGTCTGCCTGTCCCACCACACAGTGTGAGCACGAGCTGACAGTGCTTCTTCACATGCAGGCTCACCAGTCTTGTGTCTTGCACTGGGGCTTTTGGCCAGACAGAAGCAAAAGCCTGTCCCACTACAAACACAAGGTTTATGCAAGTTCAGAGAGCTGGTGTATCTGTCCACAAGCGCCAAGCCCCAGCCCCGGACACCCATCTGCACTCCCATCCATGCTCCCACTGTAGAGTCGAGAACTAATGATATTTTGTTGGTTGGGAATAAAACTAGAAAGACACTGTGGATGACAGAACAAGGACATTACCCCTCACACACCGGTCTAGCCCTCCACCTGGCAGAAGACTGTCATGAGGAAACCCAACCAGGCCCCACCAAGGGGGCAGAAGGAAAATTCATTTGCCCTGTCTCACTCAGGAGTACTTCACCTGCACCTGGTGTTGGGCAAAGACTTTCCCCTTTGGCTGTGAAGTGGAACATGAAGGGGAAGGCCGCCTTAATAACCACAGAAGCTTACAAGACCCTTGAACTTTACTTTTGCTTCTTTAACTTAAGGCTAACTTTAATGCTTCTACATTATCCAGTGTAAGATTGCACAAACAGGCACCCAAACCTACATGTGCTATTATCCTAGAGTATTCCACACAATACACACATCTCAGAGTCATCTCCCAGTCCCCTGATTAGACAGATGTGATTCCTCTGCTGTCTGCATTTCCAATGAAAGCCCAAATTCATGGCTCCCACGGTCTCATCATGCTAATTCTCATCCAGCTTAAAAGGAGCTGCAATTTGAAATGGCTTGATCTGTCAAGCCAAGCAGGTAAAGGGATTGAAACAGCAGACAATGATGCTAAAACCCTCTGAGACAGAACTTTGCAATGCTTTAACTTGATCAATCCGTTAACGATTTTAGCTGACCATGTTTACTTTTCTACTATTGAGAGCCCTGTTCTTTCCCCTCTTCACCTATTTCTCCTTTCATGCAATCTCTTATTAAAAAAAAAAAATATTTACAGCATCTAAGCTGTAGCAATGAAGTAAGTGCTTTGTTATTAAGCAGCCCATCAATACCAATCATAGCCCAGAATATATCCATCCTTTCCTGCATGCCTCAGTTTTCTCAAAAAAAAGGGAAAAAAGGGAAAAAAAGAGGTTATATCACTGACCTTCCTTTCAATGACCTTTGGAATACACAGCTGAAAGAGGCAGCAAAAGACATTTTTATGTACAGTATATCTACCATTGTGCAAGCACAAAATTGGTAGGATTTGGAAGTGAAGGACAGGAGGACTGGAACAGAGAAATGTCTCCGTATACACAGCCATCCACCCCACTGCCTTATGCAGAAAGATTTCACATTCTAGCTTGCTAACAGAGGCAAATAAGGCCACAGACCAGGCAAATCAGCCTGCACCTCATGGTATTGATCACAGCTGAGAAGGATTTTTCAAACAGGCACCAAATGCAGGGAAAGGCTAACAACCAATAAAAGCCCCCACTCCATCCCCCCTGCACCTATGAGGTCCTAAAGCATTTTGGCAAGAGTGAGATAATCATGTTTTACACATTCTCTTCCACACAACAGCTTTTGCAAATGTCCATCCATTTCAAGCCTCAGTGAGAGCCCTTCATGTGAGTTAACTCCTGCTTACAGATAGGGAATCCAAGACATTTTAGGTGCAATGGCAAGACCACGAACCACAAACACAATCTGCATGCACAGCCTGCTCTCCTCCAGTGCCCAAGGATGCACATCTGAACTCAACCCATACATTCCTCTCTGCCCTGAAAGTCAGCAGGAGCTGTGTACCAAGACTTCTGCTCCATTAATCCCTCACTGGGGTCCTCTACCAAATCCCCAGGAGAGGCTCAACCCATTTCAGGAGCCAACCAGCAGCACCACTGAAGGTGCACCAGCAGTACCCATGTTACAGACTGATGCACTGTCAAAGCAGCCGCTTCCAGCATCCCTGTTCTTCAGCCCATCACTGACCTAAGTGATTTGCAGCTACTCAGTCCTAGTTTTTTTTTTTAAATCCCAAACATACATTTTAGTCCCAAAGGGATCAGCTAGTGCAACCATTTTTCCCAAGAAATGTTTCTTTGTCACACAATGCAGTGGTGCGTAAGAATTCCAATTCTTTCCATTCCTCCACATCCACAAGAAAAGAAAGGATGATCACAAGCCCTAAGATTTGTGCAACACCCTTCAGCTTGGTCAAAAGGAGTGCCAAGTGGCAGGGAGCTGTCAGGGCAACTGCAGATCAGGCACAGGGAGGGAAGTGAAGGAGCCCAGTTCTCCCGCCCTCCCCTGCCGCTGTCGATGGCCCAGGACAGGGAGCAGATGGGCAGGGAGGTGGCTCTGTCAGCAATACCCCGGGGGGAAAACAACGAGGCAGGGTAGCCGAGGAGGCGGAGGGCGCAGCGCTGCTTGCCGGGCCTCAAACACAGCCTGGCCCACAGCAGCAGCACCGCCGGCAGCTGCAGGGCCATTCCGGAGGTTTCACAGGCACGACTCGGGCTGGAGTGGACGGTGCAGAAGAGAGACCCCGGTACAGGGAAAACATTCTTCAGGGAAAAGCCCGGCAGCACAAAGGGAGCCAGCATCAGCTGAACGGGATGGCGGAATGCTGTACCACGGCCGAGTGCCTGGCAGGACTCTTCTCGTCTCTCGCAGAGGGAACCCCAGACAGGGGAGTTTCCCAGAGTCTGTGACTCCAAGCGGGTTTCTATATCCACATTTCAGCAGCCTGTGCCCTCCCAGCACGCAGTCCGGGCTCCAGCAGCGTTCCCTCCTTTCTCAGAGGCCCACGCTCCCTCTAGCGCCCGGCTCCGCTTCCCTCAGGCCGGCAACCCGCGCCCTTCCCTCGGCCTGCGCCCCGGGGACCCATCCACAGCACCGGGCTAATTAAAACCGAAGCTATTTGGGGCACGCAGGCCCTCTGGTGCTCTGCAGAGCTGCCTGCCTGGCGATTATGTCGCATGTTGGAATAAAAAGGGGGAAAAACACCGTGACAGCCTCAGTGTCAGGGCTGTGCCACTCGTTTCAGTGGGAGAGCAATCACGTCTCCGTCAGTGCTGAGAGGGAGGAACAAAAGTGAGATTTGATAACTCAGCATCCATCTTTTCTTACTTTTATTGCATGCTGCGAGTCCACTGGTTATGAAGGCTGGAAATTGACCCTAAAGTTTCTATGGCAGATTATTTATCAAATATGTTTACACCCACACAGCCCCGTTCTACAAACATGCAGCAAATTTTCTTCCAGTTGCCTCAGTCTCTAAAGGCAGGAAAGGAAATACTTCCATGCTCTCCTTTTTGCATGGAGGAAATATTAACAACAATGGTGCAGCTCTCCCTTGATATGAGGAGAAGTTAGGATTTTGGAAATTGTTTACTTTGCATTCCTACACAGAGTTTAAGCAAACCAGGAAGCTCATATGCAAAGGTGTGACTGCAGCAAAGTATAGTCCAGCTAAGGGATATTCCAGCTTAAAATTCCTGTTGGGCTCCACCAACTGTGTCACCAGAGCAGTGTCCAACATGGCTTACAGTGTGAGTCAAACTCCCACAGAGTAACAAACTCTCCCAGCCAAACAAGAGATAGTGAAAGGCTGTGCACAAGAAAGAAAAACACTCATCTGCCCACAGTCCTGTGGCTGTAATTCAGGAAATGTGAAGGGCCCACTGGTGCCCTTGCTGTACTGCTCCATGTTTCCTCACCTCTGTATTCATTTCTCTATCTTACTTTCCACTGCTTTAGGATCCTCCAGGTTGAATTCTCCACTAGAGTAAAATACCCTAAATCAATCCTATATGAATTTAAAGTGAGGATCCAAACAAATACTTTGCTCCTTCGGGGAATTTCTGGAATTATCACATTCAATGCTTCACAAGGAACTTGTCATTTAATTTACTGTCTCAACTGAGGCAGGTTAGATTCAAAACCTTCAAACACAGATTCCCAATGGAAGATAAACTTGACCAGAGCCCAGCCAAACCCAGGCATTAACTGACAGGTCCCCTGCAATGTCCTCAAAGCAGACCCAATGATGAGGCCTGGCCCTCAATTCTGGAATGAATCTGGAATTGTGTGAGAGTGCAGATGTTAGCATGTACTGCTCTCTGTTCTACCCACAGTCATCCAGGGAGCTCAAAGAGCATGATACTACAGTACGACTTGAGTCAATTCTTGACTGTTTGCAAGACTGGTTTTCAGTATTCCTCAGTGCAAGTAACACTGCACTGTGTTGTTAATCTTTGCCCTTAACCTGTGCTTTTCCCATCAGACAACACTGGTCTCCTATGTTTTCTAAAATCCCTACTACATATGCAGCTGTAAATTTGGAAACTCCAGAAAGTTTCATCTTCCTACAGCCTTGCCTTCAAGAAAATACTTGTTTCATCTCACCTCCCTTTTGAGAAAAATCTCTCTTGCCTAACATACATTATCTGCTCAAACCCCTTTTCAAGACTTCATCATCTAATTGGATGAACTTTTTCCATTATGAAAAAAATAATTAAAGAATCACACAGCTGTTTCTATTTGCATTTAATCCACTTTGAAAGCTTAGCCACGAGTCCTAGGGCATCATCCCTGATCTGAGTCTGAGTACTGAGGTCTGAAAAGAAACTGCTGATAGGCACCTCAGACAGGAGCAGTTCTCTTACTGAGCTTGGAACTACAAGAACATCAACAGTTTGCTGTGCCAGGCAGGGAAACGGCCCAGGGAACCTGCCAGTTTCCTGGGATCCACAAACAGTACCCAGGTCCAAACATCAAATTGACTTTGCAATGAAACTAGTCTGGAGAGAAACAACACAAAATTTATTTCCAGATGCCTTCTCCCTGGTCTACTAACTCAACACAACCACAAAAGTAGTTGCCACACTGGTTTCATTTTTACTTCCAATCTATTTAAACATTAATTAAAAATGGATTGGCAAAGTACTGGAGAAGGACTTTAGTAGCAAGCTACATTAATAAAGGTAGAGGAAAGCAGAAATGCATAAAGACATTTTGCCAGAGTTGGCCTACCTTCAATGGCAACAAGACCATAGCATACTCAAAAGCTATTTGAGAACAAAACAGTCTAGAATAGAAATTAAAATATCTGCCAAAGGCAGCACAATTAATGTGGTTGCTCTCTCACCATTTTTGCATTCTAGGAGTAAACATTTTAGACTGAAATCCAGCTGGACTTTTGAAGCAGTTACCCGTGGGTGACAACTAAATGCAGCTTTGCCTGCCTAAAAATTTCCTTTCCTCCCTTCCAAGCATAGCAGTCTATTTGGAATTGCAAATATTGCCCATCACACACCGCATTGCAAGGCATCTTAATGAAAAACTACCTGGCACAGAGTGATCCCATTGGCCTCCCTAGCTTGTAATGCTCCATGGGAGTGAGTAATGTTTCAGCATCCAACCACCAGTACATTAGCAGATCACACCAGAACCCTGCCAAAAGCATTCAGAGGAATCATTCCCGGAAGACAGGCTTCACTGGGAGAACTTGCACAACCTGCTTGTCACTGCCAGCCCCCAGAGCTTGACAGGGCAAAGAAAAAGGATCAGTGGTAGCAGGAGGTAAAGAAAACCCATCCAGACCAGAGTGGTTCCCAACAGATCATCATCTTTACACGAGTCTTGAAAATCTCCAAAGACCTTCTGGTACCTTGCTGCAGCACTTCCTTTGAGAAGAAACTTTTCCTCATGTCCTGATGTCCAGTATGACATATGTTGTGGCTGTTAACACATATTAATCCCTCTTCAACCAAAAAGATAAGCTGCATCTTCTAACTCAACTTCTAATGTCTGTAAGCTACTGCAGCATTATTAGCCTCCTCTTTATTACCTTGTCCCAAAGGCATCTCATATTTCAAGTCTTGGAGTGAATCTTGAAACCACATTAACTCTGGAAATGACAGTCACAGGCTGACTGGACAAAACAGTGCAGCACGGCTGCCAAGACAAAGCCAGCCCCCAGTTCAGGGTCTCACCAGCTCTCATCCTGCCTTTCCCAAATTTCAGGGCCTGGATCATGCTGTAAGCATCCATGCAATTGCATGGTTTGCACAAGCAGCAGCTGCATCATTGTAGCACACCAGACTTCCACTGGTTTGTCTTCTGCACCGTTCCACTAAATGAGATTAAAAAATTGCATTGCTGACATTTTTCATGTAGTATGAAAAATCCAGTCCCTAGGATCATAGAGGAACTTGTCCTGGCTGCAGCAACCTGCAATACACACATGCCTTAGACAAATGCCCTCTCCTGCTCTTACTGGGGCATTATAGTGAATTTCTCATCTTTAGTCCAGAAGTTTGGGAGAATTTATGCCAGAATTTGGGAGATGTCCCTGTCCATGACAATGGGGATTGGAACTAGATCATCTTTAAGATTCCTTCCAACACTTAATATTCAGTGATTCTGTGGAGTTTGCCTCTGGTTACTAAAAAAGGCAAAGGCAAATATACATGGGATATCTAAAGCATGCAGTGATCATAGTTGCAGCATCTCCACAGATAGGGGATTGAAAATGTCTTCCAGAGAAAGTTAGAAATGTGCGTCTTTTCTTCTCATATTGAAAAAAAACAATGCTAGCCACAATGCCACAGAATTTGTGGTAATTCCATCACCGAAAAAGCATGGACAAAATTAAATACTTTCTATAACAGCTACATTCATCAGAGGGACAACTCTTAAACGTAACAAAAACAGTTCCCATTTCCCATTCCACCAGTGATCATACCAGGAGAGCAATCCTAGTAAGTGTGTTGTATTCACTGTAGCTTCTTGGAATCTCTTGGAAAACCTACTACCAAGAAACGAGACAGTGAGATTTAAAACTCTAAGAGTATTAAAGGTGCTGATACCTTTTTTTGCACGTCCTTATCCTAGAAATCAGGGAGAGAGGAAGGAGGAAAAGATCATATGAGGAATCAAATCATCTTCACAAGAAGGTTGGAAAGAGCATCTGATGAGCAGAAGATGGAAAAATTTCATGCCCTAACATAAACATCTAGAGAGGGAAAACAAGTGTAGACTCAAAACTGCTCACTGAATTTGTACACAGCATATGTGTTCAGAGAGAAATGGTTTTGGAAAAAGATTGGCTTGCAGATCTTTTGGGAATAACAGTATTTTTCACTAAAAATTCTCCTTTCCTTAGAAAAGCCTTGCAAGAAAACATTTTATCTGATCTCTCCAAGGTCCCTCAAGAGCTTCATGACCTTGCTCAATAAATGCTTCTATTAGGGCAGATTGGTACTTGAAGCCCAAATAAAAGTCTGCTTTTTCCAATATCAGACCCACTGAATTAAACCAAGTGCCCCCATAAGAACATAGAGAACACAAACCTCACTTCTACACAGACTAGCATTTTTGTATTTTCCTAACGATTTTCACTTCAAGATCCTCAGGTATTGTACAAAGCAGAAATGAATTCTGCTCCACACCACCACTTTGTGGTAGCTAAGAAGTACTATCCTCGTTTAACATGGAAGAGGAGATCCAGAGAGGTTAATTGTCTTTCCTAAGGTCACAGAAAAAGCCTGTGGGCAGGACAAAGCAGAGAACCCAAATTCCCTGATCTCACCAGCTTTTTGCCTCTATCATAATCCTGACCTCACTAGCTGCAAATACAGAAAACAAAAGTTTGTTGCCTGGAAGGGATTATGTTTTAGTAAGTTAAATTGTGATTTCAGGAACGTGTGAGAAAAGGGAGATAGGAGATTCACAGACACTTGCTTTTAAAATAACAATAATTAAGAAGAAGAGGGTTTTAGCATTCTAGGTAACAAAACATCCAGCAGCTGCAAAGACCTCCCTTTTGTGGAGTGTCTGCAGATCTTCTTTGCAAATCCATTCAGTTTTTAGGAATACCCCACCACTAATGCACAAAACTTGACTGATCATGTTTTTAATCATACATAAGTGACAAAAACTGAGGTTTTGAAGTCTGTTCAAGTAACAGAATTAGTAAAAGCAAGCTGTTTGCCTCTTTACTGCTTTGGGAGCCTGAATGAAATAACATACAGACACATCCTACCTACTCTGCTAGGTCAACTGGCATCATCATGACATGAGTTATTATCTATTGTCCATTTCCAACACACCTTCTTGCTGCTTTACATCTCCTGGGACCTAAGAAAATTTATGCTTTGTGATGAGGGCCTGGGGACCAATGTGGCTGGCAAAAGAAGCCACACTCTTTGTCTGAGTGACCTTGGGCAAATTGCTTCATGTTCCTGTGCCATGGGCACATCAACAGTAGAATTAAGTAAAAATTGAGCTGCAGCAGAAAAACAGACATTGGATTCAGCCTTATCTGTTAATTAATGAAGGAACCCATGTTCAGCATATAACTTTCTCTCTACACAGTTTAAAAAAAAATCCAGTTAATTACTAAATGCAGTATGTTTTCTGCAAAAGACAGGAGAGAAAAAGTCTCAGAATGCTAGACCTCATTTTAAGAAAATCACAAAAAGATAACATTAGAATTTATTATCATTCTTGCTTCTCTTTCCTACAAACACCACTCTGGCAATAAACACTAGTCTTTTGCTTTAGCTTGTGTTTTCGAGTTGGAAGCTTTCAATGCATAGTATCCTGAGGTGCAAAATCCTAATGGCATGCCATGAACAATCAAGATATTTTCTTTCTCAGTCACTTAAAGAATAAGGAATCTAGTTATTTAAATACCATGTTTCTGTGAAAGAAACAGAGGAAAGTGAATTTTGTGAAAATCACTTTCTGAGCTGTGCTTTAGAAAAAAATAACCTTTCTTTCCCCTGCAAATGCCTACAGAATGAGTTTTCATTGGTACTTTAAGCAGAAATACTCAAAATTATTGGAAATCCGTGCTGGGAAGGCATGGGGGAGGCATTTAAGCTTCTTTTACAGAACACCCCTTGATTCAGCGTCAAAATGAAACAAAAGAGAGGGCATATACATTGTTTTCTCCAGTACATGGCATGTTATGTTAAAAATAAATAGTCCTAGAGACAAGTGTAGTGCTGAAATATACCATCCAGCTGTTTTCTCTTCAATGTTTGCTTTCATCTTTAATGAGAGTGAAATTCATGTCTGGCAAATACAACTGCCTTTAAAATTTGGTTAAAACAAAGTAACATCTACATTGCTGTCAGAATTATTGCCTAAGTAGCAATAAATAGACGAAAAAATTCAAGTAAAAAAATATAGTTGAATTGCACATTAGAACCTATAGCTGATGCACAGATAGAGACACAGCTAAGTAGGTAGACAATTTGCTTTTTCATGGCTAGTAAGTTCCATGAAGAATGTATCTGAAAATGCAGCCAATCTGCTTTATGCTGTTAATTGCTTTATATTCATTTCCAATAGTGGCAAAACAATAAAGAGGCATTCTCAAGGCAGCAAAAAGCTATAATAATCAGAATAATGGGAATATTGTCATCAGACATAAAGGTTTCCCAGAGTCCTTTAAATTACATCTTTTCCCAGACTACAGGAGAGTAGAAATGGCATTTCTAATACGAACTCAAAAGAAACTTCAAGTTTTGTCCACAGCCACCTGCCGGGCATTGCAGAGTGGGTGTGAGGGAGGGTCCTGCACTATCACGGCACAACGTGTGGGCTTTTGGGACATGCCCTCTACACACGCACACAGTCCCACAGGCTTTCAGGGACACCTCGGAGACTCGTTATTATTGACTTCAGGAAATTGGCGTGAGATGCCACGGATTTTATACAAACTTTCCACTCTGCTTGCACTGCGTGGCTCTCCTCAAAGCTCCTTGACGTGCTGTGGTACTTTCCATCCTTAATGAATTAATGGGATCTCTCTTGTCTCCAGCACTCCCAGCGGGGCACTGGAGGGCTTTTCCACTAGCCCTGCGCATCATACATCCCAGGCAGGGAGGCAGCGAAGCGTGCCACGGTGTTTATTACATTCGGAGACACTGAGAGTGGGGATCCCCAGGGGAGCGGCACACGGGACACGCTGGAGCGCAGAGGAGAGCGCTGGGGCCAGCCCGGCGCTCCGGGGCCCTGCCCGGGGATCGCGGCTCTACCTCCGGGGGCGGGGGTAGAACCGTGCTCCCACTCGCCTTCACCTTTGCCCAGGAAAACTTTTCTCCTGCGGCCATCGCTCCGTCTCCCACTCCCGCTGGCGATAAGGGCCCTGTGCTCACCCAGCGCCCTTCTCCTCCCCGCAGCCCCGGCCGCAGCGGCAGGCTCAGCCCCGTCCCGCCACTGTCCCGGCTCCCTCCCCGTCAAGCGCCGCCGGAACGGACTGGGTCGGGTCGGATCGGGTGTGCGGGGCGGTACTCACGCTGCTGTTGTGTCCGGACCAGTGCACCATGGCTTGGTTGTGCGCCGCATCCCCGGTGAGCGCGAAGGTGGTGCTGCTCAGCCTCGGCTCCTCGGCCCCTCGCGGCCGCGCCGCTCTCCCATCCTCCGGGGGCCCGCGGGGCTGAGCGCGGCCGCCGCGCTGCCCCTCGGCCGCGGGCACCCCCCGGACGCCGCCGGCCGGCAGCGCCCGGCGCCCCTCGGTGCTCCGGCGGGTCCGCGGCGCCGCCGGGCCCCGGCTCCCGGGCGCGCCGCCTCCCGCCCCCGCCGCTCGGAGCGCCGCTCCCCGCGGCCCCGCTTGGCCCCCCGGCTCCGCGCCCGGCACCGGCTCCGCGGCGGCCGCCGCCCCGACCGAGCCCCGCGCTCGGCCGCCCGGCCAGCTCCGTAATCCTCGCGGCGGCGGCGGCGGCTGTCGCTGCTCCTGCCTAAGGCGAGACGAGGAGGACGGCCAGGAGGGCGATGGAGATGAGCAGGATCTGCAAGTTATTTCGGCGCCGGTGCAACACCAAGAGAGAAGTAAAAACCATGTCCAGGCGAGAAAAATGGTGTGGCAGGTCGGAAAGCAGTTGGTCCCCTTCTCCATGCCTTTGCGGAGCGAGTCGGGGGGCTTCCAGAGGGAGGGGGAATGAGGCTCTGCGTTCAGGGCTTTTTTTTTTTTTTTTTTTTAGGAAGAAAGGGGCCGGATTCTAATTATAATATTTATTATTTGCAAAAGGCGCCTCTTTCTCTGGCTCTTCTTCTTTCTCTTCTTCGCTTTTCTCTTGACTCTTTCTCAGCCTCTGAGACGATGACCAGGAAAAAAAAAAAAAAAAAAAGAAGGGGGGGAAAGGAAAAAAACTCTCCCCGGTAGTTGGATTCTGTTCCTTACTGTTGCTGGATTTTTTTTTTTTTTTCAAAAGTGCTTTTCAGTGAAACTGTTCACGTTCAAGGATTTGATCAAGTGAGAGGGTACCACCACACGGGGGGAGGAGCCCCGAGCCTTGCCAAGCCGCCGCCGCCGCTGAAATACACCGCCGAGTCACCCGCCGCGCCGCGCCGCACCGCCGGGGGCCGGGAGCAGGGCCGGGGGCGGGAGCGGGACACCGCGCTGCACCGAATCAGCTGGAGCATCACCCAGCCTTTTCTCCTGATTTGGTATGTGTGCTCCTGGCCGAGAGAAAGCAGCCGTCATTCCCCGCTTCTCCTGATGTATATGTACATAGACTCGTGTTTACGGCGGTGTGGGTGCTCCTCGCCCTGTGTGTGTGCGTGCACATGTACGCACAAAGGCTGGATGCCAGCCACGGGTACGGGGGCACGAGGGAACGCAGCTGGGATGAGCGGCTCTTGGGTGCCTCCCGTGTGTAAGAGGGCACCCACGGACCCGACCATCCAGCAGCATCCCTCCAGAGCCGGCTCCGTGCGTGTGGATGTGCCCGTCCCAAGCGCAGCCTCCCGGCCGCGGGAACTCACGCGTGTGCGTGGGAATCCCAGCAACCTTGCCACCGTCCAGCAAAGGAGACTAGCAGGATCTGTGTGGGGCCAATAACGAAGAGAGGGCAGTGTCTGCAGGCATCTCCCTGCAGCAGCATCTCGGGACTGTGTCGGGAGAAGGAGCGAGAGGAATGTATTTCTTTAGGTCACGGCAGCGCAGCGCTCCCGCTCCCACCGCACGGATGCATTCCCCCTGGCCAGGACACCTGTTTTCTGCTGGCAAAGCTCAAGAAGCCTTTGCAGCTTCAGCCCCCTGACAAGGTGCGAGTAATGGCAGGCTGTGAATGGGAGACGGAGGCTGCTGCTGCTGCTGCCGCCTCCCGCGGCTGCGGGGCGTCCCTATGGGTCACCCTTGTCATCGTCATCTGTGCCCGTACCACATCCCTCCGGACCGATTCATTGCAGCAACACGTCGGCACTTTCTCTTCGGATCAAACCCACGCTCGACCTTCTCCCGTTCTCCTCCTCCCTTTGAAAAGTGTCGATAATTAGCGATTTTTTAATCGTCCCACCCTCCTACTTCCCGCATCAGCCATTCTTTGCCGTCCAAAGACGGATCCACCAACTACACGGCTCTCCCCGCGGTCTCACCCCTCCCCATCGCCAGGACCGGTGCGGGGGCGGCTCAACACTTTCTCCCGCCTATCGCGAGTCTCCCAGCCCGGCAGGGAGCGGGGGACAGAGGGAGGACCGGAGCTGGCACTGCCCGCACTGGGGAGCGGGGTGGTTTCTGGCCAGCTGTTGCCCGGCTCTTGGTCAGGGTCTGCTGCAGAGCGCCCGGCTCGGCTGGGGGGTCCGTGCAGCCCGGCTCCCGCGGGGAGCGAGGAGAGAGCCGGAGGAGGGAAGAGGGGCTACACGCAGCGCTGCCCGTTGCAAACGGGGGAAGCGGTCAATAAAGGGCTGTCCTGCAGGAGTGGGAAGAGGGGTCGGGTGGTAGCCGGTGCGCACAGAACAGCGCTGATAGCCTCGGGAAGGCGGCGGGGGTCCTACCCACAGACGTGGCCCCTTATTAGCCTCAATTCCCAACGCAGAGAGAGAAAGTGGGAGGCGGGGGTAGGGGAAGCGAATCACCCACTCCCAACGCAACGGATGGTATTCCTGGCTTGGAATCGGCTCCTTTTGTACTGTGCTGCCAAAATGTTTAAGATGACATTTTATTTGTGTGGGAGCAGTGACGTGGGCCCAAGCCAGAGCTGATCCACAAAACCTCAGGCACGGGGATTTCACAAATTGCACACACTCGTGGCCCGTGCTGCCCTGCTTGCACAGGGACACACCAGCCCTAAGACTGCACTGTTGCTGCTGGTTGTTGGCAACCACCAGGGTCTGGGGAACAGGAAGGACCCCACTGCCCCCCAAATTCGACTGCTGCAGGAATAGAGTCCCCAGGTGTGTGGCAGTAGCAGCACACATGCCACCCCAGTGTCTTGCCATTGCTGTGCACTGTGAGGAGAGGCACTGTACACCTAATGCCATCCTCTAGCAGTGAGATGGCAGCTGTAACAGACAGAACTTGTTCTTCAATTATAATCAAAGTTTCTGCAGTCCCTCTGGACCCAGCAGCAGCTCCCTGCTGCTCCTGAAGCACATCCAGAATCCCAGACACCACATAGTAAAAGCTACTGTGGTGCTAGCAATTGCCACTACTTAGCCAGTCCCCCACAATGCAGTCCACCCAGTCCTTTTTATCTTCTCAGCCTTGCTGGACACTGCTTACGACCTAGTCCTTGTCCAGATCCTGATAAGTCTCTCCTTTGTGCAGGAACATCCTTGGCCAAAGCCCACCCCAGACCAAGACAGGACCTGTGGGCACATCTAATTTCACAAATCCTGCTAGCACAAAGCATGTATTTGTGTCCACCACATTACTCTTTGTCACAACAAGAGCCCAGATGTGCTGGACATGGCACAGAATGTGATGGTGAACACTTGCATGCAGCCTGACACTTTATTTAGGACAGTACTTTCACCATTCCAATAGCAGGTGTTTTCTACCCTGCAGACTGAAGAGCCATTCCTTGTAATTGCCTCTGGTAGTGTCATCCTCACTTGCCCCACTCGGGGATAGTCCAGCCATTCAGTGCCAACTGTCTCAGTGAGATTACCCCAAGCCCTAATTTCTCAGACAGACACCCACAGGAAGCTCTGGTCTTTCTGAAGCAAATTCTAAAATTCCTTCATTAGTGCCTGCTTATTGCTGTTAGATAACAGGATGCACAGCTGGGGGTGTCCCACTGATGATGTGGGACTGCGGACTAGAATCTCCCCGCTCTGCCTCAGCAGTGCCAAAGAGAGGCAGCAGCCGTGCTCTCGAGTATCTTTCCTTTCTGTAGAAAACAAAGGTAATGTGAGCAACACCCCCATCTCCTGCACGATTCGCGAACTGCGTGCCCATCGCCAGCACACAGAGAAGGGGGCTTTTCCAGTTTGTACCATCCCTGTTGCAGGAATAACAGATTTGCTTCATAACCTGGCCTCTTGCATGACAGGGTGACAGTGAGGATGTCATCTGACAACCCCAGATTTGCACAGTCTATATCCAAGAATAGAAATAGAATAGTTCAACGCAGTATCCATTACAGGCTGTTTTAATCCGTGATCTAATCCATTATGATCTGCTTTAATCCCCACCCAGCTGCAAACATCCATTCAAAGAAGCAGGGGTCGGTGTTATATTCTGTTGGACCATGTTGAGTTTTAATTGATGTAGAGAAAACCATATGCCCTAACACCAGGCAATGCAGAGGATTTCTAAGTAAGTAAGTAAATGTTCCGGAAGGCAAATTGTGGCACAAATACAAAGTAGCAGAACATGCCTATAACCGAGGGGGAGCTGAGTTCAGTTAAGGAGAGAAAAGCAATTGGGGGAGTTATGTTTGTTTGGAGGGGGTGATTTGGATGGAAGAAGACTAATGACACTATCTAAAGAAAGAAACAAATAGAGCCTGGCAATTGCCAAAGCCTTCAAAAGCAGCATTGATTACTTGGGTTTTTCTTTTTTTCTTCTTTCCTATTCTGTGACTTTCATGTGGGAAAAAAATAATTACGAAATGTTAAATTCTATCACACATATCAATAACTTCATCATCATGAAGCCTCTGCTGTTGATTGTAGACCTGCTCCTCAGTACCTCAACCCTTCTGTTTTACCTGGCTCTGCCTATCAGTGCTCCATATCCCTCTCCTCCTGCAGGACTGCACACACCCAAAGCATGTCTCCCAGTCACTATCCCCCCCAGGAAATTTCTGAGTGGGAGCTGGAACATGAAGGAAAGGAAGAAGCATTAATAATAAGAGGAAAATTTAGAGGGGGGGGAAAGAAATTAATGTCCCAGCTACACTGCACTCTTTTCACACACTCATATCCTCCCCTGAAGGTCTCCTGCACTACTCAAGCTCTCCCAAGGGAGGAAATCCCACACATACTAAAATAAAAATCAATGCTTGCTCCAGTTAACTTTAACCTATTTATTATGTGTGAGACCAGTCACTGGAAAACAAAGCAGCTTTGTGATAATGCTGTCTTGTTTACTAAGGAAAAGCCTGAATCTGCCTAAACAAAAATCATTAAAAGCTGAAGAATCCCTGCACCTTCTGACAAAACATCACCTGCAGGCAGGGCCTCCACCATTTTTGCTGGTAGAGTACTGCCCCCTTAGTGGGACAGATTTTCTCTGAGCACAGACAGCCAGGGTGTGCAGCAGACAGTCTGACTGAAGTACAGCAGGCCCGTGGCACTGACAGACTTGCTGCGAAGCTCCTGCACAGGAGCTGCAGAAAACTCTGCAGATGCTGCAAGATGGAGTCTGGTTTCTGCACTGAATGATGAAGTGGGAGTCCAGCAGCCCAGCACAGCAGCCAGAAATACAGGTATCACATAGTAGCACACCAGGGGAGGTGTTTTACACAGCCTGAAGCAAGGGACAGTGGCAGGACACTTGATCTCAGCTAATCTTGGAATGGGGTCCTCACAAAGTGGATCCCCTCACTGCATCACAGCACCAGTCTCTTTGAGCAATGCCACTGAAAGTCCCCAGAGCAGGAGAGGGAGCCACAGGTCATGCTGGGAGTGCAACAGGTAGAGGCTTAGCAGAGTGAAGAAACCCTTTTGAGAATCTCACCTCAGGCTCCCCAGCATGAGCAGACATCATGTCAGGTTTGGTGACCAACTTGACTGCATCCCTCCTTTTGATTTTATCTATCTGAACACCGTATCTGTGGGAGACAGAAGAGCCCCTTTTCTTCAGGGATGCTCAGACAGCTGCACTCTCTTCACCCATTGATAAGGCTGCCCAAAAGGTGCACAACCTGCACAGTGCAGGTAAGAGACTTGGCAAGACACAGAGCAGGCAGGGATGTTTTCAATTTTCTGGAGAAATTCAGCAGGTCTTGAATCATGTTTCTAGTTAATGTTGGGCTTTATTGTTCATCTTAAAGCCAAGATAAGAAAATCCCCTTCTGCTTATAATCAGCATCATCAGGAATGCCAAAGAGCTTATCAGAATGGAATGAGTGCACAGATTTGCAGCATATACAAAGATAAATTGTGCAGCACACAAGTTCATAGTCTTGAATTCACTGTACATTGAAGGTTCCATATATTTTTATCTTAGAGATTCCAGTCAGAAATATAGGATCCCCCATCTTCCAGATTTCAAATCATTTAGTACCACAGTGAGATACTGGACTTTCAGAAGTATTTGCCAAGTTTTTGAAAATATGCTCCTTAGCATTACTTAGAGAGCTCTGGTTCAAGCATTTAAACTTTAAGCCCCTCTTTGTCTTCTGAATTCAATGAGCTCATCTAAAACCTGTGTCCAGCTATGCCACATATTATGAAGAGAGGACAAATAATGGCTTTAGATGTTACAATATCTAAGAATACTCTATGAGTACTGAGATACCCCATTTGGAAAAAAGCTGATTAAATTGAGAAATATGGCTACTGTTCATTAGATCATTGATTCAAAAAGACTAAATGACCCTCGTTTCCCTTCCTATCCCAAGGTATGTCTCAGTCTTGCATGTTGCCTGAAGAAAAGGTATCTTCCCTACTGTTAGAAATGTTGGGCACCTGTCATCAGCTTTTCATTTCTGGTTGTTAATGAAGCCTCATGCCTAAGAGGGTTTAGGATTGGCTTTACAGCCACCAAAAGGGAGAGCACAAATACTGCCTTGCTGTGCAAAGACAGTCTTTGTGAACAAGCCTCCCCTATGCTTGTTCCATTCCTGCAGAAACAAGACAGAAAAATTACAAAGTGCCTTTCCCACTGCACAGAGCACACACTGGGAGACTGAGGCTGATGTGGTCAGTGACACAGCAATGGTTCTCTCTCTCTAAGACTGTGTTCCCTCCCCAGTTACCTTTTTCTGGTTTTTATCTCCTTCCAGACAAATCTTTCCTTCTTCCACTCTTCCCTTTCTCTAAGTTTGAGATAGACTTAGAAGGGGAAGGAGCTGGTATTGTTTCTCCTCTATTCAAGCTAAAATAATTTCTCTCTGTGTGAATGCACAAAGGAAGAATTTTCTTAGCAAGCTAGAGAGAAACAAGTCTGGCAGCAACCCCAGCTTTGATGGTGGGACTTCACAAGAGGATGTTGAACCTGCAACAGCTTGGTGCTCTTTTCTCTTCCACAACAAACACCACCTTTTAAGATTCTCACCTATGGCTATTTTCTTCTCTTCTTTTAAGAAGAATCCCAAACAAGAGAGAAATTGAACTACAGCACTGAGGAAAGACTTTATACTAGTCAACATGAAGGGAAGGTTGTATACTTAGCACAGAAGAAACAAATCAAGAAGGAAATAAAGAAAAATAGCACAAAACTACACCAGTAGGTAGCTGGCTGTAGGCAGGTGTTTCTTACCAAGCCAGTCCTGGCAGTCCCCAGATATCCTGTGCACTGAATCAGCAATAACTAACTCCTAAAGGAGTCAGGTTAAATCAAGTATCATGTAAACAGAGATTGAAACATTCTGAAGGGGCGAGTCTCAGGATAATGTGTGCTCCCAGCACCTCTAAGACATGAAGTAGGAGAGAATTAAGTGGCAGCTTTTACAGCTTTTGCTAGACTGTCTTGGCCAATAGCTTCAACTCACAGGGGACCAAGTGAAGTTTCACACCACCAAAGGAAATTAGGAAAGGTAACACCAACTCCACAAAGAGAATAATTCACACACTGTAATGAATTCTGGCCGGCAAAGGCCAGGTATCACAGCTCTGTGATAAAAATGCCAATTACTAAATTAACAAAAATTTAAACTTTAGCAATGCCTAGAGTTCCTGTTAGGCTCCAGGTAAAGGCCTGCAAATGCAGCAAGGAGACAATCCCCTCTCTGAAGTTTAGGTTATGACTTGAAAGCAGGGAACTTGTGTGTTGTTTTCAAGACAGATTGATAAATGATCAGTTAAGGAGATTGATCTTCACAAAATAAAAATGTACTGGGGCAAATCAGGAGTTCATCTTGGAAAGGAGGAGGAAAAACCTGCACAGGGAATTATTGCAGTGCAAAACATGTCACAGGCAAAAGGTGGAGAGGCCAAAAATGTGAAAGGTTTGGTAAGGTTCAAAGGAACCTCTTACCTTGAAAGACCATGTGACCACAACATTTGTTACTCCAGTAGAGTGTATTTATTCTGTGTTCTACCTTGTAATTTAACAGCTTCCTTCTTTTGTTGGTTGTTTGAATCAATTCCTTAGCTTTGTTGCAGATGTCCAGGTTCCAGTGCAGCACTGTAGGGACCACCCTTGTCTTTTCTCCTCTTTCTGAATCTGCCCAACACTTGGCAATTTCAGAGGCACTCCCAAGCAGAGGAGCAATCTCAAAAGGGTTAAAATTCAGGGACACAAATGAAAATGCAATTAATAAGTCTGCTACATAAAAGATCCTGATGCTCATGATGCAATCTGCAAGGGGTGAACATTTTTCCTTGGGCTTCCTCTGCTCCACGGCTGCGATAACGCGCGGCAATATCGTTAGCATTGATTTGCCGCAAGGTGCGTGTTCTACATCTGCAGGCTACCAGGGGAAATGGAGGGAGGCTCTCTCCTTGAAAGGCTGCAATTACTTAATTATCCAAGGAAAATGACATGCAGATTTAACAGCACAGGGAAGGGTTAGGACTCACTTCCCCCATTCCCAAAGAATACAGAACAACGCTTCTCTGCTACATGATCTCCATGCAAAGCTAGCACTCCTGGTTTGGTATTATTAATTACCCAGCTCCTATTCACTGGAATTCAGAGGTGTTGATACTTTGCATCACCCCCCAGCTATGCTTGCAATTCATAAATCATACTGAGAGGACTTGCCAGGAGAGGAGAGGAAATACAAAAGAAACTTGCAAGCATCTCTGAATAGGCAGCTGCTGCTGCTCAAAGAGGCTGCATCCTCTGCACAGAGTCAGATGTAAACCAAGATTAGTGCTACAAGACAGCAAGAGACATGCCAAAAGTGGGCAGGCAAAACAAAGACACAATGCATTCAGACAGAAAAGGTAACGGAAAGCAGATGGCCCTGTGGATTAACCTCTCATCTTCACATTCACAGATTAGATCAGATCAGATGGTCTGATAAAAGCTCAAAGGCTCTTTAATGATTATTAATTTGGAATGGGTTGACTGTAGTCTAAAGAGAGAGAGGTGGCAGTTCTAGTGGTGAAACCAGCACTGATTTCCCTTCCCCTGGAATTTAAAACTTCTTTCCCAGTTTTCCATTTGCAAAATAGATCTGAAATTGCCTTACTCTATCAAAGGCAAAGTTCTGAACAGGGTTTTGGCCATCCCACACCTCCAACCTCTTTATACAGATATACATTCCACAGGAAGTGTCCTCTCTCCTGCTCATCACAGTGGCTGTGCTGAAACTATTGTGTCCTTTTCAAGGAACTGAGAAAGGTAAGTTTGATACCCAAGGGATTTCTCCCTTAGGCCAGTTAAGAGACTCATGACAACACCTTGTTATTGACCCCACTCAGTTGCCCTCTGCTGGCACCAGAACAACATGGAATCAGATGTGAATGAAAAAAAAAACAGGTGGGGAGCATCTGGACCAGATTTATCCCTCTCTGTGAATGCTCTCCATTCACAGGGTTGCTTTTTCCTCCTCTTTTCAAAAATCATTTCCAAGTTACAAGCGGTTGGTCCTTGAAAGCAGAAAGGTTTGTTGGAAAGGAATGGCAGCTTCTCGTAGGGCTCACAAGGTACCTCAAGAAAAATTAGAAACTTTAAGGCACACAAGGCCTTCATTTGGCCACACAGCCTCTCAAGTTCAGTTTTCTTATTTTGAGGGAAGGAAAGAATCCCCTTCTTTCCTTCTTTCTGCATTTTGCAGTTTAACCCAGAGAAACTAAAGATTTTAGGTTGCTTTGTTCTTTTTCTATTGTGGAGTGCGTGTGTTTTCCCTTTCCTCACACTGCACCTTTTCAATACTTTTTCAGCCCTGGAAGCTTGACAATGTGGCAAAAGAAACAATGAAAGTAACACAGAAATAGAAATATAAATCAGCTGGAAGTTATAAATGGCAGTATTCTATAATATAATTAAGGGGAAAGGGGGCAAAACAGAGTTAAAATACCATCTTCAAAGGCCATTGGTATGAAATTCTGAAATACTGAGATTTCTGGTCTCAGTGAAAACCACAGAAAAGAGAGATAAAAAAAATCACAAATATCTTAACAGAGGTAATATTCTCTTTAAATGTTTAAATTTTTCTTAAAAGATTTTTTAAACAAAAAATTTTATTAAATGAAACCCCGAATCATTGAGTAAATTTTAGAAATAGCAGGTTTAGCCTGACACTTTGCTTTCCACAAGTGGATTTCTCATTACTACCATAATAGCATTTTTATGTTACAATTAACTTTTCTCCTCCCAGCCTGAAGAGAATATTTCTTATTCTTCCTGCTAGACTTTCCTCCATATTCTCTTTATCACTACATTGCCAGCACAGGAGATTCAGAAGTACTTTAAGCAGGCAACTAAAGAGCTTTTCCTGCTTAGGTCTGTCATTGAGGCCCACCTTTATCACACAAGTAGACACAGGAGGGAGCTCAAGCAACCCCATTCACACTGAGGTTACGTGTCTTCCTGCAGCAGCTGAAGTGATTTTATACCTCTGATTCTCAAATCGGGGTTTCTTTAGGTCTTGGACATAGATCTCCACACCTGCCAGAACAGAAATCTCTTTTTTTTTAGAAAGCAAAACAACTGATATGTGCTTCCTGCATACCAGAAAAAGAAAAATGTAGCAGTGTTGGCTGAGCTGAGACCAGAGGGATGAAATCTTTGCTCACCAGATTTGGCAGTTGCAGATGTGGCTGCACACACACCTGCAATGTAACACTGCTCTTAGTACTGCTGGCTGAACCCTTAGCTGCCTTTTCAGTTTGCTCTTGCTTGTCTACTTCTTTCCCCTTGCTAGACCTCACAATGAAAACCCTAGGAGTTTCTCTTCTTTAACCTCCTCCTATTCTGCCTAAGCAAAAGACATCTCCTGGGGAACAGGGAGCAGAAATTCCTTCTCTTCAGAGGATTTTTTATTTGTGCAGCCACCAAGGCAAATCTCTTCAAAGTAATGTTCATTTACCCTTTATATTCCTTTCTACAACAGATTTCCTCCCCCTTATTCTGTCTCCCTTTCCCATTGCCCTTAATAGGAAATTTCACAGAATCATGAAATAGTTTGGATGGGAGACCTTTGAAGGTCACCTGATTTCAACCTGCCTGCCATGGGCAGGGACACTTTTCATTAGACCAGGTTGCTTAGAGTTCTATCCAACCTGGCCTGGAACACTTCCAATTATGAGGCATCCACAGCTTCCCTGGGGAACCCTGCCAGTGTCTCACCAACTTTCATCATTAAAAAATTATTCTTTATGTTTAATATAAAATATCCTCTTTCAGTTTAAAACCGATGCCCTTTGTCCTGTCATGACAGGTCCTGGTAACGAGTCTTTCCTGTCCTATAAATCCCCTTTATGTACTGAAGGCTGCAGTAAGGCCTTCCTGGAGCCTTCCCTTCTCCATGATGAACAAAACCAACTGTTTCAGCCTTTCCTCACAGGAGAGGTGCTCCAGCCCTCTGATCCCTTTTGTGGCCATTCTCAGGATTGCTCCAATAGGTCCATGCCTTTCCTGGGCTGGGTGCTCTAGAGCTGGACACCACACTCCAGGAGGGCTCTCAGAGAGCAGAAACAAATGGACAGATTAACCTCTCTTGAACTGCTGGCCACGTTCCTCTTATGCAGTTGGCTTTCTGGGCTGCAAGCATACATTACCATCTTATATCCAGTTTTTCAGCACCAAAATAAAAATATTTGAAAGTGCCTCTTTAACCCAAGTTCACAATCCTCATTAAAAATGAAGCAGTGCATGAAAACCCAAAATAAATTCTTACAGGCACCTAAAATGAATTCACTAAAGGGAGAATCTGCAGCCATAGCCCTCAGCAACTATTGTCACCTGTTTCCACATCACACACACGAGGACATAGAGGCCTGGAGGCAGCTGACATAATTAAATGAAGATTTGGATCAAATCATCTCAAAGTCAAAAAACTGTGAGCAGACACCAAGATTAAGTGTTTGCTCATTTGCCAGAATATGGCCAAAAAAATTTCATTTTGGCACATATTTCTATAAAGAATAGAGTAGGCACTGACAGTGTGGCATATTATTCTAGGTTTTCCTTCTTTCTCTAATATCAGCAGTGTCAGGTAAATTCTGGAGAGAAAGATAGTTTTGTTCTACCTTTTTTAAAAAAGGTTTTGGAGGATGTGATTATTTACTGTGTTTCTTTGCAGTCCTCACACTATGAAACCCAACTTAGGCATTATCTTTGCACACCAAAGCAATAGTGATCTGTAACAGCTGCAGCACCAAGAATGCACCTGGGTGCATTGGAAGAGCCCAGCAGAAATCACATGTCCAAGAGGACTTCATTAGATGTCAGGAAGATTATTGACTTTTATCTTCTTCCTTATTTCCCTCATTTCTGCTGCTCATGGTTGATGCAGGGATGTGATTATTAGCAACCTTTTTGCTGGGATACACTGGCTGCCCCTAGTTGTCCTCTTTCCAGTTAGACCCATACAGAAGTCACCAGTTGCTGCATTATCTTTCAGGCTTCTCATAATTTGCAAGGAGAGATCATTCTTCATTTGAGGGGGGAAAAAAACTGGCTTGATTTAATTTTTCATTTCTCCATTTCCTTTGAATCCAGAGGCCCAGTTTTCTAAAAGGCCTGCTTTTCTGCATTGAGATGGTGTACTTTACATCCCTGAAGAGAACAGACATTCCACATTACCACCTGAGCACACTCAGGGTATTGGAGTGCAGAATTCTCAGTCTGTTCCTCTGCCTCATTCATTACTGAGCAAATACCTCCACAATGAACCAGTTAGTTGGCAACCCCATCTGCTCTGAATATACCCTGCCACCAGAGGAACCAACAGAAGGTGGTATGGCATTTTTGTCCCCTTCTTCCAGCAGGTCCCAGAGGGCTTTGCAAACTGCATAAGTCTTGAATGGGAATGCAGGTTATACATTGATTTTTTTCAAATTATTAGAAGGATTTAAAGTTATAACAGGCTCAGCTGGGCAACTATGATAGTGTCAATAGCAAAATTAGCTAAAGAGCCCAGAAATCTTGATGCTGTTCTGCCTTCTGGTCAGGTCTTCTGCACCTTAAATTCATTTCACTCACTGCTCTGAGCACTGGTCTGAAACTTATTTTTGACAGGGACTGCATTTCAGCTCTAAGGGGAGTTTCTCCTAATTTGTATGCTTCCTTTCCCAATTCTACTGCCTCAGAAGTCTCATTCTGTCCCAGACCTGCATATTGGCTTTCCACAACCCTCCTCATCTTGCACGGTGCATTGATCTGTTCTTGCTGAGACTGAAGGACACAGGTGCCTGCAGGAGCAGCATTTATGCTGGTTTGCATAGCAATGATTGTAAAGTACAATCAGCAATTCCTTTGCAATATCTCCCAAGAGAAGCAATATTAAAGCCTAGATTGTTACAATGCTCTCACTAACAAAAGGGTTTCATCCTGGAAACATCTTTTTAAAATATCTGGGCACTGCTATTTAAATACAAGCTCCAGTCCTAACCTGGAGTCACTGAAGACTCAAACACCCAGGAAACAGTGTGAAAATAAAGCCATTTCATGACCTCACAGTTCCCTGCCACACAGAACCACTTCCAGCCTCTGTTCACCCTTGTTCACAGACAGAAGTTCACCTGTTCTTCCAGAGACAGCACATCCAGACACGCAAACCCCTGAAAAACCCAGCAGAGATTGCTGCACTCTGCTGCCTTGCAGAATGCTCAGGGCACCTGCCCTGGCCTCCCTGATTGTCGCCACAAGGGAAGAGCAGTTCTCTCACAGCTACAACAGCAGGGATATATCTGCCACCTGACTTCAACTCTTTTTTTTCATAGAGGGAAGACACAATGCTTGGGAACCTGAGGAAGGTGAAGAAGGAGGGTCACAGAGGAGGTATGGCTTTACTGGAGATCAGAAGCATGAAACTGCTCATTTGGTGCTTCTTTCCTCTTCTTTTCCTTCTCCAAGATTTTCTTTTAAACAGAATTTCCAGATGATGTCTACTTTTTCCTAGCTATTTTTTGTTTGTCTGTTTTGTTTCTCTAGAAGAGGAAATAAAGCTGTATATTTTCAGCTAAACTATATTAGTGATTGAGTGTTTTGCACTGTTTTGAGCAGAAAGGCTAAATGTTTATTAGAAAACATTTTGACAAAGGAGAAAACTAATATCCAGCTAGGTCTAGCTGTAGGAAAGGTGAGCATGGCTCCCTGAGTCTGTAAGTGTATCAAAGGTTTAAAAAATGCCAATTTAAAATCTAATCCCAGCGCCCTTGCATGAGTGGTCCTATTAAAGGGAGAACAAATTTACTTTTTTGCCTACAGATTTATACTGGTTGTCAATATAAGCAAATGAGAATGAAAGAAATTCAGAACCGCAGCCTGTTCTAAGCTGCACCACTTCAAAGAAACTCTCCAGTAGTCAAAGGATTTGCTTTTAATTAGCACTGGAAACACAGAGTTGAATCAAGAAGATATAGTTTTTAAGTTAACGAAGGTGGTATCATTTATACACTCCAGCATCTCTGAATCATACAATACATTTCAAAGACAAGAGTTAGAATGCCTTCCTCATTATGCACTCATGGTAACTGCTAGGTATGCATTCACCTTCCTTTGGTTAGAGGTTTTATCAAAAAACTTGTCATGGTCACTCTAGCTGAACATTGCAGTTTATAAGTATCCCTGCTTACACACAGCATCTTGGTGATGTCTGTGTGTAAGCATCAAAAAATGATTGCTCAATTCTCAATATTCCACCACTTGTGATATTTCCAAAGTAAACAACTCTTCCTCTATTGGGAAATAATATCTAGGCTAAAATAAAATTGTGAAATACTAAAACAAATCTAGCCTCCTCCATATTAAACTTTAAGCATTTATGATAGATCTAGGCATTGAATTTCCAGATCTAATGAGATCTTTGTGCTCAGAGGTAGCTCCTCAATTGGCCACCTGGCTCAGAAAATCATTCTCATATTATGCAATTGCAAAAATGGAAGCCAAGTTGTTGTTTTGTCTGGTCCTGTCTATGCTAAATCTGCTTAAATCCCCTGTAAAGCCTCCTTAGTATGGACATAAATTGCAATCACCCTATGGCACCCTAAGCAATGAACAGGAAACTGGTCTGTGTGAAAATAAAACCTGCTGAGTGACTATCTCTTGTGAAAATTTGGCTTTTGATGACAAGGAGATAGAAGAGGACAGAAATTGTCTCTGAATCTTAGAAAATGTGTGGCAGAACAAGATGTTGACAACATTTTATTGAAGTATAAAGTAAGCCTAGCTTTCACATGATGCAATCCTGATTTAAAGGTGGTCAGTGTTAGAGAGCATCTTGTATCCATATTTCTGGTTAAGTTGGTTTCTTACTGATAAATAACAATATTGACATAAGACCAGTGAAACCCAGAGCAGTAAGCACAGAATCATGTTTTAATAGACCAACAGTTCCACTTGAGAATAAGATTCCATGTGCTCAGTCCTTGAGGACAGAAGTTAAATAAGATCAGGGTCAGTCTGTCTGCAATCCTCCTACTTATTCCAGCCAACTTTCCCATTGCTCCTGCAAACCAGCCCACGCCTCAGTTTAGCAGCCCTCAAGCCAATGTACTGAAAAGAGAGGTTCAGCCCTCCACAGTCACTCTCCCAACCACACTGGCCCCAGTAACTACTCAAAGCATTTCCAGATTTCCTCTTATTTCCTGTTTCCCCATTGGTTTTAATCCTGCATCACAAATTCACAAAACTCCTGTTGAGTTAACCTCAGAAAAAGGATCTTAGCCCAAAATGGGCTTTTCAAAAGTTCTTGGCAAGGGCCTAAATTCAATTTCTTTGAGCAACTGTGACAAAATTTCACCAAAAGCTCTTTTAGGCATATCAGATAACCCCACTCCAACTCTGTATCAGCATTTTCACTGCACTGCACTTTGCCATCTTTTTTGCACTACAAATGCTATGTATATTACAAATAATAGGCAGACTGAAATCCTACAGCATTTCTTTGAGCCCTTTTTCTCCCCCCCCCCCCCCACCAAAATACAGAGACAGCTGAAGAGCACAAAGATATTTATTCTTTCAGAAAGAGCAGCAGTGCTTTTATTGAGGAATGCTGGCTTGGCACAGGAGCTCTGATTAACTGCTATCATGTTAAGTCACGTTGTTTGCAAATTGCCTCCATTTCCCTCCCTCAGCCTCTCCACCAAAAAACCCCAAGAACATCCCACATATTCAAGAAAAAATGGTAGTATCAGTAAAGAAAAAAATTAAAGAAGTTTCACTCTCACTTTTTGAAGGGCACATGTTTCTTCAGAGGCAGGGACAGTAAGGTTTTCATAATGTTTGCTGACCTGAAAAAAATACTGTATTTCCAGAAGTGTGAAGGAATTCTGTTCCATTAATTCATTTGCATTTCATCCCCCATAAGATTAGGAACATAACCCTTTCTGTCTCCCCTGTCAGCTGACATTCCACATCACAGCTATGCTGAGGCCACTGTCATGCCCCATTAAGCATTAGAGGACTTTGCTCAGCCAATACAAGTATTTAAAAACTCCCTAGAAAACACATTAATCAAATGGATCCGCAGTTGTGTAAAATCAAAGTTTTTAAATGTACCATATTTAGTATCCAATGGACTGTCAAGCACCTCCAGCATGCCAAATTTCCACAGCTCATTGCATCTCCTGGCTTATGAAAAAGATCTAGAAGCACAGCACAGCCCTTTTGATATGCCTACTTTTTCCATATTTTTGTTTCCTTAAAAAAAAAAAGTCAAAGCTAAATTCTAAATATAGAAGCAACAGACAAAATTTAGCACAGAACATAACCTGAGCAGGATCATAAAGCCCATGTCAGATCACAGTATGACTTATTCACCTGTGTAAGAAAACTAATACATATATTCACATGCCCCATAAAATTTATGGCTCTCATTTTAAAACAAAGGTGACAAATACTTGTGCAATTTAGAAAATGGACCACTTTTCATGATTTAGCAGACACACACACAGCATACTGTGTTCCAATTACAAACTAAATGGCACACATTCACTGGCAAATGGGAAACAGAAAATTATTTGCTTTGAATGTGTTGAATCATGAGAGAGAATCTGAAGTGGCACAGCACAGAAAACGTCTCCAGCATGCATTTAATCCACACAGATCAATGCTTGAAGCTTCACACATGACTTGGTGACCAGCACAACATCAAATACTCCTGTCCCATGCCACAATAATAGCATTACACAACCCAACAATAAAACATTCACCCATTCATTCACCACGAGGTGCTCTGTGTTTGCTGTTGCTGGAAGCTCCCCAGAAAGATCTGTCACTTCTGAACTGTGTGTAATGTGCAGGGCATGGCCTCACCTTCAATGTGACTTAAATTTGCTGTGGCCAATTTAAAAGTCAGATGAGAAAGATGGATAAAAATTCAGTTTAATGCTGGGAAGACTTGGAGTGGTTTTCCAGGGCATGCCTCTCTCTTTCCTCCTTTTACCCTCCTGTGGCATTGGAACAGCTCTGGGCAAGAAGCAGCAGAGTCAGGCTTGTGTTGGGGGGTAAAATAGAGCAACTCTAAGCCAAAAACACAGGAAAGGCATTGGGACCAGCATCTGTCCCTGGGAGGTCAAGAGCTACCAGAACACTGTTCCTGTTAAATTTCTGGCTTATATTGCCCTAACTCCATGACCTGTCAGAGTTGTAGCTAAATAAAAGCTCCACTAAACTCAAGGCAGTTACTCAAAATTTACACCAGGAACTGAACCTATCGAGGCACATCCAAAGCATGTGTAGGTAAGAAGAACATATGTGATTATAGGAAAGGCAAACACAGCAAAATAGGGATTTAACAAGGTGAATAATGAAGAGAAAGCAGCACTCAAGTTGTTGTTCATACCCTTTACTTCTATGCAAATGAAACAAACCTGAATGCTTGCCTGAACATGAGGGTAAGAAATGCCATTCATCACATTTACTCCTCATCCAGCAGCAGCTCCACAGCTCAACTTCCTGAAATGAGGTTTACAAAGGTGCTGAAACAAATAGAATATGTATCCTGCAGTTGTGTTTCAAACAGGAAAAGGTGTGCCCATCAGCAAGGATGATGGCTTAGCAAATCCAAACCCCTGCAAATAGGAAAAACATGCACAGAGTCTTCTAGAAGAAAAAAGTAAACCAGCACATTTTTTAAAATCCCTGCAGAGTCAGGAAGAAGCTGGAATAATTCCACTGTCCTTTCTTGTCTCATTTGAACTGAGTACAAGAAGGGCCTGAGGCAGAGCTACCAGCCAGGAGCACACCTCAGGAACACAAACCTGAGAGAGATGCTGCAGAGGTGGACAGCTTGTGGAGATGTGGGACCTCCCCACAGCAGCAGTGCAGTGTAACCCCCAGGGGTGAGGGAGAGAAATTGCCCACTGGACTGATGAGAACAGGCACACACACAAGATAATTTGGGGGTGTTATTTAGTTCCATGTCTCCTTTCATTGACATCACTCTGGAGTTTGAATCTGACAAATGAGATTGAGCTATCCAGGACTTCTACTCATGATTGTACCTCCAAATAAAGGCTGGTATCAGCCACATCATAGGAAAACACATTCCCTCCTCCACCAAAGCCCTAAAGCTGTGCATCATTCTGAAGCAGAAGAATAATGTCACAGTGGTAAGAATCAAACCATACATCATGCCAAAAGGTGAAAAATTCAGCTCTGTATTATACATAATGTATATATACAGTAAGGGTGATCCATGTAATCCTTCAAATCCCAATCTCTCCCAAGTTCTGAAAACAAAATCCCAGACCTGCCTACATATTTTGACAGAAATGGAAAATCTCAGGAAAAAAACAAATAAACAAACAAAACCAAACAAAAAAAGAAAAAAATCAAGGGGGCAAGCTCAGTGCAAACTCAAGAAAGCCTCAGTCTTTTCCCTAGACTGCACTTTTCATTCATTTTGTCTTACAGCACAGTACAAATTGCTGAGCTAAAGAATCTCCTGATTTCAAACATAAAAGCACAGAGCAACAAGGCCATGGTCTGAAGGATCACTGCTTTGCCTTTCTCATACCCAGACAATCCTTGCTCTGTTCTGCACAGAGAAGGAAACTGTCCACCCTGTTCACACCACATCCTCCGGGACAGATGAGCACCCAACATACCGAAGTGGCTTCCCCCAATACACTCCCTGAATTTTTAGTTATTTAAAAAGAACAACAGCAAACAAAAGCTCAATTGTGAGTACATCCTGAACTTAAAATCATCTAGAAAAGACCTTCCTTCATTCCCTGCTGTAGCTTTTTTTATCGCTGCCAGCTACACCGCAGTGCCCTAGGGTAAGTCACAAAATTCTCCATTCTTTGGAGACAGGAATAGTTCAGCTTAGAGAAGGAGCCATTGTGCACGTGATGAGATACATGTACCTGATGTCAGCACTGGGTTTGGGAAATAGGAAACCAAATTGAGAGAGAAGGGGAAGAACTTCATTGTAATACAAATGCATCCCCATCAACAGGATTTGGTTTAGTACTCTGGCAAGAACTCCTTACAGAGGTACTGAAAATGCACTTAAAGATCACACCACACCTGGGACTCTGTGATATTGGATGTGATGCAGAGACTGTCACTGCCAAGAACTGTTTTCATACTAAGCAGACCGTATAAAGAATAGGAAGAGAAATGAATAATTTGTAGCCATCAAACCAGCACTGTCTTAAAAGAGCTGGAGAGCAAATGCAGATTTTATATTGTGCACAGAAGGAGCAGCAGGTATCAGACACAGTGCAAACTACCTGAGAGCCTGTCTCATGCATCCATGCCTAAAGAGCTCATACCAGCATAGCACATGAACCAGTACATCAAGCTAAGAATAAGCATTACACATCACAGTCTTCACAGAATCATCTGGGGTTGTTGTGACTGAAGTGCAGGACCTGGCAGTTCACCTGACTGAACCTCATACAACTGGCATTTCAATCAAGCATGTCCAGATCCCTTGGCCTTCCTACTGCCCAGCAGATCAGCCCTCCTGCCCAACTCAGTGTTGTCTGTAAACTTGGTAAGTCTGCCCTCAATCCCCTCCTCCAGACCATTGAAAAGGGTATGAAACAGGCCTGGCCCCAGCACTGAGCCCTGGAGAGCACCAGTCATGCCTGGCTGCCCACTGGGTGCAGCACCATCCCCACCACACAGGCAGGTTTTTACCCAGTGAGGTGAATTCCCACCCCATCCATCTGCAGACAGCTTCTCCAGGAGAATGCTGTGGGAGGCAGGGTCAAATGCTTTACTAAAGCACATCCACCAGGCAGGTCAGGAGACAGGAGAACAGGCTGGTCAAGCAGGACCTGAGTGTTCCAACCCCACACTGGCTGGGGCTGATCCCCTGCTTGTCCCATATGTGCTGTGTGATGTCGCTGCTCTATAACATTGCCCAGCTCTGAGGCCAGGGTCAGCTATGCTCCTTTCCATTAGTACATCTGTCTGATACCAGACCACACAGAACAAGAGTTAAACTCTTTCCTCAGACCAGAAAGAGAGATGAATTCCCAGCCACCCAAACACAACACTCCACTCTTAAATGTCCAGCTCTTACGGACTGATTCCTGATCTGACTTCAATACTGTCAGGATTGTGGTGGGAGGACCACACTCCTCAGTTTGACCCCTTTGACAGTGATCCCTGGAGCACAATCAGAGCAATCAGGGAAAATGAGGAGCACACATTGTAAAGGCAGAGTATGTGATTAGCTTTGAATCTCCGCGTCAGGTCTAAGTCAGCTGCACCCAGTGCTTGTGGTAGCAGGGAAGGCAGATTCTAGCAGCAGGAGGGGGATGCTGGGCTGGCTTTCTACCATAAGAACTATTTCTGTAATAGCATTTTCAGAAACTGCATCTTAGGAGGATGTTACAGCCTCCCTAGTAAGGAGAGAAAGGGAATATGGCAAGAACCAAGTAAGCCTACTCCCATGTTCAAAGGCAGAGAAATACAGCCCATAGCTCTGATACTAAATGGCAACTCCAAGCCTCCAGCTGCCTTCCCCTGCCAGAATTTAACAGGCATCTGCCATAAGCATGCACCTCTGTGGCTTGCTGTCAGGCACCACCAAAGGCTGGAGAGATGGTAGATCTACAAAGAAAGCAGAGACTCTGGGACCAGGATTTATGTCACTTCCCTCCCTTTTCCAGGGTTGAGGACTAGCATTACAGTCTGCTGAAAAGTCCAAAAGAGGAAAATTAATAATTTATGCAATTATTAATGATTTCAATTAATGTTTCTATTAGATTTTGCTGATAATTGTCATACACTTTGAAACTGGTTGTGGATCAACTCAAGGGTAAATGCACATAATTTCCTCTGTGCCAGCCAGCTCCGAAGATTGCCATGCTACAAGCATCTCTCTCCATCCCAGCTGCCACCAAACCATAGCCAGACGGAGCTGGGACAGCAGCAGAAGGCAGGAGACTCTACAAGCACCATTTTCCTTTCCCCATCTGGGAGACTACTCAGATTTCAGACTCTGTTGTGGCTTCTCATCTTCCCAAGCAGGCTCTGGTAGCTGCTGCTCAGGGCTCCCTGCACTTCATGCTTCCTGCTAACTCACACTGTGCTGTTACTTGCAGAAGCTAGATTGCCACATTTTCACCTTTTTGAATGAAATTTTGGTTAAAAATAGAGCTAGTTTGGGGGAAAAGTATTTTCAAAATTTTAAATAAAATCATTTTTTCACTTCAAATTTATAAAAATCAGCAGGCATTTGGTTTTTCCCATGAAGAAGATTCAAAACTAAACTATGCATGTTTAATAATGGCAATTATTTTACAAGCTTTTCTAAGCATTTCCATTTTCCCCCCCACTTCTTGCTGAGTGCTCCTATTTATGCAGAGACTTGAAAAAGTATGCAAGTTGCTCATTCCTCCCAGCCCTGTCAGAGGGTTTGAAAGAACATATTTTTCATAAGATAATGAGGACTTACTTAAAAAGCTTTTATGAAAAGCAGTATTGTGTTTATGCTTTTTAGAAGCAACTAAAAAATTTCACAAGCAAATTTGAAGTCAATAACCATTCAGCGAAAAGTTTTCCTTCAGAGAACTCTGACTAGCAGCCCCTGAAGTCTGACAGTCAGGATGCTGCACGGACTTGGATCTGTATTAACTCAAAAGCACCCCAGTTCCTCCCCTGTTCACATTTTTTTTACTATGTCCTACATGACTAGAAACTCAAGTTTGACAACACATGCTCACCTTAAAAAGTTTTTTGATTCTAGAAGGTGTACCAGGGGCTACACATTATTGCACCTCAATGTCAATCTTGCTCAACAATTACCAGAATAACTTTTTCAGCTTTTTTCCCCCACCCACAACTGAGACTGATATTTTTTCCCACTGAAAAATAGAAGCTTCATTGCCATGGGAATTTACTAGTAAATTCCCATAAGGCACAGTCTTATTCTGCCTTTCCACTTACGAAATTAAACTTAAAAAGTGACAGAAATTGGCCAAGGGCAAGAATGAAAGAATCATAGTGAGTGCACTGAAGGATCACAGTCAAAGCATGCAGACTAATAAGAATTGTGTCTTTAAAGCAGGATCTAATCAAAAGAAAAGACAGAGCATGTTGTATTAGTTGTTCAGCAGATGACACCAACAAAATTCAGGAATGGGGGGGAAAACAGCTTTGTAATACATGAGGTGCCTTCTTCCCAGTAAGAGAGAACTGTTAGACCATTACAAGAGCTCTGCTGGGATAAAGCAGACAGTTCTGTCACCTACAGTCACAAAGAGTTACAAAGATCAGAAGTGGTGTGAAACAGGGCTAACAGTATGATCAGGAGAAAAAAGCCATCCCACAAGTGGAACTTCAATTATAAAAAGCAAAATCAAATGTGATCATTCTCCATATAAATCTTCAGTAATTATCACTAAGGAAAGAATTTACATGCAGTGACATTTTAGCTGGCGAATATACAATGATTTCTACTCACAAGTGTTGGACTATCAAACAGCTTTTTGGAAGCAGTGATTCCTAGCTTGTTTTAAAGTGAGTTTAATAATTTAATAAAACAGTTAATGTTTTTGACAGCACAGACCTGGACTTCTTGACACAGAAGATTCACTCCACAAAATTTTTTCATGTTTTTGAACTCCTAAAGACTAAATGAATCCATGTTTCCATCTGCTAGGTTGAAACATTTGTTCAACAATGCTTTTCCAACATTTATCATTGTCGCCTGTTCATTAAGCACTGGATATGGAATTACAGCTCCACCAAAGAAAGAACATATCTAGGCTCTTCCACTCTAAACAGAATGCTCTTTCATCCTATTATGTAAGTTTCCCTCTCCCCAAAGGATCTCAAAACACTTAAATGCCATGCACTGGTTTGCTGTACACAGAGATTTACCAATTATAGCATGCAGCTCCTCTGGGGTGATACGTGTCAGCTGCTCTAACAGCCCACAGCAGACACACAGAACAGATGAGAGCATGTCCTCCTGAACACACAGAGCAGATTCTCTGGGAAGCAGGCTGGAACTACAGTAAACTTGGACTCTGGCCAGGACTTCATGTCTAACACCTCCAAATGGTCCCACAATATCTCTGAACAAACAGGGAAGTTTGTTTTAGGCTATATCCAAATGAGGTTCTCAAGTTGCAGACATCAGGATGGCACATAAGTGGTCTATAAGAAAATTGATAAATTAGCACAGGACCACTGTGAGGCAGGATAAGGATATTTTTCCCAATTTACAAATGGTAAACCAAGGCTCATTGTACCTAAGTAATTTCTACACAGTAGCAAAAGAAGTCTGTGGTGGATTGAATTCCAGTTTATACCCCAGTTGTTCTTCCTTTAGCTGTTCTTGAAGCTATCCATTGCTGCAAAGAATAAATATGAAGTCTATTTACAGAAGTAAAAAACTCCCATGCTTATAAAGTGTCTCTCCCCAAAACCCCAGACTAATTTCTTGGGTTTCAACAACACCTATTGCACCATTTCTAGTATCTGAAGGATGCAGGTGCCCTGTCTTTTCAGGAAAAGCTGCTTCCATGTGTTAACTTCCATGACAGCCTTGACACCCATTTGTCTATGTACCACTTAAAAACAGTGTATTTATTTTTAGTCCAAGCTCTGCCACCAAAAGTACTGAATCCATTTTGTCCTCTACAACAGCTAAAATAAAGTTTTGCACTTTCATGGTTTTACCCATCAAACGAGCTCCCTATGCTGCACAAACTGATGCACCAGGGGGGTCCATCAAACAGATCTACTCCATGACAACAATGTATATGGACTGTGACTGAAATCTCCCCATGGTCTCACAAGTGGAGTGCTATTTTCAACCTTGCTTTAGAGCTGGGGTAAAAGAAATCAAAGAAATTTGCTGCTGAACACAGCATTGAATTTTAAAAAATTCATAATTAAAATTCAGAATTAAAATTACTTATATGCAAAGCTTCAAAGCAGTAGACCAGTCTTCCCTTTACCATTTAAAAAAAAAAAAGAAGAGATCACCATGTGCTCAGGTGACAATATCATACTTCTCTAAACTGCACGTTCCTTAAACTAGAAGCTTCAGATTATTGGAAACATTGATGTTCCCCAATGTCCTGTTATAGCCTAATTCCTCCCCTTTCCTCTACTCTACTTCCAAACTTTGCTGCATTTGAAAATGTCATCATTCACTCAGTGACACATCCCAGCCATGTAGTAGGGTGGCAGCTGAGTCACCTCCCTGCTGTGACGAGGTGTAATGGTGACACAACCGCACAATCCTTTTTTGGGCACTTTGTGTTGGAGGTTGCTCTATACAAAGGATGGGTGGGAGGAACAAATCAGGGTGGAAGAGCTCCACACACACAAAGGAGAAAGGAGGGATTGGAGGTGGCCCTGGCAATCAAATTACATCTTCAAGCACAGTCAAGCTAAAGGGCACATAGAGAACCAGGCACAGACTGAAAGACCAGGAATGAGTCAGAGACTCCTTTGTGTTGACATTTGGCTGATATCTACTGAAGGCTCTGAACTAAAGCATCTCTTGAAGCATCTATGTCTCTCCACAGACTTTGTGAAGATACTTGGATATAGCAGCACATCTTTGGGTTTGATGCCAGATTAATATGTTTCTCTCTTTCTCCCACCAATTCTGTGTCCTCCAGTTCACAAGGAGGTTCACCTTCTTCTCAGGCCTGCTAGTAAGGCTGTTTGTGGGGTTCTCCTAGAAACTGGAAAAGTAAATTAGCCTAATTTAAAATCTCCCTTTTGTCAGGGGAAAAAGGGCCAGAAATCCCCTCATCAAGCTTTGCTGTTCTAGACAATGGACCAGCACCACAGATCACCTAAAATTCCCAAACTTTATTCTGTTTGATTATGCCCTCATACCCATGTCAGAGAATGTTTTACAAGGCAGATGATCACACAGCACCCATTGAAATAACTGCTGCCTAAAGGGCTATGGAAAAGCACTGAAAAATCAGACTGTTCAGTCTAAGCTGGATTTTGATGGGTAGATAGGAAAAAAGTCCTTCCAAACAGGTGACATCACGTAACCCCAAGGGCACAATTTTTCCTTGAGTCCTTGAAGGCCAAACCCCCCATCCCTTGTGTATGAGAGAGAAGCTGAACTCATGGGGCTGAACATCCAGGAAAACAGCCTATTTACATCCTTACCCCAAGGAATAAATTTGCTCATGAAGGTTGGCCTCAGCAGGATTGCAGATCAACTGCATACATCCTCTTCTGTCTCTAATGCTCAGAAGCCTGGCAGTTGTGTTTCCTAGGTTTGAAATCATGGTTTTGTGCAAACATTGTCCAGTGTGGCACCTGGTTAACCAAGGAAACAAACTTGGAACTGACCACCAAACCATAACCTTCTTGCACATTTATTTGTGTCTCCTTTCTCTGAATTAGGGAGTGCAGTATGCCAGGTGGCATTATAATGTCCTGGAACTGTTTGCTGCAAACTTCTGGAAAAACTTTAATTTCCTTTTTGGCCTACATCATGAAAGATGCATTTTCTCCCACCACTTGGTCCACCAAAATACTGGACCTTTTATCAGACCAATTTACAACTAACAGAGAAACAGAATAACTACAAGAAATGCTAGAGGCATGACTGACAGCTAAGGACAGGATGCTTTCTCTGTTCTCTTAGTGTTCTCCATGTAAATGTAGGCCCACTTGCTACTTCATGATGACCTGAAGACCCCTATCAGATGGAACTACAGGTCAGTTATTCTCCTCTTCTATGCTCTACTTCAAGTCAGCTCAGGACCAATTTCAAATGCTTTTAAAAGTAAACTCTGTACAGGAATCCTTTATTGATGCTTTCTTGCAACTGGAGTTGAGCAATTCTTCCTGTGGAAGCCACACTAAATGTCTACAATGGGTTTGACCTCACAGGATACATCCCTGATGCCCTGATGCAGTCTTTTTCCAGTTTACTCTCTGGGGAGCAAGAGGAGAATAGAAAAAAGCATAAGAGCAAAAATGAGAATTCAGTGCATTGTAGAGTATTCTCTCTGGTAATTGTCTTGGCTGCACAAAAGTAGAAAGTACCTATTTCTGGGGCTTCTGTAAGAATCTCAGCTTATCAGCTGACCCTTACATACAGCCTAGTTACAAAAAGAGATGATCCATCATTCACACATCACTTCCTCACCTTTGGCCAAAGTAACTGGAAAGAGATCAATGATAAAATAAAACCTGAAAAATCAGATGTCTTCCCAAAGGGGACAGGAGTTTTTTACTTTTATTTAAAAAGCTTTGAGAAATGTTAAGGGTATAGACAGGGAAAGAAATGCAGTTGGGCTACCCCTTGCTCCCAGGAGCAGGCAGACAAGGAAAGAGCACAACACTCACACAGTAAAAAGAGATCTGCAAAGTTAATGCCTCTCTCAAGCTTGCAGCAGGCCAGAGTGTTACTGTGAACCCAGCATGCTGTGCAAGCTGCTCTAAACTGACTAAGAGTAGTCACTTTATTCTGCACTTACCAGTGCCTTTGGCACTGCTTATCCTTTTTTTCAGCTGGGATAGAGTTAATTTACTTCCTGGTATGGTGCTATGTTTTGGATTTAGGATGAGAATAATGTGGATAACAGGCTGATGTTTTAGCTGTTGCTGAGCAGCACACACTTTTCAGATTCTTTGCTGCCCAGCCAGCAAGAAGGCTGGGAGTTCACAAGAAGCTGGGAGGGGGCACAACCAAGACAGCTGACCCCAGCTGGACAGAGGGATATTCCAGCTCATATGGCATCCTGCTGAACAGCAAACCTGGGGGCAGCTGGCTGGGGGTGGTGGCCTGCAGGCTACATGGGAGATTGCACAGCAGGAGAGGGACACAGTGCATCCCCAGCCTTGCACCATCCCAGCCAAACCAGAGCACCCAACCCAAGCCTCTAAGTTTACTATGAGACAAATAGAAAGCAGCTGCATGCTCACCCCCAGGAGCTGTGCACTGTGCTGCCTCTCTCCCAAAACCTTTGTCCAAGGCTGCAGCAGATCAAGGTTCAAACCCTGCCATAATGCCTGGTGGAGCTGCTGGCCACTTAACACACAGGACTCCTGCACATGTTGGGGAAAGATGATGTTAAGTCCTGTTGTGCCTTCACGTGGACAAGAATTACTGAAGAGTCACCAGAGTCCCAGCAGCACCTGCTAGAGCACAAAGATTCTTTACATTTCAAATTTCTGCCTAATGTCACTCCCACCCTCAGAAATTAGTCTTCAGTGTTTACAGCTCTATAACAACCCCTTTTTAAAAGGCTTCTTCATTTTCTGGTCTTTTTGTGTCACATACCTAATCAAATGTGGTAAATTTATTCTATAGTTCCTTCTACACATTCTCTCCCTCCTCAAGATTATTTTCAAATGAATTTTTTTCCAGCATCTGCTCCTTCCTGCTTCTGTACCACTGCTGTAAATGGGATTTTTCTTCTTGACATCAAAAGAAGCAAAATAGGGCTTCCTAAGATAGTTTTCTGGCTGATTACACAGAAGCAGTGCAGTAGTCATGAGCAATAGACATGTGGCTTTAACACATTATAGTTTTGCTTCTTTGGGCTGTAGAACAACATAAATATGTTAATGCACCCTGCTCTGAGCCCTGCAGAGCTCCACAGCAGCCTCTGCTCTCAGCTGCAAAGGAGAGCACACACCTCTGTGACAAGGGCTCCTCCTCTGCCCCACACCTGCAGCTGTGCACAGGCACCAGCACAACAGCACAGGTCCTCTGAAGAGGACTGGCCACAAAGAAAAAGGAAGAATAGTCTTTAGCAGTCTATTTCAGCCACAGGTCCCATCCAGATCATACATGAATGAACCCACTCACTGATTTCTTTTTTCTAAAAAAGCAAACAAATCAAAACATTAAAAAAACCCCTCTGGTGTTCCCATGTGATCATATTTAGGTAGCAAATAAGCAAGAAGCTGGAAAAACCCAGTCAAAAAACTTTTGCAAAGGGGTTCAGGCAGGCAGTACTTAGAGAACAATTTCCTGAACACAAACTGTCTTCACTGGCTGACAGCACAGAGACACTCAGTTTTATGCATTGCAAAAGCATGGTCTGTAGCAAACTACAGTCCTGGTCAAAGGAGCAGAGATAGAAGGAAGGATGAAGAGACACCCAGGAGGATGGAAAGGCACAGAGGTTCAGTGAAAGCAGAGCCCAGCACTGCTTTTGGAAGGTCCAAATACCTGCTGTAGACTATTTCCTATGATAACATTATATATGTGTGTGTTTGGAGATATGTATTGCTTTCCTATGTGCCCATTATGGAATTGCCATGAAATAAAACATTTCTCAATAATTCTTCTGCAGAATAATTTACAGTTATGTACACAAATCATCTACTAAACTACAGTTGCATCTAGACTTTCATTTCTGAGCTAGTTCATAAGATTTTCATGTAGTAGCACAATTTTGCTTGTATTCCTGAAACTGCAGGCAAATGTTTAAATATTTTACAAATAGAAAACCATTTTGAATGAATTTTTTAAGCCAAGATGTAACATTTCTATTCCTATTTGATTTGAGGAGTTTCATACAGTTAAAGAATGCCCCAGCTGGGACTTGAACTGAGAAACCAATGACTCTTCAGTTTTTACAGGTACAGACTGATTCTGCATTGAATGCATGGGATGACTTTTGAACTCCTGGTTAAACTCAAGGCACTAAATTATAAAAACGCTTCCATTATCATTATATATTCCATATTCCCTTACTAGTTGCTTTCCAGCTTTCCAAAATTCTCAGTATATCCTGAGACAAACCTGAGCAATTCAGTAGTGCACACCATATCTGAATGAGAACTGGAGCCTTCATGGGGTGCCTGAAAGGAAGAAGCCAGCTACAAGACATTAAACTATTTTCTGTATAGATTTTTCATCCATGTCCTTTACCTGATGAATGGCTGCACAAGTCTGAATTAGGAGTTTCCTTGAAAACACAATCCAAAACTAACAAATTGACAGGTAGTTAGAGAATGAAAAATACACCCTAGAAAATGGATCGAGTTGAAGTTCCTCAAAATGTACAAGGCAATAAAGCAGGAGTAGAACTGCTAAGTCAGGTCAAGCTCCACACAATGGTTGAAATAACCCAGGCAGAAACTTCTTAGAGATTGCTGAAGTAGACAAAAAGGAAGTCTTTGAGGTTTAGAGTCTTCAACTCTTCAACTCCAATTTTCTACTGTTTCCTCAGCTCCTTGCCAGAAAGAATCCTCTCTAAAGAAGATGCTGTCCTCATTCTGAAGCTCTTTGAGCACATTCAATTTTTGCATGGATACAGCACTTTATCAAAGACCTTGAGGTCTTCTGTGTTTTGTAGTACTTTACCATACAATTAAATTGGGTATTTAATACCAGAGGTCTGTGGCAATGAACTGGACACTGTGGATGTGTGGTAGGAAGGAATAGTGGATCTTTCATCATCCTTGAGGAGCACAAGAGGAGGGTATTTCTGTCCCTTTATTTCTGGTCTCTGAGACCCCTCCTGGAGCACTGTGTCCAGCTCTGGAGCACTCAGCACAGAAGTGTTGGAGCAAGTCCAGAGAAGGACCACAAAAATGATCAGAGGGCTGGAACACCTCCCTTGTGAAGACAGAGCTGCAACTGTTCAGCCTGCAGAAGAGAAGGCTTAAGGTCATTTCTAACCCAAACATTTCTGTGACTCTATGAGAAGTTAGCATTGAGATTCAAAATACGATGAACAAAAAGAAAAGGATACACAAGTCTGTGAGCCTGCTAGAGAATTCTCCTCTGCTGTCCAAAACATCTTTACTTTCAAGAACCAACTTTCACAGAATTTATGTTCTTTGTTTCTTACGTGCTTCCTTGCAAACATTTAAATCAATCATGTCTAGAAACCATCAGAACCAAATAGGAGAGGATTATGCAACAGCATGTCATCAGTGAATCAATACTGTCTGACCAGGCCATGTGCTTGTCAAGGTCACATTGATTTCTTTACTGACCTTCCTGCAGATCCATCCATGCTGCAGTGGTTACAGGTGTACACTCACCTCATTGCATGCTAGCCTGCAGGATGCTTTTACATCCCAAGTTTCCGCTCCTTATCTGAAGCACCATTGACCTCCATATGTTGTGCCCAACTCCAGCAAAACCCACTGCTGCAGTGTCTCCTGCTTCCTCTGGCTGGACACACTCAGCTGCTGAGATACCCCATTAAATCCGCTGTCCTGAAAGCATCAGAGGCTACATGTGCTTAGCACACTAAAACCACATCATCCTTTATGGGAAAATGAAAACTGTCAAATCTCTAGGGTATGATCATAAAAATTTCATCTTTGGCCATCAAGCAGTGATCCTTATTAACCACTGAGTACACACCAGGAAGTCTAATAGGAGCATAACAGGATTGTTCACCACTGTGACTGTCATCTTTTACTTTTAAGCAGGGAATTGTTAAAACTTGTCTTCCTCATTTTTTATAGCATGACATTATGAGGTGCATTGAAGAAAAACAGTTCAGAATATAATTAGATAACAAGGGCAAGAAGCAGAAAGTTCTATATTTACTACCAGATGTTAGTGGCAAGTTGCAATACAAGCACGGAGCCTGGCAGCAAAGCCCAGGCCCAGCAAGAGTTGGGAATAAGAGCCAATTCCACAGGAGTGTTATGTCCCAGGCTGAAGAGTGGTGTCAGATATTCCAGCAGTTTCTTTACCAAATAAAGCCACAGAGCCAAATCAGGGTGCAACATGAGTGAGAATGTTATTTCTAGGCAGAGTACAGACTGGTGGCAGGCAGAAGGACTCCATGTGCCAAGCAAAACCAGCTAGCCAACTGTCTCTGCTCTTTGAGTGTGAACATGTTGCTTTTCTTTTGCCTGGATGATTTTTAATTTTTTTTTTTTTTATGAATTCTGTCCCTAACCCTAAGGTAAAGCAGCCCAATTCTCAGTGCTGCTAATAAAACAACTCCCATTAAACACAACATTTAATAAAGGAAAAAAGCATTCATAAAGGTAAAATCAGGAAAAAAAATGGCTGGAGAAGTCTGTGATAGGAAATTTGGAACAATCAGAGAAGAAAAATCTGGCTGCTTATCCAGCAAGATAAAGATACCTGAGGAAAGCAATGAGCTAGCTCCCCTGGTTAACACCTGATTAACAGTCATATCACTACAAAGCAAAGATGAAACAATTGAAAGTCTCCTCATTATAAAATAACACAGATGGGGAGAAGAACTTTCAAAATGATGAGTAGTTAACACAAGCTTAACTCATTTCCCAACTGGGTGAGCAGGGAATGGAAAAATACTGAGAATTTGGAGAAGCAGTTCTCAGAATAAGACAAATGTGAAGTCCCTTTCTTCCCCTATCTAAGAACCCCAAGAACCAAACATAGATCTTTTTATTCAACAACTGTTCGAAACCCATGAGTTCATTCTGTGCACAGCCTGTTCCATCTTGGGTGTCAGCTGCGAAGTAACCATACAGGTATTTATTAAATTCTCATAATGACATCTTGCTGAAGCAAAAGCACCTCTTAAATACTATCAAGACCAAATTTTTGGAAGATGCTGGCCCACACTTTCATTAGATCCACCAAACATTGTGAGCAGTCTATAATTACACCAACGCCAGTGCTCTCGTCATGTACCCAGTGCCTCAGTTGAATTTACAAACTGCTGAGACCATAACAAAGCCATGTCTGTAAGGGAAGGGAGTCATCAGGTGAGTAATGCAAGCAACACATTTCCACCAGATCAGTTCCATCTCCCAGCTTTCCACCATTTCAAGCAATACTGATTTAAAAAGCAAAGTCCATGCTGTCTGGTGCACTACTATGAGGGCAGAAGGTCAGTCCAACAGTCCAGTTAGACCCCTCTGGTAGAGAATGAACCTCTCAATCAATCAGTATTGAGAGCTCACCTTTTTTTTTAACTCTCAAGTTATAGCAGTGCTGCAACATATTTTGCTTTTAGCAAAGTGAACTGAGTTTGAGTGCTTGATTCAAAGTAAACCAGTAAAATCATACAGACAAATCTGCTCCCACATACGTCTCCTGGGACAACAGCCAGGGTTGACTTCCATGTCATCCCAGCAAGCACAACCCCTGAGGAATTCAGTTTAATTTATTCTAACACCTCTGCAGAAAATGCATTGCAGCAACCCAAACATGGAGCAAAGGCAGCTACAGTAAACCTCAGTATCTCCACTCTCAGTGCACAGCCCAATATCTATATATCTGGAGAAGAAAACTTCCTATTTCTGAAAGTAATCTCTGCAGCAAATCTTACTCCAGGCAGTAAAGTTTATTGGTATTAATTCATAGATCTATATGCCCTCTGACATGTTCATTACAATTTGGAAATCCCTTCAGGAGTGCCTGCCTCTTCCACTAATACTATTTTTTTAATTAATTGGCTATTTTTAAACCAGTTTCATGAACCAGGGTAGGCTTCAGAGACATGAACCTCCTCAAAAGAGTTCCAATACAAGTAGCTGGATAGAAAAGATGCCCCTAAAATAATGTCTCTTCCTGGGAAATTATTTTCTGTTAGACATCAGAAAATTCAGGCCTTTCTCTCCCGCCCAGTCTCACTGATGGAAGAAACAAAAAGAGTCAACAGCCATGCTAGAAAGCAGTCTTCATGTATTGTGATGTTCCTGGTGCAACTTCTTGAGAGTTAAGACAAATTCTGAGATAGTGACCTCAAAGGTACAACTTCAGCCTGAGGTTTGGTTACAGAATGAGGACACAAAAACACACTTGGGCTTCTCAAAGAAACCTACTCGGTTTGTGGGTCTACAAGGCAAGTGGGCAGCTATCATCGCAGTTTTGCTTCCAAGGGCATTGCAGAAATGAATTTATAGTTTTGGGTTTGGCTTGTGCTGTTCTTGGGGTTAGGGTACTGGGTTTGTTGTGGATGACAGGGTGATGGTAGGTTGTTTTGTTTTAAAAGTTTCATCCTCCAGAGAAAGCATCTTCTAGGGCATGCCAGGTTGGCAATTTATGCAGCAGGTAACAAAGGAAAGCTGCACATAATTTAGACAAAAAAGAAAGGTGCCCAAAACTCAGACAGTTTTAACTGAACATGTTTAAAAACAGCAAGGCAACATCTTGCATCAAAAGCTTTCTATGGCTTACAGCTGGTGGCAGCTCTGCCATTGACCTCTCAAGGGTTTGGGGGTTTCACTTCTCCTTAGTGAATCTCTTTCTTATCCCTAAGGCAGAAAACAGGAACCAAAGCTGTTTGCTGACACAAATGGGGGCAGGGTCCCAGTTATTAGCCCAGTCAAGGACTTGAGAGATCAGGTTTCTCCTCCTTGCTGTAACATTGGCTTCCTGTAAACAAGTCACACGGGCCAGGTTCACAGTACTCCCTCCAGCATTGAAAAACAATCTTAGAGTTGTAGTGTGGCATCTAAAATCAAAACAAGGATGAATGATGAGCTACTGAAGGGCTTAAATTAAACGTTGTCCCCATCTTTCCACTGACAGGTAGTTAGGAGTTTTCAAACTATTCCCTCTGCTATATTGCAAGATACTGATGGACTTGAGTAGATAGTGATTGAAACCAGGAGTACAGAGAGAAACAACTCTGTGAGAAACAAATTACTTAATGTTCCAGGAAATTTATTATAATAATCCTTAGTTCTCAACTAATGTTTCCTTTATATTAAAAAAGGGCAATTAGAACAATTATCCCTGTGTGGGATGATGACTGTGGGCAAAATTAGAGAAAACTGGGAAGTTATATTATTGACATTCCAGCTGAAGTTAGTACAGAATTTATAGGACAGAATGCAATTGGCATGTACAAAATGTACTCCACAATGACTCCCCACACAACACAGCCTGAAAACTTGTGTACAGACTGAGGGGTGAGATGAAGATGGGAGCAGCTGGAGACATAGCAGCCAGGCTCTGCTGTAATCCTTTCAGGGATGGGAAGTCATGGTACCACATAGCTGATAAATCACACAGCAGCTGTCAACCAAAGGAGACAGGAGATGTCTTGCTGCTGAACCAGCAACTGTTTAAAATAGCTCTCTGCAGATGAGCTTGGTGCACCCACACCTCCATCCCAAAGTTACCTGCCTCCAAGGTACAACCACTTCTCACTCAGCATGTGCTCTATATTTTTCAGAGCAAAGCAAGAGACTTCTACACCAATCAGAAACAAAGGTGTGTATGAATGGAGTCACTCAGGCTCTACCTAAAATGAAAGAAATAGCATAATGGGGAATTAAGGATGGGGAGAAGTCAGGGAAGACTCCACTGTAACTTCTGGGATCAGTCAGTGGGCTGAAGCTGTCCTCTCCCCATAGGGACTCCTGTTGGGTAAGAATTGCATTTGATGCACACTGAATTTTGAGCAACTTTCATTGGTGGCTTGAGCTTGGCTGATTATTGCTTTAAATTCAGCTTAAATGCAGCTGCCAGCAGCAGACAACATGATCACCTGAAAGCAGAGATATCCAGGAGGGCAGGGGAGGGTCTCTTCCTAAATTATAGTAAAGGATTCAACTCTCTTACCCTGTTGGTGCTTGCCCCTGAAGAAGCCAGTCAGGCCACCCTTGGATATAGTGGATTATTCAGTGGAGTCCCCATAACAGGACACCAACAGACTGGTCAGGCACAAGAGATAAATCGCATTTTATTTGATGTCTTTGCTGTGGACATTAACCACTAGCAAACCATAGACAAGCCATGAACAGCACAGGCCCAGTAAATATCGGAACACTGTTTGTTACAGTTGGCTACACACACCTCTGGAGAGGGTCTTATTGATCTGATGGAGAAGAAGATAATATTTTAATAACCATTTAGTTAAAAGAAATTGTTAATGAGCTGTTTACAAATGGAAACTAGGCATAACTCAATTGAAATCTTTCTGTCCAATATTAGAGCAGAGAGACCACTGTAATAAGTGCTATCAGCTAGCAAAACATAAAATTAAAAATCTGAAAGAGTATTCTCTTTTTCATTAGACTTGGAAGAAATTTATGGTATTCTATTTGCACATATCTTTGTTGATTTAATACCTGTTACACTGCCCAGGAATTTTATGTAAAATAGGTCAAACAAGAAATCCAGCAGATTATTTCTACAGACTTCTAGAAGTAGCACAGGGTATACTCATTTGCAGATTGTGTCTATCCATTAATCACAAATTAACAGTAATAACCAGTCCAAACTGGTCCTCCATTCACAGCTGTTCTCAATCTATTTGAGGTATTTCTTCTAAACACAACAGAAGTGGTTAGGCATAGCAGAAGGAGCTAACTGATATTAGTGAAAGTATTTCAAGGTCCCCAGAAAATCAAACCAATCAAACCCACCAGGTCATGCATAAAATCAGCCCTGTGGCTTCACTGTACACGTGGTAAGTTGTAAAACAAGGCTGAGGAAGCCAAGTGGTTTAACTGAAGGGTCTTAGCCAGGTCTGGTTAACTTGACGTCATAAAGGATTAAGGGCAAGCAGAATCTCAGCCAAACCATCCAAAACTGACAGATGCTGAAGCCTTCAACTAACAAAGAAAATTTTAATCACTTGGAAGTGATGGGAAGAGTGCACCATAGCAGTGACCACTTCCACTGGACATTCCACCAGAACAAAGATCTTCATTTCTATAACATGAGCAGCCTCATTCTGTGGGTCACACACCAGCACAGCCCACTGCAAATCACAGGGAGATGTTTATTGCCTGAATTAAAACCCTTGCTGTGTAGGAGACAGGCAGAATCTGGACCAGTACCCTTTATCATTTATTAACTTTACTCAGCCTCATGACCTATTTCTGTCATTCAAGACAGAACAGCCAGACATAGTCTTTCCATCAATCAGTGCCAAACAAGTGGTAAAAATATTACTTGTCTGTATCCAAACATCTTTTATTATTATTATTATTTTAGATCTATTGAGTTAGAGGAAATGCCAGACTACAAATACATAGCATAATCATCAAAATTCCCAGCTTTATCTTGTTTTTTTTTTTTTCTTCCACTGCTGTTAAGAAAAAAGAAAATCCTTGTTGAAAAATTTAGCATTGGAGGAAAACAGCCATGTCAGCTCACAACAGAAAAAAACTATTCAGAATGGGAGAATTTCTTGCATTGTACCCCCTCTTCACTCCAAAGCTGCCTGATTTAACAGCTTCTGAAAGCAGCAGGGAATTTGCTGCTTTAAATTGCTTTCCATGTGCTCCTGTGGATCACTCCTACACATGCTCAACTGAGCAAAGGTGAAACCTGTCCCAGGGGAAGGTGGCTCTAGCCTTGAAATAGGGCAATTATGCTGCAGAGTGAATGAACAGTCGCCTTCAGCAGAAGATTGAGTGAAGCTTCCCAAGAGCACCAAGGTCATTGTGTAATATCAGATCTGCCCATTAAAGAGGGGAGGGTTTTGTTTTTAGAGCAGAACTTGCTCTGGTGAAGAGGTTCACAGGCTTCTGTATGAAATTACCGTGTTTGGAATATTCATCAGGCCAGAAATGCCCTCAGATGAGTGGGCTGTGTCCTCATGTCACACATCAGAGAGACCCAGAGGCTCACAAAGGTCACAGCTGTTTGGGATATGCCCCTTGTAAGCTGCCCAAGGCCACCTTCATCCTGCACACAGACCTGGGTCCTGCTAGGAGCACCCCAGCAGGAGCAGGTCGAGGATTTCAGCCCTTCTTCAAACTGATGGCTGCTGGCACTCCATTCCACGAGGGAACTCCCTTGAGCAGAACAAGGGGAACCCAGCCAGGCAACTCTGCTACTGTCAGAGGGGCAGCTGGGGCCCAATCTCTCTCAGACACTGTACAGCCTCTTTTCAGCACTGTCCTGCAGCCATGAGAGGACTCCCTTGCCAAGACAGGGATGAAGAGTTTAATACCTCTCAATAAATTTATTCCTCTCCTGAGCAAAGCTGTCAGAATTCAATGAGCTGTCAGCAACAGCTCTAACTGTATAATTTTATCTCTAGGGTCCTTCACAGCTCATATGACAATGGATGTCTGTCCCACGTTCTTCTGGGGACCACAGTATTCAGCACATTGTGACAGAAAGCAAGAGTACAGAAAAAAAAAAGTGGATGAGACAGAGTATTTTGAGTGTGAAGAGAAAAAATATTGGTTATATGCAGCCTAAACAAAAAGCCTTAGAAATAAATTCATTTTCTACTTCCCAGAGTCCAAATAGGGCTATATTTGAGATCCTCTGACTCACTGCTACCTTGTTCTGACTTGTAAGTGCTCATACCACTTTCCTGGGGAACGGTTTCCAGCCTTCTTCCTTTTGGGTGGGAGGAGGGAAAATTGAAAATCCCCTTTTAGTGAAAGAAAAGGAAATCACGACTCTCAAACTAGACTGACTGTTTACTCATGCATGGGAGGTTTTCAAGTGAGCATGTATTTCAAAAGAAAGGGACTTTTGGGACAGACTAACTGAAAGGATGTCTGGCCTACATTAACTGGATGGATGCAATTATATCAGGAAAGTGCAGTTGCACCAGCCATTTTTCCACCTAACCTAAACAATTCTTAAGGCCTCAGATACTGACTAAACAGTGTTTCCTAAAATCAGGATCTAGCAATCCACATACAGATCAATTTGAAATAAGTAAGCATCTTATAAGACTTACAGGGTTCAAGTTGGCCTAGCAAAACCCCTGTAATACATGCAATTTTGGTTTCATTACATTTTAAAATGGAATTTCCCCCTACCTCTTTCAGAAGAATGTTTAAATCACTGATCTCTACCAAGAAATGAGACATTTAATTCCTGATCAGCCCAGTTCACTTCAAAAAATTAAAGCAAAAGGGCAGGTATAACAACATACAGTAAAAGGAGGCTACCCAGCAGGTCACTGATGATGGGATTTTCTAAGATGCTAATGAAGATATATTTAAATTCTACTGGAATTTGGCACTTTAACCTTGAGGCAAAATTTGCTTAGTGAGTTACAAAGACTTTTAACTGCACATGGCCAGCCTTATTGAGTTATGCCGAGCTGACAAGTGTCAGCACAGCTTCCTAAAGCCAGCAGTATCCCAACCCTCACATACTGCCAAGGGCTCCTTTCAGGTTTGCTTTAGTCTGACAGAGACCCCTCCAGTTCTGAGCAGAAATATCCAAGTTCCATTCCTCCACTAACATGAGTTCCCATCTGAACAATCTATACAGCAGGAAAACATAGTAAAGAGGGAAAAAGAGTTTCCAACATTTTTATAGCTTCTTTAAATGCTTTGCCCCTTCCAGTTAGAAGTCATATAAATTCTATAAAACCTCAAGCTCTGAAGAGTGTAAATCCAGAGGAGCTTTCTGGGCTCCTGTGTCAATCTGGCTGAAGAACTGTCCAATTGCAGTCCAACATTGCAAGATAAAAGAGAGGAAGACAGAGGAGATAGCAGAGGAGAGTCAGTATGGCTGTGCCATCAGCAAGGCACCGAGGAGGCCAGACCTCAGCCTCTGTGCTCTGATCAAGCCGTCTCTGGCTCACATCTGGCAGAGTGGGAAGAACAGAGCAGCACAAATGTTTGATTATCCTTCTTAAAACATTCAGTTCAAACTCCAACCTTGTTCCATACAGACACATTTCAGGGGCACATCCTCCCATTACCAGGAGCTTTGAATGTGACCAAAAATAAACTGTCTGTCAGAGAGGGAGAGATCATTATTTCTTTTCAAAAAAACAAGGCATTAGGGACTTTGTTTCACTCCATTTGATGTCTGGTATTTGATGCCAACACTTCAGAAACAAAACAACTAAAGTTGTTTGAATTTGGTTTCTTTCTTTATAGAATTCACTTCTTTGTCTTGCAGTCAGTGGCATTATAAGGGTCTCCACAATTACAGATAACAAAGTATGTCTCTATTGCCATAAATACTTTGGAAAAACAGGAAAAGTGGAGTACTTTGTGCTTTGTAGAAGCTGTAAGTATTGGGTGAAAAGAGACCCAGGGATCTCTGTACCAAAGACTATTTCCAACAGCTTGTGTGTTTCCTGTGCATTGTCCAATCCTTTGAATGTCACAAGTCCCACACCGTTTTGTTAAAAAGAAAAACATGCCATGCACTACTAATTGAACAAATCAATACACAGAGAAGGCCATGAAGGGAATGAAATGTTTTTGACACATACAAGCAGTTGTTTTCAATGTGCATGAGAGGAAAAAGCCCTGCTTGCCCTTTATGCCTTAATTAAGACAACCTCAGGAACATGGGGTGAAAGCCCTTTCCTCTGCACCCTCCTCACCATTCTGCTCTTAGGTCCCTGCTGTTTGGCCATTAGTGACACTCAGAAGTCTGCAAACACAAAACAAATCACTGCAGTCTCCAAGAGGGGATCCAAACACCAGAGGGGTTCCCACCAAGCTCCGGAACAGCCTCAGAAATCCATGAAGGGAAATGTGGCTGACTGTTGCCATAACAGAGGCTGGACACAAAGTGTATTTGTGGGGTCCAATCACATGAGCTATCTAAAGTCTTTGGTAATTTTTTCACTTACAAATATCTACATTTTCTTGGGTATTTTAAATCCTTTGTCTCCAAGAAAGACCTTCCAAGGACATCCTTACAAAACTTTTACAGCCAAGAGTCTAACAAAGACAGCAATTTTGGCAGAAATCTTTCTCCAGAAGCTACTTCTGGGCTGATGAGCACCCATGAAATAGCCTAAGACAGCTTGCTTTGAAGGCACTGTAAGGAGCTCCATGGAAGCCTGGCTTTTGAAGCCACTGAGATTTACCCTTGTCCAGAGATTTTCCCGTAATGCAAGTCTCTGCAGACAGATTCACTGCTATGCAAAGATGAGCAGCTTCCCCTTCCTGGCTGCTGGAACTCTGGGTTCTGCCTAGGAGCTCTTGGTGCAGTGCTTCTCTGCCCTGTTTGTGCAGGTCAGGCTATGAAGGGCCATCCCTGTGAACTGCTGTGGTGGCAAACAGCAGAGAGAATCTGTGATGCCCTGTGGGATCTGCATCTGGCTTCTCATCCCCCAGTAGAACTGGGTATTTCATACCCTTGACTCCGAAAGTTAAAGCTGTGTGGTGCAGTCACTGCTGTGTTCAACACTATCAGATTGACATCAGCTCATGTTGAGTGTATTTTGGGGGAGGGGAAAGGAAAAATCATGCAAAACACAAAAGATCCTCAAAAAATTTTTGTAAGAAAAAAATTTCATCTTTAGTGAGGACAATTTTACACAAACCGGAGAGAGGAAAATAAAACTCAGCATTTAAAAACAATTTCTGGAGCAAGCAAGCCTTCAATTTTCTCAAAATCTGCAATTTTTTTCTGAATCTTAGCACTTCTCAGGTTGCATTTTAATGTTCAGTTTTTCATTGGCTATAGTTAGTACATCCATCTGCAAAATGCTGCAGGATTATTTGAGAGGAAAAGCTTATGCATATGAAATAATTTTTATGTATGTACTTATAAAAGAGTAGTTCTAAAGTCACTTCCAGCATGCCAATTCTATTTCTTCTTATATTAATCTAATGTTTAAAAAAAAATCTGCTGTTCTATGATCAAGAATTAATTTCTATGTGCTCAAACTTTAGAAATTTATATACACTTGGCTGAAAATGTTATATTTAGACATAATAATTTAGACATAATCATAAGCTTCAGAGTTCCAAAAAGCTTCTTTGGGAAGAAATGCTGCAACTGATTTGGGAGCTAGAAGCACCACTACCCACCTTTGTTATCTGCTGTGGTGTATAGAATTGGATATTTTCTCAAAAAGAATGTCACCCATAAAGTCACCCATTAAAGGTAACAGAAAGAGGCTTCAGCAAAACTTAGGTTCCCTTTTCCTTGATAACCACAGAGTGCCCTTTCCAAGCTGATTTCAGCAGCAGGAGACATCTAAAGGCTGAGTAACACACTGCAAGCAAACAAGTAATTCCATTCAACAGCCCATTTTTGAACACTGTGCAAGCCTGCTTTACATTGCTAGACCAGAGTTACATTCCTAAACATGGTGGGGTTTTCAGGCGCTCAGAACAATCAATACACCTTTCAATACATCCTTTCATATGAGAATTCCCAATTTGGGGAGTTAGTTGAAAGAAATCTGATGCCAGCTATTAAGTCTGATTCTATTTGTTTCATTCCAACTTTTGTTAAATCTAGAAATATTGATGTGTCTAAAGGGAAACTATTTTTAAAGATTTAGTAATTATTAAAATAGAAGAAGCTCTTATAGGCAGATTGATGACATTTCTGGAGTACTGTAAACGTCCTTGGAAACTCATCATAAAATGGGTGAGATTATCTAGCACAGTTTAGACTGCAAAGAAAGAAGATTAAAATGAATTGACTTTTTTTGTTTGCTTGTTTTTTCACCCAGCAGTCAAGGACAGTCCACTGAAACTCAGCTATGTGCTGTAGCTCAGCACAGTGACTGGAATAAGGGTCCATTCCTTGCCATCATCCACAAGGGCTGTAAGTCAGGATGTTGGAGTAATCCTTGTATCATCAGCATTGTAGCAGCACATTGTACCAGGCAGCAGGAAATCTAGCCTCAATCCTACAGATCTGGACCAAAAATCCAGTCCTACAAACATCCCAAGGCTGATCATTTCCATGGGTGGAATGACTGCCAGGTACTGCAGTGGCAGCTTCTGTTCCACATCTCTCATGAAATAACAGAGGGCATGACCACCATTCATCTCCAAACTATATTAATATCACCAGTGGTTCATAAGACAGTAAATCCTGGGTCCAGATATCCTGTGAAGTGCAGTGTCCCAATTCTGACAGTCCTCTGCCTTTAACCCAATAACCAACATTTCATTAAAGTAAGCAATGTGCATAGTACTCTTCCCTGCAAGAAGAAAGGGAAGGTGAATAGCATCCCTCTGCTCCTCTGCATTTTGCTGCTGGCTAATTATTCATTTGCTATTTATCAGCTAATTACACATGTGCCTTGGCATTTGAAGACTTAGGGGCATACTTTATTTAATGGCTAGTAATTACACGTGCCTCCTCTGATCCCTGTGCTCTAATAGGAAGGTTTTTCTGGCTTTGTCCTTGTGCTGTTAGGTCTAGAGGTTAAATACCCCAGGACAGATGGCTATCCTATTGCACACAGAAGCAGGTTTATACTTCATGTGAGGATACAGGGTTCCCCAATAATTATGTGTTAATACAACAAATTATTTCCTTCAGAGCTCACTGTTGATCTGTCTGTTCATGTGTTGGTGAAAAATTACTGAGGTGCAAAAGGTAACATGAAGACCAGTTCACTGCTAATTTTTCCCTGGGAACTGTCCAATATACAGGCCTTGCTCTTCAGCTCAGCCTCTACACCAGCCACTGCTGCAGTTGCCTGGCTTGGTATGCAACACCGCTGGAATGCCCCTGTTAGACAGGGCCTGAGCCTCTAAATATATCTATGTAGAAAAGAAAAACAGATATAGCAGGATGCAAAGAAGTCTTTGAAATTTGGCAGAGATGGTTGAATAGCACAGCTGGAGGGAATGAGACTTCAGGTAGGATTGCTGCCAGAGATGGGAAATATTGACAGTAGTTATAGTTGTGGGGATAGGGTTTTGCATTTGTTGCCATCAGTGTTTGTGAGGATTATGCTCAGGTAATTGCCTAGATACTTAACTGTGGGTTATTTCATCATGACACTCAGAAAAATGAGGTAGATTAGCTAGAGGCAGGGAGGCAGCACACATGAATTAGGGTTCCTTACATTCCCAAATGGATATAATTGTCCTGGAAGTTTTAAAGCCCTGCCACTCATTCCTCTAACATAAGGCCACTTCATGTCTGAAAGAGGGCATTCACATGAGATTGGAGGGTAATTTATTCCAGTGGTTAATAACCTGTACCTTGCATGAGTTTTGTTCTCCAGACAAACTATGTCCCAGCCATTTATTACTCAAGAACCTTTAGAGTTTCCAGGCTCCAGACACAATAGAAAGGTATTTACATGCCTTCAAACAAGAGGGAACTTCAGAGATTGTGATATCCAAATCAAATACTTGCATCTCTAACCCCTCTTCAGAGTTAGGCTTCTGAACACCTCTGATTTTGGCAATGGATTAACTCTAGAGCAGAGTAGAAACTTGAACCTACCACTCCTATCCCAGCTCAGCTGGTAGTCAAATCATTTGCCCATCTGTGATCTGCACTAGCTGAATCAATCAACTCACAGGAAAGGCAAATGATCTCTTAAGCTTCTTATAATAGAATCATTTCTCTTTCTCACCTTAGGTAAACAACTTCTTGGAAACCATCCTAAGTCAGCAAGACTGAAGCAGCATCTGATATAATAAGTTAAGACTTCCAGCCTAAGAAATCAGAGGGGAAAAAAATAAAGAAAGAGAAAAAAGTGGCTTTCACAAGTAATGGGATCAAGCTGATAGGTCCAGTGATGGTGGATTGTTCTTATGGATATATCAAATACTGCAGAGGGTTGTAAGTCCAATAAAAACTATTGTTCTGAATCTGCACTGTTTCTTCATTTAACCATGATTCAGTTCTACTGAAAATGCTTGTCCCTATTCACATGCACATTTACCTGTTCCTGCTATTAAGTCAGTGTCATCCATGTCACCTGAGACCAGCCAAACTTGCAACCACACCACCTCTGGGAAAGGGAATGACTATTTTAACAGAAAGCCACGAGAGGCCAGACTGGAGATCCTGTGAGGGACAGACAAATGAGAATTGATGTGGTCTCTTGATTCCCAGAGTTAGCTGGCCAGGGAACTCTGCTCAGAAGAAACAAGCAGAAACACAGAATCATTTAGGTTGGAAAGACCTTTAAGATCAAAACCAGCTGTAAAAACTAACACAGTCCAGACCACCACCAAACCACATCTTCCAAATATATCAAAAGCTGGTGAACCACTTTCCTGGGCAACCTGTTCCAGTGCTCCATTCCCTTTCTGTGAAGAAACTTTTCCTAATATCCAATCTAGACTTGACCTGTGCAACATAAGGCTGCTTCTTCTCATCCTATCATTTATAAATATTGTCAGAGGAGAAGCCTCAAATGACACAGGAAATACATTTTCTGATACAGCCTATTAAGGAGAGGGGCAGACAGCATTTAAAGCAAAGCTATAACATACCTGCTTTAGTTTATCAGTTTTGGTATTGGATCCCAATACTGAGCAGAGTTATTTCACTGTAGCTCAAAGCCCACTGAGAAGGAATTTCTGGTTGAGATTACAAAGGCTCCTATTCTGATTTTACTTGCTTGGTGTCTAACATTGGAATTTTTCCCTACTTCAAACAATGTTATGAGAAATAAGACAGAAAACAAAGAGAAGCTATAAATGCATGTATTTGGGGGAATAAAAATAGAAAAAGAGAAGGGGTGCTCCACTTCACGGCAGCAGTGCTTGCTTGAAGCTCAGAAACAGAAATGTCAGGTCCTGTTCCAGATCTCTTGCTCAAGAAAAAGTGGCAAGAGGGAAATTATCCAGAGTGAAGCAAGTGGATGAGCCTTTTCTGGGTAAATAGCAGAACTAATCACCTTCTCTGAGGACATTGGTTACTGAAAACAGTGCAGCATGAAACAGAGTCTAGGTTCTTTCTGATGGCGATGAGTCTTTGTTTTAAAAGCTGAGGTAAGTAGTGGGAATTTAGATTTGATTCCAGTGAGGAGAAACTGTTAAGGACTGAAAGGTGGAAAGCAATGCAGATGAAAGTGATCATTACAGAGCAGAGGAAGGGAAAGAGTCCAGGAAAATGAGGACAGTGGACTTAAAAAAAAAAAAAATAGCATCAGACTTGAACACACTCAGAACTGTGAGGGATAGTCTCTTGGGAAGATAATCTAAGGTAGGGAGGAATGCAGAGGATCTGGTAGTGCTGAAAGGGACTCTACAAAAAGCACAATAGCAGCCTATCCTGGTGCAGAGCAGAGCTAGTGAACATAGCTTGAAACCAATATGGTTACATTAGGAGCACTTTAAAGGCTGAACAATCAAAAAGCAACTGTATAGAAAGTGGGAACAAGGACAAGCATCTCAAAGTATAAAGGACTAGCATAAGCAAGCAGGGATAAATCAGAAAGGCTAAGGCACAAGATGAATTACAACTAACAAGGACATAAAAGCAACAAAGGAGGCTCTATAAATACATTAAAAGAAGAGAGGAAAGAAAAGCATAAGCCCATCAGTTAATGGAGATGAATAAATCTGATGATGCTGAGAGTGCAATGTTATCTCTGCAACAGCCTGCAGAAAAACAGGTTACCTGTGACCCAACACTTAACACAATCATAATAAGAGAGGTGGACAGAATAGGGAACAAGTTGCAAACTGCTCAAACGAGTTGGGGCTTGCTAGCCAAGGGATATTAAAACATAGTAAATTCAGGGGTGAATTTACCCCTGAGCACCAACCACCAGTGCTGCACAACTGTAGCCACAGAATAAGTGGTGAGATGTACTGTTCCAGAAGCTTGTTGGTGTCTGACCTTGGCAAGGAGTTGGGGATAATGAAGCACCCAGAATATTTCTGGAAATAAGAAAAAGAACATTTTCTCAAAGGTAAATTTCAGCATTCTGAAGACTTTTTTTTTTTTTTTACCAATTCCTTGAATCTGCTCATCTGAGAAGTGTGAAAAGGGCCCCACAGTTACCAGTTCAGTGCAATTGGGTAATTCCAGCTTTGCTCTGCCATTTTCCATGGAGGCCAGCCTTCAAAAAAATATAGAAACAGCTCCCATAGTCAGAAACACAATTCCTGGCTGCTATCAGATGTGCTACCCAGCAGTTTCTGCTGCTAAGTCAAGGTACAGACAACCTCTTACACTCCATGTGGAATCTCTCCTGGCTGGCCAGGATGTCTCCCTGCCCACCATCCTCCATATGGCACAGACCAGATGAAGTGTGTGCTCTCAGGACTCCAAGTTTTAGCTGTCCCCTATTAATAACACAGATTCTTCTTTCTACAACACAAAGTGACTCCACAGCATTTTCTGGTAAGAGAAATTATAGCTTGGCATCTGTTCTTTTCACTGCCAGAACCAGATTGCTCATCTTATTATATCTTACAAAATTGCTCAAGACCTGCAAGGAGAAAATGGATTTTCAATTTGGCCTTTTTTTTGTTTTAATAGGCACACTCAAGATCATGAAAAGCACCGTGCCCCTTCCAAACACACCACAGAGCTTTTGCAAGGACAGACATCATAAGGACATTAAGAAATAAAACTGAGGAGCTTCAAAACATAACATCCCAACACTGATACCAAGATCATCTGTTTGATTAAAAAGCTCTGTGCAGTGCCATCACATTTCAGCTCAGCTGGGAGCAAGTCTACCACTTAACCCTGTCTGGTGAGTGAGCACAGCAGAAAACATCTCAGGACAAAAAAAAAAAAAGTACATTTTTTAGCTATTCCCCTTTCCTGCAATCTCTTCATTTACAGGTGAACTGAACTCCCACAGCTGGAATTTCTAACTGAGACACAAAGGAACTTTTAAGAACATGACACAATGGCACAGGTTCAAGAGAGGAGGCACCCTGGCAGTTAGGATTTATATTCCTATTCACTATCACCCATGTTAGGGAATAGAAGGACCACACAGCCAGGAAGAGCTGTGTATCTACATTCAGCTGTGCTCTCTGCTGAATAGAGGTTACATTAAATCGATAGAGGAGATAATTCTTGACTTTCATCCTGCTGCCACACCTTGCCAGCATGATAAAGTTGACAACAACCTGCTGGGTTACACACAGCTTTCCTAAGCCTCAAATGAATCCACAACAGAAATAAAACTCCAAGAGATCAGGATCTGTGGAAAACAGCATACCCTTGCAGGTACTGTGTCTTCTACAAAATCTTCAGAACAAGTGAATGTCTCCATTCCAAGAAGTCATTTGAATTTCTTTATAGGGCAGTCCAGCTGTTATATTTGCCAAATGTCATCCAGAGAATAGGGAATATTAATAAATAGCCATTATCCATATGGTGCTCACATCATTTGCTTGTATGTCATGTACTATTGCCCCTGCACAGCCTGAAGGCTCGGCCCACAGCTGGCCATGTCCCAGAAGCATTTCCAAGAGGCAGCACCCACACACAGACCTCAAAGCAGTAGACAAGCTCAGAATAGAGTTCAGCTCCAGCATAAAAGATCAGCCTTTGGTGGCTGCTGAGAACACCAGAACACAAAAGCCAGGAAAAGTAAAATAGTCTGACTTCCAAGTCAAACTGACATCTCTTAGGTTCACACTTCTGATTTAGCCTCTTTACATGTTCTCTTTCCCATCCCTGCTCAGTCAGGCCTTAGCAGAATTCAGAAGGGAAACCACAAACATGGTATAAGCTTCCAAAAGAAAACATGAACTCCAAAATTGCCATATTCACATTATTGAGGAAATTATTGCTATAACATTGCCTTGAGAGACTGTCTCTGTGACCTCCCTGGATTCCCAGTTCAGCAGGTACATTCAGCTCAGGGACACCCATGACTAATAATGCTCCATCCTGGTTGTTGGTCAGCAGCTGAGCACAGAGAGCTTTTCCTGCACACAGCAACACACAAGATTCTTCCCCTCCCAGGAGAAGCAGCTGGAACCATCTCAGTAAAGCAGAGGGGTCAGGGTGAGAAGCACTGTACCCTGGAGAGATGCAGTCTCTATTCCACAGGTGTGCTGCTCAGCCAGGTAATGTAGCTGTGCTGGCTTGACACAGAAATCATGCATTAGCATTTTCATTCTCTGTCCACAGGGCACACAAAACTTACCAGCATGGTACACAGCTCAGTTCAGTAGCAGAGCTGCTATTCCAAGGGCATTCATTAAGTGCAAGCGGCCAAAGGAAACAGAAACAGCACAGTGGCCACTCCCTTTCAAGTGTTTTCAGAAGACACTTTTCTAATCTTCAGGCATTTGATATTAACAGATCACTCCTTCACCAGTTTTGTCTCCCTCCAGCACAAGTCTTCACTACCTAAAATCTTCACTACTGCTTCTCTCACAGGACTCCAGGATCTGCACCAGTCCTCACATGTGCAATCACAACCCTTCCCATACATGCAGAAATCCTGCATTGCACTGAGAAAGATAAGGATACAGTCTGCAGAAACCTCCTTATAGCATGAAGTTGGTGCTCTTTACACCAATGATTTTGAGATTAGTTTCAACTATAGACAGAGGATCAGTGGTTCCACTCCACTGCCATTCCTTTCTGGTAATTTACAGTTGGGTAATATGGAACAGTGCTAAATAATGTGAACACCAAAATAATGAAAGGTAAAACATAAGGGGGTTATAGGAGCTGCAGCTTCAAGTGGTATTTGCTAAGGCTGTTTTGGCCAATTTAAAATGAGTAAATGAACCCTGCATTCCAAGGGAACAGACACCTGTAAGCAGTTTGAGAAAAGCAGCCATTGAAAATGAGATAAGAGAAAGGCTATGACTGAGCTGAGTTCAGGAACATAAAAAACACTGGGACCAATTCCAATCAAGGCTCAGTCTGTGCAACCTCACGCAAGGTTAGAGGGACTGATGATGCTCACAGTTTACCAAACCTGAAGACTCTGAAAAGAAATCATTAAATCCAGAGATCACCTCTATCAAATGAGGAAGTGCTCATTGAATGCCCTGAGAACTCCATTTAAACCTTAAAAAAAGAAAAAAATTACCACCACCTACAGTCATTAAAACTGTTTTAAAAAGTCAAATTTTGATTGCAGATATGTAATCTGGAAACAGTCTATGAATCTGAATTATGGTGAGTCATGCATATTTTATTTCCCTCTTCAAATGTAAATGAATGCCTAATGTATTTAAAGTTTCATCTATTGCCAGGTTGTTTTACCAGCAGATGTACAAAGGGAAAGAGATGACAAGGAAGCTCGAAACAAGTCAGTTTCCTCAGGACTTGAAATCCTGAGTGTAGCAGCACAGTAGATATAGCCATGGTCCACATGTCCTAAATGGTACGGAAAAAGACAAAGGAAAGAGTAAAAGTCACGGAGAATGGGAAGGAAAAAAAAAATCTTCATTTGTTACTGGGATGAAAGGAGTTAGGTAGAAGTCCCAGCTGTGTGTCTTGCTGTGCCTACCCAGAACCACCTTGTTGTTCTCAATGGACCAGCAGGTTCTGGTCTCTCAGGTATCTAAACAATCCTGAAGCTTCCTCCAATGCACAGGAAGTGCAGGAACCAACAATCCCAAAATAAAGCCATCATGCCCTCCTTCTTTCCCCAATCATGTATTTGATTTCTGTGTAGGACATATGGGAAGTTAGGCAGCACAGGAAATTTGGAAGGTGAAAAACACATGAGGAAGTGAAAAGGATGTTTTCAAAACTTTCCATCTGGTTTGCCTCACCAGAAAGCCCAGACCCATGAAATGTGGTGCAAAAACCATCTGTCTGCTCTGGAGAAGCCCCAAGGAGCCTGCAGAGAGGGCAAGGTGGCACAGACCAGCCTACAGATGTGGAAGAGACAATGAAATGCCATAGTTTTGAAAGAATAGCCAGATCTCTGAAAAATATCCTTTCCAAGAGACAAACAACTCAAAAAGCAAAGCAAGTTTTGGTTTGGCAAGCTCTGAGCCCCAGACCCATTCTATCTCCTACAGCACCAAAGCTTTATCAAGACCAAGAGGTCTGGAAAACAACCAAATCATTAAAAGTGAGTGAGTATTTCCAGTAACATATTCCTTTCACCTAGTTTGTTCCTAATGACTAGAAGCTGCTGCTCATGGAACAGTAGGCATGAGAGATGGAAGGAAACCAAAGGACCAATTAGGTCATTAATCCATCAAAGTGACAGAAGATTAGTTCCTAGAGTATATTTCTTACTTTTTCATCCACTTTACTTTAAAAAAGCCCCAGCAATGGCAAGTTTATCCATTCTCTCAAGGAAATCACCCACAGCTTGTTAAATATCTCTCATCAGGACAATTTCTATTCTTTCCAGCTTATAGTTTCCCTTTCTCTTAATTTTATGTTGCTGCTCTCAGCAACCTTTTGTAGGCCATTCTCCAGCACACATTCAGCAAGTGCAGATGCATCCTTCCTTATCCTCTAGCCACATAAACTCTATTGAGTAATTTCATCCTTTTCCAATGCATTTTCTTCCAGTCCTTTAAATTCAGAAAAAAGTGGTAGCTTCCTTTGGGATATTTTTTCCCCCTGAACTTCCCTTCCACCAGTCTCTATGTTCTTCTGTCCCACGGGATTTAAAAAAAAAAAAAAAACACACTTATCTGCTGAAAGTAGCAAGACAAAAAGACACAGATGATTATGGACTAATATTAAGTGCACCCAAGTCATTCCAGAGGGGAAATATAACACAGACAATTTTCTTCTTTCATCAGACAATGGGATGGAAGATTGGCTGACTGTTCACTCCTCTCTCAGTAAGAGGTGTTATGCAAATGCAGATTTACCTGCCTAGCAGAAGGATCAGGCCAGCCTCTGGTACAGAGTAAAAAGGCAAGCACGAACACAAAAAATACAACCAGGCAAGCAAGTTCCCTACTGACACCATTACATCCATCCATGGCAGAGATTTGGAGCTCAAAGCACCACTCCTCCCTCTAGGTCAAGTCTCAGCCTCCCCATGGGCTGAAAAGGAGAGCAGCTGCACTAATTGCTTGTGGGACAGCTGACTGTAGTCAAGGTCAAGGCTGCCCTTTGCTAGATGCCAAAAATCTCATCTGAAGACTGGCTACAGACTGGAAGGGACAGAATCCCTTCCAGTCTGAGGGCTGGAAATCAGAGGGGTCACACACCACAGAGCTCCAAAATTGAACAAACTGTTCTAACAAGACGGTTTTGATTAAGCAGGAAATAAAGATTAATTTCTTAGTGCAGCATCTAACGGAGTTGCCGCCTGTAATTACAGGCAGAGGAGTGCCACAGACAGCACAGCCTCTGGGTATCCCCAGAGGACACAGTTCCTCTCAAGGTAATTGCCTATGGACTGCCCAAGCAGAAATACTGCAAAACACACTACACAGTAGCCCAGCCCCACTGAAAGAAGAAACTCAGGCAGATTTCTATCTGATGGCCAGGAGAGCCCAGCCACATGGGCAATTCCCTGCAGAATTCCCATGGCCAATTCCCCACTGACTTAAGAGGGAGTGACATTCACCAGCCAGAGCACACCTGGGCAAGGATGAGCCCTTGTTTCTGCCTGTCCACTGCAGGCCACTTTGTTCAACTGAAGGGAAAGAAAACAGATGCTTTCATGGGACTGGAGAGCCACAGACCTCTAGGAGAGTCCAGAGGTGGTTCAGCTTCAGGTAGTGTCTGAGCTTTCAACAGATAAACAACACTGCTCCTGACAACCCCAGTTCTGTCTCCTCCTCACACAAGAGGAAGAGATCTCATTAATGCATTTTTACTCCACACCATCATAATCTCTCTTGACTTTCAATGGCTTTGAGCTACAACCACACACCTTGAAGAGCCTGATAAACTCAACTTTAAACTGATTATTGAAATATCCAAGCTGTTCATGCAATGAGTGCCAGCTGAAGCTGCACTCTCCTCACCGCTTAATCTTCACTTACAGTGACAGAATTCATTTGTTCTTTCCCACTGCACTCCTTATACCCAATTGTGCATTCCCAAACCCTCACACATACCCCTCTTCCCACCTCCAATGAGCACACTGCTTACAGGATTTCTGGAAATAGCTCATTTAAGGGAGAGCTGATTTGTTTCAAGCAATGAACAAAAAAGAAAAGGCAAAAGGAACAACTCAATTACTGTTTAGTTGAGGATAAAACCAGAGCAGCTTTGATAACTTTATGTGCAGCAGCAGCAGAACTTCACATTTAATAATTTTCCACTTCCTCTTCTGAATTCCTAAGCAATATTAAGTAACACCAGCTCTCCACACTGCCAGAAGCAATTGTATTTAGAAGCAAGATGTCCCAACATAACTTGAAGAAGAAGCTATAAACATCAAGATGCAGCTACCCCACCCAGCAAGGGGAATGAATCTCTTTCACCAATCTGCCACCACCTATGGCTCCAAACAATCCATGGACTTACCTGAGCCTTGAGGCTTCATCTGAGTGAGAAATCCCAACACCTCTGCCACAACTCCTTCCTCTAAGTTGCCTCCAGCTCCTTTCATTCTCCTCCAGACCAAGTGATAGAGGGAAGAGGAACTCAGAGTTCTCAATCCAGAAGGATCCTCCACATTGCTAACCTCTTGCTCCTCCTCCCCATTGCAAATTTGAAGGTTCTTTTCCTCTGCAGCTGTTCCCACTCTCTCCTGAGGGCCACAGAAGCAAGGGCAGACAGCTGCAGCTTTCTGCAGAAAAGGTCACTTGCTGATTGCTTGCCAGGTGAGGGACAGTGTCCATCCCCCTGAGGAAGGCAGATATCATCTCCTCTGTGTGACATTTGCACAGGGCTTTGGAACACAGCTATGTAAATGTACAGCAATCAGGGATGTTGTTCAAATCCTGCAAACCCATCGAGAGCCAAGGGGGCAATACATTCAAGTATCTAGGTCTGTGTACTTAACAATCAGAAATGAAGTCCAGGGCCTGTAAGCAAGGCCAGGTTCACCCAGATCTGTGGCCAACATTTCACCAAGGTTTTGCTGAAAAGCAAAATTCTGTCCAAAGAGAACAAAATTCAAACCATTTGAAGAGACACTGTATCTTGTGACACTGCATTTGTCATTGCCATGGCCAGAAAATTATCCAAGCCATCAAACAGCATATGCAGCCACTGCAGGTGGGTCAGTGACAGCCTGAGGCACAGACCAGCAGGTACAGCAGAGGTCAAACAGCACTGTGGTGTGGGCACTGGGGCCAGCAGAAACTGTCCACACATATGGATTTGAGGACACTGCATGGCAAAGTGTCATTTTCTACTTCTCTTCCACTGAAGCCATGGGAACACTAACACTGCAACACTCCCCCACCTTCCCTAGCCCAATTAAGTCCCAGATAAAAGATCTGGCAGTGGTGATTTACCCAACCCCCCTGTGCAGTGCAATCAGATGTTTAGAAACACCACGAGTCCTGAATTCCAACTACTGAGTCTTCTTATGTTTTTGCCTGACAGATCAAAAAGCTTTTTGCACATTTTTCTGTTATGTAACATGATCCACTGGCCTGAGACATTTGTCTTTATTAATAAAATACCCTGCAACAATACCCTGAAAGTCACAGGTAAAAAGTGTGACTTTTTTTGCCACTCCACAGGGCAAGAGATGTGAAATACTCCAGTACTTTTGTCCAGGGCTTTCCAAGCAGCTCCCCATTTAATGAGTCCATCACCAGGTTTAATGACCTGCCAGAGCTTTAGAAACACTCTTCCCTCCTCATCAATGATTCACATGCAGTCTTAAAGCTGTGCACAGATTAAAGAGGCTGCTGCTCTCCCACCTCGCTTCAACCCAAAGTGGTTTTAAATATTTCATCTCACCACAGAACTCTTCTGTACACATCCCAAAGGTGCTCTGAGAAGCTCTCTCCAGGAGTTCAGCATTACCTGGCAGAGGGCCTGCTGGCACCACAAGAAAGCTGTCACTGCCAGGCATGCCCACATCCTATATTTACTTTCTTCAATGAGTCCTGCATGACCCCAGCTGCCAAGAGTGGGGACAGGATTTTCTGAGGTAGTTGATGCTTTTTATAGAGAAACAGATGGAAGGCCTGATTGCAGGGACAGAATGAAGAAGTACCTGACCTGTAATTACTGGGGTCAGCAGGAGCTTTCCTTTGACTTCAAGGGATATGGAGTCATGACCCTCTTCTCCTCAGCTCTGAGGGGATTAGAGGGTATTCAGAAACACAGGCTGGATCTTGCACTTCCCAGGAGAGCTTGTCAAGGATTAGCAGTCTAATGGGATACCCATAACACCCTGACTGTGTAGCACCCCTGATGTGAGAAGTCTCATGGTCCAGGCTGCCATAGAGACTTCCCCCTCCCTCCACACCCAAAGCAAGGCTCTGCCCTGTGGTGCAGTCCTCATAAACCCTTTTTTGGTCCCAGGGAAAGGAGAGACAAGTAACACAGGGAAGAGGGTGAAAAGACCTCGAGCTACTCCCCGGTTTTGCCACCAGTGGCAGGATTTTGCTGATACCACTCCAAGCCACCACTTTTCCTTCTCCCAAATGGGAATGACACCAGCAGATCTCACAGTCTAAGCCCCTGTCAGCTTAGTGGTCCATGGCTAGAGCCACAGTCTCCACATGCCTGTAGTCATTCTCAACACAGGAAAGGTTCCTCTGAAGATCACCCTGCGGTCCTCTGGAAAATTCCTGACCTTTGGATTTTCATTTAAATCAACTTAAACCTTCAGAACCTCCATGGCACAGAAGAGTCTGCAATGGACAGAATGGCCCCCAAAAGCTCCATTTGCAGCCTCTGCTCCATGGTCAGGAATGTGGATGAGGAACCAGATGATTCCCCTACACTGCCAGGGACAGTACAAGCAGGTAATACTTTGACACATCATTTCTTTGGCCTCATTTCTTCTCTCACCCCATAATGGAAAATGTGGGAAAAAATCCTTCAAGGGATGAAGGGAGTCACATCAGTCCACAGCAGGTATGGCCAAATCATGAAAAATGTTGTTTGTTGGCACTCTCAGAATATGAAGCCTTGCCTTCTCCTGTGTAATTCAGCCTTTATAAGGAAAGAGTGATGACCTCTGTAGGCCTGCAAAGGGTAACCTGACTGAGAGAGAATACAAAGATCCCTTTACTTAGTGCAAAACCAAACAAAAGTGAGCAATAAAGCACTGCAGAAAACAAGCAGGTAAGCACTTGTGTTTTATCTTCAGTCAATACCTTTTCAGCATGGCTGATCTCTGAAATCTGATTTCATGTAGTTCTGCAAACCCATACCCCCTGGGAAGCTTGCATTGCTCTAGCCAAGCATTAGCTCTCACTTCATTTGTCCACACAATCTCTACACAGCTGTCATCTTGACATCCAAGCAAGCTTAAACAAAACCATAATCTCTCCATAAAGCACACCTCTCTTCTCAAATAGCTGTTGCTCTCAGGTGTCCCTTCCCATGAAATCCTCAGCAAAGGGAGGACATTTAGAGAAGAGAGCTCTGTAGTACATCACAGTCTCAATTTGCTGTGGCTCATTGCCTCTTTCTTGCTCACTCTAATCCCTCCTGGAGGTGAGAGGGCCATGGCATGGGTTCTTGGCCAGAGTCACTGCAGCAGCCACAGAAAGATTCACTGTACATCCTCACTGTACAACAAAGCCATCAAGGAAAGAATGTGGCACGAGAGAGCATTCAGTTAAAGGGCTGTGTGATGAATAGCTGGACCTTGGGGTGGATGAAGGAACCACATGGTAAGGCAAGAAATATCCACTGCCTTAATGTCAATTCACTTCCTCCCTCTTTCACATCCCTTCTTGTCTAGTGACACAATGACAAGGAACTGATCAATGCAGTCCAACCCATGCCCAGGAACCACTGTGGTTCCCCATCACCCCTGTCAGCCCCAGCTGTCTTACTCTGCTCAGCACAGGGTGAATGTCCATGGCTCTGCACAACCCCTGTCCAGAAATCCTTGCAGTTTTAACCACAGCACCAAAGCATCACACCAAAGGAAAAGATGCAGGTGCTGGGCTGTTTCCAAACTGCCTTGCACTCAGCTGTCTCCAGAGCAGCTCATCCAGAGCCACACCAGAGCCTTCCCAATGAGCTCCTCACTGGAGGAGTGGTGCCAACACCTGGGCACCCCACTAAGCCACCAGTGCCACCAGGGCTCCTGAGCAAAGAGCCATCAGGTACCCACCATGCTACCAAAACCCCTACACATTCAGGAAGTTTGAATCTTATGGAAATCAAGATTTATCAAATTCCAATCATCTCCAGCACCAGCAGAAGCTGGATGGACTTAAAGAAGTTTTATCAGGTTTGAACTTATCCCAGGTTATATAAAATTGCTGCAGTAGTCTCAAAGATGTGAAACATGGGTATGAGAGTGCAATTATGTTAGAGTTGATTGCATTGAGGAGTTAAGGTTAGTGGAACCAAACTCAAGCTGGTGTGAATCATCACAGTTCCACTGGAGGGAACAGTTACATTATTTACTCTGGATGAAAATCTGTTTCACCAAGTTGAACAGAACAAGAAAAGGGCTATAAACAGAATCAGACTTATAAAACAGTAAACCACAATTTTCTGTCCTTAAAATAAGGCTCTCTCCAACACTAGATTTCAAAACTGGGGCCATGTCAGGTGAAAGGCAAGGCCCTCCACTTGCTGACTTAGACACCCAAAAAAGCATATAACCTGATGACACCTGGCAGGTGAAACTCACTTGCCACATCAGGAAGCAGAGCTCATAGATGGACAGGCCCAGCTGCCCCTCAGTCACCTGAGGACATTGTTTAAATATTTTCTCCAGATGCAAAGCCAGGTCTATGGATTGCAGCACAGGAGTTGGATTTTGGAGGCTGAGGCTCCATGCTTCCTTCTGCTACGGCTACTCCTCAGCAAGGCTTTCAAGTTGTGTCTGAACCAGTCAGCCTTCAGAACTACCTTGCACTTTTACCTATGCATAAAACATCCCCAGCTGAGGACCAGGTGCCCATGCCATTGGGTTCTCCTCTGGAGATGCTCTCTTATCTTCCTGCTCTTCCTCTTTTCATTGAATCACTGGAAACTCCCTGAGGTCTCTGCCACAGGGAGCCATGATCAAGAACAGACCTGCAGCTCCTTATGTTTGGTGCTCAGCTCTGCCATATCCTGTTTCCTCCCACAGCTAGGTGGAGAAGACTCCTGAGAGCTCTGTTTTCTGAGCAAGCAGCATGCTGCAGGTGGCTTGGGGCACTGCAGGGTGTTGGATACACCTGGCAACACCAGCAGACAGAGGTGATCTCTCACACTAAATTTCTGGGGTGTGGGGTTGGGGTAACAGACAAGCTTTTGAACACTTTAACCCTTGTCACATCACTCCACCTACAGAAGGCTCAGACTATTTCAGTCAGCTGATGGAGAACTACAAAAGGAGGGTGAGCACTCTGACTTTACAGTGCCCTGTAATGCCAGAAATTCACACCGACCTTGGTGGCCCACAAGACTGAACCATGTCATGCACAGCTCCCCACCAGCCTCCACCCCCTGCAACAGGGCCAGACTTTGCACACTGGAGCATTAAATCAGCAATCCTCTGCTTCTCTGACATCACCATGGCACTCTGCTGCTCAGGTTTCCCTGCCACAGGAGTTTGATTCACAGTAGCAGGCTTTTCAGCTATGGCTGTGAAGCTGATCTACATATTAATAAAATAACTCTTTACAATTCAATAAGATGAGAAGTGGAAAAATAAGAGAAAGAAAAGATGAAGCCCTCTGCAGATGTTGTCCTCACATATGGTGTCCCATATGGTTGTACTTCACTGCAGCTTGGTTTTATAAGATCTCTCTCTCCAGAGGGTAACCCCAGCCCCTTTCCATGCTGTAATCAAGAGATTGATTAAGAAACAGGTAACACTGCAAGCCACTTTGTCATTGCTGATAGAAGTGCTGAACAGCCACTGCTAAATTACAGCTATCAATCTCCCAGCCTGTACATGGATCCATTAATTATTTCTTCCATTACCCACAGAGACAGATGCTTCCTGTTTTCTTGACATAAACTGTGTGGATCACTTGCCCATCTGGCTTCTGTGTGTTGCTATAATGGTAGTTTTCCCTCAGATGTCATGTTACAATTCCTAACAGCCTCCACAAGGAGACAATATTACCACTTGGCATTTCTAAAGGATACCTCTCTAATCCTCCAAAATTTGTTAATTCACCCTGGAATTCTTGGATTATGTTATAAAGAACTATTAGTCCAGTTATACAGTGGGTATGTAAGGATGGGAAACTTGTACCAGTGGCATGACTTGCCAATCATAGTAGGGATGATGATCATCATCTACAGTGACAAAGTAGAAACACAAGCCAAAATCTGAAAGTTTGCTTTTAAATCAGCACATAAGAGACAGCATTCCATGACCTGCTTGCCTAGGGAAAGAGGAGTCCCCATGCACGATGGATGGCTGCAGCTACAGCCAGGCCCAAGGATGATGCTGCTTCTCTACAGTCATGCAGGACACCAGTGGGCAGGGGAGAAGAGCAGCAGCACAGGGTGAAGCCACAGCCACGCTGGCAGCCTGCCAGACTCCACAAGATCTGACCTGTCCCCTGCACACACAGAAAGCTCCAGGGTTTCTGCAGGGACAGGAAGCCCCTCAGCATGAATTTCATCAACAAAACTGGAGCTCTCTCCAGCTAGCAGATAAAGAAAGGAGCTGGCTTGAGGGATTCCCATTTCAAGCTCTTCCCCAGTGAGAGGAAGATGGCCATGGATGTAACATTAGAGCAATTCTACAAATGATCTCTCCTGAGCTTCTCCAGGCAAAGAGAAATGGGTAGTTTTGATAGCAGTTCCTTTTTCATGACTCACTCTATGTCATTATACCAATAAGATCCTGTCTCTCCAGGGTGATTTCCTCTAGTGATTAAAGATATGAGCCTTCGACCTTGTGCCTTATCTACACTACAAACACACACTATAACCACCTAGGAACTTGCTGCCTTTCATCCCTTATTCTGAATAAAATTGCCAGCAGACCTATTGCAACAGAATAATGAAGCTAAGCAATTGCACTCAGCTCAGTCAATCTAGGAGCAGTGGCTGTTAAAAATAAATAGAAATAGATTTAAAAAACTCTCACAACTAATTGCGGAAATGTGGAGTATTATGAAAATATCCCATCAGTTCAGCCAGAGTTCAAAAACCTCTCACTCTGCTGTTTCAGCTGCTGAAAGGACAAAGTGTGAGAAAAGATGAGAGAAGGGACTTGCATATATCTGGAAGAGGAGGAAGAGGAGATGTCAGGACATACCCTCACACAGTGTGTGCCTTAGGGAGCTGCTGCAGGAGCTGCAGAGAGCATGGCCTCTGGCATGAGATGCTCAGGAAGGGAAGGAATGGTGCTCAGAAGCAGGTGCTTTGGCAGAGTGCTGGGAAGAAGGCAGCCCTGCACCGGGCTTTCAAATTTGGTGAAATTTCAGCCATTTGACATCAATACCCTGCAGTTTATGTTGTGTTAGTGGTGCCATTGGGCATTTCTGGCATGAAGCACAAGGCAGATCCTCTTGCAAGGCAAGGCACATGGGCAGGACGTGACAGCAAGGCACAGGGTAAGCCCTGCATGTGCAGGGACTCCTGACACTGCTCTGCTGAGCAGCCACATGAGGGCTGTTCAGGTCCAGATGCCCAATCTGGAGGTGCTGAAGGTTCAGCCCTTTCCAGCATTGCCTGTGCATGGAGTCTGTGGTAACCACATTTCCACCTCGGGGTGCACTCCTTGGGTCTGATGGACATGCCCACAGAAGGTCTCACCTGCAAGATCACACACAGACATCTGTCAGGGCTCATGACACCTCCCCTTACATGCTGACCAGCCTGAGACTGTTGCAAGACTTAAAGCCACAGAAATTTATTCAGTCCCCAGCAGGTGGTAGGAGAAAGAAAGAACCACGGCCTTCCCCATATCCAATTCCCCCCAACAACGAGGTTATTAGGGAAAATACCGAAATCAACCCAGGATCACCAACAAGTACAATGAATCTCTTCTGCCTCTGCACCTCCCTGGATCTCTAGGGAGAGATCCAGAAACCTCCAGCAGTTGCCACCACTACCCCAAAGTACTTTCTCCGCTGCCAAGTCACTTGCAACTGGATCTAGACCTGTGTCTGACTTCCTGGGAGAAATTGCTGCTGCAGGTGTAAGCTGCTGCCCTGCCTTTCCCCCAAGAAAGGCACTACATGTCCCAAATAGACAGAGAACAAGAAAAGGGAGCTCCATCCCCACAGTGCACTTCACAGTAAGTGCTATAATTTATAGCACATAAATACTGTACATGTACCGCTGCGTTTTGCAGACATTATCATCTCAAAGGGTAGGTAGGAGGTGGGAAAACAGCTTGTAACAACTGTAGCTCAGACAGCTGCTTTCTTTGCCACGTCTAATGCTGTTTAGGGAGGTAAAATAGGTCTACCCAGCAGTGCCTCTGCTTCTGCTAGGATACACTGCAGCTCCATGTGGAGCTTCTGCTGAATAATTAGGTTCAAGGCAGAATCATGTAAACAATCTTGTAGAGGCTTTCTGGGAGAAGGACAAAACCATTCCTATCTCCAAGCCCATTCCTTTCTCAGAAGAAACTACACTGTCCTCATGCTGGGCTTTGGCCCTGGGTCTAACACAGTCTGTGTGTCCCAGCCACTGTGGCTGAAAATCTGTGGACAGGATTAATCTCCCACAATGCCAGCTACCACAGCTAATGGCCCCTTTCAGCTGCATACTAGACTACTTTAAAAAGTTTTTATTCACACCAAAAAAAGTTAGTCCTCCTTTCTTCCCCCAACCTGATTATTGGCCACCTGTCCTTGTCCCCCCATGTCCTTATGGCAGACCCTCCACAGAGCCAGTTCAGCTCATTAAATTTGCTTCCTTTATTCTGTCCTGGGGGAAAAAATTTGGCCAAGTTGTTGTTTTTTTTTTTTTTTTGTGCCAACTTAGTGAGTTAAATTGTCTCAGCAGGAGCTGACTACCAAAATCAAAGCTGACAATAGCTCTACCAGTAAAGATACATAAATGGAAAGTGAAAAAATTCAGGATCACGAAGACATTGGATCAGCTCAGCTGCACTACTGAACTACACCCTCCATTAAACATGGCACATCTCATTTTGCACTTCTTTATATTAGACAAATAGGTGATTTCTCTCCTAAAGTCCACAGGATATAAGAAATCACATTTTCACTGGTCTAGTTTAGTCTAGTTGCTGGATATTTTGGCTCTACTGGCTTTTTCTCATTTGTGCTTGGAGTTTGCCTTGAGGAATTTTGGCAGGATGCAGCTATGACATCTGTAATGGTAACAGCATGGGAAAGGACTGCCAAGGTGATCCTGTTTTAGTAGGTGGAATCACACTGCACTTATGCAGCCTTTAGGAAGCCATAACATGACCCAGAGCTTTTAGCACATAGAAAAATGGAGGAGACACAAAGTCTGGTTCTGGAAGGCTCTGAGATCACCAGAAGCACAGCAGGGAAGGGAGTGGATCACTCTTTGCTCATCCTGTTCTTGCACAGGTGCTTGTGCTGTGACAGCACAGGGTTGTCACAGGTCTCTGCTCTGACCCACCAGGGCTGCCATCAGCTCTGGCCTGGACCCTGCAGACACAGCCCTACAGTGGCCAGGAGCCCTTCTTGGCTCCTCCCTTCTTCTCTGCTTGGAGCTCTCAGAGCAAGGAAAGCTTTGCTTTTCCCTTTAGGGGTGTTGGGCCAAGAGTTCCCAACACTGATGGTTTGTCTGAGCAGCACAGAATTGCCATGGTTACAGCCTTATTTGTGGACTTGGGGAGAACAGCAGGATCCATGGAGCCAAACTCAAAAGCTCTCTTGAACATCAGAGAGATACAACTGGGGGATGAGTCAACATCAGAAGGAAAATAAATTGCTTCTCCCACCACCCAAAATGCCAAAAGGGACAGTTAGGAAAAACATCATTGCATCAGGGCTTTGAGAAATTTAAGCTCAATCCCTTTCTTTAAAAGGCATAGGGAAATAACTAACCTTCATCCCTGCAACTCGGTGCCCTTTCTTCTCAAGGGCAAAGTTTAATTATTCTTTCAGAAGTGCAAACTCCTTCAAGCAGTTCTCTTCGCTCCTTATTTTGTTTCAGCCAGAAGTTTTGAGGTTCTACATCTCTGCTTCCAGCAGCACTGATGGAGGCTGTGAGAGGAGTTCAAGGTAGATCTCAGCCTGGAAGACACATGTCACCTGTGTCAGCTTTCCCCTCACAAGTGTGACATGACAGAGCCCCACAAGCCCTGCGGGTGCAGGTGCAGAAGCTGAGAAGGGCAGCTGTGTTCTGACTGCCCCTTTGGGTGCTGCTATCCCTCCCAAGAGCTCCATTCATCCCTGAGAGGTCACCACCCTCAGCCCAGACACAGCCTGAGGCCAGAGCCTGTACCTGTGCTCCCTCCCTCATTGCTGCAGTACAAGCAGGTACCACCAGGTCCTCAGTTGTGGTCTTGTTCACAGGGGTCCCAGGATGAGGGAAGAGACGAGAAAGTTGACTCCATGTTTCAGAAGGCTTGATTTATTATTCTAAGATAGATAATATATTAAAACTATACTAAAAGAATAGAGGAAAGGATTTCACTTCAAGGCTAAGCTAAGAATAGAAAAGGAATGAATAACAGAGGTCTTCTCCCAGACCGAGACCGGCCGGACAGGTGAACTGTCATTGGCTCTTAATTGGAAACAGCCTGACGAGGCCAGTCAGAGATTTCCCCTGTTGCATTCCACAGCAGCAGATAAGAATTGTTTACAGTTTGTTCCTGAGGCCTCTCGGTTTCTCAGGAGGGGAAAAATCCTAAGGAAAGGATTTTTCATAAAACATGTTGGTGACACTCAGTCATGGAACACCCTTGGCAGCAATTGAACACCTTTTGGTAGCATGGAACACCTTTTGGTAGCATGGAACACCTTTTGGTGGCATGGAACACCTTTTGGTAGCGATTCCCACTGTGATTCACTTGGCCTGCAAACCAGCCAGCCATGCAGCCATGGTGCAGCTGTACAGCACTGCCAGAGCTCAGCCCCACATACCCAGCAGCAAAGCTGGTCCAATGGCACCGTGCTGGAAAGCTGCCACAGCCCCAGGGACAGAGCAGAATGCTGCTGTCTGACAAGTGTGACCTGCTGGATGACGTGTGACAAGTGGCATTGCAATTCATGGCTTCAAGGCGTCCTTCCCACCAGGCACAGACAGCACCAGGGTGGGGCTGGTGTTTGCCCTGTGGTATTTGTTGTGAGCCAGGATATGACCCACAAACTTCTGTATTTACAGGGAAACACCCTCCAACACCACAACACAAACTGATTGCATCACTCAGAGCCCTTGGAAAGCATCTAGAAAGCAACAGGAGCCCAGCACTGTCACTTCCAGAGGTCACTGTCCATGAACATGGCCACATGAGCTCCTTTTTCTGGCTTCTTCCAGTACAAGATGATAAGAAGCAGGCTCACTCCTCCCATTTCACTGGGCAGAGAAGCAGTCTGAGCATGCAGAAGAGCAAGGGAAGAGCCTTCCCTGGTGCAGTATGCCTGACCAGCACAGTATGACCAGCACTGCACCTTCTGTCACATTCTGGGATTCTTTGAAACCTGCCTGACCCCACTGAGGCAGCAGCATCTTAACAACTTAGAAGCTCAGAAAGAGACTTCAGCTGGTGTGAATACCCATTCCCCAGGAAATCAGTGTGTTTACAGCCCCAATTTAAACTGCTACAAGCACTATCACTAAAAACATATTTACATTATTATCACTGCACTGAGCAGTTAATTGCTGTACAAATATTTGTGCTGCCCACATTCATCACAAGGGCTGCTGCTGCCTCTGGGTGAACTTACTCAAAATCTGATGTGTTTTCCCAAGACTGGAAGTCTTAAAGGGGATATCTCTATTTTAATGCTCTGAGAAACACTGGTCCAAAATTTCTTTCCACTGAAGTGGATCCAGAGCAACATTTGCTTCAGAAGAAAAGCTTGATGGGGCAAGACTTCCCAGGCTACATTTTTGGACCAAGAAGTCAGGCTGAACTTACCTTTCCTCTTGTCAGCCCATTGTGACTTATTTAGATTTATCACCAGTCCTTCCTACTCCCCTCTCTCCCTCTCTCCACTTTCTTTTTTAATTAGGCCACTGAGGCCTTGTTTTCAGAAACCGTCTGGATCCCTACAGAAGCTTTAAAGTCTCAGACATCAAATGGCAGGCAGTTTACTATAGTTAATTATGGTAATTTTTGCTTAGTAGTAGCTTCCCTCTGAAGAGCCAAAACTACTTAGAAAAAGCCCCAGCCTCAGGCATGAATTTCTAAGAACATATTTTTTGTCATTCATTATTTTACAAAGTTAAGTAGCAGTAGAAAGTTAAAATCCAGAAGGGAAAAAAGAGCTGACAGAAAGAATAAGCTTTTGGGCAGACAATATTTGCCTTTTGCAGGCATCAGGCACTGCTGTGCTGAGCTGTCCCCCACAGTGGCCCAGTGACTGTGTCCAGCTGGAAAGGCTGCTCTGAACTGCACAGAAGGACAGGCAGCTCCCCAGCCAGCCCCAGAGCAGAGAAGGCACAAAGGAATTCGGAGAATTCTCAGGCAGGTTGTGTGTGCACTGTAGGTACCTGGCTGTCCCCAGCAGCCAGGCCCACAGGGATGCCACCCCCTTTGGATGCAGAGCATTTTGTGACACACTGCAGGACATCCTGTGCAGCCACAGGCCAGCAAGATCCCAGGAACAACAGGAAACTCCTTCCAAACACATTTATCATGGGCAGGAACAGGGCTTTCAAAGTACCCTGACTAAAGCAGCCCCTGCCTCTTGGCATGGATTCAGCCATGGATGAGAACATATTGCATGTTAAAAATTAATATAACTATGGCACTCACAAAAACAGACCTCTATCTACAAAGAGGATGGAGTTGATTCATGCAGGGATGCAGGGTTCTTGCACAAGGAAAAGAGGCACAAGCCAAACAGTGAGGAATCAAGAGCTGCCTTCCCAATGTCTTGACAAACCATCACCTTGCTGCCTGCAGGTTACTCAGCCTTACACAAGCTAAATAACTTGAATTCTGCCCCTGCTTTTTCTGTTGCCAATCAAGAATATCAACCTCTGTTTGTTTTCCAGGATTTCCTTCTAGGTTCCCATAGGGGAAAAAAAAAACTTTTTGAAGAGAAGTTTGCCAGCTGGAGAGGAAAGGAAAACAGAAGGAGAACTGACAGTTTGCCTTTGATATCTGTGGCTACAGAGTCTGGACAGATAATGTGGGGCTTTAATACACAGATTCTTTCTTTTATGAAGGGTCTGAAAAGGTGGTGCTTTTATCAATTACCAAAATAGGTAATCTTCAGGTCTGCTTTGCTACTGATGAGTTTGTTTCATCTTCAGACTCTTTTAGGCAGTTTAGCATTTCATCTGGGAATCTAGAAACCTCTGGGAGCAGTTGAAGTCAAACTTTCAAATTTTATATTTGATGGGTTCAGAGGTATGCATAAGAATGTAAAATACAAGTTCAGAGCTTCCTGCATAACCCATCTCAGCACTGGAAGAAAGGAGGGGAAAATATTATGTGTATTCTAATTTAATAAAAAAACAGTATCCAAGCAATCACTATGGTCCTTTCCAGAAGTTCTCATTCTGTGGATGCTGCAGCTGCTTGTTTGCCAAGTGGTTTGAACAGCTTAATCATTGTTTAGTGTAAAAGAAAGTAATTGATTTTTGAATTTACACTGAGACATTACACAGCACTGAGAAGACTGCCTAGATTACCAAAAACATCTTTTAAAATAGTTTGTCTTTTTCAGCAAAGTAGATCTGGGTCTCTGCCTACTCTCAGACAATGAAATTCTGGCTCTCATCAGGCTTCTTTCTATGCAAACATGACTAGGCTTCAGATCAAATATATCTGGTGCTTTGGGCCAAGCCTAATGCATAAGAAAGTTTGATGGCCCCCATGGTCCCTTCCAGCCCTATTCTGTGCAGCTCTGGAGGAAACACTGGGCTTGTTTGTCCTTTCACCACCCCTTCCTTGAATGCTAAGATCAGTCTAGAGGGCCACCAAGCAGTGGACAAGAATTTGGCAGTGGGACTCAGAGCTCCATCAAAGCCCCTGAGTGCCCAGGTGGTTTCACACCCTCCAGCCCCTCCAGGCCATGGTTACAACTTGAGGGCTCGTGCCAAGCAGTGGAGGCTGTGGGACAAAGGACAGGCTGGTGTGCTTTATGGATTTGGGGCACTAGAAGGAAAAGGAGCAGTGGAAGAGATGCCAGCTGGCAGGGGTGAAGCTGAAGAGTTCCATTTCCCAGGCCACACAGCTCCACTGCCCAAGCTGAGCCCTTTTCTTCCAGCAGTCATGGGCTGTGACATTTCCCTTCTGTGACAAATAGGGAGATCAGCCAGCCCCCCCAAGAAAACATAAGGACAGCTCCTGGAACAGCAGCAGTGGTAGGACCAGCTGAGGTAGAGGGAAAACAACCACATCTCCATGGCAAACTGCAAAACCATCCAACCCCCAGTAGCAAAGCCCAAGGATCATTTGTTTGGGATCCCTCATGCCTCACAGCCAGCTCTGCTTTCCCAGGACAGAGCCTGTCACACTCCTTTACAACAGATTTTTGGAGTCCTAAACACCCTACCCCAGCCCCCCCAAAAAAAAAAAAAAAAAAAAAAAAAAAAAAAAAAAAAAAGGCCAAACTTTACAGGAAAGCACATCAATCAAAATTACAAGAAAAGTTTCACTTCATTAACTTTCACTGCATTATCCATGTGGTGAACATGGGGTTACAACAGGGGAGCAGTGGGAAAACCTCAGGTAGCCTAAAAATTCCCCTTGGAGAAACCCACATGGCTCAGCTATCCAGATATACTCACTTCTGTAAATTCATACAGGATGAGAATAATTCCTGCAGCACCACTTCTCACGTTACACTTCAATTCTTCCACTTCAGAATTAGAAGATTAGAGGACATAAAAAAACCACCCACGTCATGTTAATACCTATCTCTTAAATAGATCAAGGTACTTTCTATAGAATAGCTCAAAGAGAGTGATAACAAGGTCCAGGCCTGTGCTAAACATCAGTGGAGAAATCTCAAAGCACTGTGTACAGACACTTCTGCTCTGAGGTCAGCATGCACACCAGGAATTTCAGTTCTCTCTCCCAATTCCTGCTTCCCAAATTCTGCAGTGCACATTCAAGAGCAGCTGATGCAGCACCTGATTGGAACTTTGTTCACCCTCCTCACAACCTGCCCCACTCCTGCCTGTAGCTTCAATGCCCAGCACACAAAAGATGACACAACTTGGCCATTGCCTCCTGAGGTGTCACCAAAAATCCTCCTCTCTCATTAACCAGGCCCCTCCTTCACACCACTGCCAACCAGAGCATGGCTCTCACTGATTAACCCAAACTGAAAGAGCTGCCTCCAGTTTCCCACAGCTGAGAAAAAATATATGGCAAGTCAGGGAAAGATTTCCCTTTCTCTATCCCTTCAGCAATGCCATCACATTCTAACTACAATATGCTCTTTGGGTCCAGGGAAAAGGATTTCCATGTGTCCCAGTTCATTACATGCATTGGGCTGGGCATAGAAAGACAGAAGTAATGTCACTATACTGGTGAAATCAGTGTTTTGTTGGAATATGTTTGTTGGAATGTGCCTGTCCCCACATCAAACAATTCTGCAAGGCCTTGGCAAAGGACACCTAAAAGCCCCTGGGTTTGTGTCATTTGTCCCCAGAGCAAAGGAGAGTCCTCTTCTTCTGAAACAAACAAACAACAAAAATAACTCCAACAGAACAGGGAAGAGAAAAGGGTTTAAATGCATGGAAAAGTGAAACACTTACCTCATCTCTCCCTGCTCAGCATCTGTTCAATCCAAGCCTCCAACCCTCCCACACAGGTACAAAGGGGTCACCTGTTCCTCTGTCCATCAGCAGCCAAAATCTTGCCTGAAGATTGGCCTCAGCACACCACACTTGGACCAGCCAGCAGCTCACAGCAGCACACAGCTCTGTCCAGGAAAGCAGGTCTGTGGTTTAGTATTGCTGCCTTTTCAGCAGCTGCCTCAGCTCTCTCTGGGGTCGGGCTCCCCCCACCCCACCCTTGGTCATAGGGCTGCTTTTATGGCCTGATCTGAATCTTTGCTGGATAGAGCAACCCCAACAAGAGCTTGGTCAATTAAGAGCACTAAACTGATTCTGTGCCCTCCTTTGGCTTGTTAAGAACTTGAGTTCAAAAGAACTTGATTTCACTGCCAAGAAATCGATTGCAGTGGTTGCAGGAGATACAGAGGAGGAAGATGCAGGCAGATGTGCTGAGTTAAAAAGTTCCCATCCCATGGTTGTGTTTCCACAGCCAGCTCTCCTGCCTGTGCCAGAGTCCCAAATGAAGGTTCTTTACAGTTTCCCTGAGTCCAATCCATGGAAATTCAGTCTGAGGAGTTTGGAGCCAATTTTGTGGCTGCATTTGCTCAGACTGGTGAACTTTGCATGTGGCAGCTCAGAGGGAGCTCAGGGGAGCCCTCCCATCAGGGCTGGGGCAGCCACATCGCTCCAAAGGGCAGGCACTGGGGTGAGGAGCATCTGCCAGCCACATAGTAAAGGAAAGGGAAAGCATTTCCTCATCCACAGAGCACTTTAAACTCTCAGAACTTTTGGACAATAGTGACCCATGCCCTTCTTGGGCTCTGTGAAACCCATTCTCTCTCCCCTGGCTGTGACTGTGGCACAAAGCCTCCCCATGGCCACATCCCCGTGGAGGTTGTGCATTCCCCAAACTCCTCCTCCCCAACTTCTGATGGCAACCATGGGCCCAAGCAGGTTACAGAGCATCAGCAGGGTCTTCCCTTTGGGAACACCAGCTCTGTGCTGTGTCCCCTCCCTCAAAGCACCACTGAAGAGCAGCCAGTGCTTCTGCCTGCTCCCCTCAGTGCTGCCTGCAAGGATCCCCCCTCTCACAGTGGGTTGCACCAAGTCAGTGTTGGTCAAATCACTTGATCTTTCATGTCTCCTTCAATGATCTGTCAAATGCTGTTGATAATATCTCACTAAGTCACAGTAGGACTTAGTTAATTATTTCAATGTACATGAAGATTTCTAGATATTTGTTATATGCACAGACATAGGCAAGCTGTGGACTGCATGAGTGCCAGCCCTTGCCTGAGCACATCTCAGGGTCTCTAGCAACAGGCACATGGGTAGCAAGAGGGAAAGTACCAAAAGTTATCTGTGGACAGATGGCAAAGCCTCCCCAGCCTCACAGGTCCCTGTCCTGTATTTGTGAAGTACCCTGTCCATTTCTAATCACTGCCCAGCCTGCAAGCAAGAGCTTCCTGTATCAAAGCAGCAAGATGAGCTCCTGCTTAATTAAAATTAACCAATTATCTTGTGCAACAGCTTATTCATTTTGATATGCATAACTAAATAATTATTGCAGGTGTATGCAAAAGAGGCTCTAGCTTAATGGGCTCCCTATTTTGTTTGTTTTTGACCAGAACAATTGCCTATGAAGAAAAATCAGAGAGCTTTAGGCAGTTGTTATTTTTAAAAAACACATTTTGGGGGAGAAAGGAATTTGCAGTGGAAAAAAGAAGTCTCATTTGAATAACAAAACAATTTTTGTTGATTTCATTGTTGTTTATGAGCTATTTAAACCCAGGGGTGGGTAGAAAAGGAGAAATAAGAGGAATTTACTGACAAACATGTTTTAAACAGATAGCAGCAATGATGAAAATCCCATCCTGAGTTTGAGCAGTGAGTAGCACATCATACAGTTTCTAGGAAGGACATTTAAGAGAACGTAATGAGACATGAAAACATTGTAACAAGTGGTATGTATTTTTCAAAATAAGCACAATATTTCCTCCCCTTTGAGCTCTTTCATCTTTTAATTTATTCAGCCAAACTTGCCATCCTCACTGTTGTAAAGGTTTGGAGAACAAGATGGCATTTAGCTTCCTCCCCTCAACTCATGGTGAGCAGCTTCCAGCGCAGAGCTGGGAGCACGTGAGGCACCCCAGTGAGCCCAGCAAACCCCACTCCCTCCTGCTCACACAGCCTGGAGAGGATGGGAGCTGTGCTCTGCAGCCCACCAGCCCACAGAGGAACCTGCTGGAATAAGCAGTGGGGTTGGAGAAGCACTCCAGGAAAGGAGGCAGCAGAGCCTGCACACCACACTGCCTGGCAGAGCAGCGACCCCTGAGCTGGACATCAGCCCTGGAACTAATGCAGCTGGGAATAAATTACACTCAGGCCCTGGTCACACCTCCCAGATCACTACCATGAGTCTGTTGCTTAAAATCTGTTCTGGTTCAACCATTGCTATTTTGCTTCACTGTAAGAGTTCACTTAAGGGATTTTTACTCACTCTATGTGAAATAGCTTTGAGACCAGTTCAGTTTCCATCTTTAGGCTGGATATGAAACATCTGCAGTTTAACAGCACAACATTCATAGCATGAAACAAGCTGGGCACCTAAAGGTCAGAGGCTGCTCTCCAGAGTAGCTCCTCATACACAAGCAAGGAAGGGACCAGTGTCACTTCCATCACCTGTACACACAGCCAGCCATGGAAATCAGTGGTGAAAAAGCACAAGGCAAAGCACCACAGGCGTTGTGGCATTTTACATGGAAGTGTGTGCACACAGAAGTCTTTGAATTTCAAAAGTTTCTCACAGTTTTAGGAAAATAAATGTGCCTTTTCTGCTCTGAGGAGTTAGTCATGCTTGCTTTTATTTTAGGGTTTTTTCTGGGTTTGGGGTTATGGTTTGTTTTTTTTTTAACTAATAAAATTACTTACTGAGACATTTCACAAGATATGTTGCAACATTTAAATTGCAAAGACCTATCATTCTTGACAGGGATATTCAACATGTTTTGATATAAAAATTAAAGAAAAAAAGGAAGATAATTCTTTATATAAAAAGGGGAAAACGTATTTCAGATAATTGCTTCACAAGTGATGACTTGTTATAAATGGATCAGTGCTTTCCTGCAAAGAAATACCCAAAGATATTCCTAATTAGCAGTGAGCTAATTACCACAAAGCCTCCCTTAGTGACATGCTAAATCACCCCCGCTTGCAATTTCTGGAGCTTCACAAAAGCCAGAAGTGGGAAGGAAGAAGGAAGAAGGAGAGGAGTCCCTGCCTGCTCTCCTGGAACTGCAGCTCCCACTGCTCTGAGCAGTCCTGGCAGGACCTGGCACCCTCCCTCCCTTCCCAGCCCTCCCTCCAGCCCAGCTCTATCCCTTCACCCTCACTCTCTGTGCCCACCACTGCTCTTTTCTCACACCTCTGCACCATGGTTTCCCCTGTGCTGGTTTGATATTCTGGGTATTCCAGCAGCACAAGGCAGCCAGAGCCTTCCTTTAGAAGGTTTTCCAGCCTGCCCATCAATGAGGCTCAAGCTGCCCACAATGAGACAAGGGCAGGGGAAAAGGAAAAATAGAGCATTTGGTGTGCAATATTTGAAAGTTGTTTTGAGTTGGCTGCTTGGTTTTCTCCTAAAGTTCCCAAAGAAGCAAGCAAACAAAAATAAACCGATTTTCTTTCCATTTTCAAACACTGAGGTATTTCAAGATATCCTCATTAAACCCTATCCTAATCTCCACAACTCGCAAGAGAGAAAATGAGGTGATGAAAAAGACAGGAAATGAACCTGAAAAAGATGTAAAGTCCAAATGGTTGAATTTCAACTTTTTACAGTGTTTTGGGTTTGTTTATTTTTTTAGATAGAAAAAAACTAGATTTAACTTTGTTAAAAAACAGCAGGAAATTTCAGTGGAGACAAAAGCTGCATCATGGCTGTTTCTCTGCCCTGCTCAAGCTCAGGTTCAGCATTTCTCCTTCTTGCCACCTTTGGCTCTAGAGTCTCCCAGCTCAGGGCTATGCAGGCAGAGCAGCTGGCTGTGCAGAGCTCTCCTGACCTGGCTCCCTGATATGAGGCAGGTTTGTCAGGAGGCTCCCCAAATCACCGTTCTCCTGGGGAATCCCAGACTCTCCAAATCACCAGCATATGGCCACAGCTCTCTTCACAGAGAGCAGCAGGCACAACTTTCCCAGGCCTTTTCCTGAGTTGTGAAAAAGCTCAGAGAAGGGAATGATACAAAATACTTACCTCTATTTGCTGCTCCAGTTGTTGTGCACATGTGGAAGGTGTTTTGGAGATTGTTTACCAAAGGGGATTTCTTAACTGGGCTCTGGTGATGGTGTTTTGCTTCACTGACCAATTGGATCCATGTGTGTGTATTGGACTGCCTGGCAAGGGTGATGGGTTTTTTCCTAGTAATCTGGTGTAGTAGTGTAGTAGAGCAGTGTAGTGTGATAGAGTTCAGCTTAATGAGGCATTTGTTCATCCTCCTGCAATCCTGGAGTCAGTGCACATCGTTCCCCACCAGGGGCTTCACTGCCACAACACCAGCCCGTGGCACTGACCATGGCCCTGGCTCAGCTCCACGGGGCTGGAGCACCAGGAGCCCCTCCAGACTCTGCCCTGACCCTGCTGCAGTGCCTGGGGCTGAAGTGGAGATGGCAACTGCAGGGTGAGCTGCCCCAGAGGCTGATTCACAGGAAGGACTGAATTTAGCCTCTCTGAATCAGCCTGCAGAGGAGATGGCTGCTCTCTGACTACAAAAGGACCTGGAAAGATTAGCAGCAAGTTTTTTCCTCTGTGAATCCTCTTCCCCAGTGTCTCACAAAGTCTGCTTCAGGGCTTAACCCACACGGCCCAAATCTTAAACTGTCACTGCAAGCCCTATCAAGCAAACAGAACAAAAATAGCTGGGACAGAGCAGAGTAGCAGGAACCATTTTCTTGTGCTACACACCATCCCAGATAAAACATCATCAAAATTCAGCCTTGAAAGCCACCTCTGTTCCCTGCCTGGGGACCAGGCTGAGCCCAGGGCTCCATTTGAAGCTCAAAGACAAGCTCAGCCATGACCCAGACATGCAGCAGCACTGAGGCTTCCAGAGGCAGGGAGTGATCCCACAGCCTTCCAGTCAGCTCTGCACCCACCTAAAAATCCACACAAAGTCATGGATCACTTGTCTTGCTGCTTTATAAAAAGGATCTTGAGCAATTATTAAATCATGGAGACAAACTTAGAAGGGAGAAAAAGGCTCCCAGACTCCAGCTCTCAGAACAGCCTCACACTTAGAGAACATCTCCTTGCCAAAAGGAAAAAGCTTGATAAGGGTGTTAATAGCTGGGACAGGGAGTCAGGAGAGCTTTCTGTGCTTCTGTTTTATTTCCTGGAAATTTGCTAAGGGGTTTTCTTGGGCTGATAAACTTCAAGGACAGGGTCTACAAGCTCACACTGTGGGCCAGTCTGCCTGCACCCCACCTTGTTTGCACCCTCCTCCACAACCTTCTAAGCTCAGCACTTTTGAAAGAAGTGCTGAAGGAAATCTGCTCTCTGCCCTCACCAGAACCATGCAGCTGTGGCTGCAGAGATCCCTGCCTCACAAAACTTGTGCTCATCTACAGCAGACACATCCAGAGGGAAAGGGGCTTTGCTCCTTAGGGATGGGCAGGTTAGTCCTCTCAATCCCTCTGCATTCCTATGGGCCAGGAAAATGCCACAAGGCTGCTCAAGGCTGATGTGGGGAACACAGCCTTGTCCTCTGCCCAGGGGAGAACAAGGAGAAACACAGGAGCTACTGCCAGTGTTCCACAGGGAGCCAGAATTCCCCACCCATGACAGCATTTACCCACTTGTAGCACCAGGCAGGATCAGGGCTCTGGTGTGCAGTGAAAGCACGAGACACACTCTGACAGCACACTGTCTCCATCAGGGTAAGTCCAGGCTTTATTGATCTGAGATTCCTTGGTTGACACCTGACTGACAGCTGCAAATCCAAGTCCAGAAGCTTTTGGGGTCTCCCTCCATGCCTTGTGTCCCTGTGTGCTCTTTGTTGTGTCACACTGAGAAACACTGGGCAGCTGTTGCCATCACATCAGTGCCACTGAACTAAACAAATTCCATTCAGAAGCTGTGCCACAGGCTCCACTACATGACCTGAAACAATCCCATGCATCAAATCCCACTGCTTTTACCATCTTTACTTCTTGCAAGTGATTGGAAGGGTAAAGCAATCTGAAAAAGAGAATGTTTTGCAGATCAGACACTGCTCCTTGCAGAACGTTACAGCTCCTAAATTATTAATATTAAAAAATGAGGTGTCCCAGAGCTGCTCATTTCTGGAGGAGGGAAAGTAGGAGGGGGGTAAGAAGAAAGTATTGTGCTGTTACAGGTTATTTTTATCCAATGTTTCTATGCTTCTGTCATTAGCTAATTGATGACACAGCCTGTTTAATATTATGTCTGCCTTTGTTATTTATAGCTCACCAATTACTGTAGTACCTGGTTGCTACTAATAAGCTGCTCTCAGATGAATTTGGATGCTCATGAGTGGATTCCTTGGCACAAGAAGTGAAATCTCTTGAAGTTAGAGGCTTCATACTAGCCAAGGATTTATTGGCCAGCCCACTTAATCATGCATGGTGATGCTGGATCCCAGTCCATTGCACAGTGCAGCAGCAGCCACTCCCAGGCACCCTCAACGTTTCTGCTGCACTTGTCATCAGGGGTGTCTGAGACACAATTCTGCAGTGAGACACCTCTGAGTATCATCATTTCCTTGGGCAGACCCTGGAGCATTCACACCAAACTTTCAGGTATTTGATCCAAATGCAAAATCCCTGAGGGAGGGAGAGAAGTGGGGCCAACTTCCAGGCAGATTTCCAAGTTCAATACCTGCCAAATATCAGTGAGATCTTTTTAGTGGAATTCACAGCACTGAGCCATGGCATCATAAGCTGTGTGAGGTTTTGCACTTGTGGCAGATGGCACTGACCTTTGGGCAGTGCTGCTGAGAGAGAAGTGGTGCTGTGCACACTCAGAGCAACATCTGAATGTCAAAACTGTTCTCAGCTCTGACAGACAGACACCAAACAGCTCAGTTTGCCCTCTGTCCAGAACCTCTCATTGCTACAGTACATTAGCAGGGGAAAAAACATGTCCCAGACATTATTTTGTCTTTCCACCACCTACCCTACAGCTTCCATCTGATGATGACACACACATTCACAGGCCCAAGGACACCACGTTCACCAAGAGCTTCCTGCTTGAGATGCAGGTCCCTTGGGCTGTGAGCCACCAGCAGGTCCTGTTGGTTCCTGGGACTCAGTAGCACAAGGATTAAACAATTCAAGACCCATCAGGTCCAATGCCTAGACAAGAGCCTACCTTCTTCCACGTGCTCCAGGTGGCATGCACAGGAGTGGTTACCTGCAGTAAAATGGCAATTTTCTGTAACTGTAAACAATGGCAGTGCCCACGTATTTCATTCCTGCCTTTACTGAGTAAATCTGAGAAATAATGAAACGTGTGGAGAACATTTGAACTTTTTATTGTAGTGGGTAAAAGCTATATAACGTTAACAAATCAAAAAGCATTACTTCCCAAATAGCAAAATGCCAGGCCATTTACATTAGCCATGCTCAGATTCCTGCTGTGATTGGTGTGTAATTGTCCATCAGCAAGGAACAATCTCTCAAAATTAGTGCTTGTCACAGAGCTCCAGACTGCCTAGAGCTGCACTTACCAGGGCTTATAGCCTGAAATGCACAGAAATCTGCTTTTAACCCCAAATGAAAGAACAGCCTTTCTGGTGCATTCTCTCTGTAGCTGCCCCCTGCCTCCTTTTCATTTCTCTTAAATGAGGGAAAGTAGTTTGTCATTAAAAAATATATAAAAATTAAAAAATCTTTCTTTCACAGATCTGGCATGTTGTGAAACAGCTTCATGTGACCTACAGATTGCTGCCCCCACAAGATCCATGGGGCCTCCAGGAGCTCGTGTATCACAGCACAAAGCTGCAGACCCTGTAGGGAAGAGACAAGGCATGAGACAGCACTGAGGCTCAGTGGCAGCTGAAGGGGACATTCCCTTCCCACCACCAAGCCAGCTCCTCAAGGCACCCAGTGTCACAGAGCTTGGTCTGTCCAGGACCTCCCCCATCAGAAGCAAACACTCCAGCACCAAGGCATTAGCTGCTCCTACTCCTTTCCCCCACTACTAGCCAGAAATTTTGTCATGGAGCTGAGAGCACCTCGCTGTTGCAAGTTTTGTTAAAATAAGCACTTGAGGAGTTTCAGTTTCAAGAAGCTGACACATTCTGCCAAAATGCATTTAGTTAGAAAACTCCCAACCAGCTGTGATAGCATTCAAAATTTCTTTGAATTTTCTTTTTCATTCATAAAGACTGTCGGTATTTTTAAGCTAGAAAGTGACTGAGAAAAGTTTATATGCCTCCAACATTGCTTCCTTTAGCAGCAGCTCCCCAGCAGGAAAAACAATAGCTCTAATTTCAAAAGGGAAGGGGAAAGGCTACAGAAACATCAATGGAAAAGATTAGGTGGACTGGTGAGAAAAAGAGCACAATTAGCTCCTGTCAAGACCCAAATTATTTCTGTGGGATCTTCAAGCTAAGGCAGTGATGGAACAACAGTGTCAGTCTGTGGAGAAAGTAGCTTTGTCCTTCTTCTCAGTCCAGCACATAGCCAGTGGCAGAGCCTGGTCTCCAGAATTTTCCCCCCTCTGAGGTTGTTCTGTTTCTTGCCTTGTTTTCCCCTTTAAGCTTTCCTGGTCTCTAAGAGCACACAAACATTTTTGGGGCTCTTCAGAAGCTTACAAGCCTCCCACAAGCACCCAGAATAAATTAATCTCTAGCAATTAAAAGGAGGCATTTTGCTGCTTTCAGTTGGTTGCAGAAGGAAGCAGAGGAGTGGTTCTGCTTTCTCTCTGTACTCATATCACAGAAACAGCAATTATCAGCAGAGGAATTGGCACAAATAGATCAAAACAGGAGCCTGAGTAGCCTCTACCCAGACTGACTTTTCAGGTAGAGCAAATCAAAGTAAAGGGCAAGGTCCTGGAGAAGTATTTGCTTTAGCAGCTCAGTCTTAATCCATCAGCAGCTCCCTCCGAGGCGCGTTGGAGAACAGAGCCAGAAGAGCTGGGTCTGTCTGGGAGCTCTCTCCCAGCGGGGCACACAGAGTCACATCCCCTGTGCCCTTGGGGCTGGGCACAGGGCAGGACTGACAGCCCATCCCTGGCACTGTGGGGAGCAGCCTCGGACCCAGAGAGCGAGGGAAGAGCGGCTGCTGCCCAGGAGGCAGCGATTGTCTCTGAGCACGCAGCCCTGCCTCAGCCTGCCGGGACCGCAGCGCTCAGGCTGCCCGGGATGAACACAAGGAGCAGCACAGGCACTGACTCTGCTGGAAAAGAGGGATCAGCACCTGCCCTGAGTCTGGAGAAAGGCAGATCTGTCCTGGCATCGGTCCCCTCTGCTTGTGCACGGTGCAACCAGAGGGCAGAAAAGCCTGGAGCATCTGGGGATAGCACAAGTTATGCCTGAGTGTCTCTCACTCCTGCTGCAGCTCTGGTTTCAGGGTGCTCCTGCAACCTTCCATCAGCCATTCTCCAGGATGTGCCATCTCCACAGCAGCCTCAGCAAGGGACTGAGTATCTCCTGTGTTGTGACCTTTTTACCATGCTGGGCCAAGAAGGATCCTGCCATGGCTGCAGTGGCCAGTTCACCCAACATGTGCACAGCAGCCTCAGGATAAAGCTCATGATCTTCCTGGGTTCAGGGGGCTTTGTTTAGGAAACACTATCCATCACCTCTATCCAAATCATGCTTCCAAGTGGGCATGCAAGGCAGGACATGAGAAAGGAGAGCCCAGCTGCACCAAACCAGGGGAAGGAGAAGAAAAAAAACAGAACAGAGCACTACAGGTTTTACTTCAGTCTGAAAGGGGTAAATAATCCCCTTGAGCTGAATCAGACCTTTGGAGGAGCTGAACAGTGATGTGCTGACACACCTTGGCACTGTGTGTTACAGGATGGATGGAGAAGAGCTCCCCCATGGGTGGTACAAGGCTGCTCCCCACCACTCACCCCAGCTCCTGGACATTTTCTGTCTCAGGCAGGACACTGGGCAGGATGTCCAGCCCTTCCACTGCAACACCCTCATTCCCTGATCTTTGGCCAGCACCTTCTGCTCTGGAGCTCACACCAGTGCAAGTCTGCAGAGAGGAGCTGACACCAGCACCAGCATCCTGCCCTGCCTGCAGTTCCTTTGCTCTACACTTTGCACAGCCCAGACAAACCAACACAGCAACTGGAACCTGAGCTAGATAAATGGCCAAGCTTTTCTCAGGATTAATCACCCTTAGATGTGTTGCATGAGACTGCCACAGCCTCCACGGCTGGTGAGGCATTTGCTGTCTCAGCTCATTGGGAGTCAGGAAAATGAAGCAGCTGTGTGAGGTATCCCATTACTTAGACAGTTTGTACTGAACCTGAAGTACCTCACAGGGAGACAGCCAAGAATTCATCCTTCTGTTTTAACAGCCCTGCCCCTCATCATAGTGTAGGAGTCTGAAAAGTTACAACAAAAATCCTCCACAAAGACAGTAAAAGTGTCCATTACTGCCCTATGCAAATTCATTTTCCAGTGGAGAAGCCCTCAATACATTCTTTTTTTTTTTTTTTTTAATGTGACCTTTAGCTATAAAACAGATTTTTCCCAGGGTTATGTCAGCAGCATGTCAATTCCTTGCACAGATATTCCATTCAAGGAATGCACAGGGTTGGGGCAGAGGCAGGGCAGGTTAACTCTGCTAAATTCATCACACCAGAGAAGGAGACAGGGCTGAGACAGACAAAGCCCCACGGATATTCAGTGCAGTGCCTGGGTGTTCATCTTGGTTATGAGAGGGGAGAGCCAGCAAAGCTGCAGGATTGCAGTTCTTGGAAGAGGTCAGCTCCTTCCCTGCACTGGGGCTCTCTGGGGATGCTGGAGCAGCAGGAATCCAAGACTGGAGATGCTAAACTGAGTGAACCACTCAAACTTTTCTAATCTACCTCAGTGCAGTTTGCCCTCCTCCGAGCTGTTGAGCTTGGAAGGGGAGAGCAGGCCAGAGAGGAGCCTGCAGTTTTGAATTCCAGACCAAAGGGGTTTAATGCAAACTTCAGACAAGAACATCACTGTCACATCCACCACCAGTCTGCATTTCATCCACCAGTAGGAAAAAAAAAAAAAAAAAGAAAAAGTAATAAAACAACCTTCAGCTTGAGAGAAGCTTCCAGAAACCTCCCAAGAAACAACTCCAGTAGGGATGGACCTCCAAGCCCACCCCTGGCCAGGGGCACCTGACACAAGGAAATCCTTAAGAGCTGGTGCACAGCCAGCCCCCAGCCACAGGGCTGAGACAGCCCTACCTTGCACAGCCAGTGAAATTCAGCCCCTTACAGCAGTACTCTGCAGCCACACTACAGCCACAGTACAAAGGCACAAAGCCACCTTCCTACTGCTTAAATACCTCTTCATCACATCTCTTTCCCTGCTGCTCCTCCCTGCACTCTTACCCCCTGCCCTCTCCTCCCCCACCTCACACCAGCTCGTTTTCTCTCTTCCACTCCAACCTGCAGCTTCCACACTGCATATATTTATATATTTTGGTGTATATTAAGGATAAAAGAACCAGAAAACAAGGGTGTGAGTCCTGCTCCAAAAGGAACAAACAAGACCAGCCACCCCACCCTTACATGGGGTGCATGCAGCCACTGCCAGCAGGGCTTCCACAACAACTTCACTGCATGGAACTACAACCATTACATCATTGGCTGAAAATGTGTGTTTGCTTTCAGCACAGATGATCACTGCTGCCAGCCCCATTTAACTCCCCACAAATCAGATGTTAATGACAATGCAGCAGCTCAGCCCACCAACACATTTTTTGGGGTGGTGTCTGCATGGGAGGCAGAGGAGGAGGTGGGGACCCAAGCCCAGGGCCCCTCTGTACATGCAGAGCTGGTCCTGCTGCCCTGCAGACCCTGGCACTCTATTGCTGCTCCTCCAGGCTCCCACAGCTCTGCCCTTCCCCTCTCTTTCACTAAACCCTCCACATCTGGGCCTGAGCCACCCTTCCAGAACCCACACAGCCCACTGGGATCTATCTCAGTAGACAGGATCCAAATACTTTTGCCATCTGCTTTTAAACTGGTGCCAGGCTGGGCTTGTGTCGAGCACCCAAATCCAGGCTGGAAGGTCACAAGCCCTGCAGGCTGATGCAGTCACCCCTGTGGGCTGGATACTCCAGGGAACCTTGGCAGCACACAATGTGAGCATCCTGTCTTTTACATATGTGCTGTGCACGGGTTCATCACCAACACAATTATCTTCTAAGTATTTATGTCATTTGCTACAGCCCTCCTCAATAAATCAGGCTGCAGCATCAACATCAAACCATAAGGGAAGACCATTTCATACAGAAAAGCAGTGCTTTGAAATTGCTTATGACTGCTGTATTAAATAAAATAATAAAAATAAAAACTACTCATAGTTCCAAAATTGTGATGACTTTGACTTTAAGAATGATTTAGATATTAAAGAAAAATAATATCTCCAGAGGGGATAATTGTAAAAATACAACAAAATAAAATAAGAATTAGGCAGAGGATGGGAAAATACATCTTGAGCTCTGTAGATCAGAGCTTTCCCATCCTAAACACACAGCAGAGCTGAGGAGCAGCATGTTTGCATAGCTGTGCTGTTTTCCTTGCATTCTTAACACACTTTTGGTTAAATTAAGAAAAGTGACATTCAGAATAAAAGTGTGTTGTGCCCTTGCCTGAGCAGTCAGGGAGGAGAAATCCTGTCAGCAGCAAGATGGTGCAGTCATTTCTCACCCAGGAGTAATGGGGCCTGGGTGCCTTGAAGTCTCCTGTTGTCATCCCTGATCCCCAGGCAAGAATCAGGGAACCAGGGAAGAGCCTGGCCTGGCATAGCAGCTCTCATGTGAGAGAGTTTAGGACTCACTTATGTCCTTTCTCTGATGATAAGAAAGTTGTGCTGTTCACTTCAAGACTCAACTCCTCTGTTATTTCCCCATACCCCAATATCTGGCACATGTAGTGCCCCTTTGAATGAAGAATAGGAGAGGATCACAGCATTGGTGTAACAGTCATAAAGACACGTGCTGCAAAAAAAAAAGCAAACTCAATCCTACCTGCAGAGGCCTCCAAAGCAGTGGGTCTGCCCCAAGATGACAGAGCAGATCCAGGAGGATGCTCCAGTATTCACAGTCCCATCACCCACAAGCTCCTCTACAGGAGCAGAGGGGCCTCCTGGCACAGAGGCCATGTGGATGGAGGTGCTGCCCACAGAAATCCTGTAAGCCAGAGCCCCCACCAGCACCTGGTGCTCTCACAGGGAAGGGCAATGATCATCTTCTCACCCAGCTCTAAAAGCAGTGTCCCTAGAGCTCATCTGGGCACCTCAGGCTTGCTGGAGCCCAGGGAAAGGCTGTCCTGGTGGCTCAGTCACTGGCCATGATCCTTTGTTCACTCTCCACAGTGCATGCTCTCCTGAGCATTGTTTTAAATCTTGGAGACTTTGAGGTCCTTGCAGGTCAGGCTGCTCTTAGCTGAACACTTGGCCAGCATCTCACACACGGGATAAGACTTTGCAGCCCCAGCACAATAGAAAGATGCTCCAATGCTCCACACTGCACTAAGCCTGCTGGGCACCTCATTACCCCTTCTCCTTCTACCCCAGAAAATGTCCCTGCTTAATTTTCCCATGTGGAATGCCATCATTACACTCTCACACTGCACCATAAATAAGGAACACAGTTTTGTACTGGAAACCAGACCACAGTTTTGTACTCCTCACCAAACTGGGCTAAGCAGAGATGGGAAGACTCTGGCAGTGCCTGAGCAGGGCTGCAGGCTCTGTGCTGGCAGGCATCAGCCCAAGACATGTGAGCATTCCAGGGCTCCACCTGCCACCACCTGTCCCCATAACATCCTGCTGCCAACTCTGCCATCAAATCCAGCTATTGCACAGGTACAGGCACAGAGCTCTCCCTACCTAAGGCTGGCTTTACCAAGCACAGCTTTACATAAGCTCAGGGATAAATCAGGAGCGATCCTACTGCACCAGGTACCCCCCCAGCAATGGCAATAGCCTCCACAGCAGAGTTCAGCCCTCATGGCTCCAGCTGAGCTGCTCAGGACCTGGTGGAATGGTGACCAAGACATCCATCAGAGGCAGAGCCCTTCCAGCACCACTACGAGTGGCTCCAGAAAGGAGCAGGAGCAGCCAAGAGCACCCCAGCAGACCCCACAAACCAAGGCAGAGCCGACTCTGGCTCCTCACAGCTCACACACAGGGTTGGATAAACAACAGGCACCAGGCTGTGTCACAGGCACAGTCCTGCCTCCTCTCCAGCAGACCTGGACAAGCAGTAAGGAAGCAGAGGAGCAGAGCCCCTTAAAAAACCCAAAGCTGCTGCACTAGGGAAGCACAAAGAGGGGAGGGGAGGGGTTTGTGAAGTTCCCAGAAAGGAGACTTGGGGATCAGGGACAAAGAAAGATGTTAAGATTATGCATATGTTCTTCTTGTGTCTCCCAGGAGTCTCTAGCTTTGCATCCCAAATTATTCCAGTTCTTCATTAGTCTCTCTTTATCCCCTGCTCACCAAGCAAGCCAAAATGTCATCCAGTTGTCAAAAGCTAGCACATACACAGTGCAAAAATGTTTGCTCCCTCATGCTCAGTCTCTGTGCCAGAAAGACTCACTGCACCTTTTCTTCTCATTCCTTATTTTAATTCCCCCAATTGACACCATTTGGAGGGGGCATTGTTGCTTCTGCACAGCCTGGCTCCATGCATTCCCTCCACCTCTCATCACCTGGAGACACATGGGCCTTTAGAAAAACTCCCCACCAAAACCTAGAGACTTCTCCCACACGGTGCTCACCATCCAAGGAAACTGGTCTGGCTTGGAGAATAACATCCTAAATTCACTAAGAAATAATTCAAGCCCTTCAGCACAGAGGTCTGGCCCTGGGTCAGCACAAACCCATGGGTTGTGTTTTTAGTGCATCTGTGGAGCAAGACCAACATGCACCCACCCACCCCAGAGATCTCCATCACAGGGGAGCAGGGCAGCTTCACAGCCATTGCAGCAAGGGCACCCTTCCCCAGAATTCCCAGGCAGCAGAGCTCCCTTGGCCCTGGAGGAAGCACCAGCCATGAGGAAGGAGCAGCAGAGCTGCTAAAGGCAGCCATGGGACAGCCCAGACCCCTCTGGCAGACACACCAGCCTGGCAGTGAGCCCTTGCAGAGGACAGGCAGCTTCTGCCACCCCTGAACTCTGCAAGCAAAGCAGGAAAGCCTGGCAAGGTGGGACCAAAGGGGCTTTGGCAACTGATCTGCACAGTAAATTAGGTTTAAAGGAGGGGGTGGCATAAAAGGGCCATAAATGCACCACAGAGATTGATGCACAGCCCTGAGCTGTGGTTACAATCCCGTGATCCAGACGGCTCCATCAATCACCACTGCACCCACTAAACTCTGCTCTAGCTCTGGGAGCAGTTTCCCTGGAAAATGGCTCATGTTTCTAGGATTGCCAGGTCTTTACTTTTTGGTTTCTCCTCTCTCACCCTTTTTTCTCCTTTAAATAAGCAATAAACTTATCAAAGTCCTGATGTTTTCTTATGGCCCCAGCCCTTCTCACCTTCCATGATGCCCTTCTCCCCAAGGGGCTTTCAGTCTCTCCCACTCTAAAATTAATTCTAGAGCGATTACAGAGGAGTTGTATTCCATCTGTCTCTAAAAGTGGGGTTTGTGCTCATATTGTTTGTCAGTGACACTCTATTGCCACAATTACCACTGCTATTTTATCTCTCTCTGCCTGTAATGCTGATGAGAGAGAAGCAAACTGTGCTGGTTTTTAAGCTGAATAAGTCACTTAAATACATTTATACCCCCAGATCACAACATAAAGCATGAATCTAACCATCTATCATGCACTCACTTGATATGAATGCTCACCATGATATCAGGCAAAGCAATCTCAAGAAAAGCACGGGATGATTTGAGCTGCAGCTGCCTGCAAGCATTTGACAAGGGTATTAGATGAAAAAAATTCAAAAAAGGGATGAAGCATCTCACCTAGATGTGGCTTTTGCTGGGCTGATTTCAGAGGGAAAGCAGGGACTTGACAAACTCCTTGGTAGATTTGCAGCTATGCTTGTAATATTCTGAACCAGCAAGGGATTGCCCAAGGCTTGGCATTGAAACTGGGTTCCTTTCTTGACAAATCAAAGAGAAAAAATGCCCAGAGCCAGGATGCTTGGCATGGGGGACCTGGCTCAGGTTCTGCCTGCAAAGCATCTCCCAGCTGCCTTCCCCAGCTTCACTCCACTGCCCTGTCTGTGCAGCAGGGCTGGGGGCCTGTCCTCATCACTGCTGGGCCAAAAGCTGGGAGATAACTGGGATGATGATTGGATCCTGCACACCTGAAACACTTCTCTGAGGGGCTCTGCCATAGGGAAGAAATACCTTGTGCTTCCAGCTGCCTGTCCCAGATGTGATGCAGTGTCTGAGCAGGGCTGTTTTGATGTGGTTGGTGCTGGCTCCTCTCCTTGTAGTCTTCATCTGGACTGTGCTAGAGAAGGGTAAAATACCATTACAGACCTCACCATGTCTGGTCCTAGGCAAGAGCCTTTCTCCCAGCAGGAAATTAACACACCTTTATTCCAAATTCCCTTCTCCCTCAGCTTGAGTCCAACACAAAAACAAGGAAGATGCCATGGTGTGAAAGCTTTGTTGCCTTTCTCTTCCTCACAGGTGCTGAGAGAGAAGAGGGATGAAGGTACCACACAGTCAAGCTGGAGACAACACTTCAGCCTCTCCTCCACTCTGAGGATCTCTGCTCCCAAAGCCTGCCTGTTCCCTGAGTAACATTCTGCCTGCAGCACATCACTCTGTGGGCTGTGCTTGAAATGTAGGCATTTCCTCATGGAAGTATTTTGCAGCAATCCCAGCCTTACTGTTTTTCCTAGACTCAAATAGAAGCCAGCAAAGGGTTGATTTTTCCCCCAGGATTGCTGACTGCTGGCTGTCCCATCAGGCATCTGCCAAAGGTGGTTTCCCAAGGCTGCCCTGCACTATCCCAGCCCTAGGGAAAGACTTTTCCCACACTCCACTTCATGGTAGGCTTAAGTAAACTCCACTGGCTTCTCAGCAAAGCTGGCTTGTTCTGGTGAGCTGGGGAAGAGGGCAGGAGAGGGGCACTCTGCAAAGTCCATGCATGCCCAGGCTGGGGGTAGAGGTGACAGGAGGGAACTGGACAGGTTACAGGAGAAAGCTGTTTTATCTGATATCAGGAGGCAGGATGGTATCACAGACCCCAGTGCTCCTTTGCACTGTAATCAGGTGAATTTTAGCTGAATATATGGCACAAAAAGTCTCAAGTTACCTCAAGTCCAGAAAAAAATTTAAAAAAGAAAAAAATCTCAGTGACCTGTGTTGCCCATGGTGCTCACAGAGCACCAAAGATGGTCACTGCATCATGCTTTGCTTCTTCTCTAAAATTCGTCTCCAACCCAGGCAGAGCAGATGCCTGCATAAAGGCAGAGGCCAGACCTGGGGTACAGCAGTGGATTCCATCCCTCTTTCCCCAGGCAGACCTGGGGCTGTTTGGATGCATCAGCTCAGGGACTAGAGGCAGCCAGGGGCAAAGTGGGTGCAGCCCAGGGACACAGGATGGTGCTAAGGAAACCAGAACTGGAAGCACATGGAATAAAAGAAAGTGAAAAAAGGAAGGTTCCAGCTGCAAAACTTGATCAAAGCCCAGCAGAAATTTGCAGGCTGCCAGTGAAGGGAACAGGGAGGGGAGAGGCACTGGGGACAGAGGGCTCTGGAGTTGGCTGCCAGCTTGCACTAAAGAAGATAGGAAAGAAAAAAATAATCAGTTATCCCTCAGCCTGAAGTAAATTACAAGACACATCCCTCAAGAGCACAAGGTGAAGCTCTTGATCAGACAAGCGATGCTGGCATGTAATTCCCCTTGATATCAGCTGATTTGAATTTTAGTGCTTGTGAAGGGTGCATGAGTGACAGCTCTGGAATCTGCAGGCATCTGTTCCTGTGCAGGAGCAGAGCACACAGCCCTAGGCATGAGCATCCCCATGGTAGTTCTGCTGCTGGTGGAGCTGCAGGGAAAGGTGGCACATCTGGGGAAGGAGGACAGAGCTCATCCCTTGCTCCATGCAGCCCTGTACACCCCACCAGAGCTGGGCACATGGGGCCTGTTGGTGCCTTGTGAACACGAGCAGTTGCCTCATACTACACAAAATTTTAAGTTATCCATGGAAAGGATAAGATCTCCCAGGGTTATGGATCCCATTCTTCTGACACCTATCCACATGAGATATCCACCTACCCACGAGAGCTGGGTGGGAGCTGCAGAAGTAGAGGAGAGAGCATATTCTGACACCAAACCAGTACAAAGTAGACTTCTGGACATTCATTCTCCCTTCACACCTCCCCACAGCAGGATCAACCATGGGGTCTACCAACAGCAAAACCCACCAGAAACACCCCCACCACCAGAGCCCCCAGAGTCTTGTAAGACAGAAACACCTCATTGCTGAGGATGACCCTCAGTGTTTCCATCCAGGCTGCTTATCCTGAGTTACTGACCAAGGGGCAGCTATTCATAGAATTCATTGAGTTGGAAGGGACCCATCAGGATCATAGACTCCAGCTCCAGGCCCTGCACAGGACACCTCAAGAGTCACACCACATGCCTTGAGAGCATTGTCCAAACACTTCTCAAACCCTGTCAGGCTTGGTGCTGTGACCACTTCCCTGGGGAGCCTGTTCCAGTGCCCAGCCATCCTCTGGGTGAAGAACCTTTTTCTAAACATTCCCTGGCTCAGTTTCATGCCATTTCCTTGAGCCCTATCACTGCTCATGAGAAAGAAGAGATCAGTGTCTGCCCCTGCTCTTCTGCCCACAAGGAAGTTGTAACTGCAGTGAGATCCCCTCTCAGTTTCCTCTTCTCCAGGCTGAAGAGACCAAGTGACCTCAGCCACTCCTCACACGGCTTCCCCTCCAGACCCTTCCCCACCCTTGTGGCCTCCTTCAGATGTTCTCTAACAGTTTAATGTCTTTTCTATATTGTGTCACCCAAACTGCCCCCAGCACTGGAGGTGAGGCTGCACAAGGCAGAGCAGAGCAGGACAATCCCTCCCTTTCCTGGCTGGCCATGCTGTCCCTGATGTTCCCCAGGACACACTTGGCCTCCTGGCTGCCAGGGCACTGCTGACTCATGCACAACTTGCAATCAATCAGAACCCCCAGGTCCCTTTCCAGTGCTGCTCCCCAAATTTTCATTCCCCCATCTATACACACAACCCCATCCCAAGTGCAGAATCTGGCACTTGCCCTTGTTAAAAATCATACAGTTAATGATTGCCCATCTCTCTGATTTGTCAGGGTCTCTCTGGCCTAGGAATGGTTTGCATGCCATCAACATTCAATATGAATGGTGAAATTCAGAAAACAAACAAAATAAAAGGAGATTTGGATTCATTAAGCCCACACCATTTTAAAAGCAAAGTAAAAATTGGATCTGTTTAGATGCAACCCTCACTCATGTGCCCAGGCAGAAATCTGTTGAATTCTGTAACCAAAGTTCACTTAATTGCTCACTTCTTCCAGTTAATGCACATCACTCCTCTTCTGTGCTGCATACCAATTGAAACAGCTTTTCTGCAACAAGGACAGCAGAATCCACTCTAAAACCAAGCCACAACAGAGTTGCTCTAAAGAATTTTGAAGGTAACTTTGGCAAGAGAAGCTGACTAGCAAAGCTGCTGCAAATTCAGGAGTGCTGCAAGCATCAGGAGTTAGCAAATAGCTCACCACTGAGCAAATAAATCAATGCAGGGCTGTTAAAAAAGTCTGGTCCAAGACATTTCAGGTCTGCTTGTCTTTTTCCTCTACAGCACCTGAATCAGCAAGGGACTTGGCAATTTCTGAAGACTTGTGTACACTCAGTTAAAATAACACTCCAGTGATGAGTTTTCCTAACTGGCCAAGAGGGAATACCTCTGAACAATAGCACAGAAATTGCACAGGAGGAGGTAGCTCAGCTGGGGGCTCAGAAGCAAGAATATTTATTTCCCAAGTAACTCCCAGAGTTTGCCCTGTCATTCAACAACATCATGAGGTTCTGAACTTCCTTCATCAAAGGCCCTGCAGAGAGGCACAGCCTTTACAGAGCAAAACCAAACCCTTCTGAGGATTTTACCAAATTTGCAAGTTACCACCCTTTGGGTAGCACCCCTCAAGTTTTTTGCTCATGACCTGCCCTGACTGCAAAGTAAAACAAGCTTACTTAAACTGCTGCTTTGGGCACCTTTTGATTTGAAGTGAGAAAGATGGTTTAAGCAAACACATTTTACTCTGCAATTGGGGACAGCTAAGTACCTGTGGTCAGTTCCTGCAGCTCAGCTGCCACAGAATAGCTTTCAGCGTGACCACATGAATATCATAGCAATCCTAGAAAACTGTGCTTCTGGCAGAAGCTGGGCACAGCATTCTAAAAATTCTTATTTATTCTTTCAACAAAATATGCATCTTTCCTCCAGAAACACTCTGTTAGGATAGAATTTCAGGCTGTTAATGGAGAGGGAAGACAGGAGGTCACATTGATCAGTGTCTGTATTCTTTGTAGGAAAGAATGGTTAATCAGCTGCATCCCAGGGTGATGCCAAATATACCACTCCCTTAGTACTTTTGCTTTTATCATCCTATGGTTCTCAATAAGTCTGAGCTATCACTGAATTTTGCCACTACACAAACATGCTTTGTTTCTACAGGGACACTTGGAAAATTAAGAGGGATCAACAAAAGTTGCAAATACATACTTCACTTGAAGCGCATTCAAACCCCATGTAGAGATTCTCATTTCAGATTAAAATGGCTTTAAATTACTGCTTAGTCTTCTGCCAAGAAAGAGCCCTGAGAAATGGCCCTTGCTGTGAAGCACTGTGAAGTTTAAATCAGTTTAGACTGGCTGAAATCGTAGTTTTTATATCCACTTCACACCTGGGCATATTAAAGTGCCCACCAGCAGAAAGGGAGGCTCCTGGCCACCACGCAAGGAAACTCAGATCTGTCAAGATCCATTTTGCAAATATAACATCTTTCAAAACAACTTTTTCACTTTTTTTTTTCCCTGGGTTTTGGGTAAGCTGAAGATGTTACCACCAAAAAAACCAAAGAACAAAAACCAAGCGACAGAAACAAAAAAAAACCAACCCACAACTATCAACAAAACCCCCACAAAACAAAACCAAAAACACCACCACCACAAAGAAGCCAACTTATCTAAGAGACTCTATACACCTCTGATGAGATTGATAGGTTTTTAAACCTACTGAGGTCTGAAGAGGGACTAAAAGTTTCAGTAAACCTTCACAGCTGCTCCACCTGAGGGAGAAAGCAAGCTGAGCTGAAGGGTCAGGCTTAGAGGGGGCAGCTGCTTTGACCTCAGCCACTTGCAGTGTGTCCTACAGGTCCTGCCCTGCTCCCTCACACCCTCAGAGGCTACAGGCACAGATTCAGCTTCCCTCTGGAAAACAGGGCTCTCAGACCAGCCCAGGGGATGAGAGCCTGACATCATTCTGTATGCTGAACAGCACAAGTTACTGATCTGTGTGAGGCTGCTTACAAAGTACCCAAGTAGGGAAGAGAAAGAGCATCAAAATCAAGTGTCTGCTTTTGGAAATGCACTAAACACACTAAAAATACACTCTGCTAGAGGAGATGGCACAACAGCTAAACCACCAGCAAGGAAAATAATACTCAATTGTTAAAGTGCCTAAATACAAATATACAGGATTTAGAGACTCTAATTTGGGTAAAGATGGTTGGGATGGGCCAATTTTCAGGAAGAGGCATTAACATTTCAGAGATGGCAGGCACTGCTTTTGCTGCCCAGCTTCTCTTTTTGACTCCCCTGCTACCTCTGCCCTCTGTTAAGCTCACGTGGGCAACAGGGAATAAGGCAAGAGGATCTCTTTCTCTGCTCTATCTTGCAACTTCTTTAGGACACAGCAGTGTCACACCAAAGGTACAAAGCAGCACCCTGAGACCAGGCACTGTGGACTCACACAGTAACTGAAAACCCACCTGCAGGCAGTGCTCTGGGCCATGCTGCTGGATGCCTCTGGAACAGCTCCTTGTTTGAAAGCTCTGGGAGAAAAACCTTTCACCTTCTTCACCTGAGCTTTCTAGACCCACAGATCCCTTTTCTGGCAGTGCAATCCATCCCTCTTCATCCTGTGGGCAGCTTGGTCTTGGGCAGCACACAGGAGACAGCACTGAAGTTGCTCCTGTAGGGCACAGCAGGCACCAGTGGCTCCCTGAAGGACAGGACAGCCCAAGGAGCTGAGCTGCAAAGCTGAGCTTGGTAAATGTGCCCAGGGGGAGCTGAGCAGGGCCCTCCAGACCCATCAGTGCCCCAGGGACCAGCACCTGCTGCTCCCCTCACAGCAAAGCCTCTGCTCTGTGCTGCTGGTAAAAGTCTGCACATGCCAAGTTCTCAGCCCTTCTCCCTGCCTCCCCAGCCTGTCCTGGGGTTTGTAGATCTCAGCAAAACAGAGTCTGAGCTGTGCCCTGGTTTTCATTGCTGTTGACTCAAAGGGTTCCCAGATTTACAGCAGCAGGACATGTTACTGGGTGTGTGAATCTGATGCTCCAGACTCCCAAAGCAAGGGTAAATTAAGGACTGGATTCTTGTGTTTTGTCTTTCATAGCTGACAGGTGATCCCAGAAGGGTCATGGTCCCACATTTGAACTTTATAGTTCAGTGTACAGTGTCTTTTTTGTTTCCTGCTCAGGCAATACACTGAACACAGATCTGCCAAACAAGATCAGACAGAGCTTAAGTTTGATGTGAAATTACTTAAAATATTATCTACATACTGCAAGAGCTCTGAAAGTGAAAAATATTACATAATTTTCTCACTGAGAAAGGCTCCAGGATAGATTTACTGTGCAAGCTCCAATCCAAAGCAATTAAAAGTGAAGAAATATTTCCTCTAACTTAAGTGTCATGGATCATAGCCCTTCACCTCCATCTTTTCACATATCTTTACAGGAACAAGAAGTTAAAGATATACTTGCTACATCTTGCACAGACTGGAATTCAATTAACATTTTTCTGCAACAAAACTTAGAGAAGCACTTCAGAGCTGCTGCTCACAATGCAGAAGCAAGTGAACAAATGATATTCTCATTAGCGCTCTGCCTTTCCCTGCTGTGCAAGCCAAATCCTTGAACACTAAAAGCACCTCAGCATCAGCTGGGTTCACAGACATCCAGAGCAATTTTTCAAGCTCCCTGACTTTTATAGACTGGGGGGAAGGGATTTGGTGTGCTTTAATCCGTTCTATTATATGAACTCAGAAATGGTTTTCTCTCTCTAGTACTATAAATTAAACTGGCTGCAGTTATTTTATTCCTGATTATGCTGAAAGTTACTGGCAATAATTTGATGACTATATTTTATTGTCTTTTTTTTTCTTCTTTTCCAAATTAACATGTGAATTTAGTTTCTGTGGAAGTAAGTAAATAATGCAACAAAATTGAAGATAGTAGCCAACACATTCACATCTTGATGCCTGAAATTGTGGATGAACAAGTACAAGCTTCTTTACTTTGTAGGTGAAATTTACTGTATTCAACTCCCAGCTCTTTAGGCTGGAAGAACATGTTGAACGAGAAAATCACATTATTTTTCAGTCCCCTACATATTTTTTTGAATCTACACCTTTTCGATGCAAGTGAATTTACCTTTGCAAGTCTTTAGATAAATACCATCCCAACCATTTTAAAGACAGGTCAAGACTAATTTACAGAAAAGCTTCTTACTCGTGCTGTACAAGCTATTATTTAGTACAGCTAAAGACAGAAAAGTATCCATTTTACTACTGCACTCATAAAAATATATGAAACTAGGGAACAAATTCCATCTGCTTGGCTTCCCCTCCTTTCTCCTGACCACTGAGACAATTTGTCTCCTAAACCCTGGTAACAAATAGAGAAAAAATGAGACCACACTGGTGAGGCCACTCCTCAAGTGCTCTGTCCAGTTCTGGGTCCCTCACCCCAAAAAAGACATTGAGGGTCTGGAGTGTGTTCAGAGAAGTGTAACGGAGCTGGGGAAGGGTCTAGAGAGTTCTATAATGAGCTGCTGAAGGAGCTGGGGGGCTCAGCCTGGAGAAAAGAGAACGCTCAGGAGTGACCTTATCATTCTACAACTACCTTAAAGGAGTTGTACCTGGCAGAAGCTGGGGCTCAGCCTCTTCTCCCAGGTAACAAGTGACAGGCCAAGAGGACATGGCCTCAAGCTGTGCCACGGGAGGCTCAGGCTGGACACCAGGAAGAATTTCTTCACAGAAAGGGTGGTTAAGCATTGGAACAGGCTGCCCAGGGAGGTGGTGGAGCCACCATCTGCTCAAGAGTGGCTCAAGAAATCACTGGACATTACACTTAGTTCGCTGGTTTAGTTGACATGCTGGTGTTCAGCCAAAGGTGGCACTGGATGATCTTTTCCAACCTGAATGATTCTGGGATCCTGTGGGAGATGTACACAGACTCAGATTACCTCTGGATGAGTTGGGGGCACATTGTACATTTTGGAGTGTAATACATCAATAGCTTCTCTAGAGAGTGACAGGGTTCTTGGAATCCAACTGTGCTTCCAGTTCATGTGAATTAATAAATGTGTCTTTGATGATTTATTTCAACACAAATTACTTGCCAGTGTAAGCACAGCAGAATCCAGCTCCAGGCAAGATACTTGGGACTTTAGAAAATACCAACTTCCAAAAGCTTCAGTAAAACCTACTTGGGATTCCATCAGACTCAAGTGCCCATGTCAGTTATTGTCAATTATTCCATCTATAAGGACATGTCAGATACACAAAAGACACTATTCTGACTGCATGACTGCCCTAAAATGATAACTTTAGCATAATGCACTTGACAATGAGAAAAGCAATAACAGCTATTTTGGGGACAAAAGAAAAATACAATGGATCTGATGACTAAGTGTTCTGGTCCCCAGTGTAAAAGCAAAGTAGATCCCTGTCGTATTTAACTTGATTCTTTTGAATTAAACACTTCCATTAAAGTTTCCCACAGTAGCTTTAATATTTAATTATGTATTCCACCAAAGAAAAGAACAAAATCTTTGCAAAGGGTTTTTTTGGGCTTTTTTTTTTCTGGATGTGAAATATTTATCAGCATATCTCTTTGGACAAGTATTTTTATCCCCCAGGCAGGGAAAAAAACTTCCACGTTCAAATCGGTTTCAAAACATTTTATTTTACAGCTTGAAAGTTTTCTATACTTCAGCACCTCATGCCGTGACTTTGTTATTTCACTTGTTAATGAATGGTAATTAAATCTCTTTTGGCTGAAAAGGTTGGAGGGCTCCTGCTGTATTACAAAAACAATTTCTGAAAGTTACAAAAATGCCCAAGTGTCTAGAAATTAAAGCATAAAGTTTGCCATGTTTTGAGTCCAAGTTTTAATCGCTTGGAAGGATTTGTGGGGGAGAACAGCACGTCCCAGTGAGTGTGCACAGTCCCCCCAGATTGAACAGACATAATTATGTCACTTTGTATCTACCAGAGTAAACACAATCCTGGTCTTAATAATGTACATTGTGGCCACAAACTTCCTTGATCTTCCTAACAACTGTAGCTAACACTGCATAAACCCTATTATACACTACCTACACAGAGAACTGCTACATATGTACATCTAAGTAAAGACTTGTTAATTTTGCATTTGCTCAGCAGGGCTTGAAACATCAGCCTATTAATTTTTCTTCTTTTCTGTATTCTCATTTCTTTCAGGTGCTTTGAGTCAGAAGATAAATGGAGTGTGTGCTCACAACTGAGGTAGATAAAAGAGAAATAACTACATATTAAGGCATTTTGTGGCATTACAGTGCTAAACAGAGACACAATATTGATGAAATATCTCCACTATCCATTTACACCTGTGCAGGCATCTGCTGGCCTCAAATGGGCAGATTTGGTACACAGATTGTAAAAAGATCTATGTTAATTCCAATTTAAAATGTAAAATATATAAATGCAACATAAAATGTAATTCCAGTGTAAAAATGTGTTTGATTACATGCAATATACCATTTTTTCTTGAAGGTGATACAGTGATTTCAGTAGATTCTGAATCTCTTTTAAAATTACAGTTTCTCAAACAAGAAACTGGGAACAGGAATGCAACTAGATGAGTGCATTCCTAGACTGCAATTTTGGGAATGGGTTTGCTTGAAGGAAAGCCCCCAAAGCTAAAGTGAGGTACATGAGTCTTGAGGGGTGGCAATTTTGTCCTCATATGAATGCTGGATCGCTCCTTCTCCCTTTAAATAGAAACAAAGAAACAGAAAATTCATATTTCATTCTGCAGCAAAGAGATATTTACAAACTAAGGAAATCTGTGTCCTCCAGAGTTTCTTTGATGCAACCACGTATCAAGAGATCATTAAAAAGTGTTGATTAAAGCCTGTTAGGCTAAACCTCCAAGACTAGGTGTCTGTTTGGATCTAATTACAAAACCACTGATGGAGTTTGGAATTATTAAAAATTAGAAATAATTGAGCTTTCTTTGTGCTACTCCCCAAAATGGTCAGGGCACCTCATTAGAGCAAGTATGTACATGAGCTCCATGACTTCAGATTTCTAATCACCATCCTGTCCTAGCTGGAATATTCCTGTTTTCAAACAAACGGCTACATTCATCAAAGGCACAATGGGGAGGGTTTTTTCCTTTGTTGAATTTTAATGAATATATAGTGCTATCTGTCTTCACATTTTAAAAAAGTTCCAGCAATAATTGCCCTGTCTGTGACATTTGCAGAAAGCTAGCAGTGTGCTGTAGGTGCACTGACAGCCCCAGGGAGCTGCTCCATCTGAGAATCCAGGAGGTCTTGACTTTGATGTTCTCAAGAGAAGGGAACGAGGGTTAGCTGGTTCCACTCTCACAAAGTTGGGGAGGTAAGCAGAGCACTACAAAGATGAAGGGCAAAATTCCAGCCTCACTGTGATATACCTGGATGCTTCAGAGAGAGGCCCTCAGATACTTAAGATTAACCAAGTGAAGCTTTATGAACTTCTAGTTTATCATAACAGCGGAAGTCTCAAGGCTTTACAAAAAAGGTCAGTACCATTACTTTATTTCACAGTCACTGAGATTGAAAAACTAATGTGAGTAGAACAACACTTATACAAAATCTAGCCTTCTCACATGAGCATCTTTTCTCAGTCCCCACCAAGGGAAAAGAAAACACTTCTGTAATTATTACTTTTTAGTAACTGTTAGGATAGGAAGAAGTTCAGAGAAAGTGTGTCAAGATGTCTAGTTATGCATCCTTTTCCAAACTTGACCTATACAGAGGTAGGAGAATAGCAAAAAGATGGCATAGATGAACTTAACAACAAAAACCATTTATAACTGGTTTTAATTGTATCAGTGTAGCCCTAATGGATATGCCAGCTGACAGGACTAACATTCTGTATTTAGATGGCTTATCCCATCTCACCATTGGGCTTCCAAGTCTGGGGTGAGAAAATGATCCAGAATCCATGCTAATTTTTTCCTCATGCTCCCATAGAGACAACAAACAGATGTGCTCATCAGTATGGAAAATTCTATGCAACCAAATACTATAATATATTATGCAGAAGTAATGTGCAACCAGCCACGTGCAAAAGCTCCCAGTTACTACTGACATCCCTCAGTGCAGTTATTTACATATATGGGACTGCTGGATTAGGTCTCTAGTGTGGATTTAAGCTTCATATTTTCTCACAAATCCTTATCAAGATCAAAATGGGATCCGGGTGGTAGAAGCAACTAGGAAAATAGTGATGCAGAAAGGGTTCAAGGTGCTGAAGTTAAAAATAGGAAGAGATAGAACAAGAACAGCTAAGACAACTGGGAAAAGCAAAATTCAGAATCAGAGAGCTGAAAAAGAGGATTTCAAACTCTCAACCAAAATCTTAAACTGCATTTTCATTTTTAACACAAAACAAAGCTAAATTCCCATTGTCACTATATTCCTTCAGCATCGCATGCAAAGCTGCATTTCTTCAGTACCACGATGTTAAATCACAAGTCAAAGCTATCTTGTGCAAATCAATAAAAGCTTTAGATGATAACTTTGTGTAAGGTTATCCAAGAGTATTAATTCTGTTTCATACCAGGGTAGTCAATAATGTGGTTAATGCTGTGGTCCTGACAGGATCCTCTTTTTATTTGCAAAACCAGCTACATTTATTTCAGACATGATGTTAACATTAGCCAGCAAGACAGAGAATCAAGTCAGTGGTTTTCTGTCAGCTGGGATTTAGAGATATCTGAGGCTGTATGAATCAAATGGCCCTGGCTCTTTGGCCAGCATCCACACAGCAGGCACTGCCTGTCCAGCCCTGCCTGAGGCAGCAGGGGTGTGGGATGGCTGGATGGCAGGGAAGAGGGCTCCTTGGGGAAGAACCTAACTGCACAACAGGTTCTCTCTGCTGCAGAATGCCAGCAATGTGTCCTGCACACCTGGGAGGCTGGAGAAGGAGGGCTGCACAAGGTTGTTTTCCCTTGCCAAAACAAAGCACAGCCCAGAGACAGCAGAAGTTGCAGTCACCCAACAGGCTCGACTGTGGTATAAAGCAGTGAGGGGCAGAGGAGAGCAAAGCCCAGCACCACGCCTCAGCTGCCACAAGACAGGAAAGGTGAAAGCCAGGGCTGGCAGCACAGTGCTTGTGCCTTCTGAGGCTCTGGTGGGGGCCACAAGATGATGCCAGCCTGCAGAAGCACCACTAACAGTACCTGAATATGCTTCCAAATCACAGATGTCACAGAGACACCAATGCTCATCAGACTACTGGCACGATTGCCCAAAAGAACAACCTGACAAGCTGCCCCAGTAGCAGGTATTTATCCTGACCCTATAAACAGTGTATCCAGCACTAAATGACTTTCAATATGAAATTTCTTTCGCTGTATAGCAAGCCCCTGTTCAGCTACTGTCAACTCTCACAGTATTTTTTTTTATTTTGAAGCAATTATGTCCTTAACAATGGAGTTTCTATGACAGGAATTATTTCTAGGTGAGATATAACAACAAAATGTTGGTGAACTTCTCATTTTATGAACAGAAAGAGACATAATGCCAGAGTCTGAAATGGCAATGCCAAATCTACTGTGAAGGAGACGTTTAGCTGCTGGAAATGGATTATCAGGCATTAGGGTAGCCTCACATATTGATCCTAATGCTCCAGAAAGGCCATTAGCACTGCACAGCTGCTGCTAATTCCAAACATTAAGGTAACATTATGCAATTTGCAGATAGACAAAAGTCACTGTTTATCACTGATTATTTTGCTAATTTAGTCATCAAATCATTTATTGTCTGAAATTAAGGAAGAATTAATAAAGGCAGCTTTGAATTATATTCAGGAATAGTAGAGAAACATTGGCTTTAGTGTGTGAGGAAGGCACCAGCTGAGGATGGAAATGAATGGAAAGACAAAAGGCTTTCTGTGCATACAGAAAAACTTGGTAACAGATCACGTCATCTGACTGCAGAAATCTGAAATCTCTCGTTAAAGCCCACCCTCAGCACCCTCAGCAAGTTTTCAGATGACAAGCTGAATGGGGCAGTTGACTCACCTGAGGAATGGACGCCATCCAGAGGAACATGGATAAGCTCAAGAAGTGGGACCATGAAAATCTCTTAAGGTTCCACAAGAACAAGTGTGGGGAGCTGCACCTGAGCCAGGGCAAGCCCTGGCATCACTCCAGGCTGGGGCATGAGCAGATGGAGAGCAGCCCTGCCCAGAAGGACTTGGGGGTGCTGTGGGTGAGAGGCTGGACGTGAGCCAGCCACATGCACTCACAGCCTAGAAATCCTGCTGCAACAGGACAAGGGATAAGGGTTTCTAACTAAAGGAGGGTAGATTTAGACTAGATACAAGAAGGAAATTTTCTGTTATGAGGCTGGTGAAAGACTGGCCCAAGTTGCCCAGAGAGGTGGTAGATGCCCCATCCCAGAAACATTCAAGGATGGGCTGGGGCTCTGAGCACCTCATCGGAATGGAGATGTCCCTGCTCATTGCAGGGGGGTTGGACTAGATGGCCTTTAAATGTCCCTTCCAACCCAAACTGTTCTATAATTTTATGCTTTGATGTCAGAGACAAGACACTAATCTGTGTTCTCTGGGCACCATCTTATTGGTATGAATAATTTAACTGGACTGCAGAACGTGTTCAGCAACATCTCTGATGGATGTCCTTGTCCTGGCCATAGATCATGGTAAATCCAGACTAGACTGAAAGAACATGAAGGATAACATTCAGGAAAATAAGGCAACAAAACTGTATCACCTCAATCAAATTTGGCCACATGCTGTTCCAAAGGGTCTAAAACAAAAATCTAGCTTATGCACAAAGTTGTGTAGACAAAACTGCTGTTTTTCCATACTTCTTCTGTTGCTCCTTGCGTTTCTGAGACAGATACTTCTTTTTCACTTCCAGAAGCTCGTTGTTAAGTCTTTCAATTTCATGTTTGTATACTTTGCTCTGTGTTTCACACATAGTCAGTTCTGAGGACAAAACCTAAGAAACAGCAGAAACAGGAGATGTCGCTTCATTTACATATAAGTACTTTTACAAGCACTTCCTCTTTTTATGTTTGATGAAGTAAGACATGATCATTTTCTACCACAATTCTTTTTCCCACTTGATGTTTCATTTGATCTCACCTCTGTTCACCTAAAAACATCCTACAAAATAAAGGTTATGCCATTTAACCATAATACAACATGTAAAATATGCCCCAAGCTTTACGGGAATGGCATTAATAGCTACATTAGCTCTTAATTTCTGGGACATAAAGCTGGGCAAAAATCCAAAGTTAAGGTCTTTATAAATCAGGGAATTATTTTATAATAATGGGGTTTATTCACAGGGATGCACTACTAAGTGGAATAATTCAATCCACACAGGCAAAGTAGTACCAGGCACTGCAAATATGAATACAAAGCCACTTATATGTGAATCTGTAAAATTTTGAAAAAGGAGGAACATGCATAGTGCACCTTCTTTCTTTCAAAAGGGTAATAGCTTGACCTGGCACCCCAAAATGGCATGCATGCCATCATGCTACAGCATGCTGTGCCTGAAATGCAAAGCAGCAATTGACTGCATTAAGGACAAATAAGGACCATGTGGAGAACTTCAAATCACGTTCAGTTTAGCTAAACTCTGGCTTCTATTTTACATTTTCTACATTGTTTTTCTTCTCCATGGAAAGCTAAGATTTGCATAACAGCCTCTTTGTTTCCTAAGGGCCCATCTGCTCCTGCATTTTTTCCTCATGGTTAGTATAGACGTGATTATGATGCAGTGAACAGGAGATGATGACTTCAACAGAGAGAGGAGCTGCAGAAGTAGATGAACTCCTGCGGAGCCTGGTCTCTCATGCAGGCAAGAATAGGAGAAGATGAGCTTATTCATAGAATATCACAGAATTCTATCAAAGAATCACTTTTTAATATAATGCTTTTTAAATGTTCTACAAGATTCTTTTGGAAGCAGGAACTACTCCCTCCAACTGAAGGGGTTAGAACAGGTTCCTCCTGTCATCTCCACAAAATCTGCAAATCTAAATATACATGTACACATGGCAAGAGAAATAACACTAACTTAAGACTGGATTCTCAGTATATTCCCATTAGTTTGTTAAAAAGAAAATAAGATGGCTTTGATTTGCTTCTTAAAGATATTAAAGTTTAAGATAACGGGAAGGAGAATAAGCTGAATGAAAAGCTGGCAGTATCCCAGAATGCCCATGCAAAATACATATTTACAGCATTGTGCTGCTAACTCATATTGTAACAAGACATTTCCTCTATTTTAATTAAACAAAGTAGAACAATGTGCAAAAAAGTTTGTTTGCTGCTCTGTGTGGCACCTTGAGGAGATGCAGTGATAACCCTGCTTTCCTGGTCTAGTGCACTAGGACAGGCACACAGTTAACTGAGGATCTCCCTGCAGCCCCTCTGCCAGGCTGGCAGCCCCTCCCCAGAATGCCCATGAGAAATACATATCTCATGGGATATGTATTTCTCATGGCATAATACAGGGACAGTGGGCACCACTTACTTTGATCTGCTTCCCCTTCTCCCGGAGGATGTTCCGGTACTGCTGCAGCTGCTCCGTGGCCTCGGGCCCAGGCTGCCGGGCCAGCACGTGCCTCAGCTCCACATACAGCTTCTCCTTTTCCTAAGGAAGGGACAAGAGGAGGAGCTCTTATTAAACCACTACAGCAGCAGCACAGCCTGAGAGGAAACCAACCTCACTGAAAATTGCAACTCAGTCAGGAAGGTATTTGGAGAAACAAAGCCTGTGTGTCAGGCTTTCCTCACTAGCCATAAGGCATTTAAAGTTGTTGTGATAGCAATGGGAGAGCTCATTAAGATAAACATCCAGCTACTTCAAACCATGAATGAAATGCTCTTAAACACCATCACCAGCAAGCACTCTCTACCTCAGCACTTACTGGAAGAGTATCCAGGGCCGGGAAATTAATCACTAGAAAATGTGCTTATTGCAATCTTTCTTCTTATGAGTCACATTGCCTTACATTAAGGATCTCAGCTTCGCCCAACAGGATGTGAGCTGGCTATAGAAATGTCAGCAAAGGACTGTACAAAGGAGTTACTTCTTCCAAAGAAAACCCTGCAAAGCCCACGTACACACACACAGATATTTATATATATATAACCTTTCAGTTTAACTGCAGGGGCTCTGGGAAAGGAATTATAAACAGCAACAATTATGACTAGCACAATTACCAAGTAATTTTTGTCATGTGTCTCCTCGTTCTTTATGTTGGAACAGTAATACTTGTGGGAGTTGCATATTGCCATGCCTGAAAAGAAACCACACCATGGATGCACTTACAGCTTTTTGTACTGAAATGCTGCTTTCAGCTGTTTTGAGAGTGTACTTGTTTTTAGTCTGAGGAATAAAGCTCTGAAAAAAGCCACCTTCATAGTTTTGCACATTACAATAGTTTTACTATCTACCCTGGAAAACTAAGATCATTAAATAATACAATTTAGTAAGATCACATCCTTTTTTGGTACTATGAAAACTGGAAATAAAAAGGAGACTAGCAGACAAAAACTGAGGAAGACAAAAATGCCAAGAAGAAGGTAGAATATGTGATTATTTACACTGCATTTGGCAAAGCCCCTTTTAATTGTCTTTTTTATAAGGTCTCTCTACAACTCTTGCCGCAGAATTCGTCTGTTGATGTGGGAAATGGTGCCATCACACCATCTAAAATTGCTACATTTGGTCTTTCACAGTGGTTGAGCCAGGGTTTTCAGAACTGGTTTGCTAATTTGAAGATGTAAAATTTTAGGTGTCCAGTCTTCAAGAACATAAGGAGTGCAGAGCTTTTAGACGTCATCATTTTCTGAAAACTATGAATTACAATGGTCACAAGTTGGGACCCCAAAATGGAATCACTTCAAATCATGCCTTACTTTTGCAAGTGTTGTCCTTAAACTCTGCAGATTACTGAGGAAGAGCTCCCTATAAATGAAATTGTTCACAGTTTATCTATGGAAAAATCAAAACCTCCCGAGTCTCAGACTGAGGTTTGCATAGCAGCAAATACTAAATTGAGAATTCAGTCTGAGTTATTATTCCACTTCATAGTGGTATTACCACTACCAGCTTTTCTTTCTGATGAAGTAAGATTTTACTTCAAGGTAAAAACAACTGCAAAAGAATAATACACCTTGTCCTTGTCAAAATCTGGCCAGTCAATATTAACATTTCAACCCTGAATGTATCATATATTTGATATATTTGTATTTTGTAATAGTAATTTGGATAAATATGGGACAATTGATAGATTGAAGGTCTTAAGTGCAATTGTTTTCCAATTTTTTTCTCTCCCTACCCTCTACAATGGCCAACCAAGCTCTTCAAACACTGTGCAATGGTGTGTATAATAACCTCATTTAGAGACAAAGCATGCAATTCTGCTGTAAGGAGAATCTACTTTATGCAGCAGAGACTCGTTAGGTGTCCAATGTATATTGTATCCATAATCCAACAGAGGCAGAACCAGATGTCTTATAATGCATATCTTGTCCTTCCTTGCTGAGCACTGTCCATCTCTTTTACAACTAGTCAACTAATTTGTCACTGAGTTAGAAACACCATATGTCAGCAAATCATTAAAAGAAAACCCTGGATACTTCTCTCTTCCTCATCAGAAGCTTGTATTCACAGGCTGGCATTTCATTAATTTCTGAAATTTTACCCCAGGATCCAAAAAATAAATTAAAAATAAAATAATTAATTTCAATTAATTTAAAAACACCGACCACAAGAGTAAATCTATGTAAGTCACAAGGTGCATTGGCAAGTACTTCCATCTCTACACATAAGGAATCAGAATTGACCAAGAAAAAAATATCAGCACAAATTCATAAAGAAAAACTTTGTTTTCTGTAATAGATTAAGTCAATCTATTATGACTGGGTTTCTTTGGCTCATCCCAAACTTCCTTCCCTCACATTTCCCTCCATCCTCACACCAGGCTGCCATCACAACACACATCTTACCACAGTTCTGAGGTTTTGAGATCAAGGACCTTAGAGTCACAAACACACTGGAGGCACAGCTCTTCTTCTTGAGGTGAGGGAAGATCCATCAAATCTCTGCAAACTCGTGCTGTTTAGCCTCCATTGGTAAGAGTAATGCATCTGTGTTCAGATAAGTCTAGGCCAGTAACAAAGCTTTTTATGGGATTCTTCCACCACGAAATTCCCATGGAATTCAGCAGATGCTTGACTGTAGGACTGAGCCCATAACATCAACAAGCTTCACTGGTCTATGACACCAACTAAGCCAAGATGATAGTGGAGAGATGATGGCACATTCATTTTGTGTATGTAGGGCATGCTGGGACACTCAGGCTGAGGATTACAGTTAAATTTCAGGCATTTCAAAAAAGAATTTCAGGACCTCTGTGACCACCTGCTGTAAAAATTCTGCAAATAAAACTGCATATTAGTTTTAGAATAGCCCTTCCTGTCTTAGATTTGTTTCCCAGGGGATCTCTGAGGAGCTCACAGATCTGTCTCTAGGTCCAGCCATTACAGTAATTTTCTTCATCCCTAAGTCTCTCTCCCATTAATTTGGAGAGAGAGGGTGGAGAAGTAAGTGGTGCTTTCACCTAAATTTAACTAGGTGCTGTCTCAGCCATATTCTGGAGTTCTCCTGGCCTGCTTGCTCTACAGCAAATTGAAATAATTTTTTTTTTCTTTTGCAGAAGAGACTGGCTAGCATTTGGCAAACTTCAGTTGATTGTCCAGGATTAGGTGGTCACAAGTTGCCTCCATGTTCAGCAAGAAGAATCACTTTTTCCAGCAAAACCTTACTTCAAAAGAAGCTGTTGCTGCTGACCAGCACAGCACAGAACCATTTGCTTTTCCATGAGAGAAGGACCACCAATACCATCAGACACATTCCCAAAGTGGCAGCAAGGCATTCACAGCCATTGACAGGGAATGGGAAGCATTCCCCAGTCCCAGGCTGGAATAGAGCTCTAAAGATGTGACCCCATTTTGTGTCATCCTGTCCCCCACCATGACACCAGGAAATGGCACATCTTGTTAGTTAGCCCAGGGTTTTCTTCTGAACCAGAGATGATGAATGACCATACATTTAATGAAGATGATTTCACAGCAGAAAAGGCCCTGCAGTCCCAGCTTCCTCATTTTTATCAATTCTTTCCAAATAGATAATTCAACAAATTTACCTGGCACAGCAGCACCCCCAGAGCCTTCTCCGCCAGACCCACAAAAATCCTATTATTCCCCAAAAGCTTTCTATCACATGAATTCTAAAAAAAAAAAAAAAAAAAAACAAATACAAAAAAATAAAACCAAACCAAAAAAAGGAAAAAAAAAAACCACACAAAAAAGTCCAAAAGACTTTGCACCACAGTAAATTTAATTTATGCCAGTTCTTGTCTCCAGCAACTGAGCTAAAGAAAAAACTCAACAAGATAAAGATGTAGTGCAAAAGTGTGTGATGTAGTGTATGGCAGCAGTCCCTAAAACATTCACCCTAAATAAAAATTCTTATTTTAATTAGTAAGGTGGAGAAGGCAATATAGTAACCATGCAAGCACTCTATATTTCCTCATGGCTTTGGTGGGGATAACAAGTCAGTCAACGTGCCATGGGGGGTTTCTTGTTTATTGGCACTATAACCAAAATGTCAGATCTGTGCTGAACTCCAGAGGCATTTTGTTTATGATGCCATGCAGCAGCAGAGCATCCTTAGGGGTGGTGATTCCTCTTCATAAGTGTTAAACAGGACACAGAAATCTGGATTAAATACATATACAGACATATATATCTAGTCATTGTCATTTTTGCTGTATAAGCCCTACATTTTTCTGTTGTTGTGTATACCTAGCAGTAGCTGTTGGCTCAGTACATCTATCTTTAAAATTTTTATGAGGTAAAGAAAAAAATTAGCATATGGTGACCTTCAGAAATTTTATAATAACAGAAGAAAGTTGCCTCCAGCACTATGAGAAATGTGCATAAACTTTCTCTGTAAACACTTTCCAAAAGCTCCTGCTCTTTCCTGACTACTCCACATCCATCAGCAAACACCCTTGCAAGGATGCAGCTCCCTAGAACAACTCCTGTTTTCATTATCACCTAGACACTTCTTAATCTCACCAGTGTGAGGTTTTTTTATCAGATACATTAATTAAGTTTGAAAGAGGACACTGAGGCCCTTTCACAGTGAGGCAACACTAACACTGTGTTAGATGTTTTGGGTTTTCCTGTGAAAGGAAAGTCTGGGATAGTCTCATCTTTGGTGAAATCTGCACCACCCAAACTTGTCCTGTAACTTATTTCTCCAGTTGATAATAATGCTTCTCAAGAGCAATTCTGTCTCCTTTGGCATAGAGCAAACTGCACCAAACTGACTGGCATTTTCAAAACAGCTTAATGAGAGAGAAAGAAACCTCGGAGCACCTTGTAAGGTCTTCACCCTTGGCTGCTTTTTGCAACAGCAAGAGCTGAATGCTGCAGTATCACTATCTTCCAGGAACAACAAAGGATGAACATTTCCACCTGGGGTGCAGCTGCAACTTATTTTTATTATTATTATTGCTAGGAACTGTTACTATTAGATCTTCCCTAATAAGGGTGTAGGAAAACAGTGTTTTTTCCAATGAACAAATAAATACATATACTCCTTTCAACTTCTGACCTCTGAGACACAAGGTTAAGAATCTATCCGAAGAAAATGGCATGGATGTGTCTTGCTGAAATAACAGCTACAGTACACTTAACTATTGACACTACACTACTACTAGAGTTTATAAAATCATTAATCAGAGTAGCTCATTTAATCAGAGTTTCTACTTTGCACTGCAGAACCTTATCAATTAATTATCTCCTATTCTATATGTGTGAGCAGAAATACACATACACATGAAAGTGAGCTGTTCCTTGAAGGTGAGAATTACCCCTCACATGACATGGATTGATGTAAATATTCCAGCTATTTTCACAGTGCCTGCAGCTTGACAGCTGGGTTGAAGAAAGCTCTAAGCAAACCTTTGTTTTGCATTGTAGTAGCAGTTTGTCTTGAAGTGACCTGCAGGAGATCAGAGGTTGATACAAATCTTATCAACAAGGTTTCTAAATATTCTAGGTGAATAAGTCTACAAAGCAAATGATGGGGAACATTTTACTGTATAACAATTACTTTATGCAGGATTCTAAGAAAAAAAAAACAAATTAAGTCTCTTCTTCAGAGATAGACTATTTGACATAAAACTTCTGTATTTTAATGTCAGTATAACAGCATGTATTTCAGCTATTCAATAGCCATTTAGATTTTTAAAATTTTAGATGAATCAAAGAATTATCACAGCTCTGTTGATAATGATTAGCTGTTCCTGCAGGTGACAGCTTGGGATGAGGATTCCCAGTAGACCCAGCTTCTGTTCTCACTTCAGACTGATCTGACAGATGACCTCAAAGGGTCAGAGAGATTGCAGAGCTCCTTCTAGAAATATCTATTTTTAAGTTAGGCACCTATGTCTCTTTAGTCACCAGCTTGACTTAGATCTTTAGATTTCTCTGAAAGGTGAGAGCACTTTGCTTCAAGTCCTTTGGTGTTCTGGAATTGCTACCATTGAACAGCTGTCTCAAAGTCAAGCCACCACTTAAATCTACAATACCTGTCTAACAAGGCAGTAAAGACTACATACATCTTTTTGACAGGACAGCAGAGCTCCCCTGCATACGTCAAGTACCTCAGGGAAGAAAGACAAGTCTCCTGTTACACTTTGGAACCTATTAAGAAATAACAGTACATCTAAGAAATACACACAGCAATTCTGAAATCATGAATGTTTTAATGCATGGCTTCCTTCAGGCTCACTGTAATTACAGCTGAGCCTCTGCTATTCTTCAAGGAGTTCTGTTTCAGCTCCCCTTGCCTGCTTCTTAAAATTCAAAGAAACAGAAACAGGACTAAAGGAAGGGGAAAGACAGTGAATCCTAATGTCCATGTAAAGACAACTGGTGTGCTCAAGTGTCCCATCCCCTGCTTAAGATTACAGCTGTATCTACTTAGACAGGCATGGGAAGCATTGAGCTCTGAGCCTCCAAGAGGTGCAGCACTTGGCTGACTGATGCACCCCACTTGGCAGGGACTCTCCCTACTGAGGTTCATGGCTCCTGTGCACTCAGCAGCACATTTCTGGATGTCTCAGGAGAAGAGTGGAGAAATGGGGCTCTTTCTACATCTGATTGCATCCTCCTGCGTCCCATTTTAAGCCACCCTTCTAAAAAACCCAACTAGCCACAGTGACTCTGCCTGCCTTCCTCCAACAGCTGTTTTGCAGCATCTTTCTGCCTGTGTTCCCTCAACAACAGCACCATTCACAGTAAGAATGAAAATAAGAGAAATGAAATAGAACAAAATTAGTCTGTCCCTGTGGAATTACTTTTTTGTGGGGTTTTGCTGTTGTTACAACTGTCATACAAGATAATAATCCATCACTGACTGGGATGCTGTAGATTGTCCATATCTTGCTGCTGAAAGAAGAGCAGAACACCCCTTATCTTAACACAAGAACACCTGCCAAAGGGTGAATACTAAAGATGTACCTCTAGCTCGGGGTGACCCTATAGAAAATAGGTTTGTGAATGTTTTGCTACACTGCTGCTGCACTCCTGCAGTAATTCAGCTTCTCTAGCAGATTCTGGATGGCTGACAGTCAGTATCAGATTGCCACAGCACTGCAAAGTCTGTGCACTGCAATGTATTCAGTCAGCACAGCGAGTCATTTATTTTCCCTTAACAAGATAACTGGTTGATTAATATACTTTACCCTGGGGTGCACAGCAGATTTATTTCCTTCTCAGATACATGCTGAACACAGGAATGAGGAGTAAACAAGGTTGTTTTCAGTTGTTAGTTGCTGGAACAATTCCTGAACTTTTTATCCAAGCTTTTTTCTAGCAAACTAATGTTGAAGTTAAAGGCAATTCTGACTAAAAACTTTAGGATTGACTAATTTTACAAAATCTTTTTAGTCCAATGATACAAGGTATCCATGCTCAGGATTCTGGGTTCAGACCAAACATAATGTATTTGAATAAAGCACTTTGGTGATCGCTGTTTCTGTTTTGCTGATGCAGATTACAGATGACAATGCTGCGTCTTGGGCTCTTACATTGCATCCTTGTTTCAGAATCTGAATGGTATTAAATCTTTATTGCACACATGCTGAAGAACTGCTTCCAGCCAGGGCAGTGATCCTCTACTCATTCTACAGGAGTTCTGGACACAAAGAGTTATTACATGAATTGCCAAGGTTCACTAAAACTCCTTGAAGACACACAGTCTTGAAACTCAGTCTCCCAGTCCCCCAGGATCACCATGCTGGTGGCTGTGTCAATACTCCTGCTCCTTGCTTTTCAGAAATAGCAGGCCTGGACTACAGCAGGAGGTTACAAATGTGGAAGAAAACCCACAAAAAGCCACAGTGTACTTGAAGACAACAATCTCTTCAGACATGCTAAACTTTGTGGACTTGGGAGTACATGTATTGGAATGCAGGACACAAAACTATGCTTGACACTCATCTATGAAGGATAGTATTTATGTAATTAAAACAATCTTGCATGATGACGAGGGGAGACATCTGATGACCCACTAGAGTTCTCTTTCAAGCTCAAACTCAGGTAAATATATCAATTATTTAAAAAAAACTTGTAAGACAGATTTAGCATTCATGTATACTTGCCACCTATAAACCCTAAGGGATTTTTACTCTGCCTGCAACTTCCTCAGCTTTGTAAATAACATCTGAATACTTCTGACCAAAACATCATTAGATGAGCTAAAAATGGTGCAGATCCCCAGAAGTTATTTTCTCAAGTAAACTTGCACCTTGCTTCTGCCCAGAACCATTTATCATGGGAAATATATTTTGTTTATGAGGGCGGGGTAGTTTCACAAAGAGTCAGTAAAAATTATCTCTTCCACTAAGAAAACTGTTCACCAGAAGTATTTTGTTTGTTCACTAGGTAATCTGCTTTGCTTCCCATTTCTCAGTGCCAGAAATATTTGCACTATTTTTATTGGAAAATTATTTTCTCACCCTAAAGAGCAGCCAATTATCTCCACCTGATGACATTAAAGTGATCAGCATACTTCCTACCCAGTTTTTCAAAACCCTGTTTAAACAAACATACCAAAAAAAAGGCTATTTTTCTGGGAAGACTTTATTCTTTTCCACTTGAATTGCAACATATGTGGGAGGAGGGAAAGAATCTAAATGTCACTGTGTTTTTAAGAGCAGTTTATCATGCTTTAAATTTCTATAGCATAGAACATCTTCTAATTCTAGTTGGACTGAGATTAGAAGGTCTAAAATAAACTAATGCACCAAGAAGTGTATTGGAAATATGCAGGAATAAAAAATCAACTCCTTTCTGAAGAGAGCTAGAGCAAGAACTGAACATTCCTCAGATATCTATTGAATTATTAAACTTTACACAAAACTTTCAGGTAGATATGTAGACCCTCAAGAGACCTTCACACAGGTGACTCATACCTTTCATGTTTTTGAGATATGATTTCTAACTACACCATCACAGGATTGCATATGAGCCCTGGTAAATTGCACCAAGATTTAACACAATTATCCTACAATTGGTTTAGTGTGAGTGGTTCTACCCTACTCACAGAACCTTGCTGGCTACACAATCAAATTTTTAAAAATTAGAAAATTAAATAAATTGGGAAAAAATTATCAGCTTTAGAACAAAAGACACTAGAGACATTCTAATTGCATGGAAAAATCATCATGCCAGATATAGAACCACTGAAAGACATTAGTCCTTCAATTTAAAACCAATATTAAATACAAAACATCTCCACTCAGGCAAAGCTAAAATCCTCACTCAAAATCCTAGTTTAGCAATGAACCTTTCAAACACAACAAAAGGAAAACAAAAGAATGGCACAAGAAGGAAAGAATCTAAGAGTAGTCCTAAAGGGTGACTTGATGCATTAAGTACCTCCATATGTCACTTCATCCTGCATTGGTGATTCCAGTTCAAATAAGTTTCAAGGTATTGCACTGAAATTATTTTGATGGCACTAATTACATAGACTGTTTTGCATCATAATATTGAGCTGGTAATGAGATATTTTTTATCCATCACAAGTTAGAACTGAGTTGCAGCCAGAGTTCATGGGCACACATTATTTTCTCATAGGAAAAAAGAACAGAGCTTGTCTTTGGAGTTTAAATCAAGGCTATTCTCTACTGTGTGCCTTTGACACATCCACCTAATTCTGCATGACACTGGGGAAGTAAACTTTTTCTTTATGATTAATATCCAGCTGAAAGGCAAAAAGTAAATGTTAGGCCTGAGTCCTTAAGGTATTTCCCATTTCTATATTTCAATGCAAATCCCTTGAAATTCCATTCACCAGCTTAGAGCTGGAGTCATAACCTCAAACCTCACACTCCACCTGGTACTGTTTTCTCTTTCTTGTTCCCTTAAGGTACATAGCAACACTTAAGTTTTTTATTAGGGCAGGAAAGCATTTTTCTGCCTCTCTCTTCCCCCCCACCCTATCCCCCAGAACCATTTGATCAATGGCTAGAAGTTTTGGCAGCTTAGGTTTCACAGTCAGAATCACAGAATACTATGTTGGAAGTAAACCACAAGATTCATATGGTCCAACCTTTCTGCCATTCCCATTAGCTTAAATTGGTGACCATCTATGAGAGCAAACAGTAAATTTGCTGTCCCTTTAATGGGACCACTCCTGCAAGGGCTTTGGGATTAGATCTTAAATTGACACCTTTTAAATCTCCTAATCATAGAAAAGAAGGTTGTAAGGGGACCTCAAGGATCACCTGGTCCAGCCTTTCCCAGCAAAAGCACCATCTTGACAAGATGGCCCAGTACCCTGTCCAGACAGATCTTAGAAGTGTCCAGCATTAGGAAATGCACCACTTCCCCAGGGGGATTATTGCCACACCTTTGAAATGTTCTCATTGTTAACAACTTTCCTCTTGTGTCCAATCAGAATTCCACAGGAGTAACCTGTACCTATTACACCCATCTTTAACATGTGATTCCTTGTAAAAAGAAAATCTCCACCTTCTTTTTAACCACCCTTTACATACTGGAACATGGTTAGAAGGTTTCCCCTCAGCCTTGCTTTCTCAAAGCCAAACAAATCCAGTAGTTTCAGTCTTTCCTCCTATGGCAAGCTCCCCAATCCTTTGATTATCTTTGTGGCCCTCTTTTGAACCCACTCCAGCCTGTCCATCTTTTTCTATATAGCAGGGACCAAAACTGAGCACAGTATTCTATGTGTGGTCTGACAAGTACTGAAGAGTGGAATAACCTCTGTTAGTGATACCCTTGTTGACATAACCCAGCACCCTGTTACCCTTCTTTGCTGCAGCAGCAAAATGCTCACTCATACTGAGCTTGTTGTCCACCAGGATGCCCAGGTCCCTTTCCAGAGAGCTGCTCCCCAAGCAGGTAGATCCCAGCCTGTCCTGCACTCCTGCATTGAATTTCCCAGTGTAAGACCTTACACTTGTCCTTGCTGAACTTCACTCTTTTGAAGCAATGTTGCTATTTCACTTCTCCTATCTAACAGTGGGCCAATATTTCTGTCTGTTTCTGCTTGTTGTTTACGTACCTGAAGAGCTCTTTCTTGTGTTTTTTCTCAGCACTGGCCAATTTCAGTTCAGTTAGTAGTGCAATTCCTTTGTGCTGATCTGTTTATGCCAGCTACTGCCTATGCAATTAGATGCAATTTTACTGGCAGGAAAATCTTCTGCCATTCAAGAGCTGCTATAAGCTAAATAAGAAAAGTGATTTTTTTGCTGGTAGAAATGGGGCTTTTAAGCATAGAAAAGGCCTAGAGCTCAACATACTCACCCTTTTAATTGAGAGCTGAGAGAACTGCTAGCTTGAGCTGCAAGATAGGGTATTAATCCAGTGCTTCCAGAGGAACTCAAATCCTCCAGGAAACAGAGATAGAAAAGCACCAAGTCCTACTACACTATAAAAAGCTAAAAAGAAAATTTCCCTTTTCATTTTTGGATGGAAAATCCCTTCAAAAGGCTGACTTCATCTATAAATGAAAAAGGAGCAGTATAGAAAGGATTGCATTTTGGCAGTGGATTTTGCAGTTCACCTGTAAGTTTCAGTGCACACAAATCCCAAGCTACCTCTGCTGAAATCTCTCTAAAGACGAGATGACAGAGGAACAACAATGGGCAGGTCAAAAGAGACTTTTGGGGATTCTACAGTCATTAGCTCCCTGAAGTGAATTGCAGTTATTTTTTATGAAAATAGACAATTCTACCAAAAAATCCTCAGCTCAGACTCTGTAGCCTACCTGTAACATGCAAGGAGTTTATACTCTCAAATCCAAGTCAAATCTACACTCAGCGCTAAAAAAAAAATAAATGCCAAATTAGAGAGGGTAAAATAAATCTCAGCCATTTTGAAGATGCAAAGATAACATCTAAGAAAAAACTCATCTGGGCTTTAATAATACCAAAATAAAGGTAGGGAATAGGAGAGTATTCTCTCAGTTTTTCTAGCAGGTTTTCTGGTGAGGAAATCTCTTACTCAGCATTTGAGCACACATTTCTCTTATGTGGAAGCTACTTGAGCACTGAGAGGAGTGAAGAACTTAGCAGAAGCATGCATCACAAAACTCCCAAGCTAGGGAAAGAAGGGATTTTCAGAAGGACTAGGCTCCCATAAAGTGGGCTGAAAACCCCACAAGTTTAAAAAAAAAAAAATAATTATATAATAAATGGGGGGGAAATGCATAACAAATACAGGGAAGCAAATCCCCAAGCTCCTTCATTTCTTGGGAGAAAACTTTGTTTGCAATAGCTGCCAACCTGCATAAACCCACACGGTAACACACTGTTCTAAAGCAGAATTCTTTATGAAACTATAGTACCAGCTCTGAGAAATAAAGATGATTATGTATATGTTCAGACACTATAGCAACGAGCACCTCAAACTGGATAGAACAGCTCTACTACCAACTTAGCACAAATAAAATAAAACATCTGCCTATTTTAAGTGTTTCCCTACTGAATTGAGTCATGTCTCTAATATATTCATTCACACACCAGAAAAAGAATGGAAATTATTTTATTCCATTTTTACTTGATGTGAGGCATGCAAAAGCTAAGTAGCCTGCCAAGGTCACAGAGGAAGTCTCTCACTCTCCCCTCCCTGTATCACACAATACCTGAAATGGAACAGGGCTGGAGATAGCAGCATCCCTTCAATTCCTCCTACTCTCTGTCACTGGGACAGTCAGCTCTCTGGAGGGATTGAAACTTATCTCAAAACTTGGCTCAATGCAAGCACATGTGGGTGCTATCTGGCTGTAATCTCTGAGTCAGATACATTAGCTAATCATGCCTTTTGCCCTTGCACTCTTTGAACTATGAGCTCAAGACACAGCCAGCACAGCATGACATCTTGACTGCCCAATCCTGGGCTTTCCTTGCTGACAACTTCAAACAATAGCCATTAAAAATATGTATGTAGAAAAAAACAATGCTTTCACTACTACATGCAAGGCTTAAATAAGACATTTGTCTTTGCCTCCCTGAACAAACAATCTAGATTGCACTTTCTTTTACATTTACATTTTATATTTATGAACAATCTTCTGAGATGACTGACAAAAGAGGTAACTGACATATAATGTGAATCTTTATGCTGTTATCCATTCCAAGACATGCAGCTGAATAAAATTCTGCTCAGTCAGACATAAAATCGAATTAGAGGAGTTTGCTCTGAAGAGAAAGAACTAAATTTGAAACAAATAAAGCAGTGCATAATTCACTTTTAATGGGATAAGTTCCTAAAACCACACTAATCATAATCCTAACAAGGTAATACTTTCCACTGCGAGTTTACCACATCACTGCTCAGTACACAGCAGAGCAGAGCTTCAGTCACATGAGGGATTTGCCCCATATGCAAGGTGAGCAACTGTATTTTTGCAGTCAGGATTTGCAGAACACTCCTGTTTATTAATAATTATTCCTTTTGGCCTTACCACACACCATTCATCCCACACATGTTCACAAAGACCTTCACCCATCCTTGAGATCTCCTAGATAACACACAATGGATTGCTCTACAAAGCCCTGCAATATTACTCAACAGCTTAGAAAAGAACCAAAAACATGCTCTATCTTGATAGCACAAATTCAGAAAGAAGGTAATAACTGAGACAGGAAAACTGGCTATCCCTGAAATAACATTTCCTATGTTTGGAAAAAACGCCATTGGATTTTTATTGACCATAAGTATTCAAGACCTTGGGTTTGTATCCGATTTTTAAAACAGCATTTTTCATCAGCACAGTAGCTCACAACAGTGAGAATGCCTGAATTAAAAGAGAAAGTATGACCACCTGCTTTGCAGCTACTCTTCAGAGTAGCATCCCAGGATGACCATATTTATTTGGAATATAAGAGCTGACACCTTATAACCCAAGATGCTGTGGTGACAGGGCACAGATAAATCAGAAACAAGAAAAGACTTCAGTAATTTCTCTAACAGAGGAAATCTTTTTACACCATTATTTAAATGTTCAACCCTGAAAAGCTGTTCTAGCAAAACCCAACATTCAGCATGCTGCATATTCTCTATCTCTCAGCATCTCTCTAATCCAAAAAAATCTGCCCTGATGACCGGTTAAGAGAGATGAAGATGAATTTTTGCATGAGATTTTAGAGACAAGCTGGGTTTTTCCCATATTGTCAGCAATCTAGATTTTCTGACTGAAGCACAGCAAATCATTCTTTTAATCACATAGCATGGATTGTAGCTTGCTCCTATATCTCCCTCAGTTCTAAAGAAATGACAGGTTAGAAACAATGAAAAAGCTAATAAAAAGGATACGATCAAATGCACATCAGGAGCAGGTAAAGTAAGCAGATGCTTTTCTACACGAGTCTATAAACTGTGATCCTTACTTAGTGAAAATTTCCATTTATATATCCAGCTGAAACCTTGTTCCCTGCACTTTTATTTAAAAGACCATTTACCAAAAAGTAAAAAAAGAAGACAGAGCTACAGTGCATACAATACAAATGGAATTATTTTTCCCTTATAAAAACATTACGGCTCTGCATGAGTATGCAGCAGGGTGAATACCCTACAAATCAAACTGCAGGTTGCTGACACTGAGCTCAACCATTTCTTCACATGGGTTATTTCTAAACTCCAAAGGTGTTTTTAATATTCAGTATTCAAGACACAAGTTTTTTGTACTCTATTTTATGAACACACTTTGACGTGAGGGAATTTATGCTACATAATATACAATTGAGCACAGATACAAGCTTCACCTTAAACAAGTATCCTATTTGCTAGCATGATGGCCAGACACACATGAAAAAAGATTATGCATGGCAAGCAAGAGATTCAGATAATTTTAAAGCTGATACACCCAATGGCTATGCCCTTGTTACAGGGCAAGATGTGAATGAAGATGACTGGGGTGAGGAAGTGTGACTTATGCAAGCAAACATAACACAGGGATAGCAGTGGTTCTCTGACCTAATAAGTTTGTATCCCTCAGTTTGCAGGCTCCAGCTCTGAGTATGGGGGATGTTCTGCCAAGTAGGCACAGGCCAGTCATCAGCGATTCCCCCACTCCTGCAAATGAGCAGTGACTGAACTGAGCTGAGCTGACTTCAGGAGAGACCCATGTTAAAAGATGCTGAATGCCTTTAAGCATGAAGGGCTTACCAGGATTTAAAAAAAAAAGGAAAAATGAGAGGAGAACTCTCTGAAAATACAAATTATAAGGAGGGAACAAAATTAAAAATTCCTGAAATTTGAGCTAAATTACTGCTATTTCCCATAAATCACAAGTTCAATCGGGATCAAATCCTACATTTCCTTTCAAATAGTTCACTTCAAATACACTTCAAATCTTTCAATCTGCCCAGAAGGTGGTTTCGTGAAGCCACCCTCCTGGTGTGTGAAACTCAGCTGATGTTATTGTTCTGTTTACTTCCTCCTGCTGGAAGTGTTCCTTGGGCTCACTCCTTGGATTTTGTAACATCAGTTTAGCAAGCTATTAGCAAGGGTTTTGTATTGGTATTATGGTATGATTTTAGAAAAGAGATGCTATCATCATACCAAGGACAACCAGCCCAAAGAATAATGAAATGCCTTGTACCAGCTTATCCACACACTCAGCAGAAGCAGCTCTGCTAGCACCCTTAATTTGGGATAATTGTGCCAGTGAGCTAATCAGCAGCACTTAGAGCCCTTCAAGGGAACGAGCTGGGGGCTGACCTCCATCTCTGGTTACCTCCTCATACCCACACCCTGCTATGAAAGAGCCCTAGTTCAGTCATGGTGGGGGACTCAAAACACTGTGGAAAAACAGAAAAGAGCTCAGAAACATTGATGTTAAATCCCTGAACACAATGTGGAGCATAGTATTTTTGGCCACCACTATAATTTCTCCAAGGGAAACCTTTATTTCAGTATTGTTACACCGGAAATTGGTGCCTGAATTAAGAACACAAAGGAACTCATTAGCAATTCTAGCTATAATAATTAGATTTTATATAGCCAAACCCTGTCTTAAATCTAGAAAAATAATAAAAAACATCATAGAGCTGCCATAGAAGGACCATTGCAGAGAGAGAAACATTATACCAATGGCTAGTACAGTACTAAAGCTCAAATACCTACTATTTCAAAGATTTTCTTGTGCAGGCAACTTAATACCTCTATATCTCAGTTCTTCAGCTGAAAATAATAGCAAAATGGGAGCATACTAAGGAGAAAGCCAGGTATACAATGGAGACGATATAAAATCTAACAGAATTTTTTTTGTGCATGGGTAAAGCACAGTAAATTCAGAGCTATTTTTGCTACATTTTAAGCTAACTATTTCACTGACAGCATTTTAGTGCTATGCAACAAAGACCACATTTTTCCAAGCAGAGGAATAATACTCATAAATTACATTCAAATGAATTTTCAGATCAACGTTTTCCCATGAAACAATAGAGACAAACCCTGTTTTGATAAGATCTGCTGAGCTTCTCAAGACAGAGGGAGATTCAGGTCACATTTTACTCTCCAGTGATACCTAACCCAGGCATCAAGACTATTAGGGTATTTAAGATGTTAAAATCACACCTACAGCTGGTAATTTGTAGCTAGCCCTACAGTCATGAGAGAGACCAGATTAGTACCTCTGCTTAAAGCTAGGACTCTCTGAAGTCCTCCTCTGTTGTATTTGATAAAAATGTTTGCACTATATGAATACAGTCTTTCCTTCATTCTACAGCATAAATTTTACTGTTATCACTGGGGTTAAGGGACATCTGATACAGTTCAAAAAAAAGATAAGCTATAAGAATTTTTTTTTTTTTTTTTGCAAAGTTCAGCACAAAAACCTTGAAATCAAACATGCCCCAGCCGGTAGCATATCTAAATCACACAAACTCTTTAGGATTCCTCCTGCCAAAAGCCAAGCTAAGCACAAATGGAGTCAATCAGGAATTTTCCTTCATGTTCTGGTCATAGCATACTTGCTTAAAATGACACAGAAAAACCTTTCAAGTAGTCTAAGATTGACCTGAAGACTAATCTATGACATGAATAAACTAAGGCCAACCTTTAATTGTATCTTCCAGAGCTGACCAGGTATCAGTAACCAGAATATAAAAATCAACTAATCTGATACTGTTTGTTCTTTTCCAGTGAGTCAGTGCTGCCATCTAAAGCTATCTAAAGGGCATGCAAAAGAAATCCAAAGTCTGCATCTAAGAAACATTCAGGAAGCACATGTCTGTAGATAGAGAATGCAAAGTCAAATATATTAATGAAATGCAACAAAACAATGATGCTGCAGTACCTGAAGGAGAAATTCTTTTTCTATCACTTCACCAGTCTTGCTGATAAGTCGCTTCTGTAGTCTCTGAACTTTCAGAATCAGTTCATAGGTAGTTGGGTCACTGGCCTAGGAAAGAGCAAAGGAGCCTCAAAAATTATACATAAGAAGTTACTGTTTCTTTTGTGCAAATTAAACCCATAATATCTCAGTGTTCAAAAGTAACAAGTATAAAAGGGGGACTAGGGGAGTATGTATTCAGCTATTTTTTTTAATTGCATGTATACAAGTAGTCTTGGAGCTTAATATCTATTTTAGCAGCAATTGGATGTGACAAATTAAGAGCAGTGCAAGTACCTCCTGATGATCAAGAACTTCAAACAGTGACAACTTATTTTTTAAGGAGAAGATTTTTCTATTGAACAAAAGAAGACTAACTGCAATTTAGTCTTTAAACAGGTAGAGAATTTAAGAGGAACAAATTTGGGGGGTACACTGATGAATTATTAACGGGTTCTAAAGTGTCCTTTCATGTGAAAATCCCATTCTTCAATGGAATTAAATGTTTAAAATGGTGACAGAGTGTTTGCACTGCACTGTTGCCCTCTACCTACACAGCCCATTAGAACAGGAGCTAGTAGATGTCTGCCTCTCCATCCCTTCCTTTTCATTCTTTTGGCATAGATTGAATGTGGAGAAAGCTCTATGGAGCAAAGAAATTATTCTGTGAGGAGGAGCCAGTACAGATTACTCTCCTAGAACTTTGTGTCTTCTTGTTGGATCTTTCAGTGAAGGGCAAACATTGACTACATCTTTTCCTCACTCATGGACTCATAACAGCTCTCTCCCATCTGGTTTTTCTTCTCTCATGGGGTGCCTCACAGGATTAAACTCACACTGCAGTAAAGGCTCCAATAAAGTCCTGCTCTTTTATATTCACTTGAGCTTACAAGGAACTTGGTATCTCATTGTTCTTAATCTTTTGTCTGATTTTATCTAAATTGACTAATCAATTCAAGCATAACTGGGACACTGACACAGATACACATGCAGTGCTCACAACACAACATCATCTCCTGAAAAACCAGGCTAAAAAGTAGACCAGTCCTCATGATCCACTCAGTCCTTGATTTTTTTATAGCACTGCCCAAGCACGGTGCCAATTTGTGACTACTGTAGTGATATGAGAGTGTTTGTTCATTAGGAACTGAACCAAAATCCCATCAGGATTATTTCATATGAATCTTGCCATCTGCTGGCTTTTCTGTGTTCCAAATACAAACCAGTTACCTAGAATGGGAAGACATGATTTCCCATTACCGGTCTCTTCATACATTCATTTTCCCATCACTGGATGTTTTTACTGGCCTGATTTTTCTTTGTTACAATGTGCTGCTAGAGTTTGCACCTAGATGTGTTTAACCTAGTTCAGCATCCTGCATTATATCTCCCTTCCATAAGAAAAGCTAATCACACCATCCAACTTTAAGCTCAGCATGGAAAGATCAGAAATTTACTATCATGCTAGTAAGCACAATCAAAATATTCAGCCCTGCTTCTGCAGGAACAGAGCACATCACTCAAGATCAGAGAAGCTAAGCAACCCAGGCTGGCATCAGATCAGAGATCCATGCAACTGAGGAATCTCAGATGGCACTGACTTACATCAAAAATATCCAGTGATGCCAACTGATGTTCATATATTTCATCTATGCTTGATGGATTTTTTATTTTTCCCCTTCACTTGGCAGGTTCAAATCATGTGAAAACTTAGATTTGCTGTTTATGTAAAGCAGTTGAACTCACATTACCTGGAATTACTATCTTTGTGAGTCCATCACTGTTTATGTGGAGGACTCCGTTTTTTCTCAGATGTAATTTACTTTCTGACTTCATATCTATCCATTCTCCAATCTGCCTATTCTATTAGCCTTTCAATTACTGGCTTTCTTCCAATATACAATCCCATATACATCTGAGGGTAGGATTGTATCTTTCCCCTATCATCTTATTTCTCACCATCCATGATAAGGAATTACCCCCTTCTAAATTCACCTAATGCATTCTTATTCCCTTTAGCACTTCACTGTCTCTTTACAAATCCCCCTGCATTTTTTCATTGAGAAAGTGCCACAAAAATAGCACTGATTGCATTGTGCAAGGAAAGCATTCAGCAGGTAAGGATTCCATTGGTACTATGGAAATTTCAGTCTGCCCAGTCTCTCCACATCATTTGCGTAACAGTAAATGAAATGGGCTTTTGCTGGGTAACTGATGTGATAATAGGGGCTTTGAAAACACAAAATCCTCACACATCACCTCTAATTTTCTCCATCTGTGAACTTGCAAGGGTCTCTGCAGTTCTTCTTCCAAAATTTTGCACCGAGTCTGTTCCCTTAACAGTTCCTTCTGCATGTGATTAAACTCCCATCTGACGACCAGCATAAAATAAAAAGAAAAAACACACCAAAAATACTTCAACATGACCAAGGCACTAATGAGGACATTAACAAATCATTCTCCCATGCACTATGGTGCACGGGAAGCACTACATGGAAAGCACAAAGAGGCACTTTGCCACTGCAGCAATACTGTGGTGGCAAAATATATTAACAAAATACCACTAAACAGGTGGAACCATAAAATAACACACTTGGACCTCTTTACTTGCTTCATTAAGAATGGCTCAGAAAAGAGGCTCCCGGGGAATCTACTCCACAGACTGCTGGAACTCACTCTTCACATCTTCCCATGTACATTGAGGCCAGAAGGACAGTTAGTTCATAAACCTACAAATCAGTTATGGGTCATATCCAGTAACTCCTGTGTTGAATCTAACAGCTTGTGTTTGAAAGGTTTTAAATCTACAAGGCTCACACAATCCACCAAATAAAACACACTCTAGGACCTGAGTATGATGGACACCATTCCTAAGAGAACCGAACTTTGATTTCTTTTATTACATCTCCTCAAGGAATTTCAGAGGTGACTTGCTGAATTTAAAATTAACTGAGCACTACCAAGATTCTTTGACAACTAGGCTTTTATGGTGGGGATAGGGGGTTTAAGAGCAGGGAAAAAAGGCCCATTTTGTAATTATCTGACCCTTATCACTTTAGTGATGGGATCCTCTAAATTCTCCAATGTCAAAAGGGGGTGAAAATTGCGATGTGCCTCCTCCACCACTGAATCTTTTCCTACTAAGCTCAGAATTGCATTTAGCTCACTAGAGAGAAAAAGGTCTTTTTGTAACTGTGAGGTTGAACAAGGTTACGGAAGAGGGAAAAAAACCTCACATTTCCAATTGGCAAATCGGGAAAGCTAATTACCAGCACAAGTGATAAATGGAATCTTTTCGACAGGCAGTTTTCATTATGGTTTTGGACTTCATTAAAGTATGAGATTGCTGCTGCAGTTAGCAAGAATTGATCCACCCATCATGGCATGCAGCACACTACACTTCAATACCATCACTGAGTTTCAATACAGTAACAGACTTTCAGCTGAATGCATTTGGGCAGCAAGTTCAAATTCCATTCCTATCTGCAGTGAGTCGATGAAAACTGCAATTGCTAATGCTGTGTGCCCAGTTCTCCTTTCTGTTTCACCAAATCAAACTGGCATAATTCCACTGGAGTCAACGGGACTGAGCATGGACTGAAGTTAATTTGTTCTGCTGAAAGCCACGGAATCACACTGATAAAGTAAAGATCTCACCCAAAACTGTGATAGCTACACCAAATAGGTAAAATGGTTATCTGCTAAAAACACAACTGCCTCTCGTTGCAAATCAAGACTGATTCTTAGAAAATATTCAGAGTTTCCCATCAGGAAAGAATACACCTCAAATACATGAGGGGCAAACAAGAAAGGAAGCACTAAGCTGGAGAAGGATGAGATAAATGAGGTTTGGGCTATTAAATTGCTTTTTTAAAGAAACAAAACCTTCAATGAAAATTTAACTAAAACTTTCTCCTAGATCTGCGTCTAAATCTAGAAGGAGAGAGCTCTGAAAACAGGATTTTGTTCTGAATATGTCAAGGGTCTCCCATACTGTGTGGATTGCTTAACCAAAAGGAGTTCCACTAATCTAGGCCTTGTACCACTGTACCACTTAGGAGCTCACTGGACTGTGAACACCTTTTCTGCTGCTGTCAGGTTTATTCTGTAGGCAGTAACTCACAGTACAAGGGGAAAAACAGAAACTATTTCAACTTTAGCCAAGATCTCTTCTTTCCTTATCACAATATTTCAATTTTCCCAATTGTTGGCAAATTGTTTAATGAATTTAATCTAGTCTGTGTTTGAGGTCAAAACAAAAAAAACTTCTACAAGGTTGATACAAGTCTTTACTGTCTCAAACACAAAACCATGGCTGCAGCCACTATGGAAATGTATTCCCACTGGATTTCCTACCTGAGCTCCTGCAAGTTAGCCACACTCTTGCCAAGTATTCCCTTCTCACGCCGAAGTTTTTTGATCTCCAGCTTGAGAATCCGCATGTCTTCCAGCCGCTGCCGGTACTCTCTCTCGCCCCGGTTTAGGATGGCCTGCTGGATTTTTATCTTCTCGTAGAGCAGCGCCGCCTCCTCATTGCGGTGAATGAGCTGCGTCCCCAGGGCGTGTCTCTCACAGAGCACCTGTGGGCACGGGGCAAAGCCATAAACTCAGTTACACTTCCTTCACACAATCCCAGAGTATCGTGACTATTCTTGGATCAGCCAAAATCGTGGACATTTAAGAGGTTTTACTGTTATTAATTAAAGAAATATGGCAAGATTCTAATAATTTCCCCTCTAAAGGTTTGATCACCGGAATAGTACAAACTACAGATTTTGTTCACTTCAGCATCGTAACATTTTGGTTTTAATGGCATTATAAAGCTTAAGTACTCCCACATTCACAGTAGCTAAGAATCTTCATCTTAAAAATACACTGGACAAATGAGGGAACAGAATGCAGGGTATTTGAAAACTCAAATTAGGGATTCCAACCTTGTCAAATTCTTTCTTCTGCTTCAGTCTCTCTGCATCAGCTTCAGCAATGATTTTTAGGAGTCTTTTCTCTTCTACCTCCTGATTTTCAATATAGGCTTTGACTTCCTGAGCCTGTTTTGTCATCTTAAGCAGTTCAGCCTGATGTAGATAAAGAATATAGGTAAGCAACTGTTAAATAATAATTTCTCATTACAGAATCCTACAATTAAGTGTTACTTATAAATATTTCATACATTATTTTACCTTCCTGAGAGGTACACACTTTCTTAGTTTTTGAGAACTAATCACCAAGATAGGCAAGCATGAAGACCTATAAAGAAATACTATAAATACTATTTTAATGTAATTGTCTTATACACAATATAAATTTGAAAGTATTTTTATCTATAACAATGGTTCAAGTTGTAACTCAGGAATACCCCATTTCATTTTTTTTTAATTATAAAGCACATATTTAGAAAGCTTTTCATTGGAGTTGTTATTCATAATCAGTCTGGGATGTGAGAAAGAACAGTTCACCTTACTGAAAAGGGCAACAATCTCTGTATCGTACAAAGCAGCACCAACTCAAGAAAGGCTTCAGAATGGAGTAAAAGGATTGCTGGCAACCAGGAAAGGAACAGCAAGAATTAAGAGCCACAGCACTTTGTTTAGTGGATGTATAAATGAGGAAGACTGTGAAAAGAGGGGGCATCCTGAACAAGGAGGAGCAATGCACTGCTACAGAAACTGCCCAGCACCAACACAAACTAACACTGAAATCAGCCAAGTCATTCTATCCCACTGTCACAAAATCTGCAATTTAAGGCATGTATGTAGATAAAAAATAATAGAGTCTTCCTGGATTATTAGAAGTTTTTATCACTGCTAGGCAATTAGAGCCAAGGTGGAACTAGCTGACCACAGCTCATTTTCTTAGCTATGAAAACTTTCAAGCCTCAACTCAAAGACTTCATCACAGCTCTGACCCTTATAAAGAATGATGCTCAAAATAAGCATCATCCAGTGCTGAAAGATTGAGCCTGTGATGAAGGGTGCACCCACAAAAGCATTGATTTAAGACAAACAGTTCCATCATAATAATAAAATAGCTCATTCCATTCTTATTTTCTTTAATAAAATTCTCATTTTCCTATATGTGTAAGACATAGCTCTCTTAGTCAGTGTCAGATATTCATCAGCTGAATAAAAATGCAAGTCACTTCATCCTGAAATTCAATAAACACTGTACAAAAGCTGCCCACAAATGTAAAACTGCTCTTGTGTTTGGCATTGCTGATAATATTTTTTTTAATAGATCACAATTCTATGGTCTCCTTATGTCAGAAAAATATGAATTGTAAACAAGAAGTGGCATTAGATGTGGTCAGCAAACACTCATGTAAACAAATCTCACTGGAACGCACTCAGCTGAAATAAATCTGAGCTGCCTTGTATAGTAAGGAACATAAATACTTAAAACCATACAAAGATTTTCAGTTAGAATAAATATGCCCAGAACCACGAGGGTCTGTGTACATCAGGTAAGAGAAAAGGAAATTAATAAACACAGTCACTGTGCAAGCAGAAAAATGGTCATGTCTGAAACTGCTGTAAATCAGCACAGCTCACCTGAAGTCAGTTCAGAGAATTTGAAAGAACTGAAGAACAGTCAGCAAGAAAAAATAACATATATGGGACCTACACCAATATCTCAAACCAAACTCAAACTAAATTCTTGCTTAGATTCTGAAATATTAGTGCAAGTGATACTTTTATTGGTATGCTATACTAGAGGTGGGAGGAAAATAGGACTTGTTACGAAAGTTATAACTGGGACTGAACATAGAATGCTGAAATAACAAGTCAGATTTTATATCCAGATTTCCAGAAAAAATATGCTTACACACCTACAAAATTATACAAATCACTTGACTTGCCAGCAGCTGCAATCTTGAGGGCCACAGATTTTTTTTTTTTTAATATTCAGATCCTTTGTGTAACAACTCTAATCTGCAGCCCTGTATGAAGGCAAACTGAAGCCAAAAGATGGCATTGTACTGGCTTTAATAGAGCTTGAATTTACCATGATTACACATTTTTAAGGCCTTTATGCCATCTGAGGTGAGCATGTCTGTATAACCTCATTCCTTCAAATCCCAGTCCTCCATGATTTAGCACATTCTTTAAACTTATTTCCCAGGAACAGCTTTCTTACTTCCTTCACATCAGTGCAAACAGGACAAATTGATGCTGGCTTGCAATACAAATAATTGGGTTCTTTTGTGCCTGTGACAATCAGCTGCCTCTGAATTCTCTTCTGGTTTAGTACTCAGCAGTGACACTCAGGTAGAAGACCACAATGCCCTGAAGCCAGTCAGTAATGTCATGTCAGTGTATGGACAAACCTGCTGGTGAATAATTGAGTGGGTAAACCAAGCAGCAATCATATGTTTGTCAAATAAATGGCAGACAGTTCTGAGGTGATGAGACAGAATTGGGGACTAGTTAAGGCTGAAAGCTGCACACAGGGAATGAGATGCTGTTTGACTTCTCCATCACTGACAGAACATCTCTGAGACGGATCAGGTACAAGAATACAAATTCATCACACTTTTACAAAGCCCTATTGACATCTTGTCATAACTCTATGTGCTGAGAGAGGCTGAAAATTCAAGGAGTCATAGTAGCAAAGCAATAAACTGACAAAAGAAAACACTGTGAAAAGGGACCGGGAACTTTTGTTTTCTTGGGGCATTGTTTGCATTTTTTTCCTGGTGTTTTTTCCCTAGTGCTTATTGAAGATTAAAAATAAACTCCTGTGAACATAACTCCATAAATCTTTTCAGAATACAGCAAATTGGGTTGAGATACCACCACAAATCTAATAGCTTATCTAAGGATGGGCTGCAGCAGCACTGAGAAGAAGAATCCAAGCATCAAGCTTAGATTTCCTTTGATTTAAGACAGAATCTTGCTGCTTTATACCACAGTATTAAAATAGCTTTCTCTGCAGAGGGACCTACTAAAAGGCACTGCCTAACTCCCAAAAGACTAATGCTTGCTAGTTACATAGAAATACAACATTGTGCATAATGGGATTTGCACTTAAAAACAGCAGAAAGAAAAAAGTTTTTAAAAATAAAATGTTGAATTATAAGGGTCTGCATTAAAAAGTTTGCTAGAATCAGTTTATCCACAAAATCAACATCTCTGCAAGCAAAATGGAACTTTCTCACTAACAAATGTTCCATCACCAAGAGATTTAAAGCTTCCAATAGACAATTCTGGACTCTCTTATTATAATTATAGGCAGAGACTAAATTTGTCAGACAAATTTCTGCAACTATTATCTCTAAAGGGTGCTGAGATCTTGTGTTTCAAGCACAGAATAGTTTGTTAAAATACAGCAAAACTACCACCACAGGTCAGAACACAATGCAGTCTGGGAAATCATGGAGCCCACCCTTTGAAAGAAAGTATCTGTGTCAAGGGTCTTACTTTCATCGACTCTCTCTCATCCTCTGACTGCTGGAATTCCACTTGTACTTTCTCAAGGGCTATATCTTTCTCTTTGATCTCCTCTTTCAGCTGATCCACCTGACGTGTGGAATTTCTCAGTTTCATCATCATTTCTGCCATCTCATCCTAATAGAATAGGAAGTGTGATCACAGAGAGAGTTAAAGCAAGAGGTTGTTTGTGATATGGAGTTCAGATTATTTAGATGTTGGAAAATGTAGCCATGGTGCATGAAAATAGATCTGTTGTACCTCCTATAAGACACCACTTTTTAATCCAACAGAACAAAACCGTTTCATTAAACAAGCTTTTTGTTTAAGCCAGCATGACATTGCAATTAAAAAAAAAACCTTTTAAAGATACCCTGACAAAAATAATGACCATCAATCATGAGTTTAATAAGACATTTAATTTAAAGTGCTGGACACAATATAAGAACTAGAAGTAAATCCAAATCACTAAGATTCTGATCATATCCATCTGTTTTCATGCTTCTAATAACATTCCTTTCCAATAAGGTCATGCATAGTTGAGCACAAATCTTTGGAGAGAAGTTCATTTTGTGCAAACTAATATACACTAGTTTGCACAGAGGTGCAAAGTTCAAAAGACGGCTCAGTCTTTGAGAAGGTTCTGTGAAAATATTTAACACATACTTTAAGCTCAAACACAGAACAAAAATGTTGGAAGCACTGAAGAGAGATTCAAGTCAGTAGGAATACTTGTACTCACAGCACAAAGGTGCCTGCCTGTACAAAACTAGCATTTCAGCTCAGCACAGTGACAGTACATGTTATGCCACGAAATGGAAGCTATCAGAGTCAATGATTAGACAGATATGTTCTTCTGGATGTAATGAAAGCAGCTTTAGAGGCTACTACTCCTCTGCCAGAGCTTACCACCTCACAGAGAAGACACCATAATCTCTCATGTGAATACACTCTCTTCCAGTGCCAAACCTGGGTAGCTTAAAGCTCCTTCAGCACTATCCACCACAGGTGTGGTTTTACTCAACAAATGAGGGATTTTTACCTGCATGAAGTGCTTAGTGTAGCTAAGCAAGATGTTGAGTCATGGCAACCTTCACCCAAGCAGCACAGAGAGAGGACTGATTAGTAGTAATATGTCACTAGGCCCAGCTGTTTGCACATTCAGCCACTTCCATGAAAGCACGAGTTATTTAAAGCTGTCTTTGGTACACAGCCTATAAATCTCTTTGGTGTTGTAAAAGGTGTCAGAGATTTAGCATATAGAGCCCAGACACACCCAAATACATTCTTAATTCTTTATTTGATGCAGAACAGTAAGAACACACAATTTTGCAAACTGGTCTCCTAATCAACTTGCCTAAATAAATGAACTCCTAACACCAAAAGAAAGCCCCAGGATGAAAACATCAGCTATTTATATCACAATAACAGCCTGCCAGGATGCCTTTTCCATTTTAATGACTTGAATATTATGGTACTCTGGAGACCACTGGCAAGGTGGTCATAAGATCATTTCACATTAAGCAATCAAAAATTATTTGCATCCAGCTTTATCTAAACAGGCTTGTGCAAATTTTACTTCTTAAAATGAGAAAGAATTTGCCATAATGTTTAAAAAAAACATCTTTTATGGTTTTTTTTCTTTCATGACTGGATGACCTGATACTGAACATTGAATAGCTATTTTTCTAATTGCTAAACATAACACTGCCTTGGCCAAAAGATCTTTTGGGGTCAGCTATTTTCTCACACAGGCCTTGCCAGAAGAGTTTGGTAGTATGACAAGTAAGCTCTTAAAGTCTAAATATTGGCCTCTAACAACTGGAACTGTGAACAGCATAGTGTTACCACCATGTAACATTCAAAACCCAAAAACCAAAAGGCTGCTCCATTTTCTAACTCAGCACATAGATGCCTGTTCTTTATAAATAACCAAATTTATTTAATGTGCTTTAAAATAAAAATAACTAGGGAAAAAAATCAACATTGTGATTTTTCACCCTTATTTCTCCTGACAGATTGTTTGGGAGCAGCAAGAATCCCAACACTGAATCCACCAGATGAGAGGCTGACTAAGGTCAAGTAAAGCATCCCACATAAATGGCAAAATGGTGCATTCCTCATAAAATTCAGCACACAGCCTGTTAGGAACTTTGGCAGTTCATTCCCATGTGCTTCTCAAACAAAACACCTACCTATTCAAACCTAAGTATAAATTTGTCATTTACTATACATTTTATGTCATAAATACTTATTTGGAAATAACCCAAGGCTTAAAATGACAGCTATCCAGGGTCCCAATATCTGCCAATTACAATAGGAATTTGTGTAGTATTTTAGATCTTTACATCAGAATAACAGAATATATCCTTAAGTGCTCTGTTCTCTTCTTCTAGTATTGTTAGTGAGATCCCCAAGGAGGAGATATGAATGGAAAGAATCATCTCCTGAGGAAAATGACACTCTCTGAAAGAAACAAGCAAGGTGGAAGCATTTGGTTCTCATCAGAAAATCCCACTTCAGCTGGGAAGGTGTTTCTCTGCTTCCTAAATCATTATTCACAGTAATGTGCATACTCAGTCAGGGCTAAGGAGGCAATCTTATTCCCCTTATACCCTATTTCACATACATGCATACAACTCCTAAAGGGATAAAACAGACTGGAGGCAGGATGGCTTTATGAGTCTGTGGCTCCAGTGCACCATGATTTCACGCATGGTTTGCAGCAGGGATATTTCCACATGATGACTGAGGACTCCTATTTCCAGTCCAAATACAAATGGTGGAGATACAGCTTCAGGGACCTAAAACATTCATTTCCCCAAAACTCACAGGAATGAAGAAACCACTTCTGCCATTGATCCACTGAGCTTCCCTTTAACAAATTAAAAGTAAATCAGGAAAAAAACAAGAGCAGAGAGAAAAGCACAAAGAAAAATATATCCTTCTACCTTAGCTTCAATCAGATTTTTACTGTACAGGGTCCTCTCTGTTCTCAGAGTTTCACAAAGAGCTTGTTGCTGTTTTAGTTTAACCCCTTGCATTTCTATTTCCTTCTCATAGTTGCAGATCTGAATTTGATGCATTTCAAGATCTTTCATGTGATTGAGGATCTGGTACAAAAGGAAAGGAAAGAAATTAACATGATTAAACCATCATCACAAGATCAGAAGGATGGAACAAAGTTTGTGATTTGAAAGTGACAAGTTCAAATCTCTGTGATAAGCAGTTTTAACTACAGCTGAAAATTGCTCCAGTCCAAATACAAGTTTAACTTTGTGACTTGCTTATGTGAGACAAAATTGTATTTTAATCTGATACCTAGGTTTCACTCAAGACTAAAACTTATAGAGGGGCACATATTTAACAACAAGCTACTGAAAGAAAATATTGCCACAGAGTGGGTGCAATAAAATCAACATAAACAGTTTCCATCAAGAATAGACTCAGTTTACTTATGAAGCAAATCTAGATTTTGGATGTTTGATCTAGATTTTGGATGTCAGCTGTATGGTAAGATGAATTTATGCACATGTTTTTTCAGAAGCCCTGCATGTATTTTTACATTCTAACAACCCAATTTTTTTTTAACGAACATGTAAGCACAGAGTTGATGATTACAAACTGTTCAGACATAATTACTACAATAAGAAAGTCAGTTAATGTAAGTTACACTTGTCTAAATAAGTAGGTAATCACCATCAATTGCTTCTATGAAAGATTAGAAATAATTATGTGAAGATTAGCTAAGGAGAATGGAGTATTGTAGACTATAGAAAGAAGATAATCACATGCAGTATCAATAAACAAAACCACAAAATTTTACAGACACCTTTATTAAGCAGTTACTATCATAAACCATAATAATTGCTATGTTACAGGGGCAAAAATACAAATAGTTGCTAATCATTTTTTAAATTTAAAATTATTTTTAATAATTTATTTTTTATTTTTCTCCTGCTATACAAAGCTGAAAACTGCAGAGCTTAAGGAAGCAGCATTTATATAGAATTCAGCATTACAAAAAAATAAGAAATAAAAAGAATACTAAGGAGCGCACACATCAAAAACATAGTTTACCAGGTTCATGACTCAGGAGGAGAAAACAATGCCATCCTTAAAGCTAGGGGGAAAAAAATAGGCATTGAAAAGAAGCTGAGGACCACACAGAGAAAATCCAGGAGAGAAGTCAATGTCCAAATGCCGTTCATATCCCCTTCTCCTGACTCCACTTTTGAAAGCAGAGTTTTGGGCTAAAATACATGCTTGTATGTCAAAGCAAAAGAAGAAAACAAATTCAAATAGTCAATAACTGCAAAGTTTGCAGTTTACAGCATTGTCCCTTGCTCAGCAGTAAATTCTTGGGGAGGCCTAACTATGGGACAGGAGGTTAAATAATTAAATATTCCACCAGGTACCTCCAACCAGCTTTGAAGATAGGGGAGAGCTAAATATGAAAAATTTTATTACAGAAGCAGGAATACAATGCCAGCACATCGTAGCTGACTTCAGGTGATCCCAGGAACTGCTTACAATGCAATACAAAAACACAATCCCAGTTTATAACCTACTCCTGCCTTTTCCTTTGCTGTTTAAACAGTCTGCCAATAGTAATAGCACAGAGAAGAAATCAATAAGGCATGTTTTCTATCTGCACTGTGGTGATCATAGGCTGGAGCAAGTTTTGAAAGTAGGTCACTGCATTTTTATGTGTTTTACTTGTTTCTGATACAATATAAGAGTAGTAAGATTGTGGGCAAAGTTTTCTGAGTTGTGCTTACAGGATAGATGCTGATTTTGCTTTTTCAGGAATGATTAAACTCAAATAATTCTCTCTTATAAATATAGAAAAGACACATGCAGTGTTTCACAACACAGCCCCATGGGAGGCTAAGCATGCTCAACTCCTGTTTAGTCAATAGGCACACTGCATCTCTCAGATTTGGCAATAAGAGCCCAAAGCTAAGCAAAAAGGATTTGGGATTCATAGTTTTCTCTATCCTCATAGCTCTTTTATTTGTACACTTCACTATCATCTACTGCTGGTTACCTGTTTAGTTCTATAAACCTACTCAATATGTTAGTAGTGGTGCTGTCCTTATTTGCTTATCCGTTTTTAACCACTCCAGGAAGTTCTGCCATGGCCTTCGTGATATGCCTATTGAAGAACGGGTTTTCCAAAAGATTATGTGAATTTAAAAAAGGAAATCTATCTTTTCCGTTTCCTGGATAGGTTCTTAACTGCAAATTCAACATTTTAAAAGGGTTTATTTGAAAAAAGCCAACATATTAAAGACTGGTTTTGTGAGTACTCAGAAAACACAGCCAGGGAACAGTTCAGATGGAACTGAAAGGTATACTTCACTGCCTCCCTTTTCAGGAGGCTAAACCTTACACACAGAAAACAACACTTCATAATTTAAGAATTTCAATTCAAAAAGGAAAAAAAAATGTGGCAAGAGCTGTACACAGTAATACAGGCTACATAAAAAAAGAGCAAGGAACAGATTTTTTTTTTTCTCACTTGTGCTGGCTAATCTAGAAGTAAGACTTTTCAACAAGTGGCAGTGACTTGAAAATAAGCAGTCAGCCAAGGCAATAGTTAGAAGAGGAAGTCATGCATGACCTCTCACCCAAAAAATATTTCAATGCTGTGTATATAATTTTGTTGACTCTGTTCATCAGTTAATAATAAATGATTGTTGCCACGATACACAGAGTATCACCATACAATTTCAGAAAGCTTTAAGCATTTGTGCAAATAGAGTAACACCAAACCACACCAGAAGGCTTCAGGCATCTGCCCATACAGAGTAACACCATATCACTTCAGAAGGCCTCTCCTCTTGTTCTTCAGCCAAACCTTTCATACCCTCATGTTCCTGCATTGCACCTGTGTGCCCTCTGCTCCCTTTGGTGGCTGGTCAGTGCCCCTGGGCACTCCATGGCTCATTGCTGTCAATGCTGCTCACCTGCTTCTCACAGCTCAACCATTGGGGATGAGGCTCTGCCACAGCCCCACTCCCAGTTACCACAAACTGTGTGCCTACAAATGATGATTTTGAAAGATGAATTCTGCAGCTCTTTAGAGTATGTGCTGCTATAAATAACCATGCAGCTTTCAGAGCCAGAATAGCTACATCTCTGGGCTTAGAAGGGTTTTGCTCTTTTCTAGCTCTTAAGCAATTCCAATGGTGGGGTGCAACTTCCTGCAAAACCATGTTGGTGACAAAAGGTGACAGAAGAGCACTGACTGGCCATAGCCTTACTGCCATCAATAGCTCATTCCCCACCAGCTGTGAAATGACTCCTGTAGTTTTGACACAGCTTCACAAGTCTGAATAGGTCAAACAGTGAACATAAATATTACCTATTTACATAATAATCCTGATTATTATGCTGCCCTACCCTGCTTTTGAACTTGAAGGACAAGACTGCCGTCTCACATACCCCCATGCTCAAAACTGCTCATGCTGCTCTTCACCTGTTAGTCAGGAACTGCCCTTGGTGAGCCAAGGAAGCCTGCCAGTCCTCTGGAAAGCTGCAGTCAATGCAGGCATAATTATACAAACAGCTCAGTGTCATAAGCCATTTACTGAGCCTCTGCCTTATAAGAAATGATAGAAAATTTACATCCAAAGTGGCAAGGGAAGAAAATAAAAAGTAAGCAAACAAACAATTGTAATTCTCACCCTCAAAATACAATGGGCAACCCCAAATAGAATTAAAAGAAAGAGCCTTGTAGTTCTGACTGTTATGAATTACTCTCTGGCCCTAGCTTACAATGTTCTTAACTCATATCTACACTGTTAGAAATGCACTGTGAGGGAAAGAAGCAAAATATGACTGCAACAAAGACAAATCTCACTTTTGTGGAATATTATTTACAAGGAAATGACAAGAGGTATTCCAGGCAATGGAACATACACCATTCTAAAATTATTTAAAAGCCCCTGGTCAAATAAAGTTGGAGGGATAATTTTGCTGTGAAAAGATAGCAAATAACTTTTGAGTTGAAACTGCTTGGAAGCTAATCCCAGTAAATCAATGAGCTTCTTGGAGGGCTCTCCAATGTGACACTCAGCAATTAATGGAACATGTTAAAAACATGTTCCTGATTTTACTTCACCAGGAATAAATTTATACATAATAATGGGCAGCAGGCAACACGAATTTTATGCAGTATTTCTCTGCAGCTGCTCCTGAAAAACTTGTTTAGCAATCTGTTTTGAACATGCTGAGATGTTTTCACATACTGAAGTAAGCCTTCAAAATGTTAAGTACCTTACTAAGATGTTAAGCACTGTTAGGTCTCACTGGCCTCGATTTTAGGACAGTGGTCGTTTTCAAGATAAGGTCCTTTGCAGATAAGACAGGACAATCAAAGTGTAACTTCCAAGTGCATATGAGAATTTCAACAGTGGGACTCGTGTACAAGAAGTCAAGAAGCCTTGGTTTGAACGCCAGTAATGGCAGTACGTGGCTGGACTCCAAGTCTCTCACAGAATTAACAAGTCTCTCTCCTATTGATAAGGTTTCCCAAGAGAGAGCTGAAGCAGTAGCAGGCAACATGCACTGACAGCAAGAAATATTTGTACATTGTATGAAGACCACCAATCCAAGCTTTTTCCCACTGGCATGTTAGGAAAATTAATGTATCCACTTCACAGTTCTGAGAGTAAAACAGGAAAAAAAACCTTGCACAAAGAGCTGTTCCTACCTTCTCTTTGAGCTCAGTCACTTCCTTGATGAAACTCTCTCTCTCCTTCTCCAATTGGTAAATAATCTTCCTTTGTTTCTGAGCTTCTATCTTATAATGTTGGATTTCTGTCTCCAAGTTCTGTTTTGACTGTTCATGAAACTTCAGCAAATCTATCTGCTTCTGAGTAGCATTTGCAGCCTTGACCAAGTTCTAAAGGGAACAAAAAATAATGAGTCTTGAGCTGAAAATGCAACACTGTCACCACCATGACAAAAGCATGCCATTGTCAAAGTGGATTATGGACTTTTCAGTGTTATTCTTTATCTAATTTTTTAAGTTGAAATACTTGAACCTTAAATCTGATTTAAAAAACAAAATCTCTAGCACAACTGCTAAACAGAACTTTTCTGATTTCAAGTTAAAACACCAGTGTCTGCATTACAAAAAATAAAATTGACAGGATTGTTTGCAAGTGGATATAACTAATGACCGGAAATTCCTTATCAGCTTTAAGGCATTTTGATTGTAAAGAATGCCAATAGCCAGTAACTTCAATAATAAAGCCAAATACACTTCTTTCTCATGTCTTCAGTAGAAAGTTCAAGCTTGAAATTAACCAAGCTTACTTTAAAATTTTGCATAAAGATTAAACAGAAAGCATCAATATGTCATCTTTACAAAATCAGCCTCCTGGTCCCACTTCAAAATTTCCTTCCCTATACGAAACAAATATTTGTTACCTGTCAAATCATGCTAGATTCAAGACACAGGACACTGAATCTACACCAAATAAAGCATGTCAGAAATCATCTTTTAGCATTGAATTTAATAGATACCATTTCAGGACTGCCCATAAACCCGAGATGCTATACTGCAGTACAAGAACCTTGGGCTGATGGAAAACAATCCGTATGAGAAACAGATCTAAAAGCAAGGATTACTACTCAAACAACCTGCCAAGCTGCTACACAGTGTATCAACACTCTGGTTGTTCTTCTACTAGCAAACACTTTGCCTAGATTAGTACCAAACTTCATAAGATATAGAGTAAAAGATCTGTGTAAAAACACAGATATAGCAAACTCTTTGGATACCAAATAATGGGTTTGCAGTTTGAATTCCCTGATGGTTTATATATTAAAACTTGGAAATATTCTGTGTTTTTATGGATAACACTATTTCAGTGCACAGAAAAGTAGTTTGTACATCTGCTTAAGGAAATCTGAAGGCTTTAACTTAGCTTTATGAATTCTACATTTCTGTGTTGCTGTGGATGTTTAAGCTACAGGCATTTCATTCTCAGCCTGTGAGCCTTATCAATATGACCAATGCAAACTCACCTGGTTTAGCATATCCCTTTCCCTCACAAGCCCATCTATGGCTCTCTTGTCAGAATCTGCCTGCTTTTTGCCTGTCTCCAACTCTAGAGAAAAAGAGGAAAGACAGTGAATTATATTATTCAAATTGTACAGCTGTTAAAAATGCAGAAGTCCACAATTTAGTGGACTTTTTTTAAAGCCTTGACATTACATAACCAGTTCAAGTAGTTTTGAACAGGTTTCACAACTCTATGTATTAGCTGACGCTAATGCTTATTGGGTACCTAGAATAACTTAAAAGAACTCAGTAAACAGATCCACCTATCTCTTAGGCACCTACCTTTCTCCAGTCTGATTATTTGATTTTTTAGCATGTTTTTTTCATGTTCTGCATCAACTTTTTGTTCCTCTGCAGTACGCAGCTTATTCTGGAGAACATCTCTCATTTTGCTCAGCTTTGAAATTTCAAGGCTCATATGACCTGCTTCATCCTCTAACTCCTACAGAATAGCAACAAGGAAAGGAGAGAGAAAGGATACACAAAAAGAGGTAAGAAAATGCTTTTTTTATTTGGTGTACACTTACTCCATGAAACTGAGGAAGAAAACATGTAAGTGCTGTGGGTCACCTGCAGAAAGATAATTAGCTAATTGAAAAATATTTAAAATCATTTAACCAAAGCCAGCTTGGTAAATGAAAATGATAATCGAATCTTACACTTCAGGGCTAAAGATGATCAACAAAGAACCTCAAGCTGCAAACCTCACACAGCACTACCCAGTTAGTCCAGTAGATTAAAAACAGGTAGATGTATTTTCACTTGAAGTACTAGGCACAGTGATTGTGATGAGAAAGATATCTGTAGTGTGGTCTGATTGCATGTCCCTAAATAGCAGGTATGTATTATCCCCATCTCTTTTATAACCTATGGCTTTAAAGAAAAGGCAAAATCCAGAGTCTGTCTCATTTGCTATACAATAGATGAAAAAATAATCAATCAAAATACTGCAGAACTGTTTACTGGGAAACATAACCAATAATCTCAACGGCAATCAGTCTTTTTCCTTTTAAGAAGTAAGTATAATTTTGTATAATTCAGTGCCACTGCTAGGTTTTACAGCCATCAAAGACTACAGTGTTCCACTTACAGCCTTAGATACTGATTCTGTGAGAAGGGGAATTCTGCCATGAAGCATCCTCTGGGAGAATGGAAATCTCCTCAGTTCTCACTGACAATAAGCTTCAAGAGGCTTAAGAGGAGTTTGACAATTCACATTGCCCAGCACACAGCACACTGCAGGATGGTATTGCAGGCACAATCCCTAGAAAAACTGCACCCCAGATCATGACTAGGGCTCTTAACCTTTAGCAGCTGGCTTAACTGCTAACTGGGCAGTATCTTCCATTTTTTTGTTCCCAGAAGTCCTTGAGCATGACTTCAAAAGTCATCCATCAACGTTTCATGAAATCAGGATAAGATCATAGAATCAAAATCCTCTGACACTCTAAAGTCCCCGATGTAAGTCATATTTGTAAAGTTTTAAATAATTATTGCATTGGTAATGATAAAACTGGATAACCTGGAAAAGACAGTAATTTGTTTTTCAAATAAGTAAGAAAAAAAGCCTTCAGCTTGACTAATAAAATACAACAGAAAGAAAACTCCTATCATCCTCCATTAAGGATCCAAATCAGAATCATCTATGTCATATTAGTTGTGAACTGAGCTTTTAATCTGTCAGGGGTTAGTTTCTTTTAGACCAACAAGCAAACAAGCTTTTTATTTAGGTGAATTAGTTGTACTCAATAAAACTCAAGAAGATAATTATTTTCTATCTGAATTTTCTAATGTTTAGTGTTTTAACCCAAATGGTGACACAAAATGCAAGATATGGTAAATAGTAGAATAGCATCCAACATCTGTACATTACCCTTTGTCAAATGTCTCAAAATACCCTAAAAAGAATATGCAGGAATCCTTTATTTCTTCCTTCAGGGAAAATCACCTGCTTCTGAGTTGTATAAAATGACTGTGAAGTAATGTGAAGTCAGGCAACAAAACAATTTAGATCTGAAAGTAAACACCATCTTGGTTATTTATATTTAATTTTCTCAATTGATACTGGGAGGAAAGAAATTTTAGTGTTGAAAGTAATTCCCTTCAGTGGAAACTATTCAGGACATTATTATTATCATTTATAACCATATTTCAATGGATTTTGGCAAAATACAAATTACATTAATCATCATTTAAAAATCATTCCTCTTATTTGAAGATCTCAGGATTGAAAAGAGACCCCATGTCTGTGACCACTCATCCTTTATGAACAAAGTGTGTTGAACATTTTGGTGCATGTGTTTTATGAAACTCCTCCAGGAGAACAGGTGCTGCATTGTCAGATGAGAGGTTTGGAGACTACATGCCATAGAAACAACGGCATCCAGTATCAGCCAGATCTATTCCTAAAAACTACTCATGTTTCCTCCAAAACCACCCGTGGGGAGCTATCAGGACAAGAACTGAAGTCATCCTTGTTCCAAGTGGTAAGATTTCATGGAATGATACAGCTGGTAGGATGCACCTTCTGGAACTTACTTTCAGTTGCGCCGTCTTCTGACTGATGTCCTTCATCACATCATCAAGCATTGCAGTCTGCTGCTCATTGTCTTGTGAGAGCTTTTGATATTTCATCTTCAATTGCTCAAGTTCCTTACCAGCTTTTTCATTCAAGGTCTGTTAAAGAACAATCCTATTAATTCTTCTGTATCTCATTACAATACATATGTACACCTGAAGACCAAGCCTTCCTGCTACCCAGGAGACAAAAGCTGCCACAGATTATTGTCTGCTTAAAAAACAGCTTTCACTGCTGATGAAATTACTAATATTACTAATATGATACATGGTCATAATGACATGGAGAAATCATAATGTATAATGAACAACAGATCCAGTGTAATTTTTTTTTCTGGAAGCTTAGCAGGTGTTTACTGCAGGTGGTAAATAGATATTTTACTTCTTGTTAGGCATCTGGTAACCATCACATAATACAGCTTGCTACATACAATTACTGAAAATGAGTATGAGATACAAATCACTTCAATCAGCAGAGGGCAGGGAAGCTCTGTTTTATGAGCAAGCATCCTACATTAATATGCTGATGACATTTCTCTGGGTACATGGTTTGCTGAGACCAGGACAAAGCATTCTGCTCTTTAATTTGTCTTCAGTTAAACATATGTGGTTTTGTGGTTTCTATACAGAACATATATTTCAATTCTGGAGCTACCAGATTTATCTTCTGCTTGATGGAAATTTCCTTGCAGGTATTATATATACAAATGAGGAAAGAACAACCATCATATTTTTCATTCCTGATGAAGTCAATATACATCGCACCTTTAAAAAACACTGAAGGAAGAAAAGCAGAACCTAGTGTAAAAACTATGAATACACCTTTTTATTTTGCAAATGTCAGGATAACACTGTTTCAAGTAACCCTTTATTGAGTCTTGGACAGGGGTGGCATAAAGCTTATAGCAGCTGTATCAAAACATTTTCAATGTCATGCAAGAAAGAGTATTTCATTAGAAATTTCTTATAAAATAGGAGTAAGAATGAAAGAATAGCAAGCATCACAACAATTACAATTCAACTGAGACAATAACCTGATGAAATTGCAATAGCTCTCTTACCTTCTTTTGAAGATTCCTACCCTGACCCTTGCAGAGTTGGATAGACTGTGTTTAGGACAGACTTTAAGCAAAAGACCATTTAGGGCATTCACAGACACCTTCAAGCCAGCACAGGCAAGGAAGACAATGCAAAAGTCTGGTTAATTAGCCCACACACAGCACTTCATATGAACTCTTAGTTTCCAGGACAGTTTGCATAACTGAATGTCCCTAAAATCTACACTTCAAAGGCTGAAAGAGACTATAAAAAGGAGGAAGAATGGAACAGAGCCAGTATAGACAATGTGATTGCCATGGCAGATGATGGAGCTGCCCTCAAAAGCTGCATCAAATCAGTGATATTCAGAAAAATTAATCAAGTCTTCTTTCTATCTTTTTGTTTAGTATTTTAGTAAGACTTTGTGTTGACCAAAAATTGGCACAGACCTCTACATCCTCAAATTCAGGGACGAGAAGGGAAGAAAAAGCAATAAAAGTTATAAATTTACAAGATACACACAAGGAAGTTTCCCTTGAGGTAGGACTAGTTTACAGTGATGAGATCTCCCCTGCCATTTACTGAAATTGCTTCTCTGAGAGTTTCCCAGAGTCAGGGGAAATGGACTGAAAACCTGAAAATTCACACACTTGCAGAACATTATGTTAGGACATGTCCAGATAATGTTTTTAGAAACAGAATGAGGAAATCAATCAAAAAGGTTTATGAAGACAGTTCCTTGCCCTTTCACAGGCTTGAGAGGCAGATAAAAATTATTGTGAAAAAGAAGAAAGAAGGGGATGGAGGTAAAATTATTTTGCCAATGCCACTAGACACAATCAATAGCAAAGCTGGCAATATAGTCAGAAGTCCAACCTGGCAGTCTCCTGGTCCTCTAGATCATCCATGTTCTTCACAGATTGTGTCTCATTTGCTGTGATTTTTCAAGATGAACAATATCATTGTAATCTACTACCAACTTCTTTGAGAAATCTATCTGAAATCTGTCAGCAAGCTTTACATACTTATTTCTTAGTAAATTAATATTTATATTAAAATAAGTGTTTATTAAAATTTAATTACTTACTCTCCCTCCCTCTCCTTTCAGAAAAATCCATTTTCTTCTTAATTACAGTTTTTACTCTCATCTTAGACCTGATAAATGCAGTGTGCCATGTACCCTACCTTCTGCTCTTTAAGATTATTTCCTATTTTCAGTTGTTCCTCTTTGTCATTCTCTATTTGTTGCTGTAACTTCTGGACCTCAGCTTGCTTCTTATCCATTTCAGCTAGAAGATCTTTCAGCTCAGCCTCTACTTTTTCCTTCTTTCGTAGCTCTCGTAATTCCTCGCTTTGACGCAGCTGGATTTCTTGCTGAAGCTATAATAACAGAGAAGAAAACAATTTTAAATTCTGCTGCCTTTTACTCAGGAAAACAAGTCCTCTCACTTCTCTGATTCTGCTTGATTTCAAAAACAAGAGCTTCTATATTACTGCAACCATCACTGTATGCCAGATCTTCTCAGAAGCAATTATGTTTTCTAATGGTTGAACAAAAAATTCTGCATGAGGGCACTATTTATTGATGACAAAAATTTCTTAAACACCAGTCAGTTCACCCAGACAGAAGTGCAGTCTGATACAGTCCAAACATAAAAGCATTCCTCTGGAGATGCAGTGGCATCTTTACTGTTATAAGTTACTTCCAAAGTGGTACTTTCTGAATGCAACATTAAAATTAATTTGGGCTTGATGCTGTATTGCAAGGATTTTTCTTTTTATTATTCTTTCTCAATAATAAACAGAAACACTTATTACATTGATACTAAAGGAAATAAAGAGACAGACCAGTGTTCATTTTCTCAACTGGTCTCAATCTTTCTACTCTCAAAGTTCCTACGTGGGAACTCTGAAGGAGGAAATTTTTCTCATATTTAATAGACTGTCTTGTGACTCCTGCTCTCTCTCTCCACAAAAACTTGATGGAGCAGAATCAGCAGAGAGGAGACACAGGGGGCTGATCCATATGGAAATATTCAGTTCAAGCAGGGACCAGCAACTGAAAGATGTTCTTTGCTTAAGGATTCCTCCCCCTCTGAGCCCACAGATGAAAAGTTTCCAGAACTAACAGAGTCTTCAATAGGATCTTCAAAGAGACATTGTCATTTAAACAGTCTGAAGTGGAGAATTTCATACTGGAAGAATGGGAGGTGATTACAAATGCTGCAACAATTCTGTAAATTTAAGGGTTGATGAAGTGAGTATCAGAAGATTACGGCAGCCAAGATTCAACAAGTTTTGACTCTTTTCTCTCATGCCCACAATGCTGTCAGAAAAACAAAGATTTTTATTCTCTTCTTGTACTTACCAGTCATCTGCTTTATAAATAGAAACAATTTCTGTGCATGAAACCAAGACTGATCATTACTTTCCTATTTCTGATTTATAAAAAAGTGAAAGCCAAATGCTCCTCTACCTCTTCTCTGTTCTTTGTTTAAGTGTGATTTTCTACTCTTCCTTTCTCCAGGTGTCTTGCTCCAGCCCCTATTTATATTCTGTTTTAATTCTTTCATTTCTCATTATTATGCCTATATATTTGATATATCAGAGTTCTGTATCCAATCTTCCATCTCTTTCTACCTTCCATTCAGTGGCTATTCCACTGGTCCTCAGCCTCCTCTATCTCTAGCTGCTCTATACAATTCAAGAAAGTCATACATATTGATCACAAAGAACAACTGTCTACTCAGATGGTCAGAAAAATAAAAAGCCTAACTTCATGTAAAGCTGAGGTGGATTATGACTGCTCTCTACTGACAATTGTGTGGTGAAAAAATTTAAGTGGAAAAACAGTAAACCAGAATCAGAGTAAAGAAGAAAGTAGGAGGTACCCTAACCATGAAAAAAGTAAGAAACTGGAAAAAGCTTCCCATAAAGAAGAGGAGACAAAATTACTTCATTAATTTTAAGTCAGATTTTGATACATTCTTTAAAATTATGGGATCTCAAAATATGGCAACCACTGCCAACAGCAAGGTTGGCAAGAATCTCCATTCTGGATCTATGTTCTAAGTATCTCTTTTGAGGCATAAGGATTTACAATACATAAAACATTCCATTTCTTCAGCATTAAAGATGATTCCAATTCACAAAAACAATCTTGGCCTCATTGGGGTATTGGGAAGCTATGGAAGCAGCTGGTACATGACAATACAGTTTGCAAAGTACATAGCCTAAACCTACAGAAAAATATAAAAATCATTCACAGCAGAGTCCACTCAGAGCACTCCTAAAAATCTTTAAGATACCAAAAAACAGGTGGTAGTGTCCTAGTCACTGGAGATCAATTGTAAGTGTGGAGAAAGGCTCAGGGCAAAGCCTAAAATCACCGTCTGGTGATCAGTACAGACCTGCAAAACGGATTGCTCTGCCTCATTTTTTGCCTTTTCTGTTTCCTGCTGCTGCTCTGTGATTTCAGCGAGACTTTGACGTAACTCCACAACTTCTGACAACAGTTGGTCTCGCTCTTCTGTTACCTCTTCTTGAAGTTTTAGCAAGTCCCCAACACTGGAAGCAAGGAAATAATAGTCAAGCACTGTCACAGGCCATTTCTGTTCTTCCTCCTATGCCAGACAAAGACTTCTGTGAGAAAGAGGAGTTTAAAAAAATTTTTTTTTTCATTTTAAACTCCTCTATATGAAGACTGATGGTCAACTGAATTATATGATTTTATCTACTGTGAACAGTCACCATCAGCCAAGTCAAAACTCCTTCTTGTTGTATCACATCCTCATGAGCCTGAATAAACCTTCCATTTTCCAGAAAGGGAACTGGGAAAAAAATTTCCTCTTCTATTCCCACTGCAAAATTAGTCAGGGACCAAAAATGTAACACTGTTGTAACCTGTCTCTCTGCACCTCACCTGACTGGACACCTAACTAGGTCACGTCTTACAGTCACACAATGTAAAAATAAAAACTTACTCTGTTTTGACACATTTACAATGTGAAAGGAAGTCCGAGTGTGGGTTCAAGCTCAGTCTTAAAAAACAGCCTAATTCTTCTAAAAGATTATTGGGTTTTCAAGGCTGAAATCTGCAAAGGAGTTACTTAGTCTCGTGGCCTTGTCACTGGACAGGGTATTTAAGCATGGATCTGGAGGGCAATACAGAGGGAACTTCAAGAAGAAATTGTAAACTGGCAGGTCTCAGCAGCCTGGGCAGAGCTGGAAACAGGAGTGAGGTGTTAGCAAAGTAACAGCTCCTGGCTCTTGCCGGAAAATGCAAAAAGCAGTTAGAGAGAAAAGACTTTAGGGAGAGTTATACTAGGGGAGGTTGAATGACCAAGGTTTTAGATCCAAGGAAAGCTGTTAAACAGGTCCAGAACATGTCAAGGGCAAAAGGTGAAGGATTTCTCATGGACCCAGGTGGTTTATGTGCTTGCACATTCCTTGGAGGGGGAAGTGCCTGAGCACACTGAAGTCCTCCTGTTTTTGCAGCCTGAATACACAGAGACTGCAGAGACAAGCATGTCTCATACATATTCTGCATGCACATTATAAATAAATAACTTAAACAGTGTGAAAATATCAAGCCATAATCAGGCAAGCCAACCACCAGCAATTTCAGTAGAAAGTGCACAGGCCATAGGGTCAAAACACTTAATCTTATCTTTGAATTTAACTTCATGTTACAGCATAAGCAGTCTCTGAGGACCTGATACTACAAACAGAAAGCTCTGGACAGGTTCTGAGCAGCTCCAGAGGATGATTATTATGTGCACAATGCAGTGGCTTAGAGGCCCTATCTCAGACTAGGTCCTTCTATGTGTGTTTGGTTAAAAAACCTGAAACATATCTTGAAAGTATAAAATACAAACAAGAACACAGACAATGTTAAAGCCTTATAACAAAGCTAGGAACAGAAGAGAAATCAAGTGTCCGGCCTTCCTGATTTATCCACTTGACCTTGCTGCTGTGAAATGTAAAAATGTTGACAGGATCCTATTCTCAAAGTATGCTGAAGAGTTTGTCAGATGAAACAATATGACACATACTGAGAAAGTGCAGAGGATTCATTTTATTTGATCTTTTAGCTTAATCCAATACTGAATGAACTCAGTCAGAGTCTGATTCTGCACTTGCTCACTGCATAAACACACAGACAAATAAATGTGTATTCATGAGAAAAGTAAAAGACAGAAAGATCTATGTTTTCCACTGTGTCTACATAGCTGAACAAGGTATAGAATGATAGAAAAATCAGATCAGGCTTTCCCTCTCCCTGAGGAAAACTTACTTGTAATCCTGTCCAGCTCTTTCCTTCATTAAATTATTTAGGCGTGAAATTTCGTTTTTCAGTGAATCAATTGTTTCCTTTGTTTTCTGTTCTCTTTCATGGGCTTTATCCACCATTTTCCAGGCCCTTTCAAGCTCCTAGGAATGAAATAGAAAATAATTACATAAATTTAATTGTGTTTAAAAATAACCACAAATTAGAAATTAATTGCCTTGCACTTTACTTAGTTAAGAAAATACATTTTTGTGCCTTTTCATGATTAGGTTCACAACAGTACCCTTCACTTGGTATCTTTTGTTTTGGCTGAGGGCATGGACTCTGTGAGGCTTTGATAATGTGAGTACCACCAATATCAGTAATAATTTACTGACAATTCAGTGCCCACAAAGGTATCATCTACTTAAATAACTCATGTCTGTAAAATTCCTATTAGGACAATGAGCATCCAGTTTAATTTGGATGAGAAACAGATGTTAGTCAACTTTTCTTCCTCTTTGTTAATTTTCATCTGTTAGGACTTAGTGTAATTTGATTTTAACTAGTTTTTTTGAAACGGCTCAATTCTTATGCCAAATTTTAGCACATGGATTTACTTAAATGACAGGTTTGTGTGCTTCTCACAAGCCTAGGGTTTGATACCCACAAACAGGATAAGGCAGGAGGATTCACTTCATTTTATAACTTCCTCTGCATCTCTCTCCCTTGAATCAGATCCTTATGATCTGATTTAAAGTCAAGGTTTGTTCCTTGCTAGGTTCAAATAAAGCTCCTACCATTTCTGGAATCCTGTGCTAAAAAAAAATTATAAATTCAGCAAGTGACTGGAGTGGAAGGAAAGTTCCTGAAGTCTCAGTAAATGATGAAGAGACTACTTTTACACTTGAAGACCCTGAGCTTCAAATCACAGCATGATGCTCTTTTCTCAGCTGGCTCCTAGCAGAGTTCAGGACTTCATGAACTTGTACAGATTTAGACCCCAACTGTGGCTGAGCAATTCTACATTAGCTCTAGGGTCTCCCCAAGGAAAGCCAAATAGAAGCATCATTATATAAGGCCATAATATTTCAGCTCCTACTTGTATCATATGAAATTGGGGCAGGATAAAACTACTTTAGAAGCCATCTCCACAAGGAAGAAAATAAAATAATTTCATTTATATCAAATTGTTTACAGAAATTCTTTATTGTAATTGACATCTCTGTTTGTTCCTAAAAAAAAATATTTAATGTTAAACTCTAAATTATGACAGCTATGTTATGTTATATTGTTAATATACCTATGGAACCCTTAAAAATCATATATATGTAATATTTAGCTGTTTACTGCCTAAATTAAAAATTCAAACTATAGAACTAGCAGAAGTAACAGGCTACCAGATTTTGCTGGAAGATAACATAAAGTATAACATCTGTAGCCTCTTCAAACTGCAGAGGGAATACATTTCCATTTTATTTATTCAACTAGCTCAGCATATCCAAATTTGAGAAACCATCTGGAACATAAAGATCAGGAATTTTTGCTCTTCTTTTTTTTTTCCATACATACTAATAAAGAGATAACAATGGGCTTTCCTTGCTCAGAAAATCTGAAATTACAGTCAATTAAACCCACTACCTACAAACAGTATTTTCAATTACTTAATAAATTACTTAGTTCAAAATTTAGCCTGCAAAATGTGCTTTTTTCACTTAGTGAAAAAAGTGAAGTATGCATCAAGTATTTTGAAACAGTTTTATATATAAAATAAATTTTTATGTCATACATTTTGAGTTCTAATTTCCATTCAATACAGCAATGATCATGCATAAAGCATTAAGCATTATCTAAAAAATTATAAGTTTTTCATTCATTAATATCTCACACAAAGATACTAAATTATGAAATTTAAATAAATGCACATTGGGCTGAAATAATGGCACGAAGACACAGTGTATCATGGTGACTAGCAGAAAAGCATTAAATATAACTGTAAATGAATATGTTTCAGATTTGTCAACCAGTAAGAGGAAACCACCCTTTCTCTAGAAAAAATGCAAATTGAAAATAAGATTAAAGCTGATTACTTACATCAGAGCTTCCTGCTGGCTGATTAGACTGTGATTAAAATTGGTGAATTAAATCATTATGATTGGGGTTTTGGGGAATAAAATCAATAAGCCTCTGAAAGGTTTTAGTGGCTTCAGAGTCTTTTGCTCTGATGAGTATTTGCAAAAGTGATCTCTTGAAGTCAATGAGACCATTCAGATAAGCACTGATTTCAGGTCACCCTAAGCTGTGCTTTTTGAACTTTATCTTTGCCTGTAAAACTGTATTGAATTTGTATTGATAATACCAATTTTTATCAATAAAGTAAGAAGACACAGGTGGTGCTCACATTAATAAGCAAAATCTAAATAAGAATTTTCTACAGACTTCAGCATCAGCAAAACTGGGTTTCATTGTAGCTGTTCCTTGGTTGAGTCTTCTGCTTTACGAGCAGATCAATAGTTCTGTTATTTTCAGAAGTAAAAAGGAGCAAAATTTTGATGATGGAAGTCTTCATAGAAGAAATATTCACATTGTTATTCAGTGTGAAAGATTGCAGTGTGTCAGCAACACGGAGCGATTGCAGTACAAGATAGGTAGGTAATGCCTGGCAGTCTGCTGCATAATTAAAGGAAGTACACTGGATGTTTGCTGTTAGAATAATTCAAAAATCTTTGGAGAACTACTGAACACTGGAACTTGTGAAGCAGAACTTATGAAGTGTGACTGCTTTACTTTGCTTTCATTAAATACCCCAAAAGATCACATCAGTCTCATTGCTCAGAAACTGAGAATTAATGAAACAGTTTCTTATTATATTGGATAGATACGCCTGGAAATTGAAAATTTGGTAATTTCAAGCAGAGAAGTACAAGCTCCTATAAATTCCTTTTCTAGAGTTCTTCCAGGGCAGACTCAAGGATCAGTGTTCCTAGCCATGAAAAATAGAATTGAATTCCCTTCATTATTAGCTTGGCCCTTTGCTCCTTTGATATTACTGTAAACAGCAGATTGTTGTGTCCAGTTTATTAAAACTACAAAACAGATCCTTTAACTGCCACCTGACAGTTAACAGCTATTGATTATCACTGACCCACCTCCTACCAGCCACTGATCTGTGTGCTTAACCCCTGCCCTAAACAAACTCTACTGATTACAAACAGGCTTCACATGGAGAAAAATTTTTCTTCTGCAACTTTTATTTCTTACCCTAATGACCCATCAAGTCACCAAGACATAGGACCTTAATTTGGAGCAACTATTCAATTTTTACAGCAATTGTTCCATTTTTACAAGAACAGCCCCATCAGGATTCTTTTATGGTTTATCAATAATTAAACTGTGGGACAGATTGTTTGTTTAATTTAGCACTGAAGAATTTCATCTTGGCTACTTTAGCACTTGAATTTCCTTCAACACTTAGCTTGGATACATGGGAAACACATTGTTTGAATGTTAACAAAATTGTAGTGAAATACTACAACTCTTATAGAACTTTCCTTCAGAAAGAAGAATAATATGGAATATAAAGGGTATACCAAGTAAAGCCTCAAACAAGACATGAACATTTTGAACATTGAAATAATTCCTGAACCTTTAAGAGGACTAATTCTCATAATCAAACTGAAAAATTATCAGCTGTATACTTGACTCACAGCGCACCACTAGAAATTAAATGTCCCATCTTGTGCATTGCACATAATTTCTAGCAGGATCATATTGTCAAGCAGCTTTTTCACTAGAAAATCACCTAATGGATTCAATAGTAGGCAGTATGGTTCAGAAATATCCTACTTGAACTTAAAATTAGCTACTGAAATTGGAAAGGCTCTTATTTTCCCAACATTTCCACTCCTCAGTTTCATGACGTTACCAAGATGTCTCCTCAGTTTGGGCATTTCTTGAGGACCACCTTTCCTAGTGTTCACACACAGAGTATTGCCATGTGATACAGGAAATTGTAAGGATCATCATGGGTCCTTCATCATCTACTATGTTTTGATTAGCAGCAGTGAAAATCAACAAGATTTTCCACGCTTCTCCTCCTCCTTGAAGAGGCTTTGGGCACGGGTTTGCAAGCTGCAGCCATGGGATGACGGTGCTGCTATTTATATTTACTCTGAATGTATTTTCTTCATAATTCTAAGGACAAGAAACTCTATTTCAAAGAACTTCTATTTCTGTAGTGCTCAAAAATCACTCTGGATTGCTACACTGACTTTATTTTACTGGAACAAAACACTTTACTGTAAGGCATGGAGGTTTCCCAAATAAGTGCTAAATTAAAGCCTATCTAGGTATCACAAAGCTAAGTTTTTTAACCATCTGAAGGAAGAAGTTCCACATACAGTCTTATGATCACTTGGCAGCTTTAGGTTTCTGACAGTGAAAATTCACTCTAAGCCTAAAAATATCAACTGTTTTAGTGAGCCAAGCACTTAGATTTGACAGAGTTTAAATCAATAATAACAAACAACACATCAGAGTAAATTGGTGAAATCACACTGAAATGCTATATAGGATTCCTTTTCAAAAGCACTGTGAAACATTTATTTATATAAGTTGTCACTTCCTTGGCCTAAAATCCATACTTCAAAAAAAAGTAGGGTTTTTTTATGTTCTGGAAATAGTTAACATCCAAGCAATCCTTCAAAAGTTATAATGAATCAAAAACAGTACATTATGTTGAAAATGTGCCATTTTACAGAAGGAAAGCTTAAACAAAAACTATTAGTAAGTACTTGAAAGCTGACTGAGTTGGTTTAGTGCAAACAAACACAGAAATTTACTGAAACCTGTAAATATACCAGGCTGAGCAAACAAAGCAAAGCAGAGGTTAAACAACTGGAGATGCCAGCTCTATGTTTAGTTCTCCATCTAGTTCTCTACATAAAATCAAGTGTTCTTTCAGGTGCTTTTCTTATTACCATGTTTTTCATTAACAATTTCAGATCATACTTCATTCTATTCAAAACTTTACCGACTTCAATGATGATATAGTTTCCCCATCATCATGAGTGAGTTTGGTGAGCACAGCTACTTTGGATGACTTCTCCACAAGTTCAGCACTCAGCTTCCTGCATTTCTCCATGAGATGCTTTTCATTTTCACGAGACTTCTTCATAATAGCAAAAAGCTTCTCATATTCAACACGGAATTTTTCCAGAGCTTCATCTCTGCTCAGTATACTGATGAATTCTTGGGAGTCTTTTTCCAGTGCTTCAAAGGCACTTTCTCCTAGATATGGTTTGTCAGACTCTTCCTGAGTGAAATAATCAACAAACAGGAAGAATTCAACATCTCACTTATGACCCCAGAACACACAAAAGTAATATACTGAGTGTATAACAGCTACTAAGAAATCATGACAAAATTTTCTGTAATAACAGTTTTTTTGCTAGCATATAATATGCATGTTGTAGGCTATTTTTCAAACACATTTCCCCCAATTTTACTGAAATAACTTATGCTTTACCAGCCAGAGTTCTTATAATTGAGTCCCACAACTGCTTTAAAGACAAGAAAATAAAATTCCATAATTGTGATAAAGTTTGAATGATGCATTGACCACTGAGGAAACCCAGTATTTTAGCCCTAATTCTGCCAGTTCTCTACCCTCTAAAGTCTGATTAGTTTATGATTTCTATCCAGATAGTGCCAGAGACATGCAGACAAGCATGTCTCAAAGCTCCCGTAATGCCAACACAATCCAGTCCTCCCTCTGTGGAAACTGCTGCTGTTAAACCTTACACAGAAGACATTTTTCATCTAGCTCAGTTCTGACGCCAAATCCTTACAAATGCACCTCTGAAGTGCTCTCATTAGGATAGGGAGGCAGCTCTCCTGTCAGCAGAAAAACCTCAAGGGAAATTTTAACCCTACATCCCACACTCTGGCCAGCATCAAAGAACAATCTGTGAGCTGAAACTTAGTGCGTCCCTCCTTCAAACCTGCTCTGGGACTCACGGCTTTCTTCTCATTTCCTCCTCCTCTCCTAAGCACAGAATCACAAAATTGTTTGGGTTGGAAGGGGCCTTAAAGATCATGTCATTCCAACTCCCCACCATGGACCTTCCACTAGAGCATGCTGTTTAAAGCTCCATCCAACCTGGCCTTAAACACTTCCAGGGATGGGCCATCTGCAACTTCTCTGGGCAACCTGTGCCAGTTTCTTACCACCCTCACCGTAAAGAATTTTCTCCTAATACCAAATCTAAACCTACTCTCAGTTTGAATCTTATTCCTTCTGTCCTGTCCTGTCCCCATGAAATGCTCTTGTGAAAAGTCCCTCTCCAGCTCTCCTGTAGGCTCCCTTCAGGTAGTTCAGTCTTGATGTTGTTCATGTTTGTGATTGTAAACAGAGTTAAAAGATGAGCAGTAATGAGGGGGAAGGCAGGCCAGGAATTACACCCACGATCTTATATGTAGCAGCTACTCCTAAAATAGGAAGAGTTACTACTGCCTGGGTACAAGTAGCCTGATTGCTCCTACTTTCAGCACAGGACCTAACTGAGCTCTGCTCGCACAGGTGACACATAAACATGGTATATGGCTACAGATGATACACCGGTGATGTTGTTTGTTGGGCTTTTCCTGAGGTGCAGCCTCCGGTCCCCTCGAGGGGACAGGAAGGGAAGGAAGGGGCAGGTGGCGGGTTACCTCAGCCATGCTGCGGTCGGGTGGAGGTGGCCGGCTCGGTGCAGAGGGTCAGTGCCGGTGCCGGCACGGGTGGCGGTGCCGGTGCTGGGGCGGTGGCGGTGCCGGCGGCGGTGCCGGTGCCGCGGGCAGGGGCGCTGCCGTCGCCGGTGCCGGGGCGGTGGCGGTGGCGGCCCGGGCCCGCGGCGGTGCCGAGGCCGCCGCTCGCAGCCAACGCCGCCGCTGAGGTATCGTAGCAACGGCGGCGGCTGCGGGCGGGGCCGCGCCGGGCCCGGGGCCACCGTCAGCCAGGGGCCCGGCGGCGGCCGCGTACCGCGATGGCCCGGTCACCCCGCTGCCGAAGGGTGACTTGTCCTCCCAAAATTGTGTGTCCATCTTGCTGATGAAGTTCGGCCGTGGGGGATTTTACCCAAGGCCACCGAGGAATGTTTCCCCTCTGGCCCAAAGGGCTCCTGGAGCAGAGCTGAGCGCGGCCGACAGGGTGGGCCAGCCCAGTCACAGAATTGTTGGCGTTGGACACCTCTGGTGACCATGCAGTCCAACCGCCCTGCCAAGGCAGGGACACCCAGACACAGGAATGTCTCCAGGCGGGTTTTGAATGTTTCCACAGAGAGAGACCTCCCTGGGCAGCCTGTTCCAGTGCCTCTATGGAAAGAATTTCTTCCTCTTGTTGAGGTGGAACTTCTTGTGGTTTCGTTTATGGCCATTGCTCCTCATCCTTTCACTGGGCACCATTCCCTTGGCATCTGCCTTTGAGGCATTTATATGCATTGATGAGATCCCCTCTCAGTCTTCTCTGTTCTCTCAGACTGAACAGGCCCAGCTCCTGCAGTCTCTCATCAAACAAGAGATGCTCCAGACCCATCATCATCTTCAGGGCCTCCACTGGACCCTTTCCAGTAACTCCTTGTCTTTCTTGTACTGAGTCCACCCAAGGCAGGGTCCAATGGAAGGCTATAAACAGGGATTTGTGCAGTTTGGGGACACAAATCATAGAACCACAGAATACATTGGGTAGGAAGGGACCTTAAAGATCATCTCATTTCAACTCCACTGCCATGGGCAAGGACACCTTCCACTATCCCAGGTTGCTTGAGCTCCATCCAGCCTGGGCTGGAACACTTCCAGGGATGGGGCATCCACAACTTCTCTGGGCAACCTGTTCCAGTGCCTGATCACCCTCACAGTAAAGAATTTCTTCCTGAAATCTGATCTAAATCTACTCTCGTTCAGCTAAAGGCTATTTCCCTTTGTCCTGTCACTTCATGCCAAATAGAATTTGGAGCCTGACTTCTGCCATATCAGAGTACCTAACTATTCACAGCAGCCTGTCTGTGCATGTGGATGCTTTGGCACAATCCATGGTTCAGGAAAAGGGGAAGCAGGACAGAGGCTCAAGGATCAGCTCCTGCTGTTCTCTCCACTCCCAGCTACCCCCTGAAATGGTGGGGTTTATCTCTCTAAGCACACAGATTGTTCCATCTGATAGGTTTTTAGGGCAGGGAATGTACTGTACCATGTATACACTCTCTAGCAGCATGCATGTTGGTTAGGACTTTAAAGCACCACTTGAAACAAATAATGATGACAGAAAACTTTCTCTCTTGTTGGTTTAATGAAGCCTGAATTGTAGCACTTCATTTTACTAATTACGTGGCAAAACAGGCAGTTTCAAATGGATGCTTTCAAATGGTCTGATTTTACCATTAGAACTGGAGAATAATGCACATTTTATAATGTATTCTTTTTATGTGTGACTTAATTTACAAAATACTATAAAATGAAACATTCAATCATTTCAATGCACAATTCTAATAAAAAAATCAATAAAGTTCCTTTTCTAAGTTTTGTACTCCCCTTTTTTCTCATTTTCTTTTGTGTTGATGTTTCTTATATAATAAGATTACAAGGAAGATGATTATGATAAATTCCTTGATTCTAGGATTTCAGTTCTCAAGAGGGCCAAACTTCTGGACCTTTAACATAAAACAACTGCACATGTAATGAAATATCAAATGATACGATTTTAATTTTGTGAGCAAAATACTGCTGGAGGAAGAGGAAATGCTCAGAATTTTAAAAAAGAGTATTATATGATAAACAAAAAAAAAAGGCCCTCCAATTTACATCTCAAATAACTTTGATATCTTTGATACTGTTTCTTAAAACAAAACAGGAGTGGAAGGGAGATAGTCACCTTTGGGCTTCAGGCTCATGTTTGTGCTTGAAGGAAACAGCATAAGTGTGTCTAAAAATTATACCCAGTTATTAAGACATTCCCATGAGCTTCCTGGTCTGGTTGAAAATGTCCCTGTTCACTGCATGAGCTTGGACTAGAAGACCTTTAAAGGCCCCTCCCAACCCAAACTATTCTATTCTACTCCTATGTTTTTCAAAGCCCTCATGATCTGTGTCCTCTAAGACTGTGTAAGTGTGATTGTATAGACTGGTCTTCATGACAACTTCCATTTGAGCTAAATTCACCCAAATTCTGCAAGTTCACCCTCGTGGCAGCTGCGTCTCTAACTGCAGTGCAGACATAGTGGGGTGAGTGTTAGGAGTCCATGGTAACTCATGCCAAAGCCCATTTTATTTTAAAGCCTTAACTCATAGCCCATAAATGCAACCAGGACACAAATCTGTGTGACTGTGAAGACCCAAATATTCACATTTAATTAATTCTGCAACAAATTATATTAACAATAAGAGAATGCCTCAACAGCTTCACAACCAAGGAGCTGCACTGACACTCAAGAGGACGCCTGAGTTTCTGAACTTAGCAGAATTTACTTTAGCTCAGGACCAGCCACTTAAAATTCTCTGTGCTTGAGATTCATCAGTGAAGTGTAAATAACCACATCTGCCCTCCTGCAATGGTGCTGTGACTGTCATGGCTATAAATGATACACTCATGTCGTAGAGAGAACCTCTGGACAAGGTGGAGCTCTTCGAGTGGGATCACTTTTTAACTCTCCCTTTTAAGATGAGCACATGTCCCCCTCTGCAGAAACCTTTCTGCTAATAAGATGGCCACAGAAGAAAAAAATACCTTAAGTAAAAACAAATAAATCTCCATTAATAGCAAGGACAAGCCAGACCTAGAAAGTTTCAGTTCATTGAAAAAAATTGTTATTTATTTCCCTGAATGTTTTTGTTCAAGATACACATGCACTTTATGGTAAATAAGAAGAATCACTTGTCTCAGCAGCTGCATAAAAGAAAGTTTTGCATCAGTGGAGTGCGTTGATGTGCATGCAGAAAGGGTTACTAGAGAAAAAATGTTTGCTCACTGATTTATTTGAGGTCACAACCCTTGTGCAGTTAATTTAAGTCATGCTTTAAACTGCAGTAGCATGAAAATGATAAGCCATTACTTCCTGAATGTAAGGATTTATGGGCTGCTGCAGAGAGATAAATAATAAAGTAAAATCTCATCATAAGATGACCCAGGAGTATGTAAGCCATTTGGGACAGGGACCATGACAGTACGAGTCTTCTGGAAAGTGTAAAAGGAGCCTTGTAAGGGGAGGATGAAGTGCTGAAGGAAAGCGCAGGTGCTGAGGTGGTTTCTCCCAGCCCCGCTGCTGTCGGGAGGCGGCAGCACCGCACCACGGCCGTGCCCGCTGAGCTGACCCCGGAGCCCAGACACGGGCTACAAACATCCCGAAACTCCCGGGGATGGAACGCGGGGTGCTCGTGCATGAGGCTCTGCTGTTCAATTCGGTTTTGCTCCGTTTACTCAGATAACATCATCAATGGAAAATTACCACTAAGGAAAGCAAAATTTATCTACCGATTTGCTACTATTAAATTATTGTTTGACGTATATTACAAATCTGTTATATAAATATTACTTAATCTAACTACAAGTCTTGTAATTTGCCCAGCAGGATGGAAATCCAGCAGAGCCTCATGGCCCCAAAGAGCAGAGATGCTTCAGGCACTGTTAGTGGGCTGACATCCTGGGACGTACCCTTCCAACCAGACTGCCTTCTCAGAGTTACATCAGTCTTGCAGTATTAAAAGGAACAAAAGTTGCTGAAATGCTCCTTACTGAAAATAGTCCTTTTTCTCCAGTGACAATGAAATGCTATATAGTTCTCAATTACTTAATTATCTAACTGATGGTTTTACTATATTTTTAATGTCCTCCCCACCTGTTATTTTCAAACTTAATCATAGTTTTATAACAAGAACGGTTGTTCAGTTTAAATTGGATTGAGACTTTCTACTTTGTTCATAAAGATGATGCAACAGATCTCAAATAACAGTAACCTTTGATCATGTTTGGCACTAGAGTTGAGCTAATGATCTCAAAAGAGGAAACATTACCATTTTCACAAGAAGTTAAATCATAGCAATGTTTCAATTAATAGAAAAACCCAAATAAAGACCTTGGTTAGAGAAGCTAAAGCTGACAAGCAGTCTGTGTATAATGTACAATTACATGTTCTACATGCTTATGCTACAAGTCTGGCCTTCAGCTTTAGACAGTGAGATGAGGGAACTTTTCTTCCTATATATGTGAAGGAATGGTCTGATAGAAGTAAGCCCTCCCATCCTGTTACCCAGCATCATTAATCACTGGAGAGGCTATAAAGGAAAGCCTACAAGGCTTTTAAATACACTTGGCTCTGCAGAGCTCTTGGGTTTCTTCAATCAATGATTTTCATTACCTGCTTACTGGTTCTGACCCATGGCTGTCTTCCCAATCAGGACCATTTGGGTCTATTTAAAAATGAGTTTCAAGTATGTAAGGAGTCATCATGTGCTCATTAGCTTTCCAATAGCCTTTTTGGTTCCAGCAGCAGAATCCAGGCCCTCATATCATATTCCTGTTCCACTCACATTTTATTCTCCAGCCTTTTAATTCTCAGCCACCAAGATGAAAAATATGTCAGGCATCTTTCACTATTTGACACTTGACTCCTCTGGAAGGAAGAGGCTATTAGAAAAAAATCTTAATACCCAGAGAAGGATGGAGAAATCACAGAGATTTAAGAAGTTTATAAGGTCAGCTGTAGGGGGTAGATGAGGACACCGTATGGTGAGCTGCGAGGAGCTGATCCCATCTCCCTGCCCATGTCCTTGCATGATATGCAGGAGGTGTGAAATGCCCATGGGTGGGAGTCCCCCACTCCTTTCTCCCCTTGATCTGCTCCTGCTATGCCTGCTAAAGCACCATCCTGCTGCATTCTCCTTCAGGCTTACACAAGGGTGGGCCCCAGCAAGGCCTGAAAAGTGCAAGATTATCACTCCTGCTTTATCTTTGTGAAGTGTTAATTTAATCCCCCTGTGTACTCCAGGCTTAAAGTTGTCTCCAGTATTCTTTGATTTTTTTTATTTACTGTTTCTAATAGTTTAAGGAACTGTTGATGGTTTTGTAGTGAATTAGAAATACTATGGAAAGAATAAGTTCTCAATCATCTAACATCTCTGAAAGCAGCTGGGAAAGGTACCTAAAATTTGAGTCTCAGCCCAAATCCTGCTCTTGTCCTGCACCTGCTGATGGGATCTTAGAGCCCATTTTAGAAATAATATTATTATATCTAATTTCTGCTGCAGTAGTAGCCACATCACAGTGCCACAGTTAAGTCCCAGTGTGTGAAGAACTATGGTACTGTTACTCCACTGCTTGCAGCTTCAGGTCCTGCCCAGCATGTGAGTAAGGTTAGCGGAGCTTGGCTCATTATCAAATAAATGACTGCCTTTAGCAAGATAATGATCTCAAGCCTTCTGCAGTGCAGCAATACTCAAACAATGAATCATGTCCTAGAGTTGTCAGTTGCTTCTAGCTTTCCCTCTTTCAGACTGCTGAACTGCATCAAAAGCCCCCTAACACAAATCAAATGAATGTGTCTTGGTTTGAGTTTTCCATTTATGTGTATTGTATTGTTATAATAATTTTATACCATCTTAGGTGGCACAGAAAGTAGATCCTGAATCTAAGATGGTGGGTATGTAATATAATCTGTGGAGATGTAAGCCTTCCTGTGAAAAATGATCAGGTCTTTTCCCTGTATCCCAGAGAAATTTTGCAGATACGTATAAATTATAGCCACTGTAACATATAGTGATTTGTATAGTCCAGTGTGTATATCCATGCAGATACACATTCAGAATCAGTAATTTCTACCTTATTGGGCTTTATGTGGGTGATATTTAATAGACTTTTTCCTCTGGGTGAGGTGTTGAATAGCTGTGATCCAGGCAAAGGAGCTGCTTTCTCTCCTCCTGCTCCTGAAGTTCCCAGGGGAAATAAACAATGCATCAGACAGGCTGGGTCCTGCAGCAGGGAAGCAGGGAGATTCCAGTACTGCTCTTGCTAGAGATATTTCCATAGATTAGAGCATATGAGGAAGGAATGCACTAATAACACCCAGGTTGCTAATAAAACTGAATAAACTTGATTTGGACACTGAGGAAATAATGCCTGTATACACAATTACAATCACAAATCCTTGGAACAACACTAAAACTGTTACTTAATTCGACAAGCACTTCAGGAAATACAAAGAACAAGATGACAACATCACTCATGAGCTAGCCAGCTTCAGAACAAATCTGTTCTACCACATTTGCCTGGTGCCTTTATGATAGTGCAAAGTCTTAGTGCAACATAAAACACAGATTGTCACCCACCACCACACATGTCCACCATCTGAGCTTAAAAAAAAATCAAAGCAGTGGTAGTGGAGAACATGCAACATGCCAGAGCAGTAGTAATAGAAACCAGTTGTTGAAATGCTGTGGAAAGAGGAGGGGTACAGTATAGTTCCCTAAGTCACACAAATGTCTCATGCCCTTAAACTTCCTGTGAAATTGACAGTTGTTGAGAAAATTATTTTTGTGAGAAATACAAGAAGATGGCCTTTAACTCTAGAATGAGGGTAGTGTTCAAAAACACTTTCAAAAATCCTTCACTGTGGCCTTGATCATTAGCTAACACTTGCTGTGCCTCAGTTCCCTCATCCCTACTAGGACTGAGCCTGTCAGGATTTAAAAAGCGTTCGGACAAACAGTCAGGAACACGGTGGGGTTGTCATGTGCAGGGCCAGGAGTTGACCCTGTGGGTCCCCTCCAACTCAGTATACACAATGATTCTAGAGAAACTAGTACCACTTCTGGGCCACTTCTGGGGAAGGATGTAAGCAGCTCCACAGCTTTTTACTTGTGCCAGCTTGGAGCACGAAAATGGGTCAGCAGTTCCGAGATCTACTCCTTTGCTTTGATAAGAACAGTACACGGGGTTCCGTGTTTCAGCTGCTTTCCTGACTTTCAGGCACGACCACCAGGAGGTCAGAACACATCCGAGAAGCAAGATGAGCGCATTTCCTCTCCGTCCGCCGTGCCCGCGGTCCAACACCATCTGGGAAGCTAATGGGGGAGCCGACCGGGAGATCAGACAGCTCGCTGCCGCCCGCCGGGGTACGGCTCGGCTCCTAGGGCTGGCGGGGGTGGCCTGAAGGAGGAGAGAAACGACGAACCAGAGAGCAGCGGCAGCCCGGGCGGGGCGGGCTCCTGCCACGAGCCGCGCGGAGCCGGAGCCGCGCCGACAGCGCCGGTGTGCGCGGAGCGCCCGGAGCGGGGCCGCCGACACGGCCCGGCCCGACACGGCCCGGCCCGGCCCGGTGAGTCTGTCCGGGGGCCCGGAGCGCGCCCGGGGGTGCGGGGGATGCGGGTCGGGACGGAGCGGAGCGGCCGTGCGGGCTGCCTGCGGCGGGTCGCGTTGGAGTGGCTGTCCCCCGCTTCCTCCTGACGGGGTAACTTTTTGTGTTGTGCGTGTTCTCCGTCTCGGTTGGTACCGGGGCACCGGCAGGGTCGGGCCCCTGGGAGGGGCTACTGCGCCCACCAAAGTCCCTGCAGAGCTTTGGGCATCCCTCTCCCTGCAGCTGAGGCGGGAGCCGGACGCGCCGGGCGGCGGGAGGGCGGCCGCAGACCCACGGGAACTCGGCGGGACCGAGCCGAGTGAATAGAGACCTCTCGGCCATCGGCCTTTGCTGGTGACACAGCCCATGGTGTCCTGGGGCCAACGCTGACCTCGGACATATACAGTCCATGCAAAATGCATCATTGAGCCTCGCTTCGTGTTTGGAGTTACACAGCATGGGTTTAAAACTTCTTTCTTCTGAGATACACAACATCTCACTAAAGAGCACAGAGAGAAGGAGTGAAGCTTTCAGTGGATCTGGAGGGATACTTTCAGTAGAGCTGCTCTTCATGTGTGTCGACGCATGTTTCTGAAGGTGGCCAGCAGGTATTTGTAGCTCAAAGCAGAGTGAGCCAGGACTGTGATACTGGAAGTCCGTGAGCTATAAAACTAATGTGCAGAACACAAGCCTTACTGGCCTTTGCGTCTTCAGCTTGCCAGTGTCCCACTGAAGCAGTTCTCTTGGGAACTGCCATGCTAAAGTCCTTCAGGAAAATAGGACACGTTGCTATTGGCATCTCTTACGTGGTCAGGCAAGATGAGCAGTCTCTGAGTGAACATTACTATTCATATGTTTTTAATGAGGGCTGCAGGCCTCATCCATACTCTGTGCGTTTCCTTCAGGCACAAGTGTTTGCCATGAGCTGCCAGGCAAGGACCTGAGCCACCATGGAAGTAGCACTTGGACAGGAGAGCTGCTGTAGTGCAGCTATTGTGTTGTGTGAGGTTTTTTAGTTTGGTTTGCTGATGATGGTAATGCTCTTCTGCAGCTCTGACTAAAGTGATTCTGGCCACCTTCATAGCCATCTGCTTTTAAAGTCAGATTTTCCTTGGAATAAGTGAAAGGGGTTCTCTCAGTCCTCAAACAAAAGTAGAGCATACAAATTAGGAATAAAAGCTTCAAGCCTTCTCTTCGAGTTTGTTTTCAGTACAATAGATGTTTCATGCTGCTTTCACATGGGAACTGCGCATATTAAGTGTGATTGCCACAGATGTGGAGAAAGGTGAACTGATTTCCCAAATTCAGAGAAGAGTATGAGTACTGGGACCAGTCCTGAGGGTTTCTTGGCTCCCAGCTCTTGATGACACTATCTTTTGCTTGCATGGCTGGTGTGTACAGGACTCAGTGATCTCTCTGTGTCCACACTAGTGGCATCTGTAAGGAAGAAGCGTCCTGTGCACACCAAAGGCATTGAACTTTCTTATCAAGGGCTCAGGTGGTGGCCCTTCACCTATCTTCCTCTTTTTATTGCTTAGAGTATTACTATATACTAAGAACACCTTATTTTTTTTCCTTCTTTTTTTTTTTTAACCCTTCTTTTTTCTCCTCAAGTCAGACTAAATAACCCTGGTCAGGGACTGAGGAATTTGGTTCTCCTGAATAATTGTTTTGGGCCATCTGATGACTAGGGCAGCCAAAAGCTGCATGTCCTGCTCCTGTTTTGTTTTCTTGTTGGTGCTATCCATGGCAATAAGGGCTCCTGGGTGTCTCTGCATGATGTCTCAGAGGGATGCCAATGCTTGTGATTCTTCTTGCATGGCAGTGACTAACACGGGAAAGGAACCTGATCCACAGAAACCTAACACTGGTGTTTCACAAGCTGATCTCACTAATTTCTGAGTTTGTTTTTTAAGTGAAAAGGTATGGTTTTCCAAAGGACAATTTTAGTCTGGCTTTTGCAACCTGTTGACTGTGGTTTCAGTATCTTGGTCTTGCCTGCAGATGAATTAACAGTGTATGAGCTCCATGAAGAGCCTGCCTGAGTCTCCCTGCTGTCCTGTGCTGTCGTGTCCCGCTCGCTCTGCTCTGCCGAGTTGCAGTTTCAATCCATAGTAATGGTGCAATGGAAAAGGAAACTGAAAAAAGTTTCTGGCTTGTTCCTTTAGATCCCCTTTAAAATGGACTGTTGGGTGGGCCAGCTTTTTCTCTCCCAAGTATTATTCCAATCTATTTATACTGGGGAAAAAGCAGGTTTGCTGCCAGGCAGCATATTTTCCATCGGCACTTGTAATTGTTGGGTGGCAGAGAGAGGTAGAAACTCTGGTTTCCAGGCTGGAGGGAGAGAGTGTGGCCAGGGTGTGCATGGGCAGCATTGTCATGTGCCCAACCATGAATTCCAGGTTTTGCAGGGATGTGGGCTCAGCTGTGTAAGCAAAACCTTCTGCCCGCTCACTCCTTGGCGGGCAGGGAGGCAGGTGGCCAACCTTCAAGCAGCTTGAGGGATGGAGAGCTGGCCTGAGGTGTAGCTGCAGCAGGACTCTTTTTATAGCTTGTTTATTCTTACACACACACACGTGGGCCATGCAAAGCTGGCTGAGCCAACCTTGACCAGCAGCTAAACAAACAGGTTTTACTGCCGTGACCTGAAGGCCAGATCAGCTGCTGAGCTTTGCTGGAGCAGGGTCAGCTTTCATTTCTGTCAAGGAGAGGAGGCTCTCATATAGGGCTGGCTCAAAACAAGCATTGTGCTGGGCTGCTCAGACTTCCTCATGGAAGCAGTGTTAAGAAGGCTTATGCAAGAAAAAGAGGTGATTTGAGGTAGCCAGCGTGGCTTGACTGAGGGCAAGCCAATCTGGTGGCCTTCTATGATGGAGTGACTGCAATGTTTGGCAAGAGAAGACAGATTAATGTAACATACCTAGAATTCTCTAAGACCTTTGACATGATTCCATATGACATCCTCATCTCCAAATTGGAGAGAAATTAATTGGAAGGGTTGACTGGTCAGTGGATAAGGATTTGGCTGGATGGACACATCTAGAGAGTTGTGGTCATTGGCCCTCTGTCCAGGTGAGAGCCAGTCGTGTCTCTCAGTGTCTTTAATACCTGGATCAGTGGCATAATGATATCAAGTGCCCCTCAGCAGCTTTGCAGATGACACGCAGCTGAGTGGTGCTGTTGACATAACAGAGGGAAGGGATGGCATCCAGGGAGACCTGGACAAGCTTGAGAGGGCCCACAAGAGTCTCAGGAAGTTCAACAAGGCCAAGTGCAAGATGCTGCACCTGGTTTGGGGCAACCCCAGATATGAGGACAGAGTGGGAGAGCTCATTGAGAGCTCATCATTCTCCCTGTGGAGAATGATTTGGGGTCTCTCTGAATGAAAAACAGGATCAATGCAGCAATGTGTGTCCACAGCCCAGAAAGCCAAAGGTGTCCTGGGCTGCATCCAAAGCAACATGGCCAGCAGGTCATGGAGGGGATTCTGCCCCTCTGCTCCACTCTGCTGAGACTCTACCCACAGTGCTGCATCCATCTCTGGGGTTCTCAGCACAGGAAGGACATGGAACTCTTGGAGCAAGTACAAAGGAGGCCACAAAGATGATCATAGTGCTGCAGCACCTCTCCTATCAAAACAGGCTGAGAGAGTTGTTCAGCCTGGAGGTTCTGGAGAGACATCATTTTGGCCTTCCAGACCTTGACTAACCCATAAGGCTTAGTCAAGGTCTCTCCAACATCTACAAGCAAAGTTGAGGGAGACCCTAACTTAAACTCTCTCTTTTGAGATATGAAATTATCTTAGCAAGTGAGTTGTATGTCCCATAGAAGCAGTTCCTGCCCAGCATTTAATAGCTCCTTTCCTCCAAGCAGACACACCTGATGTAGCTCACTGGCCCTGAGCCACCATGAGACCAGACACCGCAGGCCCTGAGGGTTTACAAATATCCACTGGGATATTACAGTGCAGATCCAGACCTTTGGGGCTTGGGGTGTCTTTCTCCTGTGTTCAGCAGTCTGTGCTGCTGCTGGTGGTGTTGTGGCACACCAGTTGAGCAGAGGCACCAACAGCCCTGCAAGATGGGAGGGCTGGGCAGAGCCCATTTGCCCAATTTGGCCTCACAGTGGTAGATGGAAACAGAGAAGTGAAACTGTACACACTGTCTGGTCAAAGCAGGTACGTGGGAGGGAGTGAACTGAAGGAGTTCAAGAGAGCAAGGATGTGTCAACCTAATGCTGAGCCCTTAAAATGGGCTTCAAGCTCAGTTCAGCCCACACTGATCGTTTCATCAGGCTTTGGACGAGGACAGTGGGAGGGTTTGAAGTGGTGGTAGCTGGAAATGAGAGTGGTGCATTCCTCCTCCCCAGCCCATTTGTGTGCAGATGGGGAAGAAGAATGTCTCTGTTCTCTGCCTGCAACCAGCTTGTTTGGTCTTCTCCTCCTCCTGATTGTTTCCTGTTGCATATAAAATTTCTTCACTTCTCTATCCTAAAATATTGTAGTTTATCTTTTGCGGTTCTGTGTTTCACATCTTCCTGTGCTCTTGCCCTTGCTTCCTGCCTCTTCTGTTTTCTGTTTCTTCCATAAGCTCTGTAAACCCAACTCCCCAAGCAAGTCTTTCTACCTTACAAGCTGCTTACAGAAGCTAGATGCCTTTTCTAGACAAACCAATCCCAGACAAAACTGTCCCAGCCCTTGCACTTATGCAGCTGCTCATTTGACCCTAATCCATTATAAAAGGAGAGTGCTGGTGGGTGAGGATGGAGTCAGAGGAGGGAAGTCCTTGCTTGCCGCCACCCATGGGAGAAGCAGCGTTTTAGCTCTTCCCTGATCACTTCAAACTGATCATTCCTGGTCTCTTGAGCTTTTATGATCATTTTATTAGGTAAGGGGGTGAGTTAATCTCTCTTTTAATCAATCCATAATTTAGATAACTGCATTATGTACCCATCTTCTGCCTGCACTTCCTCATTCATTCTCTGTGTTTTGCAGACTTCCTGGCTGTGCTTCAGTGGCGGGTGACTGAATTTAGTCTTCTCTGCATCACGGTGATTGTAGTAATGCGAAGTTTAATGAGCACCTGCAAAGCTGTGTAGCAGGTAAGTGCTCCAGGGGTCATTCTTCCTTCCAGATTTGATGTGATTTAAAAAAGCTTCTTGATGGGCTCTCACTAGGAGATCTTGAGCCTTGCAGCAGAAATGCTGAAAGGAAATTGGTGTGGCTCATATTTTAGAAATGTTCCCAGCAGTGAGGTACAGACAGCTTCTTGCAAAGCAAAAGTAGCAATGTTGTGAAGGTTTAATTTGGAAATGGCTTCAGTGGGGAAGCTCAGTGTTAAAAGCCTCTCCCTTTTGGACTTTCAATATAAAATTGGTCTTACCTGACTGCTTGGTACAGTTGAGATCTAGTCAGAGAGTGATAGCAGAGGGGAACCAAGGGTCTAAAGCTTTGCTGACATCAGTTACTAGTGCATTTTCTGCTGCAGAGGAGAACTTGCCAGAAGTTCTCCTCTGCAGCAGAAAATGCACTAGACTGGGAAACTACTGGAATTCCCCTCCTTTAAGTGTTAGAGGGAAAGCAGATGCCTGGAAGTGCCTGGACAACTTCAGATGATCAAGGGTGACAGCAGAGGCAGACAAAAGGAGATAGTGCTTTCACAAGCCAGCAACGAGTGGAGTTTTCATGTTTGTATGAAAACCCATAAAAACACTGAAAGGAGAACTGGGTGAAACCAAGATGTCTGGCAGGGCTGCTCTGCAAGTGTGTGACAGGAGGCTCTGCGGGTAGCAGTGGTGGGAGTGCAAGAGCTGGAGCTGATGACAGAGGGAATGTCCTGCTACAGCTCTGAGTACCTGTTAGCTCATGCATTCCACGTGATTTTTTTTTTTTTTTTTTTTTTTTTTACTTATTTATTCTGGATCAGTGTTGGGTGGTGTCTGTCCCCTTTTTCCCATCACAGAGTTCAAACAGCTGCTCTGCTCTAGCAAAGCTGAGCTCAGAGAGTTCCCTGGCATGCTCCTCCAGCCAGCCCCGATCAAAGCTGTGAGAGCTGGCCCACTGCCATTCTCCTGTGTGTAAATGAAGCTCTTTCTCTTTTTCCTTTCCATTCACCATGTTTCATTATTATCCCTCCTCCAGAGGCAGGTTTTTCTGGCTGATCTAGCACATTATTTGTATCAGCAATATTTGCCTCAAGGTAGAGATGCTTTTTCAGCAGGTATATGAAAAACATCTGATGCATCCCACTGCCATGTATGTGGCTCAGAAAAACCAAGCATGGTGTTGGCAAGGATGAGGACCATTGCAGCCAGCTGTTGCAGACTTTAAGCCCTGCTAGGCACAGTCTCAAACTCATTGGGTTATTCTGGTTGCCTGGCAAAGGAAAACTCTTACTGTTCCTTCACTTTTGAAACCAGGGAAGAGCACGTAGAGAAGGTTCTTGTGCCTGAGCAGGAAAAGGGACATGAGTTATAAGGTGTCAGCTGACCCACCTTTGTAACCAACTCATCTTTTCCTGGGTTGCTTCTGGCTATGGTGGATGCTTTCAGTTGAAAAGGTAGAGTTTGTGGTAAAACCCAGAAAAATCAATGTAAATCAGCTTGAGAGTGCTTTGCTTTCTGCTCTTCCAAGTTGCAGAGGGTTTGGTAGTGAGTGGTGAGTACCTGATGAGGAATGGGAGCAAATGGTTCCCACGCTGTTTGCAAGGAGGTAGAGTAGCTCCCTAAGACAAGATACCACCTGCCTGTGCCAGGATCCCAGCAGGGATCCAAACAGCTTGTTTTGGAGAAAGCACATGCAGTAATAAGGAGACTTTCCTGCAGGTAGGGGCAGCTAAGCAGTAGTCTAGACTGCCTTGGGAGGCAGAGATTTGCTGGAAGCTTTTCAGAACAAAGTAAACAGAGACTTGCCAGAAAATCATCCAGGCACAGTGTAAGCTATGCGTGTAGGCAGAGAGAAGAAACTCTATTGCTTTTTCAGATCTCTTTTTCCTCCTATTTTTTAAGCTCTTGTAGAGTGTTAACACGTACCCGAGGCAGAGCTAAAGAGATGTTCTCAAGCTTAAAATGTCACACTTGATGTTCACACTATAATGCTTCTCAGAGGGGCCTGGTGTTCTGTATCTGCACCCAGAATGCTTCAATCCTAATCTGTGTCCTCCTGGATGTTCAGGTGCCTTTCTGCCACTGGTTTCAGAGGAGAATTTGATTTCTAAAGCCCTCTGGGGATTTATCAACCAAATACATTGGGACTATTGGAAATGTGAGGGAAAATACTTGAAGTTTCAGCAGCACACAGACACCTCTGCACTGCAGATTGCAACTCATTCATGGTAATTAAAACTTGCCCTTATCTTCCAGTCTTGCAGGAGCAAGAATGGAAGGGATGTCTTTATTTTGGGTAGCTGAAATCCATCAGTTGACCCTTCCCTCCTGTAACACACAATGACACAAATTATCTGGCACAGTAGGTGACTTGAGAGCAGAGCTCTAGTGTGATCCCACCTAGTGAGCTACTTTCCTCAGCTCCCACCTAGCTATGCTCAGTCTAAGAATCACGGCCATGCTCTTCTGCAGCCAAAATGAAAAGATGGTCTGAAGGTGCTTGGATTATGTTTATCCCACCTTCCTGTTGACTCATAGCTGCATCGTGCTCTTGGAATAGGTGCAGGGCTATGATCTCACACGCTGACAGAGTTACAGCAGAAATGTCGACTGAAAGTGATGTGTTTGTGTGCTGAGGCATCCACAACACGTGCTCTCAGCTCAGCCTTGTGTTTGCTGCTAGTCCTGGACGCTTTGTGAAGCTGGAGGCTCTGCTCCTTGCTGAGCTCCTTGCCTGCTGCAGCAGAGGGGGTCTTGTGCCTGTGAGCAGGGGCCCCAGCTATGACTCACAGCTCCCATGACGCTGTAACTTAGCCTTTAAGTGAGCCGAGAGGCTGTCCCTTGGCTTTCAAACAAAGCCTTCCTTTGTTGTGCTTAGGGTATAAAGAAAGCAACTGTATGTGCTCACCCCACACATCCCAAATGAAAACCACGTGGCTTCACAACCTTAATATTTGTGTGTTTGATATTTCTGCTGCAGCTCTGCAAGTTACATCGCTCCTTTACCCTTGAGTCTTTTTAGAATTTTTCCTCCCAGCATTCAGTTTAGAAATCCTTCAGCAAAACAAAGAGCTTAGAGATGTTTCCTTTTCTTGGTAAGAAGAGGGGACTGAGCAGAGAGCACATGAAAATTATTAAATATGAGTGCATGTGGCAATACATTCCCTTGGGTGAAAATGGCTCTGGGTTGGTGGCCACGGGTGCTGAAAGAATGAGCTTCATGGAAATATGGTAGGGAAGTGGGGCAGTTTGTTTTCTTGTATGACTTTGCTTTCTTCTGCTGCTTTTTTTTTTTTATTCAAACTCATTTTGAAGAGCAGGATTAGCCAGAAGTACTCTGCAGCCAACATATTTTTGTGCATGCGTCTGCCTTGGCAGTTTTTAGGTTTATGGCAGGTGAGCCAAAACTGGGATTTCTCCTTCCCAAAGCATTTGTGTTGTTTCTCCTGATCTTTTCTAGAGTCACTAGGTAATGAAGTAGGAGGGTTTGATTTTTCCTCAGAGACTGTGTGCAATGCACAGTGTCTCTGCTTAGATCAGGGAATCATCTTGGTGAGGGGCAAGGAAAGGGGCAATGCAGTAAAAGTGCTCTTGTTCTCTCTTCCTTCCACACCCTCTACCCATCCCTGCAGGGGCTTTCACAGTCGGTTGGGATGGGTTTTGTTTTTTAGTTTATTTAAAGAACTATATTGTGTTGAAAAAAAAAAGCTGGAATTTCAGTCAACAGAATAAAGCATTGCTTTTGATTTCTGTGATGAAGTTTTGGCAACAATAGCCAGCTTTTAAATACAGTTCTTTCCTTATTGTTTGAACACAAACAGCAGTGACTAGTTAGCAAAACAATGGTCCAATATCACACAAACCTTCAATCCCATCCAGTGGGTTTGGGTCCTGTTTAAGCAGATACTCGGGCCTGCAGGTTTCCTTACCTGTAAGTGTGGCTTTGTAACTGAGTCAAGACTGTGATGGAGTAGAAGATCTCAGATCAGCCAAATTCCCAACCCAAGATGATAATTTCTTTTTGCAGTGTCTCAGTGTGGAAGTGTCTGGTGACTGCTGTGCTTTTTAAGTGCTCATTGTTCATGACTGAAATGGGACTTCATAGTTTCACATGTAAAATGTGATCACACTGCAAGTCATGTCTGAGCCCTGCCAACATCCACATGTGCTCTTCTGAGATGTGCTGCAGTGCTGTATCCCTGCTGGGAAATCAACTTTCTAATAATGCTTCCACCAATTATTTTAATACCAAAGCATTTGTTCCAGTGGGCGTACAATTAAATTGAATGTACAAGGATGCATATGCTTACCACAGGATGAGGAGAGCCAGAGTGACCACTGCCCAATTTAACAACACTGGTGTGGGGCTTTTCCACCTTGCTGAGAATTGAGTGGGGAAAAGGAGGGCAGATTTAAACAAACATCTTGGCAATTGATCTCTTTCTCTACCCACCACCTCTCCCTGAGGTGACTGCCAGGTTGGACCCATGAGCCATGGCTGCCTCACGTGCAAGGAGCTCTTGTGTGGCTGAGGGGGTGACAGCCAGAGCAGGGCCCAGCAGGAGCACCAGGTGGAGGCCAGAGAGGATCTGTGCAGTGACAGTGCTCCATCCATTGTGGCTGACACTGTCAGGCTTTTGGTGGAGCAGCGGGGGTGTTAGTCCATCTGTGCTGATGAAGGATTGTGCAAGGGAATGACCAACTGTTGCCCAGGCTCCCATCACGTTGGGTTGGAGGAGGAGAGTGCTGATAAAGGTGGTAAGCTAAGGAGTTTTTTCTTTGCCTCTGTCTTTTCTCCTCTTAAAAATAAAATAACCCAAAACTAACAAAACCCACAAAAATTTGGTTTACTCCAGTTGTTTTCCTCACTATTAACAGACAAAACCAAACAAAATTTATTTGGCTTAAAAACACAAGCTGTTCCTGGCTGTGGTCCTACTACAACAGCTCAATACGTGGGTGGGAGTCACATAACATACACACTTCCTACCTCTGCCCTCCTGCCTCTCCTGCAGCCAGCACTAGGTTCCAATTTGTAAAACCCCTTCTTGGCCACAGCAGAGGGAACCCATTGCACTCCACAGATTGCATATGTCCTGCTTGTTGACAAGAGCTGAGCTGGCTTGCACAGTCAAAAAGCAATAAAAACACATTCAGGCAATGAGCAGGATGCTGAGTAACACATTCCTCATGCTGTTGGCTGTCTCCTGGTCTCCATGGGCACCCTCTCTTGGGTCCAGCCTTGCAAGGAGTGAACAGTGAGTGCTTTGGGAACATTATGTGTCTCTGTGTTACTCATTACTTGTTAAAGCTGCCTTTAATGGTGGCTGCTGGCTCCTGGGGCAGGAAGAGGATCATGTTTTGATTAGTGTTTTGATTAGTGGCATGATACCTGTATGCACTGAGAAACAATGACTTAGAAATGGGCCCAATAAATCCCCACTTGATCATAAAACTGAAAATCTGACACGTGCCACATCTCTTTGGGTTTTGGAAAAAAACCCTAGAAGGCAAATAGCTCCCTTTGAGCCAGGAAAAATACTTTGTACTGTCTAGGCTTTGGGGTAAAGGGGATTTTATGGCAACAGCTTATAAATGCACCTGTGTACAGTGATAGCTGAGGCAGGACAGGAGTGCCTCTGAACATCCTGAGTGCTACTGCAAGAAGAAAACAAAGAATCCATCCTACTTGTACCTACAGTGGGCACTGGAATGTTGGGGGGGTTCAAACTGCAGCAAGGGAGACTTAGCACGGCTTGGGAAAAAGCTTCCTGGTGGCAAAGGCAGTACATGACTGGAAGACAGGAGAGAGACTACCTGTCTTTCCTAGGGCCAGTCAAGCTCTCCTCTGCTTGGAGAGAAGCTGACAGTATCTGCTTCCAGAGCACTCCCAGTGCCCTTCTCGTGCTCATTCCCCCCGAATCCGCCTGCCCGTGGGAAGGAGGGCTATCTAGTCCTGTACACAGGATGAGCATCAGCATTTCCTTGGAAATACCTGATCTGGTGACCCCCAGGAGGAAAATACTGTTTCCAGCAGTGCACAGCAGACCTGTTGGGCAGGATGTCCGAGGCAGGCTGCTTGACTGACCCCGTTGGCACTGCAGCAGGCCTGGGACAGGATGTCCACGGATATTGCGAAAGGCTCATGTTCTCAGTCAAACAGCAGAACAATAGCTGTCAGGCAAGTGGCCTTGTCCAACTGCTGTGCTGTGGCCAGGCAGCTAATCTGGGGTGTGGCTTCCAGGCATGGTTTGGAAGGCAGTTGCTCTGCTATACCTGACTGCCGTAGTCCTTTGCAGGCCAGTTGGCTTGTGCTGGTTTTAAATGTGGTTGTGTTACCAGTCTCAACATCCAGACCCCTGCATGTATTGTACCAATACATGCTAATGTACCAATTCCTCATGTGTTGGTGGATTTGGTCCTTCCCCACTTGAGGCTTTGGTAGAGAGCCAAAGACAGAGCCCAGTCCCACCTGTCTGTGCTGAACCAGCTGTGATGGTGCTGGCAGCTGGAATTCGGTACTTTGTCTGTAGCACTAAGTGAATGCTGAAAAACAAGTCAGAACATGAGTTAGAGCAGCTGTGGGTGGCACTGTTCTGTCCCAGTTGAGATCTCATCCCCCTGATGTCCTGCACACGGCTTAATTCATAGGGGCTGAAAAAACAGCACAAGCTGATGCTGCTCAGGCTCTGAATTGGATTTTTATCCCTTATTTTCCTGTCTCAGGGCTGTGCTCAGGAGATAGGAGAGCAAGAGCCTGTGTTGGGTGCACTGTCCTGTGTGGGTGTGGGGTTGTCTAAGAAACTGCCTCTGTCCAAGTTTTGAGCAGTAACAATAATACTGACATGCATCTCTGTAATTCCCATTTTTCTGTCATTGGGCAAGTTTCTTACAAATCAGAGCTTGTAGTACCCACTAAGAGAAACTACGATTTCTTTCAGTGGCAGCTGGATCATATCTGTGAATACCTGCAGAGGCGGCAGTGATACTTGCAAATTGGAGAAGGATATGGTGCATTGCTAAGGGCTTTCAGCAAACTTTTATTCTTTACTAGACCTTCACATATGCAGCAAAAGCTTTTTTCAGACTAAACATTCAAAGGCCAGAAGTTAATTTGTTCACTGTTGTACAGCAAGAGAAGGCATCACAGAGCTCCCAGAAGCTCAGCCACGAGGAAGCACAACTGGGCTGGGCCTGAAACCCCTCAGACTGAGGTTCACATCTTCCCAGTAAGAAAGTCCCAGGTTTAGTGCCTAGTTTGACCTGTTAGTCTCTGCAGTCAAAACAAGTAGCAGAGTCCTTTCCAAACCTCAAGAACCTTCCCAATAAGAGAGTCAGAAATCATATTTGTTCCCATGAAAGTTCTGGTTTCGAAAATTTGGCAGCTTTCAATGAAAAAAGCCTCCCAACCAGCTGTATTTTCTATCATCTACTTGAAATGCCTCTTTTTTTGCAGCCTACCAAAGCAAAACACAATGTAGCAGCCACCTTTCCTTGCCTTTTGTGTCAGCCAGACTGCAGGAAGCAATCGAGTGTGTTGTAAGTGCTGTCTTGGCGTGTTCCAGTGTAGTACTGAACTGCACTCAGTGGCTTGACTTGGTTTATTCCAATTTAAGAATCAAAGCTTCAGCTCACTGCTGCCTGGTTTATTGCTGAACACCAGCCAGAGCATGTTTTGCTTACCGTGATTCAAAATTTAGAGGAATGAAATAAAAAGTAAAGCTGCATAAGGAATATGAGTAAAGAAAGTTCACTGTTAATGAAAGGGAAATACTTTCCCTTGTCTGCAGAGAAGGTGGAGGGTTTTCTGGGCTCAGAGCACATGAGCAGCCTGCAGAGGCAAGCTGCAAGCTGACATCTCTTTCTTCCCTTTGCCAGGCTGAGCAGAAGGCTATGCTAAAAATTAGGAAATGCTAAAAATTATTATCCCAATTGCAACACTCCTCCCCCTAACTTTCCTCTCTCTGCTCAAACATCTATGAACTAACATTACACTATACAGCCTACAAGCCAAAAGGTTCTGAAGCTGCTATGGAAAAGGGTGTGAGGAAGGCTTAGAGTCGTCAGAAATTAAGCACATGTAGCTGGAAGGGACAGGACATTGTTATGACTTTGAGCATCATTATTTCCATGAAGGACTTTGCTGCCCCTCAGGGAAATCCCCTGTGACAGGGTGGCTTGGGAAGGGGCACACATTGCCACGGGGCAGCAGCTGCTCCACACAAACCCTCTATGAGCTCTGTGATGCTCATAGAGGGTTTGCAGGTGTGGAGGAGAAGAAGCTGAATGTGGAGCTCCTGCTGCCTGATTCTGTGAAGGCTTCTTCCTGTGCTGCTTCCCTTTCCTTATGCTGTGCTACCTAGAACTGTGCTCCAGGCAAGCCAAACATCAGTAAATTGTGCAGCAAAGGGCTCTTAGATCAGTTAGGGTGACAGCTGGCCTCCTTCTTCTGGCTTCAAGGCACCAACCTGAACTGCATGACAGCAGCACTATCATTCCCCTTCCTCTTTTGAGGCTTCCTGCATCATCCAGGACCTGCTCTGGAGCTGATCAGGATCCTCCAGCTGGGGAGGCAGCTTCAGGTTTGAAAGGATGAGACCTAACCTGCCTGGGAGCTGAGGGTGGAGTGCTGTGGGTGCTCTCGGTGGACCCTTTGAACATACCAAGTGCTGCAGGATGCAGTTGATTGTTTGTAATCAGGCAACAGACTGATCAGCTGTTTTTATCTCTCTGAAACCTCACTCCCAGCTGGAGGGTGGGATGGTGTCTGCCCACTCACTTCCCAGGGTTGTGCAGAGTGGTCATTAACCTTAAACTCAGTGAAGCCCCTAGTCACTACAGCAGTGAGTGCCACAGAAAAGCCCAGAACAAAACGAATTCTAGTGCCAGAGGCAGGTTTGAACAAGTAGCATCACATGCTGGGCAGTGAGCAGAGACAGCTTCACATCCAAGACAGTGAGGTTTCACATAGCTTGGCCCTTCTTCATTTCCCAACCAGCTTTCTTTGGTCTTCCTGCACCTTTCCCTGCTTCGTGCCCATGGGAGAAAAGAGGGGTCTCTGCATTCTCACCTGGCCCAGGGAGCAGAGCAAGGGCTGCTCTGGCTGCTGGCAGGAGTGGCTTACCTGTGACCACAGCACTCTCTAGGGGGTGTTTGGAGCCCCAGGACTGCCAAAAGAGGGTCTGCAGAAGGTAGGTAGGATGTAAGCCTGTTACTGAGTCCAGATGCTGTTTATACTCTAAATGGGAAAAAGCTGTTGGGGTGAGAAATTCAGAAAAGGTTGCAGATTGCTTTGAGAATTTGCTATTTTAAAACTTATGAATACCTTTTATTTTTTTCCCCCATATTTGAAACATTGCTAAATTTGATGCATAGATTGAAAAATTGCCATTTCTCTTTCTTGGTCTCAAGCTTGGAAAGGTTTGGACTCTCTCCCTCTTCCCCACACAAAAGCTGTCTCAGCCTCAGCAAGCATAAATATTTTTATCAGACTTAAATAGCTTGGGCTGAAGTTAAAAGCAAGGGAAAAGAGCAGCTTTGTTATGGGCAATGCTGGAGTGTCGTAGCAGGCAGTGCTACTGGTTTCACCTGTATTATTGAGCCTTTCTTATTAGCCAGGAAAGCTGTGTCTGGGAGGTGTGGGAATGCTCTGCCATACCATCCTGGCTGCTGCCAAGGGCAGGCTCCATTGATTTTGGCCACTGAGCAGCATTAACCTTAAACCTTAACCGAGGTTAATGTTTGGCTTCATTTTCTGGAGTGAGTAGCTGCAGTAGCAAAAGGGCAGTTTTGACCAGCAGAACTTGCTCTAGGCTGAAAACAGACATGCCTCTTGCAAATCAATGTCATCTGAAGATCTTGTCACTTCCAGTTTCCAGAGGCTGATGCCTGTAGTGCTTGCTGAAGGAAGAGGTTGCTGCAAAATGAGCTGGGGTATCCTAGAATGTCAGTGTGACCCACAGTGAATTCAGCTGAGCCAGCCACTGAAGGACCTGGGGGTGTCTGGCCTAACCCCTGCTGAGCTTTGGGACAGGTAACCTGTGGCAGCAGTGTGCCCATGGGCAGCTGGGCATGAGAAAGAAGATCCTGAGGAAGCTGACTTCTTTCAGCCTTACACACATCAGAAGTAATGTGGTAACAGTAAAATATTTCATCTGCAGGGACAGTGGTTTAGCAGAGCAGAGCAGTGAGGTCATCCTGGTCAAGACTGCAAGAAGGAGGCACCTGGCACCTGGCCATGTTATTTTTAAGCTTGGAAGGCACACGTGGTCTGCAAGAGGGTAATACTAAGGAAAGGAACTCACCAGCACTTCCTGCCCTTCCCCAGCAAACTGATAAAGCCCTTTGCAATGCAGGGCGACCCCAGTTTATTTTAAAAATGTAGCCAGGCATGGAGCTCACAGAATAACTGGAACACCCAGATTTGGGCATTAATTCAGCTTTAATTCATTGCCTGATGAATTAAAGAGTTAATGTAAATGTAAAAAAGGACAAGATAGGGCCACAAACTATTTCCAGAGCAATGTCTGCATAAGAACATTCATCTATGCATGTGCATGGGATCTAAAAAAAGGGTGGCTGGTAGATGTTACACAGGGAGGGGCATGGAGCATTATCCTGAGCACCGTGTGAATTTTCTTGCTGCTTGGACAATGCATCTCAATCCTGTTCCCTTCCCTTGTTATTCCAGTCCCAGCCCTCTCATAAGCAAAGATGATTGTGTGCTGAAGGATACAGTTCCCGTGTACAGTAACTGCTCACACTGAGGAAATGCAGGTTCCTGCAATCAAAACCAGCAGTTTGTTGTGCAGTTACAATAACAAGGTCCACTGGGGTGGATCTATCTTTATTGTGTGCCCTGTGGAGGCATAAATGAGATAGCCAGAGATATTTTCCTTCTTGCCCAGATGCTGGGACAACAGGATTGATGTGGCACCAAAACATGCTGGGTTCAAGCCAGGAAGGAGCTATTCCAGGGGGTGGGAATTACAGCCCTGAGCCCCTGGAGCACACAGAGTGCCTCACCATCTCTTGGCTCTCTGTGAAACAGCTTCATTCCCACAGCAGAATTACTTAGGAATGAGATTGCTATTTCTGGTCTGATTGATGAAGTATGTTATTGGTAGACTTTATTTCTGTAACAGAAACCCTTCTCTCTCAAGCACTTTTGAGGCATTAAAGCAGCTGCCCTAAAATTTCCCAGCTGGAAGAAGAAATATCCCTGCTTGTCCATCTTGTCCTTCTGATCTTCCTGTGCTAGGACTGAGAGGTGATTTTGCTAGAATGGGGGACTGGCGAGCTTCCAACATCACAGCAACAGGTGACAACTTCAGAGTGTACTGCCCTGAGCAGGCACTTGGGTTCTTGATAGTGATGCCAGCCCTGCAGAAACAGAAATGCCAGCTGGGAGGAGACAGCCCAGGCTTTAGGCTGAGCACCATCTGGCCCAGCCCTCTAGGAGGCCTTGTCACCACCAGGCAGAGACCCTGGTAATGGGACCGTGTCCCAGAAAGTTGGGAATTAAATCCTTTCATTGTGAGCCCCATGGCACAGAAAGCTTTATTAAATGTGGGGTTGGAGCAGCAGAGCCAGTAACCATAAAAAGCCACCCCAAAACACCCTAGTGGTCTCAGCCATGCCAAGGGCCTGTGCAAGGGGTGACACATGGGGCTGTTGCTGGCACATGACTGGGATGGGGCTCACAGCCTTGCTGAGGTCAGTGCAAATAGGAGTGAGCTGGCTGCAAGCACAACTGTTAAGGGGTGCTTGGGGGAGATGGCTTAGATCAAAGCCATGGTGTTTACTAATGTCCTCCACAGGTCAGTAGTGTAGTAAGCACCAAAAATAAGCATGCTTTTAGAACCACTGGGCAAAAGGAAACCCTTTCCATTTTAGCAGTCTCTGTCTCTGCCCTTTTTCTGGGAACTGCCATCAGGAGCCATCCTAGGGGTCAGGAGGGTTTGCCACAGCCTGATCCTGATGGTGCTGAAAGGCAGGAGGAGCTTTGCCTGTAATGCCTCCTTAGAAGCACAAAACTCTGCAGGCTTGTTCCCACCCAGGTGCAGCTCACCAGCAGGGCAGTAAAGGTTGCCCTGATGCAGGCAGACTGTGTGGGTTCCCAGACATGCTTAACATGGAACATAGCCAGGAGAGACCTGCCTATGCACTGCCACATCTGAAATACTTACTTCATGTTGAGGAAAAGCAGTGCTCATCTCCAGTCCCACTTTTATCCAGCTGGGGAGGTTCTGCCTGCTTACTTTTTTCCTTTTCTGTCCAGGGAATTTTAAAGGAGAGGCAAAGGAAGGACGTGCCCTCCCATACTGCCCAACAGCATCATAGTGGGTTGACAGCAGGAAGTGCCTTCAGAGTTCTGTTTTTCAGAGTTCATTTGATAAGAGGCACTTTCATCCTCACCACCAGCTGATAAAGCCTCTTGGGAAGGTTGGTTGATAACTTGCAGAAATGGGTGTGCACTTAGCAGTTTCTAGATTCAAGCATTTTTTCCAGGGCTGGAAAGGATGTCAAAGTTCTTGTTGCAGTGGGGAGTTTGTTTCATATTTGTACTTGAGGGAATATATTCCAAATCATGGGTCATTTCACCTTTCTTTCTCTTCCAGGGAAGGAACTGCCATGCCCGTGGGACTCTTCCGGGTGTGCCTACTGGTGATCACAGCTATTGTCAACCACCCGCTCTTCTTCCCTAAGGAGAATGGCACCGTCCCCGAGAACACAGAGGAAATCATCCAGAAGATGAAGGAGCGGGAGGAGAGCCTGCGGCTGGAGCAGTTGCGCTTGGAACAGGAAATCGCAGACCAGGAAGCCACACAGAAGGCTCTGGAAAAGGCTGCAGTGGTAGCGGAAGAAAGCAAAGAGGAAAAGGTCCGATGGGATATGTGGACTGCCCTCTCCATGGTCATCTTCCTGCTGATCGAGCTCTGGAGGCAGGATTTCCAGGAAGGGAATTGGCAGGACATAGGAGGAGAAGAGGATGACATGGCAGTGCTGGGGAAAGCGTTTAAAGGAGTGACCTTGCCCAACAAGGCTGTCCTGGCCAGCTTCTATGAGAAGCGTATCCTGGGTACCACTGGAGACATGGCCAGGATGCGGGAGATGGTGGAGGGCTTTGCAGATGACCTGCTGGAGGCCTTGAGGAGCGTCTGTAACCGTGATGCTGACATGGAAGTGGAAGATTGCATGGGTGTAGGGAGCATGTATGAGAACTGGAGAGTGCGTAAACCCTTCGTCTGTGATCTGATAGTGCCTTTTGCTCCCCCGGAGCCTTACTGCTTTCATTGCCAGACCTGGTGCTCTGGTGACTCTTTCCCCCCAGATGAACAAGGTTATGGCACTATCAAGGTGTGCAGGGCAGATGAGGATGTGACGGGTTGCATCTGTGACAAGACTAAACTAGGGGAAGATATGCTGTGCCTTCTCCATAGCCAGGTCAGTAGTACCAGGCCCAGCAGTGAGATGGAAGACCTCCTGTGCTTCAAAAATACTCAATATCTGGATGCCGACCAAGTCATGAAGTGGTTCCAGATTGCTGTCACCAAAGCGTGGAACAGAATCTCCCACAAATATGAATTTGACCTTTCCTTCAGCCTCCTGGACTCACCAGGAGCCCTGAAGATAAAATTTAAATCGGGGAAATCGATTGCCTTCAACCTCACCCCTGTGGTGCAGTATGAGAACTCTGACGTTTACTTCATCTCCCACTTCCCTCGGAACAGCCTGGCCACAGATGTCCCCTCCAGCACCCACTGGTTCCTCACCTTCGCAGTGTACGAGAGGAGGTTCATCCAGCTGGTCTCCAAAACACTGCCTGCTAATGCCTGCCATGTCAGCTGCCTTCAGATCCTCTCCTTCCTCCATGGGAAGCAGTGCAGCCTCACAGGTCCCAGCGGGCTCACCAACTACCACCTGAAGACAGTGCTGCTGCATCTCCTGCAGGCGCGTCCCAGCCAGGACTGGGCCCCAGAAAAGCTGGAGGCCCGTCTACAGGACATGCTGAAATTCCTAGAGAAATGTTTGCAAGAAAAGAAGCTTTATCACTTCTTTATTGGCAATGGGAAGGTACCAGCAGAGCTGGGTTTCCCCATCATATTTCAGAGGGCTGAGCCTCTCAACCTTTTCCGTCCCTTTGTGCTACGCAGGGACATTTACAGGAAGATGGTGGACGCGTTCCACGAGATGCTCAGGAACATGTCTGCACTGATAAATGAGTACACGGTGCACAGTCCCCTTGCACACACCAATGGGATCCGTAAGGAGCCCCTTTAACCAAAGCCAAACTCTAAGCACAAGTCCAGAGGGCAACTTTCTGAAGCCTCCTGGAGACAACTGACTTTGCCAGTAGAGCTTCTTGTCTGGAGCTGAACCAGTCCTGGGCCATGGTTCCTGCTGAAAGGAAGAGGCTTGGGGGGGTGAATAGGGAGAAACTGGAAGATGTGGTGAAGTAGGTTTCTGTTCCACTGCTGTGCTTGGTTTTATGCAGCTAAGAATATATTTTTTCTATTGTGCCTCAGTCATGCTACAGCAGTGGTGAGCAACAAATATAAGTAATTTATTCAGATGCCTGCAATGCAAACGGGGGTGGGAGTGTGATGGTGGCCAAATACTTCACTTCCTTCAGAAGGAGCACATAAGAATAGGGTGGGGGAATCAGAGACAGGATCTTGGGATCAAAGGAGTCTGTCTGCTTTCAGACAGCAAGAGTTCTTTCACCAATGGGAAGTGCAACATAAGTCTACATGCTGGTGTGGAGAGGAGGAGGGTCATGCACAAGATCTGGACTGGATGGAGGTCCTTAAATAAAGCACAGCTTCAAAAGGGAACTGTAGTTAAAAAAAAAAAAAAAAAAAAAAAGAAGAAGAAGAAGGAAAAGCCTTCTGGATTGGACTTGTAACTTAAATGGCTTGTCCTGTCCTTCAAAAATACCCCTGCACATTTTTTTCTCCTATGGGAGGATGTAGCAAAGCAGGGTCTGTGTCTTCAGACCATTTTATGCGAGTCTTCCATGGTAACATGGCTAATCGTTTATATACCTGCCCATTTTGTATGGATCAATGAACAGGAACTTTTATTATCTTAGATAAAAGAAACACCACTATTGGGTTCTGACATTTTGGGTTGTTTGTTTTCCTTACCTTGGGGCACCAAGGCATGAATACAGCCTAGAGAGAAAGGAAAAGAAGGGCTTGAATTATATCATCTTTGAAGGTCCCTTCCAGCCTAAATTATTCTGATTCTATGACTACTGTAAGTTTTGCTTCCATAAAAAAAGCAGTTCTCCAAAATTATCCTGTAATGAAGCCAATCTCAGAAGTCTGGTAGCAGGAGTGATCACCCTCCAAATGAGAGTGTGACTCTCTGCACATGGTTTTAATTAGGCCAAGGCCAGCAGGGAAGGAAGGGATGAAAAAGATGCAGATATAGTAGATCTGGGCAGTGCAGCTTGCAGCTGCCTTGTGATCCATGTTCTGTTCCACATATGCAGGCAAAAGCTACTTTATACATTCTGTTCTTCTCAATCATTTTAAAGACTGCTGCTCTGAGGACCTGCACTAGTAGACTGTAATTTGCTGAGCTGGGAGTGCAAAGGAGGAGAGCTGCTGCAGGATTTCAGGCCAGAGGAGAATCTTGAGGCATGTGCTAAAAAAAACCCCAACACATTGTGGAAATAGAAATGCCTGAAATCTCACAGGAAGCATGTTAGAGCTGTGCCAGTGGGCTGCCCAGCCCCAGCAAGGTGGCTTTGTTGAAGGAGAGGACTCAGGAGATCCTCACCCTGAGTGAGGGGTCCAAACCAGGACCCCAGTGCATAATTGCTTTATGCTAGTCCCAGAAGCCTGGCCACCAGTGCTAGGGGCCTTTCCTACCATTTTCTCACACTAGGATTCCCTGTAAAGTTTTACACTAGGGCTTCCCTTAATCCTGTTTACTAGAGAGTGGTTGTTCTGTGAGGTAAGACCCATCAGGGATGCTTTTACCATCACTCCACAGGTCCCTTTTTATCAATCCTCTCTATCACATCAGAGAGAAGATTCAGTGCTGTATCACTGCTGGGAGCAGCACACAGCATGAAGCTTGTTATCCAGTTGATAAGCAGATTCTCCACAGACATGTCCTCTCTTCCCTTATCCTGGTAAAAACTGTTTCATCACCTCATTGGTGTCTGCTCTTTTCTGTCCTGCCACCACTGAGGGACACTTCACACACAGAGGCAGAGGAAGCTGTAACTGCTGTCTCCACACCTGGTTTATAAGAAAGCACAGATGGTGACAGAGCTATGCCCAAAGTGCTGCCTCCCTTGGCTTTTATTACCACAGGTAGTTAAGTAGGGTCTCTGAACAAAAAGTAAGGGATAGGTAGGAATGGGGGAGAAGAGGCTGGTGGGTAATGATAGTAGGAAGAAGTCTTGGATCATCAGTGCTTGCTTCAGCATCCTTGGTGATGAGTGCCTGGAAGACTGCCAGGAGAGCAACAGGGCAGGACTAATTGCTGACGCTAACGCGTGCTGTAAATCGCTGGCTTTCCTTAGTACAGCCAAGAAGACTTTCCCAGTAGGAAAGAGAGCGGGAGCAATCTCAAGGGCCGTGGCAAGCAGGTAGTGACAAGCAGAGGTACAGGGAGGGGGGGGGTCAGTACTGGAGCCTGGAGGCTGCCTCAGAAGCTGTGTAAGTCATTGCAAACCCAGGTGATTTTCCATTTTTACCTGCCCAGGTTTACTGCAAAGTGCCTGTAGCAGACCCAGCTTTACATGGACTGCTGGCAGGCAGGTCATCCTGGAGCAGTTGTGGTTGGAGTTGCTTCTAAATGTGCTCCCAGCCCAGCCAGAGAGAAATTAGAATTTCTCTGCCATTTCCTGTCAGGAGTCTAAATTTAGACAGTCCAAAGAACAGAAACAAATTTGTGACCCAGGTCTCTAAGGAAATGACATTCAGAGTTGAAAAATAACTTTTATATAAGGTTGAGCAGGAGAACCATGAGAAGAAAAGGCTGTTGAACAGAATAAGGTAACTCCCCTATTAAAATGTCAGAACAAAGCTTTGCAACACCAGTTGCAAAGGGCTTGTAAACGTGCCCAAACTCGTCTTTACACAGCCCCAAGCACTGCTGCTCAGACTCAAAGGGAACCTGAACTGATAAGTTTATTGAATCTTTTGTTCTTTGTTTTCTGTACTTGTATGCTTGTTCTCTCTTATGCCCAAACTGACCCTGATATTCCCACAGGGTTTAGTTGAACAGAAGCTGGAGCTGAATCAATTTATGAATTTGATTCCACTGAAAGCAAATTGCTTAGCTTAGTTTTCCTACATGCAATATGCTCATTTTGCCCTGAGCACCTTTAAAGTGATCTGGTTTGTGCATTTAGGCTGTGAGGGGACCCACTCATACCTGTTGAGGGGAAATGTTATCTGTGATTACATGCTGTGCTTCAGTCAGCCTCAGAGTGGAGATGTTCCTTGCAAACCAAAGGTACAGACATGTCCATCAGAGGAGAGGCTGGTACACAGTGTTTCTTTGGACCACACCTCTGCCGTGGTACAAGGAGGCCATGATGTGAAGCACATCATTCCTTGGACTTCCTTGTCTTTCCTGGATCAAATCTTTGCCCACCAAATACTAGCCTATTAGTAAAATCCCATGCTCACATTTCACAAAGTAAGGTTTATAAGACAATTCAGTTCCATCAGCTGTCAGCGAGTAAAAATGCTTTAAGACATTTTAGTGTTGCCCATGGGCAGTTCTGCCTTGACTGAAATCTGGGTGGGTAATCATAGGAAGCAGCTTTAAAGGATGGGAGTAGAACTGAAATTTTGTGGTTTTAAGTGAAAAACGTTCTTTTAGAACCAAACTGCTTATGGCACCTGAGTAACAAACATCTCTTTGGCAATGCCTGTGTCTCTGTGAGAAATCCTAAGGAAAGGTAAACAGCCTGTCCTGGACTCTCAATACTGTTCTTGCCCTTTGCCAACCAGGTGAATTCAACACATAAACTCCCAAGTGCCTTCCACTGGTTTCCAGCCACTCCCTGAGCCCTCAACTTGTGGTTTTAATATTTTATTACAGGCTCTGTCAAAGCAATGGAATTAGTGGTGGGTTGATAGTAACCACTGATCCACAGCATAGCCTCAGGAGCCATATGCCCTTAGAAAATGTCTTGGTCTAAGGTTATTATTGCTGTACAGGAGCTGAATGTCTTCTAAGGGGTGGTGTTGGGTGTTCACTGTTAAGCAGCCACAGAAAAGAGTTTCTCTCTTTCCAAATACAGGTATATACAGGGGTATAAAGATGTAGTTCAGCAAAATGATCCAAAAAATTATCCAGTATTCAAGCAGCAGGATTTGGTGTTTGTTCACCAGCCGTTTTTAATGCAAAGTCTTTGCAGTGTTATCTTTGTGGTGAAGAAATGAGACTTTAGGCACCTGTAACAGCTTTGCTGCTGCTCAGTGAGGAGTGGTCTCTCATAGGATCCTACCTGGTAAATAGCTTTATTTATTACTTGTCTTTTTTTAGAAATGAGAGGGGTCTGTGTGTAACATGTTAGCTCAGAAGCAAAACTGTAGTATAGAGATGAATCTTGGCAAAGCAGCCAAGATGGGCAGTAACACCAGAACTCTCCAGACTAAGGTCTTCCTTGATGGACAATGCTGTACTTCAACCGCTGCTTCTATAGCAGGACACTGTTGAATTTGTATAGATCTTCTTATGCAGCTTTATTTATAATAAAGGAAGTCTTGTACAAAATCTAAATGAGCATGAAGTCTCTTTTGTTTCTAGTTCCCTGCAAAATGTTTCTAAGAGAGAAGGAAGGACTGGGGATGTTTCCAGTGTGATGTCAGCACAGGGAGCCCAGCAGCAAGAATTCCTGGAGAAATGATTCCAGAATAACATGAACATAAAGTGGGATAGCTATTCCAGAATAATGCCAGGGATGTCATTCCTCTTGAGAATATGAATCCACAGGAAATCAAAGTAATTATTCTGAATATGTCTGCCCAAAAACACCCTTTTGTGGCAAGCCCTAAATAATGCTGATAGATTTTGCCCTTATGGGCTGAACAAGAAATCTCCTGAATTTCCATTTCACCCAGAGGAATCCTCTTTACCTGCTTATTTTATGGGTATCCACAGCCAAGTTCAGCAAGCACCCACACCCTGCTTAACTCCTTTGCCTGGTTTAAGGGAATGGCACCTTCTTGTTAACATTCTAATATGCTCTGGCTCTGGAAGCACACCCAGGGCTAGTCATTAATTCATATAATAAAAGCACCACTGTTTCCTTAGCAAAATGTCTTCCAGCCCCACAGAATGCCATGCACGCTTTTACTAACTCTGCCTTCCAGTGCTCACTGGGGCTGAATCACCACTGTTAGGTCTGAGAGGCAGCTGGCTTTAGAGCTGCAGCCCAAATCTACTTAGCCAGAAGTTAGAATTTCCCAGGGTCAACCACATATTGCTGGAAAGGGAATTCTGTAGCTCGGGATCATCAGCAGTCTTGGTTTGGTGCAACTTTGTTAAAACAAAACAAAAAAAAAAAAAAAAAGAAAAAACCCAAACCAAACAAAAATAAACCCATCCTGCTTCAAAGCTATCTGACTAGCTCAGCAACATTTTCTCCATTGAGCTCTTAACTTTCTAGAACACTTTTTTTCTTTGCCTCAATTTACTGCTTCAGTGTTGCTGTGGAACATAAAGGGTAACACCCCTAAAAAATCCTTTTTCAGAAGGGCAATTGGCAGATTTATGAACCATGCCATGACCATTATTACAGTATTATCTGTCATAGAGTAAGCAGAGCAGAAAGAGAAAGCCACCCACTAGAGATTGGTTTTTAGCTTAAAAATTTATCTAATGAATTTTTACCACTCATGGCGTAGCTGTAAGCAAAGACACAATCTCCTTTATTTCAACCAGGCAGAAATACCTGTGCTATAAAAAAAAAAAAAAAATAGCAAAGCAACCTCAGAGGATATGGTACCTCACAAGCATGCTAACATGGATTCAGTAAGGTACCAGCAGGGATCAAACTGGTAACACTGGTCTCAGAATGGGATACTGCTCAGGATTTGCCCACATATTGAAAAGGTTCCATCCACTCTGCTCAACTCTGCATCATGGTTTGTTGCTTGCAGGACTAAAAGTTAACACAGGTCTGTCCCCAAGTGCCACTGGCACAGGATCAGATTTTAACTTACATATAACTGGATTCTCTTTGTTTGTGAAAAGGATGTCTCAGGGTGTTGGGTCATTGGATTCAACCCAACATGTGAGCTGCTGCATCCCTTCCAAGTAAAACTCCAGGCAGTCCTGTCTTTTTCTGAAATAATAAAATTCTTATGGCAACATAAACTAGGTTATTTTTAGCAGTCTGTGTTCACACATCTGGGCCAGAGGGAAAGAAGGCCTATGCTTTCATCTCCTTCCAAGTAGCTTCTGAATCCATCAAAGAACTTTCACTCAATTTGACAGAACTCAAAAAAACCTATGATGATCTTTAGGCAAGCAGGCAAAGGACAGGAGACAAAGACTCTCATAATGCTTCAAAAGCACATAAAAGGTATTTTAAATATTCCCAGTGCAGTAAAAGGTAGTCTCATGTCTTCTTTGACCTGAAGAAATATGCTGTGAGAAAATGCAGAGTTGTGTTACTGCTTCTGCTGCTCTCAAAATGATCCACCCAACTTCGCAGCAGAGCCTTAAGAGAAGATATATGCAAGCAGTTATTCTCATCAAATCTATTGGACTAGTCTGGTATCAAAATAGAAATCTGAGCAAGCCCCTGCTGTGGATCAATTAATGTTACAATGTTTTTCAAATGAAACTTCATTTTCCAGTTATGTTACATTTAAGGGTGTCACCTGAGACTCCTCAAGCGCTGGAAGTAAAATCTCTGGCTGCAGAGGCAGAGAACAAAGCTTCTCAGTCATTATTCAAAGGCAGCACCTCTGCAAATAAGGGCTCTGAGTTTACAAGTAATTATAAATTTGTCTAGCTAAAACCAGAGCTCACCCAGAATGTTAGAGGAGGAGGAGAAAAAAAAAAGACATTAGCTTTATTGATCTGCTGAGGGGGAAGCACAGAAAGTGCTGAGGTGAAACATTTAAATACACCCTGTTCAGATATTTGAGTGCCTGTAAAATATCTGACTGTGGCACTATGTCAAAAATTATGCTCAAAAATAAAAATAAAACCAATGAAGTTCTTAAGGTGTCTTAGGCACTCTGCAGGAAAAGGAGTCTATTTCAGATGTGAAACTACCTTCAAATCTACTAGTGGGCTCACAGCCATTCACAGTCTCAACTCAAAGATTTAATGATGTAAGGAGACAAGATGAAGTTTCTGTCTGCACTGTCCTACTTTGCAGAAGAGCCATGACACTTATAATGCCATTGGAAGTCCAATTAGGCACCTTTGTGCAGACCATCCAACATCCAGGATCCAACACAAAGCAATACAGTTCAGGGGCAGAGCTAGGCAGGTCTGGGATCAGTAACCACGGTGCACACACAGCCCAACTCTTCAGTCACTTCACCTCCCCAGGTGCATCAAGAAATCCATTCCCTGGCTCCCGACCTTCAGTCTTGCTCTCTAGCCCTCTGCTGGGAATCAGGCAGCACAGAGGGATTTCCCAAATCCTCAGGGAGATGGTATGTACCTTGTGAACATGTTCCAGATCTCATCCCTGCCTGCTCACACCAGGCAGGGCAGGGCAGGGCAGCCCTGGATGCTTCTATGCCTGTAAGCACAGATGACCCAGAACAGCCCCTCCTGGCCTCCATCACCTGGACATTCCCACGGTGTTCTGCACTCTCAGCAGGATATTCCTGCCAGTTCAGTTCACATTCAAGCCTATCACATCAAGGCAGGGTTTCAAACCTCCTGTATCCAAAACTAGAGAAAAGCAAGGCTTGCCCACATGCAGCTGTCTACCAGAGCCCCACACTGATTCCCCTGCCAGAGCCACACCTGGCAAAGCTTTGGAAGTGAAAGGTTTGATCCAGAGCAGAGACAGACCAGCAGAGAACAGCCAAGACACATAAAGTATATGGAGAGGAACTGAGGCACCTCATCTGGGGGCTTGAATGCACAGGTTATATCAGAACTGTCTTCCCACAAAGACAAACAGCTGATTAATCACCACACCTTAACTGCTACAAGAGGAGACAAACTCTGCTTCCAAGCCTAAACAGGCCCAGAAGAGAGCTGTGATGAATGTATAGGGGGAAAAACACTCACACTCCAACCTGTGGATTGGCCCAAAGCACATTCTTGTTGAGAGCTCCCTCCTGCGGTTGCTTTGAGTGACAGAAGGAAAGGCACAAAAGCATCCTTTGGGGTAGCAGGAATGCTGCAGAGAGCTGCAGGAAGGGCAGCATTAATTCATAATGTCTCTATTGGTCCTCGTTGATTCTTCAGGCAGTCTGAAGCTGACAGCTTTTTTCCTTTTTTCTCAGCCCTCCTATGCTTTTGCTGTGCAGTCACATAGGTGACTCATGCAAATGGTTTGCAGCTTACAGGAAATGCTGTCTGTTCCCTACCCAGCTTGTGGCTGTTCAGCCTATTCCTGGCTCCCTTTCCCCTGGAGAGATGGCTTTTTCCATCAGCTTTGCCAAGGGTGGTGGTTCTAAGACACAAACCTGCAGCACGTGCTGCAGCTCTCACAAGCTGCTTCCTGCTCACCAGAAGATGCTGTGAGAGGCCCGGAACAGGCTCCACACATCAGCCCCTTCATACCAGCTGCATTATCACTCCCTCCTGGACTCAGATACAGTGTTATTGCAGACTGCTCAACAGCTGTCACACTCTACCCCAAGCACAGTTGCATCTCACTGACAAGTTTTGGAACTTGTGTTTTAGTAAATCAAAGTGTTGTAGAAGGGGAAAAAATACTAATGACATCACGTGGCATCATTACTTCACTCAGATAAATCAGCAACTGCCATCCCTGCTGGCTTTGGACCAGCAGTAAAAAAAGACTGTTTCCCTTACAAGAAAATGGGAGTGATTTAGTAAAATTGCCCCTGACCTCATGACTTTAGAGGGACTGCATTTTCAAGAGCCATTCCCAAGTGAAATCTGTGTCAGAGGAATGGTGAAATAATCAGGCTACTAGTAAAGACAGGAGAGATGATAACAAACAGCAAACAGCCAGTTCTCAAACCCTGCTAATGCAGGGGAACATTAGAGATGCCATGACAGTGGAAAAATGGGGACGGCAGTCCCAGGACATGTAATACTGGGCCAACACCTCATGCCCAATGCATGCACTCACAGCCAGGCCTGTCTGGTGAGCAGGACAGACAGCTGCTAAACTAAGCATGGCAAGAATCTGAGATTAAGTGAAACAGCAAAAAGCTGAGATTCCCTTTTCTCTTCCTTTTTGATTGACTAGAAAAAGCAACAAATCCACAGGCACCTGTGTGAAGTTGACACAAGTGTTCTATGTGTCTGTAGTACATTATTTTTGAAACTTTCCAAACCAGTATATCCAGTTACTATCACTTTCAGTGCAAGAAACACTGGCCCTTTTGATACTTCCCTAGACAGAAACTTCTCAACAATTTCCCCAAACAAGGGCCTTCTGTTGTAGCTGCAGTCCCATTCACCCAGGTTCCCACTCAACTTACCCAAAACTCAGCAAAACTTCCCAGATCTGAGAACCTGGGATCCCCATTCCTTCCTCCTCTCTTGGCTCCCCTCTACCTTTCTCTTAGCTTCAATATGAGGGACCCTAAAATTATAATGAACAAACACAGGAACACATCTTGTATGAGGGTACCAAACATCTCCAGGATGTCAGTAAAAATACAGGGACATGCTACAAATGCAGGACAGAACAAGGCCCAATGCCTTGCTAACCTGAAATATCTGCTATCCATCATGCTACTAAACTCACTATTTTTATAAGACAGACTCTGTCCTTGTTTTCTTGATACTGAATTGGTCTTTTTTAACCTATGCTAGTAGCAGTTATATTTGGTGGCACAAGAACAGAAAATAAACAAGCACCTTCTTTTTTTCAAAAGCAAGATCACTAACAATTTTCAAGGGCAAAACCTGGAACAGAAGGCAAGACCTACCTACTTTACTACCTGATCCACAGAAGGTTTTAAGGAGAGCTCTGACCAAAGGGGACATTCATCTGCTTGATCCTCTCCTTACCAATTTCCATCTTTCTCTTCTGTTGACCAACACTGAAAATGCAAATGTCTCCTTTACACATCCACCCTGAAAGGAGAGAACCAGTCCATTCCACATAACTTGTCTTTTCCTTTCAAGACTGGGCCAGTATTGCATATTCATTACCACATTAAAAACACTTTGCTTGAGGCCTGCATTTCTTGCTGTGCTGTAATGAGTTCAAGACCCCAGATGTCTGCTTGGTGATTCAGAACACAGATATTTAATAGTAAATTATAAGGCAGAATATTTCATTTTACTTTTTTTTTGCTGAAGTAGCACATTTATAATGGCACACTACAGCCACTAAATAAAGATGGGAAGAGCATTTTTGTCTGTTCAGATAACAGAGGTTACTGTGGTCTGGCTGGAGCCAGTTGAGTTTTTGGATGCTGATCTCTGCTCTTAAACTATTACTGGATCTCCCTAATGTCACATCTCCCATTACAGTCAAATAACACATTGGAGCAAAATGTTATTTCCAGCACTATCCTAACAGCTTTTAACAAGCCCTACACAAAGCAGAGCTGCTAATAAAACCAAAATGCTCTGCAGTTAATTCCTGGAAGTTTGCCACTGAGATCCCACCAACACTACTTCAGAGACATTGGCTTTATAAAGCTCAAGCCCTGCTTTCATCTAATGGAAGGAGCCCAGATCCACATCCTGACAACACTTCACAGCTCTTGGCTTCCTCTGGATCCTCTGACAATCTACAAAACATGTGTAGCATCACATCCTGACTGGAAACTCCTAAAAACTACAGTATTCTAGAAGGAACAGCAGCATAATTATTATTTTTCTAAGTAGTGCCATATGTGTTTAAAAGCCACAAAGATAAACAGGAGGGGAAAAGCGGCAGTGTTGAATTAAAGCTAATAAGAGCATAAACAAGGCCCTCCAACAGCAACAGGCTGACAGACCAAGTTCCTCCTCATTCTTTTTTCCTACTTGAAGTTACACAAGCATGCACCACCTCAGTTACCATGCCAGGGCAGAACATGTTACAGGAAAAAGATCAGTCTACTTCTCCTCCAGAAAAGCTCCAAGACTGCCAGTGTCTCAATTACCATGAAATCCATGAACCACCATATTCTGCTATGCTACCTCACCTCACTGCAATGGGAGGCAGACAGGAACAGTCTTGCATCTCTTATGCAACCACTTCAGCCCCATGGGAACCACAGCCCTGCCCTTAGACATTCTGCTTTGCCTTATCTCTTTCTGTGTGCTTATCCCCTGGAATTATGGCTAGTTTGGGTTGCTAGTGCTCTGACAGACATACAGAACTGAGCAACATCAGAATGAGTCATAGATGTGAACAGGAAAAAAAAAAAAACAGGAGAGGAAGAAGTTTTTCCTGTGACTGCTTGTGCTTCAAATAATCTTGTCCCCACAAGCACTATATTAACATACAGGATAGCTTTAAAGATGTTCAACTAAAAAACTCTGATCCTGCCACTTACCTGATGAAACAGAACACACTCTTTCCTTCACCAGCAGCAAGGCATCACCATCACCAGCATAATGTTCTGACTAAACTCCTTTCATTTCTGCTCGCTGATTTTACTTACACCTTGACAAAAAAAGCAATGTTTCAAATTCTGATAACAGAAAATCAATGTCCTTCTGCTCAGGATATTGTTTTTGTTGGCTTTACTCCTTACTCCAGCCTTTAGGTTAGAACCTAGAATAAACACACCAGTACTTCAGAAGGGCAGAGGATTATACACTCCCCTAGCATATCTAACAAAAAATAGAAGCCCTCACTAGAAACAGTCCAGTAACTACGAGCTGCCCAGAAACAGAAGGAAAAACTGTTTGAAGACATTGCTTGTTTTTTTATTCATTTTCAAGACACAAGTATTACAATTGTTAAATCAGGTAACAGCATCACTTCAGGGACTGTCCACTGCAATGCCTAGAAAGAGCCCAGAGATTACAGACCATCACCTCTTGAGTGGAGAGATTTTCCTTTATGTAATATTCATGGCCATCAATGACTTTCCATCTCCTGCTTGAAGCCAGCAGATCCTTCCCCCAACAGGAAGGACTGGAGTTCACAGAGGGTTTCTCAGCCTTTTCAGCACAGATTTATTCCCCATTATAAATACAACCACAGAAGAGCCCCCACCAAACTACACTGACTTCCCACACTGAAAAACAGCACTAACAGTTCAGCCAGCACATTCCTACTAGCACCTCAGAGCCCATAATCACATGCCTCAGGGCTGTTCTTCAGATACAGCTGGAGGTAGTTTTTGTATATCTGTGGGTCAGTTATCGTAGCCTTGATAGCAGGGTCTTCTTTCATGGCCTCCATCCAGCGTTGGAGCTTTGGGGTGTTATTCAAAGAGCTACAGGAAAAAGGAAGAGACTGAGTAACGCAAATGGAAAATTTGGAGGGCATCAAGGAAACAAAACAGCTTGAAAAGTTCCATTTTACAACTTTCTCTGTCCCAGTACAATGTCCAGTTTAGAGAAGGATGCTTCCCCCAAACTGTAACACAATACAAGCTTCCTTCAGCAGCCCCCAAGAGTGGCCCATTGCTGCAGAGTACACCAGGAATATTGATGCTGAGGCACTTCAGAACACACCAGAAGCCAGGCAAAGTACTCACTCCTTCAGCTGGAATGGTTCCAGACGTTCAAACCATGGCCAGATCATGTAGTCAACCATTGAGACTGAGTCCCCACCATAAAACACCGTGTTGCGTTTGGACAGAACCTGGGAAGGGTGAGAGGTGTCAGCTGCCCCCCAAAGGAAAAGTGCAGCAGAACACTACACAAAAACCCCACTGCACAGTGGAAGGCAGGCAAACTACAGGGATCAGTGAGCAAATGAAGGAGATACAGTATATTTCTCTTGTGCACGCAGTACTAGCAGAGTCAGAATAGTTAAGATTAATACTATAGCTGCTATTTCATAAACTCAGCCCAGCTCTTCTCCAGAGGTTCAAAATCTGTCACGAAATATGAACCACCAACAAGCTGCAGCATGTGCAAAAACAAAGAGGAGTTTAGCTCAGAATATTTGTGATTTCTCACTTGTCATAAAGCATAAATGGCATAGACTAATCAAACACAGCAGCAAACATTCATTTCCTGAGCAATAAATCCAGCTAAATTAATCATCCCGCTAAATTAGAGCACCATTTTAGCAGGGACTCTTTTCTCATGGCAGGTGAGGCCAAGTGGTGTCAGGGAAGCATTTCTAACATTACATCTCAAACTGCATTCGATTCCAGGTGCAAAGGCAACAGGAAGCAAGTGTAACTTACACCAGAAAGGGATCCTTCTCAAAGCTCAGCATAGAAAGCAGGGCCAACAAAGCATGCAGCAAGCTCTCCTGTTACATTTATGACTCTGACGCATTTTTAAGTGCCATGGTTACCAAAGTTTAATATACTTTAATGACCCCCCAGAGTTTGTTCTCCTCTTTCATTAGATTAGTGGCTCTAAATTCATTAGTGGCTCTATTTTCGGGCACTTTGGTGTTTTAAAGGTGGAACTCAAAAGACCTTACAAGTCTTGGTCTTTTTGAACACACACCCCCTACACACTCACATGGCATTTACTGTCTGTCCATAACCCCCATCATCTAGCAGACATCTTGAAGCAGCCCTTCAGGAAGCACAGAGCTGTTCGAGCTCCCAGGTGTCTGGCAGAACACAACCAGCAGCTGCACAGGGGCAGTGATGGAATCACAGCCCCCTCTGTCGAGCAGCAGAAATCGAAATACAGAAGTGTTCCAAAGCACTTCCCCTCTGGAATACCTCTTGCAATACCCTGAGGGAAGTTTGCATGGCTGTGTTTCAGCCTCTCATTCACAGCTGACCATCAGTTGCTGCTGTAAAATCATTCAAGGTATAGTAGAATAGAAATACTGAAGGAACAGCCAAATTCTTTCACAATATTAATCAAGCAGGAAGGTTAATCCTTCCTTAATGTTTAATACATCTGTGTTTCAGGGAAGTGAAGCAAACAACTTCCCCCAGGAACTCATCATCTGCACTACTCCAGCCTCAGTCTGATCAGATGGACAAGACTACCCTGGAAACAATTGGGTTTTGGCAGCCCAAGGGGATAGGCAAGAAGGATGCACCGGCCTGTTAGGAGAACTAGAAAAGTACTAAAAAGTTATTGGCAGCCTTGCACCAGAACAGAAATATTCTGGAGGAATTGTTCTTCATTGATCCACCCAAGCATTGGCTGTGGATGCTAAAGACAGAAGGAATGAGTTCATGACAGAGACAAGTGCAACAGCTGTTCAGATTAGCCAAGAAACATTACTGACATGGACTGTCAAGTGGCTAACACAGCATGAAAGCCACCTGACAATTCCTGGAGCTCCACTAAAGTTGCATTACACCACCAGTAGCAGAACATGGTCCAGGGTTGGATTTCTACAAAGTACACATTACATTCTGCTTCCACCCACCCCCAAAGATAAGCTCTAGAATGAAAAAGATTATATGTCATCACCAAGGTACCTGCACTGGTTGGGTTCAGCACAGATGCTCTTCAGCAGCTCAGACTCTTCAGTCCTTGCTCTTAATACATGGTGCAAGGTCTCCTTCACTTAGAGCAGAACAAAGATATCCAAGACAACAGCAGTCTGCTAGAACTCAGAAATCTCTACAAGTCTACACAGTCTTTATCACTTTAGATAAAGTTTAGTTTAGCTAGTTTTGGTCCTTGAAATTTTTTCCAGTAGTGCTGTTGTGAATCCTGGGCTGAGGGTAATAAATTGAGAGATTGCTTCTTGTGGTAACTACCACCTAACTGAGAGATCCACCTCCAAATGCCACAGCATGAAAGGAAAAAAGGGAACATATAAAGGCTGGCAATCGCCTCATTATCATGAAATACTCTCACCTCTTCAAGTTTGCCAAACTTTTCAGCAATCTCCGCTTTCAGTGCAGTGGTGTCCTGTCCATCTCTGACTGCCAAAACATGCTTGAAAAGCAAGGGTGTTATCTATACAAAGGAAAGTATTAAGTTTTTAATGTACCTATTACAAGAATTCAAGTTAGTCACTCAAAACTTAAAATGTTAACTTGGATGTTAAGGTATTAAACGCAAATTAAATCTTAAGATATTTGAGATTAAAGAGCTACATAAAGTTAATTGATAAAAATCTTCTATACTTCATAAAAGGCAAGCAAAAGCCTAGAGGAAGAATTAATACAAACAGTAATGAACTTCAGTCTTGCAATAAGAAGAGAATAGTGAAAAGGAAAGCGTTTCCTATCTGCATATTTTCTTTTTTGCAACTTTCCATTCAGTCTTTACAAAAGCCTGTTACAAATACATTCTGCCTTTTATTCCCTTTCTTTGTCCACACCCTCTGCATCTTCTGTTTCTTTCTCTTCTGTCTCATATCCATGTGACTTCTTTCACTTCCTAGATGCCTCAAATCACATGCTTTGTATGTTTGAATGTACAGAGAGGTTAATTCCAGTCAACCACCTCCAACCCCAAATAAGAGCCAAAACCAGCCTCCCTACACAAGTCCCGTGTTTACAGCCATGTGCCATCTCCTGTCCATGGTTTTAGGCTCTCTCACTCAGGCACTTCCCACATCCTGCATTCACACAGTGCTTCCTACAGAAAGGATCAGAATAAAATACAGCAATTGTCACTTCCCAGCTCTCACATATTTGGCTGGTTTGGTCAGCTAACCTTTCCTCTACTGTAGAATGCTCAAAACACTACCTCAGTCGTACAAATTTCACTTGCTTGGATGCCTTCTTGTATCCAACCTTGCACAAAATTATGGAAGCAATTCAGAGACACAGCAGGTTGTATATGCTCACAGCAAAAGGCCCCAAATATCCTCTCTGCTTATTGAAATGCTCATCCCAGACACAGAACCTGCCTTCAAGGATGAAAGCAACATCAGCAAAAGAGCTGCAGTTTTTGGCGCAACGGTGAAGTCAGGAACAGTCCCACTCTGATCACACAGTACCTTCGAGAAGTCTTCCAAGAGCATCTTCTGACAAGCTCGCTCATAGGGGTCTGAAGGCATCAGCTTCTTCTCTGGAAATGCTTCATCCAAGTACTCACAGGTGATTGGGGACTCCCAGATCAGCTGGCCCTTGCTGGTCTCCAGAACAGGAACCAGCCCAGCGGGGTTCTTCTCAAAGTACCAGTCAGGTTTGTTCTTCAGATTGATGTTGATTATTTCATGGCTAAAACAGCAAAAGAAACAAGACCCAGACAGGCTCAGTTCTGCTCCAGCCCACCCCACAACATGGTGAAATATAGTCAATTCAACAGTTCAGTACTTGAGAGGCTCAACCCTCAAGCCCCTGTACTCGCCTGTTTTCTTTGAAGCTGTTTGCAGGACTAATCCTTTGACATGGAAGTACTGCCATACTTTGCTGGAGAAAGCACACACTGACTTGCAATGAGTTGTCTGTAGACTGCATGCATGTCTTCTATTAGTTTAACAAGCACCCAATTACCAGGCCAAAAATAAAGATTAGAACTCAGCACACTCACCCCATGTGAGTTCAGGGGCAGTCTAAGAAAGAGGGAGTTGACTGCAAATGAGCTACACCTCAATTAAGAAATGCATCTGAAACTTAATCTGCCCTTACACCAAAGAACAAATCAGGAAAGCATCCTTCTTATCCTTCCAACCTATGGCCTCATAAGGAACAACTGTTTAGGGTAAAGGCAAATAGATATAGACTAAAAAAAAAAAAAAAAAAAAAACCATGGGAAATATGTCTATATTAAAAAAAAGCAGAAGTTATATGCTAAGTTATATGTGTGACCCCAGAAAATTCCTATTAAGCCCAAAGGTCTGCTAAACACAGCTGAGCCTTCAAAACAACTATGAAGTTAACTGAAGGCAGCTATCACATCTAGGTAGCCATAAAACCCCTCCAAAATCACTATGCTACAACAAACCTTCCAGATCCAAAATCAGTCCAAAGACTGACTAAATAAAAATAGAATAAATCTGACCCAGAAGTTTTATTGCATCTACTCTTCCAAAACACCCATGTAAAAAACAAAATTACCTAACTCAACTCTCATCTTACTATCAAGAGACCTGTTAGCATTCCCTATTCCAACATGAACTCCAAGCCTTGTGCTGGTTAACAAACCACTGTCAGGCCTCGGTCTTGGCAGAACCAGAAAAAGATAGAAAAATGGTTAATTTTAATTTGTACCTGAGGGAGACTAGACCCCATTCAAGAATGCTGATATGGCTATCTTGAAAAAGAAACAAATACAAACGCTGAATTTTATTAACTTACTACAGCACAAGAACAAGACAATGTTATAGGAGCACAGCACATTTCCTCTTTTAAAAAGGCCATTCACTCTCTAGGGTGTTTTGCTGGGCAGTGACACTACAGAAACAACTGAATATCCGTAGCTTCCAGAATTTTCACAGCCACTCACATCAAAAACAAACACTGTTTGTTATGTCTCTACTCACATTTACTCAGGGCAAAAACTATAAAAGAAAATCAGCTTGGGGTTTTTACTTAGGGCCTTTATGCAGCTGCTTGCATACAGACCCTACTCATTCAAGCTCCAGAGCAAAATCACGCACAGAAGCCTATTCCCAAGCAGTTCGTTCAGGGATGTTTAATTTAGGAACCAGAGGAAGCCAGGCCCGCCGCTTGTTCCGTGCGGGCCGGAGCTCACCTGATGCCCTTGGCGCGGAGAACCAGGCGCGTCCGCTGCGCGTAGGGGCAGAAGCGCATGCTGTAGAGCCGGATCAGCCCCGCGGGCACCGGGCCCGGCGCCGCGCTGCCTGCGGGGAGAGCACAGGGGCTGTGACCGCCGGCCCTGCCCCAGCCCGAGAGCTGTGCCGGCCCCCCGGCGCTTACCCTTGCCCAGACTGCGAGAGTGATCGCCCGACATCTCGACACGGCGCGATGGACTCCGACCTGTGAGGGCCCCGCTTTGTAACAGCTCCTCCGCAGCGCCCGGCCCAGCGCGGCCGGCCCCGCCCTCCGGGGAACGGTGCGCGACCCCGCCTCTCTCCCTGCCTCCCTTCCCTCCCTCCCTCCCACTGCCCTTTGGTCTCGGGGCAGCGCTGCTGACCCCAAGAGCTGCCCCGTGGGCTCCCTCTGAGCTGGCCGCTCGCCCCACCGAGCTGGGACAGGCACTGCTCAGCTGCTCTCCATGCTCTCCCTCCTCGTTTACAAATAAGTGCACAACCACCTCCGGCATTCCCGTGGAGGTGGGACACTCATCCGAACTGCTCCTCACGGGCCAGGTGTATCTATTAGCAGGGCCTCCAGCAGCTGCTGAGGTACCAGGTTCCCCTCAGTGCCTCCTCCTGCATCACCTAACCACCCTCCAAAACCCAATCCAGCCCCACCTTGAGGGTAACAGGAAGGGTTTATCTCTCCTGCAGCTGTTCTGCTTCATGATAAAAACCCCAAGAGGAAATAATAACCCAGCAAACAACAGAGCATAGCAAAAGTTAAATCTTAACTTAATTACTACAGTGCAGTTATAAAGGATTCATGCTTGCTTCTGCAAACATCTTTGTGGGAACATCAGTGTTCACACAAAGAGCAAAAGAAAGAACCAAAGCACAGATTGAAGTTTCCTCCATCCCTTTGCTCCCTCTTCACTTGAGATTAGGGTACCAGGGCCTTCCTTGTACCAGCTTTCCTTGAAGTATAATAATGGAAATGGAGGTGCTTTCCTCTTAATGATTTTCATATATTCACACAGTGTCCAAGTTGATTTCTGACCACAGAGGTAAAGTGATTCCCCTCCTGTGGCTCCACACACCAATCTTCAGGTTGGCACTGTACATTAATAGGAAACAGCACATTTGGGCTGGCACAGCTCTTGCCAAAGGGAGGGAAAATCCTGGCCTTCCTGGCAATGCATACTCCTCTGTCAGACCCCCAGGCTGACAGAGCATTCTCCAGCCCCATCAGTGGATCCATGCTTACACAGGGGACATGTCCTACCTGTTTTGGTTTGGTTTTGTCACTGGACTTGGCCCTCAGACCTGGTCACATAGACCAATATTTTCTGTGGTGATCTCACCTGCAGATAAACACCAAGACGGTCACTAGTAACATAACCATGACCTTGACACCCTTATCCACTGCAATGGAGGAACATGGTTTTTGTTAAGTCACTGCTGCTTGATTATGTATATATTAAGCAGCTCAGCAGAGGAAGGGAGTGGTAATTTGTTGCACAAGTCTGCCATGCCCTAGGCAAACAGAACCTGTACGTAAGATGCTCTTTGCCAACAAAAAAATTTCTCCTACCATACAGAAAATCCCTTAGGATCTTTTTAGAGGAACAAGGACTATGTCCTTATTCTAAGTACCTATCCTTAGTAAAGATTCAGCAAAATTTTACGTGCTGAAAATAGAGAAAATTAATTTGAAGTTTATCATAGCAATTATGAAACACACAGGCAATCTGCTAACTCACAGCCTGGAGAGAGGCATGTAGGAACTCAAACCAGCATCACAAGACCCACATGCTACAACAGGCCCTCAGAAATACCAAAGAAAATAAACCCACTTCCTCCTTCTCTGCTGGTGTTGCCTGGCATGCAGAGTGCCTGTGGAGACAGGAGGTGAGGAATGGGCTTGTCTGCTGCCTCTGGACAGAAATGCCACTGTCAGTGCATTGCCCTCTAGCACTGTGAGTGCACACAGTGCAAATGGCAAAACTGCACACTGCCATGTACAGGGAAGTTACAGCAAGCTAACACAAACAACACACTATAAATAACAATCATCCCTTAGGAAAGGAAATCTATTTTTTAAATACTTAGAGGTTCTTACTGTGTTACCGGGCTAAAAGCTTCAAGTGCAGAGGGAAAGCCTGCAGGTGTACTTTCTCTTTTTTTTTCTGGGGAAAACTTCTCCTCAGCTCACTCTGAAGCTTCAGGAGCTTTATTGTACACCACCCAAGAAGAACTTTTGTACCTTTTAGAATTACAGGATCATCAAGTCCAATTTTCACCCCTAAACCACATCACCCACCACCACATCCAGACCCCTCCTGAACACCTTTAGCGACTGCGACTCCAGAAAGACACAAGACACAATGGGAAAATAGGTACAGCTGTCCTGCAAAGAGACGGGCAGGTGGCACTGGATGAGGTGCAGGGACACACAGGGTGACCAAGAGATAGAAGCCACAGTCTCTCTCCCAAGGCTGATGCACTCCTACACTTGATTCCGTAGCAATGATTGCCCAGGTGAAAGAGCACAGATATCCGTGGCTCAGGGGCAGAACTACCTCATCTTATTAACAACAAAAGCTCCTACATCACCCCTCGCGCTCTTCACTACTCAGACGAAATAGGCCATGTTCCCGCCTGGGTTGTTAAATACCCGCCCGTGCTCATTGATTGGCTGGCGCAGGGGCGCGGGCCAATCAACTGCGTGCTCCGAGCCCGGCCAATGGCGGGCGCCGTTGCTGTTGCCAGGGCGCGGGGGTGCCGCGGCGGTGGGGATGGCGGCGGGGCCGGGCTCGGAGGGACCCGGCACGGAAAGGGACCCGCCCTGGAAGTGAGGTGGGGGCGGCCGGCACCGCGCCCACACGCTCCTGAGCTCGGCTGGGGTGCTCGGTGTCCTGCGCTCTGCTCAGCCCTCGGCGGCTCCGTGAATTGGGCGGTCAGGGAGGGGAGGGGCGGCTGCGCTGTCGGGGTCTGTCAGGACAGCGCGGGGGGCGAGAGAGAAGCATAGGCACAGATGACAGGAGCTCGGAATGGGGCGGTCTCGGGGACCACAGTGGTCATCTGGCCCAAGCTCGCTGCTCAGGCAGGGTCATCTCCGAGCATCGTGCATGGGATTACATCCACGGGGTTCTGGGAGAGCTCCAGTGAGGAAACTCCACGGGCTGTCTGAAAAAACCTGTTCCAGTGCGTGGTCGCTCGCACAGTAGTTTTTCTTTCTATCTATCTATCTATCTGTCTATCTATCTATCTATCTGTCTATCTATCTATCTATCTATCTATCTATCTGTTTGTCTATTATCTATCTATCTGTCTATCTATCGATCCATTTATCATCTATCTCTTTAATTTATTACAGCCTGAACCCTTGTCCCCTTAGGCCCTTACTGGATTTGTAAGAATGATAAATTGCACTGTCACCCCCATTAATTTATCCCTGCATACAAGTTTTCGAGATTCTATTTCACCTCCACAAACAGAAGTTGGGAATACTTAATTTCCACTGATTCAGAGCTAATGTTGCAGAAAAGCCCAGAGCTAGATTCTCAAGCATGTTCAGACAGGTCTCATGTGCTGTGGCACCCCATACAACCTGTTCTTGTATGAAGGAAGGCCCAGAAAAACACTGTCAGCTAAAATGTCTCCTCTGTTGCCATGGCTTTCAGTTCATCTCCACAAGCACATCGTCAGTGCTCCCACTCCTCTCTAGCTCCACTTGACTCCTATGTAGCAAAAGAAGCCAAGAGCAGAAGTTCTTCAGAAAAGATAATGGGAAGTTGTTGCTGAAAATACATTTATCTCAAGACCGGTAATTTTAAAATGTTCCTAAGTAGGGAGTGCTGAGGCTTTAGTACCATCTTCTCTGAAGAGTACAAAGGATCAGCAACTGAGCTGATTTTATGACTGACTTATATTTCTGAAAAGTGCATAAAAATGTTTCTGGTCATTGCAGAGAACAAAGGTCTCTCCCAGTCAAATTCTCTGATTTGGAAAAAGAGCAGAGGTGGGATGTTTCTGAATAATAATTCAAAGGGAGGATGCTAACAGCATCCTCCCTTTAACAACAGCAGTGTTGCACACAGAGGGTCTATCTTACACTGCTGCAGCTTTCCTGCCATGGTACCAGCAGGCTGAACTGACATCTTCACTTGCTGGTAAATGCAAATCCCTTTGGTAAGACCACCGTGATGTTTGTCCACACACTTTTTGAAAAATAAAAACATGTGTAAGCAGTTACAAATTTGTTGACATGTTGTAAGCTCATAAACAGAGTCCTCCTCAGTAATTTATTTCAGTCCTTTTGTAACACATCCTGTTTACATTCCAGAGTTTTACCATGTTAAAGTACTGGAGTCTTTAAAGCAGAACAGTCCTCCTGGTTTGCTCCATATAAACAGAAGCTGTACCTTTATATCTTTTATTTTATGTATATGAGATGAACTATGAAAATGCAAAAAAATTAAGCAAACACAATGGGGTCCCAGGTACAGGTCATACCCATACAATTCCTTTAAATAAAGTTATGCCCTCTGCTGGGATATAGACCAGAGCCTGTGAACTTGTTTGACTTTAATTTTAGTGAAAACTGAAAGAAATAAAAGTATCTCTCCATGTTCTTATGCCAGTCCTTTGTGCATTTTGGGACTATGTTTTTGGAAATAGTGAACTAATGACTTATAATACCAGATCTTAATAGTTGTGGTTTTGCAACACTAGTATGAGGATGAGTCTAACAAATCCCAGTCATCAGTTCAGTTTAACTTAGGCTACAGCATTCCCTTTTGCACAGTATTTTGAGAAATGTGTGTCTGATTCATGTTTTAACATTCAGTTACTCTGTTTGCAGTTGGGTTCAGGGGTTCTCAAACAAGAACTTGGCCTTTGTCAACAACCAAACTGTCTGCTACCCTTGTGGTAATTACATCCTCTTCCTGGACATCGAAACAAAGAAGACAAGAGCAGTGCAGTGCCAGAGTGGCCAGGTGGGAGCCTTTGCAGCAAGTGCCAGCAGCCAAGTGGTGGCCTTTTCTGACCGGCAGCTGAATCCCCTCATACACATCTACACTTTTCCAGAACTGAGAAAACTGGCAGAATTAAAAGGTAGTGATGTGGTAACCCTCATCATCATCATCATTTCATTAAAGCAATACTTTATTCACCAGTTTGTGAAGTTGTGGGGCCTTTTTATAAGACTGAAGCCAGGGATTGCTTGTCCCTGTCACAAGACGTGTCAGGGAACTGTCTCGTGAAGAGATTCATGGAAAGCAATGAAAGGAATTTTCCACTGCACTACTTTTATTTAGGTTTAAGCTAGGGAGGAATATGACTATATATAATGAAGCTAATTTAAAAGGAGAAGAAAAGGAGTTAAATTGAATTAGTTTTAGGAAAATGCAGTCAGAATAAGCAATAAAATCATACTGCAGTAGACTCCCAAGCAGACTGCTGAAAGTCAGATGAGAAATCCAGGATGTGAGGGGTGAGGGCTCTTGCAGTTAAACTTTGGAGTCCAGGATCTAATCTATGATTTTGCCTGCTTCATGTAATTTCTCTCCTTGGTTTATTTGCTTACCCTATTCATGTTTCAGTTCCCTTGCCCTGTAAATAAGGATCATGATACTTGCCTTTTCATGTATTTGAATAAAATTATGACTGCAAAGGTTTTTTTTTGACCTGGGGAAAAATACTTTACAATTTCAAGGTATTTTTGGAAAGGAACTTGAAAAAAGTTCCAAGCAGTGATACACAGGGAGCATTTTTATGATCAAATCAAAAGAATAATCTGCAGTGAGACAAAGAAATCAAGGGCCTGAAGAATATTTAAAGAGTTAAAATGGATATAAAGGAAGTGAGAAGAGTATCTGTGGTATTACAAAATAAAGTCTGGGACAATCAAAGACCATGTTCTTTATTTTTACATTTCAGGTGATGCTCAGCTGGACTATACCTTGCTTGCATTTAGTTTTAAAGGCCCATATCTGGCCAGTTACTCTTCAATCCCAGAGTTTGTCCTTTCAGTATGGTAAGAGTAAAAAAAAAAAAAATCTCTTAAACCATTTGTATTTAATTCATATGTTTGTCTGACTACTGTTTTAGCATAGATTAAGCTAACAAATATGGAACACATACTGGTTGCCTTCATCTCTTTTTTTTTCCTGACTGATCATTGTCTGTAAACTTTCTGTACCAAAAATGCTGTTTATTTTCTAATATTAGTAGACACTAGCCAATATGGCTGTTAGCAGTAGCAAAGTTTTTACCTTCTTCCAAATTTTGTTTTTTGGTGTGCTTCCGGAGCCTTCAGCATCAGTTAATTATCTGTTCTCTGTTAGAAGTTTTGCACCATGCTGGTTGTGGAAGAAAGTTGCCTGCTGAAAAGAGGAGAAGGGTTCTAAAACCGATTGGCTTGGCACTGGTTTGTCCCCCTGGATTGTTCAATGGTCCTCTTAATTACTTTTGCTTGATCTTAGTTCTGGTTTATAATTTTGCTCAGTGATTACACTAACTTGGATCACTGGGTTAGATAATAATTTTCTGCTCATTGATGTGAAGTATTATATAATGGAGTGCAGATACAGAAAGGTAGAATATTTAATATTTTAATTGTACTATAAAATACAATCCTGCTCTTGCTTTCATTGCCAGCAGGCTCCCATTGACTGTGGAGTCTGAGCACTTCAAAATAAATGTGGAGGGTGGAGAAGAAGAGAGGCAAGCGAGGACATGTAAGGAATTGTCAGTATAGTCTCAGTTTACCGATGATCTTCTTTTGTTCAATTATAAGTGAAGATGCAGAAACTTCTGGAATTTCAAAATTTCAGTAATGAGAGTAGATACTATTACAGATGCCTCTTCTTTATCCCTTCTGAAGAAGACCAATGTTTGCTGTGAACTCTGATCATACACAGTAGTTCAAGAGGGATGTCTGCATATCACACTGGAAACCAGCAAAGGCTCACTGGCCCGACAGCTGACACACTTGTCACCTACAGCAGAAGTAACACACATGGTCCAGTGTGTTCCCTGTGTGCTCTTAAACAAAAATGCACCATCCTGAAAGATTATTCTTCTAGATTATTCTCTATTCTTCTAGATTATTCTTACTAGAAGTGTTTAAATGCTTTAAAGTAGTAGTAATTTCCAGGCCAAACAATTTTAACCAGTTTGAATCAGCATGTTACAATTATCAGCAGGTAATTTTCATAAAAACCATCCTAAGTCACAAAGAATTTAGTAACAAAATACAATTACATTAGAATATTAAGCTTAGAATGTGCAATAATTTGAACAGAGGTGTGTGAATTTACTGTGAAATCAGGAGCTTCATTTTTGGGATTGGATTATATTGTGCATTCATTGAAGATACGTGTGTGTATAAAGGTCAGAAATCACAGTGTAGAGCATTAGATGTCATGACAATATGATAATTGCACAGCCCCAGTAGTTTAAGCGGCTAGTTTGGAATCAGGTGTAAGGGATGTTTTGAAAGATGTCAGTCTGAAAATATAAAGAGCTTGTGGATAACTAAAAGCTGCCTTTCATCTGAGACATTTTATCCCTAATATTTGTTCTTTGCTGTTCAAAGGAGAAACTTTTTGTCAGATTCCTTTTCAAATACATGTTTCATCATAGTTTCAATCTCAGTAAATTATCTACTATAAAACCCTGTTGGCATTATCTGGAAGCTATGAGACAAGAACATGCTGACAGATCTTTAGAAAGCAAGATAAGCTGATATCTGTAAAAGTCAGAATTGGAGTTTATAGCTTCGTGTAATTTTAATGAGGGCAACTGCATATGTGTGAATAATTCCCATTTTTTGCATATGCTATAAATGTTAACCATTGTTTGCTTCGTGATCGTTTCTGTGAGTGAATTTTTTACAGCCAGGCTAAGGGATTATACTGAATCTATTTACAGCAGTGTATGCATTTTACATTTCTTCTCTCAGCAATAATGACAAATACTAAAGCTATAAATGTTATTTAGATTAACAGTCAGATAGATTGTCCAATAAATTAAGAAACAGTTTTAACCATTTTTTTCAAATGTTGTTAATCAGTTCTTGGATAGCACCTAAAAATGCAAATGCCATCAAATATTAATCTGAATATTGAAAAATATGAAAATTAGATGAGGAGAGCATAAAATAGGTTATACTGGACAAAAGAAAAGTCAGCAGAAAGCAGATTCCCAGGCTTCTGCTAGCTACACATAACATCCCCATGCAAACTCTGCCCTGGTTTGTGGCCAAGTTAGTTAATGCAGCCGTAGCTTGTCTATCTGCACTCACAACACAATTACTGTATTATCTAGGTAATTAATCCATAGATAATCATGGGCTGAATGTGGTCTGTTTCCTCATTATCACACCTTCCAGCTGCAAGCACTTCAGTCATTATGTTACAGATTGGAAAAGCAAGGCTGGGGTGCTGAAGAGTTAATTGTTTGGGCCCATTTCAGTAGTTGCTGATGGAGCTAATGACAAAAAAATCCATTTCTTGTGACCATTGGTCTTTTCACAAAAGGGAGTCACTGATAATGTTTCTAAAATGTCAGTTATTCAATCATTTTCTAGCAGTAATAATTTTTTTGTGTCGCTAATTAACCACATCCTTTTCATTCTCAAGAAGACCTGACTGTTTTGACAGCAGAAATTTTTTGTCAGTGACAAAGTATTTGTTTTCCAAACTGAATCTTGAACATCAGTCCTAATCACATCCAGACCTTTGGCTTCAGTGTTTTATACATGTTTAATGGATTTAATTTTCTTTTATTCTCCTTAATGAAGGAACTGGCAAGAAAATATCCTCCTGTGCAGTGAGTCTCAGCCAGGGCTGACAGGAACCTCTCTGAGTTTTAACCCCATGAATTGGCAGCAGCTGTGTTTTGTTGCTGAGAGCTCTGTTACCATCTGGTGCATTGAAAGGAGCAAGGACGAGCATCTCCTTACACGACAGTGAGTGGAACACCCCTCAGGCTAGGAGCAACATCTATAAGTATATTTTAATAATTAAAGACTAGCAACACACATCTATTTGCAAAGGATTTAGTCCCACTTAGTTCACCTAGGTATTGCAGTCAGTAATTATTAAATCACAACCACTATAAATCTGTCTAGTCAAGCAAGTTAAATAAATTTATATTTCATTTCTTAGTACTCACATGACCCGATTATACACACCATGAAGCTAATACTAATCAGCTGCTTTGGCAGGGTTGATCAAAGCTGTGTGACTGAATAAAGATAGTGCCTAGACTGCTTTTCTGTACGTGGCTATGTTGAGCATTGCTTTTGTAGCCATGAAACCATCAAATTTAGATAAATTTGTTCCTAGTAAGCATAGTTAAACAATATCTTGTTGTAATCACAAATTGTACCAAAAGCTGTATCAGTTTTCAAGGTGATTTCCAGGTTCTGTGGCTAATTTACAGGTCCAGAGAGCATGGCTCTGTCAATACAATTCACTGAGCACAGCAAAACTAGAATTTATTTATGCCAAAATGTGTTTTGAGGTTGGTAGAAAAGTAGCATGTACCACTCGAGTTGGAGTTGTTGACATATAAAACCTGTGCTTCGAGGTGGAAGCTACTCTGCCATTCCCAGCTGTGTTTAATCTCATTAACTATTAATGTAATCAACATATTGCCACATTCACAGTTACACTAATGAAAGTATAAACAAGGCCTTAATTTGTGATCTGAAAAAAGTACCAAAGGGTTTTTGCCTTTTGGGATTACAGAATGCATATGTAAATACATAGACATACTCACTTTTCCTCCATTCCATTTGCAGAAATAAAGCCCGTTTTGAAAACAGCTTCTCCCTTTTGTATCAGTGGTTGCTATTCATAATTATTCTCCTCTGACTGTGTCTTTTGCCTTTTCACAGCCCTGTGGAACTCCCTGATGAGCAGGGGGCCATGAGTCCTCATGAGGATTTGTTTTTCCCAACTTCTCGTAAGGATGATCCATACTATGGCCCTGATTTGCCAATTTCAGCCGTTGCTGGACTGGAAGGAGATGAAGCAGAAACGTTTGTGGTAGTTACTGATTTTTTTCCTTTTTACTACTGCAAGTCATTATACTTTCTATACAAATAGGTGTTAATAAATTCTTAATTCTAATGCTTATTAAATAGGTACAACCTAGTAAATGGATCTGTTACCTCAGCAATATTTTTGAAATCCATTTTGCCAGGAGACTTAGAAGGCACAATGCTGCTACATAGTGTAGTATGGTGTTGAGATGTTTGACACAGCTCCTAGCATAAGTCTGTGTACTGGAGGTTTGAATCTGTGTCAGCATTTAACTGTGCCTAAGCTAAAATGACCTGCTGAAAACTTATTCCCATGCTAAACTGATGGTAACCCTCATGTATTCTTACTTCCCTTTGGGATTGCTTTCTTCTTGATGTTGAAAATGTCTCAAGCTATGTAAACATCAAGGGCTTTTTTCCAGACAGAAACCCCTGCTTCTGAAATACATTCCCATACCACTGTAAGTGTTGGACCTTGCCATTTGTCTCACTTATATTTGGTTATTTACTTTTTATCCTCCCTTGAGGTGCCTCTTTTTAGAGGCTTCAAAAGTCTTCTCATTTTGTTCGTAATTTTACTTTCACATGACTACCAACTAGAAGTGTGAAAACATTTAATTTGCAAATCTGGGATTCTGTTCTTAGACAAGACCATCAATTTCTATTTGGTGGCTTGTGATGTATATGAGACACCAAAACTGGCATGCATAAGATGACACTGGCATTATATACTACATCTGCTCAATGGACAAATGGGTGTTCTGTATTAGTGTACAAAGTAGAGTCAAAAAGTAAAACCAGGAAATTGTTTTCCTGATTTCATCATCTTTGTGTTGCTTCATGCTTTCACAATGGTAGAGGTTTTTAACTGTGTAACTAGTTTCCTATGTTTTTCAGGACAATCAAGAACTATTTTTAAAAAATCCTTTATTGATTGTAAATATATGTGAACTGTTCATATTTGAGATCACTTAGAACATAGAAAGCGAAGATAATATATGCTCATCTGGGGCCTTGCCATTTTCTTCTGTCTTACTGCCTCTTAGGTTATGTGCAGATGATGAACTCTGCAAAACCCACTTTGTTCTTTATTCTGTAAAGTGAATTACAAGAAGTACTGGAGAAAAAACAGTTCCTGTGTTAGGTCTGTGAGGCTTAATAGAATTTGTCCATGAATAGATGCCGTGCTGTGCAGTAGTGGTAGGTTCTCATGCTTGAATTTGCAGAACCATGTTGGGGACTTTTCTACATGGAAAAGTTTGTGCTTTCAGCCATGCTAGATATACGTACTAGAGATCTCTATAGGGTTTTTGCATTCCCAGTTGCCTTCAGAAAAACCTAGATTTCTTTTTAACACCTTCAATGTGATTATGTTCCTCTTATCTATAGAAATATTTCTGGAGTAAGAGTAAACTGTTCTAATAGTCTTCATTGAAGATTTACTTTTCTTTCAAATTATTTGGTAAATATTTTGATAGTTATTTACTGCCCAGTTTTCTTAGAAGGGTGTATTTTGGTTGTCAGTACTGGTAGGTAATGAACAAGTTATTTAGAAATTAAATTTTTGTTTTGTTTTGTTTTTTTTTCAGAAATACAGGCTCTTGTTCTTTTTGTTGTGGTGGTGGTATGTTGTTTCCTGTGTACTAAACTGTGAGGTTCTACACTCACAGTTTAACTCTGGGAGGCAATGAATCTGTTTCTGGCATGTTTTCACCTTGCTCCAGGAGATGGTAGCTGAGTAAATTTTTTAGGACTTGAATTTATTGTGCCTTACAGCACTAATTCTCTTCTCCACCCATGCCTGTGCCCATAAACCCCATCTCTAACCAAGCAGAAAAACTGAGCCCTCTTGGATTTCTAAGCCCTGACACTGGAGGGAAATCACATGCTTATGATTGTGCTGTCAAGTTAAGCCCCTCTTTCCAACAGGCCAGCACTGAGAAGCAAGCCCAGTGTGCTTGTTTCCCTCTTGGAAGTGTGTCAGAGTTCCATGCTCCAGAGCCACCTACTGAGGCTGCCTACGTACCCAAGTGTAACCACAGCGGGGCAGCAGAGGGAAAGGATTGAAGTATCCCACAGCTTTCCATCCTTTTCTTCCTTGCATGAGATTTTTCTAGATCAGAATTTTCTAAATGTGCTTTACCACAGAATATGCTGGGTTGGAAGGGCCCTACAAGGATCATCGAGTCCAACTCTGGCCCTGCACAGGAGCATCCCCAGGAGTCACACCCTGTCCCTGAGAGTATTGTCCAAACTCTTCTTGAGCTCTGTCAGCCTTGGTGCTGTGACCACTTCCTGGGGAGCCTCTTCCAATGCCCAGCCTGCCTCTGGTGAAGAATCTTTAATGTCCAACCTAAAGCCCCCCTGATACAGGCCATTCCCTCGGGTCCTGTCACTGTTACCACAGAGCAGAGAGCAGTGTCTGTCCCTGCTCTTCCCTTCACAAGGAAGTTGTAAGTGCAGTGAGGTCTCCCCTCAGTCTCCCTCTCCAGACTGAAAAAACCAAATGACTTCAGCTGCTCTTTATACAGCTCCCCCTCTAGAGCCTTAACTACCTTCCTAGCCCTCCTTTGGATACTCTCTAACAGTTTATTATCTTCCTCATTTTGCAGTGACCAAAACTGCTCCCAATATTCAAGGTGAGGCAGCCCCAGTGCAGAGCAGAGTGGGACAATCAAGCCCACTTGAATCCATTTCATCTCTAGCACCAATTTATTGCATTGTCTTTTCATAAAACTTTTTGTAGCAAGGATCCATCATGGATTTTTTTTCCCCTGGTACTACTCAAGGTACCACTCGAAAGGGAGAGAATTTCAAAGAAAGACAGCATTATTATTAGTAGTAGTAGTAGTAGTAGTATTACTATTATTATTAACCACCATACCATTGCACAGTCCAGGAAGCAACCTAGTTTGGGATTTACATAATCTCATTTTAGGATTAGCATATTTTTATGTGTAAAGACAGTCATGGCAGAAGGTACAAAGGAACACTGCAGAAACTGTGTTTACCCAGAAAGCTTCTGTTTTGCAGAAGTTCAGTTATGACCTTCCCAAAGATTTGTGATGTTCAAGCCTTATAAAATCAGTGAAAATGCCTATATTAGATGTTTTTCTGGATGATGTAAAGCCCTATTTGCTATAAATTTGTTACTGTCAGCCATATCTGATTTATAAAGTAAATATTAATATACTTTATTTCTGTAACATTTTTCCCCAGAGAAACTAAAAATGCTTTGTAAGCATAAATAAATAGAATGTAAGTTACTTACCCAGAATCATATAACAAGGGCTTGGTATATTTTGCCAATGAAATCTAGGTGCTTATGGATCTCTGTCCTATGTTTCATCACAAGTCAATCCATATTTCTTCTTTTTATAGAACCTTTAGTGAGACAGAAGGTGTTTTACAGAATCATACATACAACCTTCTTTTTTTTCATCCTCACCACTTCTGCACATATGCATGGTGCTTTGAATCCTCTCTTTTAAATGTTCTCCCAAGGTTTTCTTGTGTTTTGTCCCCCTCTTCTCCTCCCTGAATTCTCTTTAATCTGGTTCTTTCTGTCAGGGTATTTTTATGACCGCTGTTACTGTTGTATCTGAGCAGGCCACTCTCTGTCTTTGATAATATTTGCTGGAGCAGTTCTGTTCTTCCTGTTTTATGGAGGACAGATTTATGAGAGTTATTTTAGCAAAATTAAATCCAAGGCACATGGGAAGTCCAGGTCAGGGATATTTCTAGCACTTATTTGCAGATGACACAAAAATTGACAAAGCTGTTTTACAGAGCAATTTGGATTATACAATAAGCTAAGCTATTCAAACAAAATGTGTTTTAGTACTGCCAGGTATGCAAGGACCACATGTTCACATTTTGGCTATAAAGTGGAAGAATATTCTAAAAGCAGTTTGAAAGGCTTTTGTTGTGGTGAGGTTATAATAAGTAACCATTTAAATTGGGGCTTCTAGTGTCCTTCTGACATTTAAAGAACCCTCTAGGGGCTCAGTGTATTGAATTTTATCCTAATTCCATAATTAAAACTTTAGGAAATGCCCCTGTTATGGTGGGTCAATATCTTCATGAGGATAGGGAAGATACTGGAGGGATTTCCAAGCTAGAGATAAAATTGTAACAGATGCAAGTGCTGGAGAATAAATCCAGACAAATGCAAATTTAAAAATATATAGTTTATAATTGAAAGTATGATTAATCATTTAAACAACTTTCTAGAGGGAGAAGTGAGTTCTCCACCACAGTCTCCAGACACAGACTTTTTTGGAGAATGTTCTCTGTCAAGTTACTGGCTTCAGAGATGACTGAATAAAATAATGCTGATGTTAAACATGATGTCCTATGCTATGAGATAGTGATTTTTTTTCTTATCTTGAAATGTATGTAACAGCTAGTAGAGATAATTGTCAATTGTTGATTGAATTTGTTTATTTTCATGCTGAAGCCTAGAAATTATATTAAGACTTCAGTGCATCCCACTGCCCACTGCTGGACTGCAGCCTCAGAAATATACATGGGCTGTAAAGAAGGATATGTGTTGGCAATTGATGCTGAGCAATACAGTGTTTCTGTTCTTCAACAAAAAGCTCCACCTGGTAAGAAATAACTGAGTGTGTTTCATTCAAGTGGGAAAGAAAGTAGATAGGTGAAAGCTGTTTGTGCTTTCTTCTGTTCTTCCATTGGGTGCCTTACAGAAATTATAAAGCTGGTTTGTAGAGCCCTGGGTTTTTTTTATTAGTAGAGTAAACATATGAGAATGTCTTTTGAGATTCTATGGGCGTGTTTTTAACACCCAATAACTAACTTTCATTTTTCTCTCTTAAAAAAAAAAACGCAAAAAAAACAACTGTATATACATCAAAATTGATTAAATTAACTATACTTCCAGGAGTCCAGATCTTATTAACCAGCCCTACTGGATTAATATTAAACTATTAGTATACCAGCTACTAATAGTAGTACTAATAGCAGTACTATTTTTACTATTGAAAAAAATTATTGGTACTTAACTAATAGTTAAGTACCAATAAATTGTTTTATTTTGCATGAAATGTTGGATAGTCTTCATTTGCTGTGTTAGATAAAGTTAGACATGAACTTTGAGGGTTCACGAGTCTTCAAAAAACAAAACTGAAGCTCCTACATCAACTATTTTATAATGAAAACAAGGCTGCAAACACTGCCAGGCTTTACTGCAGAATGTATGAAGCACAGAGAGTGAATAGATGATATCTTTGGCTTCAAACAAAGAAATCTGGTTTTAATTATTCTGGAATGGGAGGACCTCTGATTGATTGCAACTGACCAGTGTGGTTTGTGTGCCCTGTATGTGTTCCCACCTATCTTTTTTCATGGGGACCTTTAGCAGGCTATGACTGACTAAAGTTTCATGTCAGGGGCAGCCCATTTCAGACCTTCTTTCTCTGGGAATCCTGAGGTGTCTCCACTGCTAAATGCTACTACCCTTCTGTGCTTGTTCAGAGGGCTCCTAAATGGAGCATGCTGAGACACATCCAGCAAAAATTGTTCCATCCTTTGATGGGATGGAAGGTGTCAGGCCTATGGTGCCCATGAAGTTCATACCTTGGTCAGGGCTAGAAGGAGTACTGGAATATACTTCTCCCTAACATAGAGCTGTTTCCCTAACAAACACTGAATTAGTGGTAATAGATAATCTCCTGGTAATCTTATTTTCTTCTGTTTACAGATAGTACATGTTTTTTTAAGCTGCAACAAGTACCCTGACTTCATTTTTGATAATTAACACCAAAATGGAAGGCTGCTTTTAAAACAATATAACAAACCATCATTATTTCTCTTTTTGAAACTATCAGACTTTTAAATTTAGCAAACCAAGAGTTGGAAATCATCAAGAAATAAAAACCTGAGGTGTGACCAGATCTGGTTTTGTTAGTTGAGTAGAAGGCAGCAAGAATATTGGCTATTTGTGCCTTTCTTGGCCTTTGAGTTAATCTTTGAGTCCTGTCTAAAACTGTGTAACAAAATGCTCTGTATTTATATTATACTGAAGCTTCTGCTTAATTTAAAACAGACTGCAATCTGTATCTAGTGAGCAGAATGCTTAAGTGCATGGCCAGCTTCAAGCACATGCTGAATTCCTGATATGGTGTTGCAAACAGAATCATAAGCAGCCACAACATTTCACTTAGGCATTGTTTTCAGAGTGGCTGAATTTTCCTTTTAAGTGTATAAAAAAGATAAATCATTGTTAGAAATAAGACTACCATAACTTGGTACTAGAAGGAAGATAAATCTGCATCTGAACCACTCTCCACACCAAGTCCACGTTATCTCCTGGTTACAGCTGTAAACTGAAGAACAGAGCAGTGCTTGCTCAGTTGCATAGATGGCAGAAGTGGTAGATATTCAGGAAGAATGCACATTTTTCTTTTAGCATACTGAACCTGGCCTTCTGTTGAATAGAGTGGAATACAACTGACTTGTTTTGCAATATTGATCTACAAACAAGGTTGACATTATAAATTGTTTTCTTTTGTGCAGAGTTCATGCAGAAAATAGCAGATGTGGTGTCCTATGCTCGTAGTGAAGTGCAGAAAAAGAAAGGTATTTCCATGTTCAAATGAAGCTAATAGATTTTTAGGCAGCACTGCTGGGGTGTCTGGGAGTAATAATATGTGAGTGCAGCTGGAAGTCACTGGTTAGAAAAACTCTTCTCACACTGGCCTCTGCAAGACGCATTGTTGGCAATCTTATGTGTGTTTACATGACAAAAGATTAATAGCTTTTCTGCTAAGAGACAGCCAAATTAAAAGCCTCAGGAGAAACAGTGACAGTGGAAAAAATTGTGTTCATTCTAATTTAAATTGGAATAAGTGGTGCTACAAGAGGTTCCCTACTGCTTAGTTTTAGCTTTTCTTTAGAACTGCAATCACTCATAATTTATCTGAGTTAGGATTTAGGGGTTTGTCTCAAACACTTTGTTTTGGGCATGACTGTACAAAAAAGAATGGATGAAGTTCAGCACATTTCCACAAAGGCTGTTACAGTCTTAGTACATGACATGCAAGTTTGGTGTGAGAAAACTGTTTGTTCAGCCTGGAGAAAAGGAAATGAGGGATTTTTCCTATTGCTTTAGCTATCCAGTGAAAGGTTACAGAGAAGATACAACCAAAGAACACAGTTTGCATCAACAGGAATTCTGGGTATATTTTAGGAAATAAATACTTTTGCAGTGAAGGTAATCAGACATTGGGACAAATTTCCCAGAGAAGATATGGAATTGCCATTTTTGGGTATATTCAAACCTTAGCTGATAAGAGTCTGGGCAACATAATTCAAATTTGAAATATACTTCCAAGGGATTGGAAGGATCCCTTCCAATCTAAATGACTCTATGATCCTTTTACTCACAAATAAATAGTAAATTATCCCAGATTTGGAGTTGCAGCACATTGTTGAAATAAATTAAAGTTGATATTTTATGTTGGTTTTGTGCTTTCAGGTCGCAAACCAAGCAATCTGCAAGAACCAGTTTTACTTGCCATGGCATTTTGTAATGAGGGACTGTATGCAGCTGGACATGTAAGGCATGCTTTGTGCTTTTAACTTACTCTGAGTGTGTGGAAATCTGCATTCCAATGGAGTATATTTGCAGAGTTCGCTGCCAAGACAGGAGTTAGGAAAAAGTGAGGGGCTGCAGGACCATAAAGTTCCTCTCTGGTGTTGACTATATGACTTTGTGAAGGCTTGACACAAGGGAGCAGAGTGTGAAAGAATTCCATTTTTATACTCAAAGAAGCAATAAAAGAGGGCAATCCTGGTTTTATTTAAGAATATTGTAGAGAAACAGAAAAGAAGGATGGACAAAATAGGAAAGGAGAGAAAATGGCCAATAGAATTGCCAAATTATTTTGTTCAAAATCTAACTCAATATCTAACCCAATCTGAAAATGCCATTGTACATTCCTGCTCAAGGGGGAGACAAATTCTTACACTATCTCAAAAAAACCAATATGAAATCAAAAGCATTATCTAATGAGAGAGTCTGTTGTTATCAAACATGGACTGTCACTAAGAATAGTATTAAAGAACACCTTTATGATCAATAGATTTATTATCTCAGTTTAGAGTGTTTTTTATTTAAACCTACTAAAGACAAATTACACCATTGGTGATGGGATGCAGTTGAACTCTGCTGCTCTAGTGATTTTCTGAAGATCTTGCAGTTTAGTTTGCCAGATAATGTAACTGACATAGACCTCATGTGGATTTGTACTTTTCTGCACAGGAGGGCATTTTAATCTTTTATCACATCAAAGATCTGCAGTATGAGATAAAAATCTGTGCTGATATCTCACAGCCCATATCCAGCCTCCTATTTTCTCCTGATTACACCAGTCTACTGCTTGTCACTGAACAGGTACAACATTTGAGATAACAGCACTACATAATGGGATATTCCTTGGATTCCATATGATTATGCTGATACTGTTAGTACAAAATGTTTAATGAAACCACACAAGTCAACAAATTCTATCAGAAGTGAACACAGTCCATTCTGTGTTTTTACTGAAAATTTGAAATACTTTTAATGAAGCACAGAACAATTGTCTCCTACAGATGGTGGAATATAAAGTATCTAATGTTGGGATTTCCCAGTAGAAATCCTTGTGTGTGTTCAGCTGAGTACATGTTCAAGGGCTGTCATATGTCCAAGTCATGGATCTACTGGGCATGAATTCCAGGCCTGATGTGTTCCTGCACAGGGAGAAAAGTGTAGCTTCGGTGTATCAGACCTACTGGTGACTCTGCAGTAGAGTTGTTCTCTCTACAGACATGAAGTTTTGTGTTGGTGTAGAATATTTATTCATTTCTTGAGTAATGTGAAAATTGGGTGTGTTTAAATTACTTTATTAAAGCAAGTTTGAGAAACAGAACTTCTTGAAAATATGGTTAGCTGGAGTTAGCTCTTAAAGGAACTAACATTAGCCAGTGTAAATTAATATAATCCACTAAACTCAGATGAATCCTACTGGGCACATTTTACCTCAGGTTAGAGTCAAATATAAAAGTTCAAAGAGTGAAGCTCAGAAAGATGGGAGGGTTTTTTTAAAGTCTTCAAAAGCTTCTAATGAAGAGTTTCAAATCCCAGTGATGGATTATTTCTCTGTATTTGTCAGGGGACAGTCTATAGTTACAGACCTGCCCATAGTGGAGAAGCTGTCAAACTCTTGGACACATCCAGCAGTTGTTTTCTGGCAGCTGATTTTCTTACTCCAGGGAACAACTACTGTGTGGTAAGTAATTGGATTATTTCTAATATAGAATAATAGCTCTTTTCAGGTAACCAATATGTTGCTAAGGCACAAAATGAAAAGCCTTGCAGAAATCAGATTGTTCTGATATTTGTTACAGTTGTGTAACTTCTCATTAAGGAAGTGAATGGCATTCATTCAGCTATAGTCTATAAAAGGGTCAGAACTTTTATACTAGATTTCAGGTTGGATAATTAATGCTGTATTGGTTCTGATGCTGATTTATGTCACTTAGATTGCTCAGGAAGGTAGCTGAGCAAAAGATGGATTCAGTTCAGAGAACTGATGTTGTCCAACAGTTGCTACTGATCTTTTCAGCCCTCTGCACAGGCTGGAACATCCTGAGAGACACCACTGTGCTGAGTCCAGGGACAGAGAAGGCCTTTACTCATGCACCTGGCAATTCTTAGAAATTCCTTGCTTTTCACTGTCTTTTACTCCTGCAAGACATATATTTTAGCCACCAATTCATTTACAGGCCATGAATTCTCCAGGTAGCCAGCCTAGAAAACCTGGGGTCATAGTCTATTAAATTGGCTGAATCTCTCTGTTCACCATTAGCATGGGAATGCTAAATTTTACCTGACTGTGTATGAGTAGTGTGAAGGCTGAGTGATCTCTAGCCTTACCTTTTGTAAGCCTTACTCCTTGTAATTGTGGAATTACAAAATTTCAGACATAGGAAAACCTCAAGTATTGTTTTGATACCCATCATTTTTCATGTGAGAAAATGAGACCTCTCCTCAAGGCCTTTCCTTTGCAAATAAAATTATAAGCTGGTTGTTCTATTGCTGGCAGGATGGCAGGAGTGCTAATATTGATGAAGCTATCAAATTTTGCCCTAAATTGTCTCATTCTGCTAGAAACTGCAGGAATGCACAAAAATTATTGAACGTATTCTTTAAGCTGGTGTATCTTGCAGCACCTGGATTTAATGAAAAGCTAAATAATCCAAAGTAACCCTTAATCTGCCATGCTCAGTAATTATTTGAATCTATATTCTCTAGGAGATCACTAATCACTTGCAGATTTGGTTATTTCATCCTCTTCTGACTCTGTTTTTCTTTGTTCAACAGTCTGTAACAATTTCAGGTGAAGTGCAAGTTTGGTCCTTGGAAGATGGAACTTTCCTCAGCAAGCTAAACCTTGGTACTGAGGTACAGGCAACCAGAAGCTTATATCATGACTGATACTTCAAATTTTCTATATTTTTTAATTGATAACATCATAGTCCACAGATTTGCATCAATCAGTGCTGAGGAAAGCTCAGTAATGTCTTTGAGCAACCCATCAATGAGATTTAAAGATTATCTTTCCGAATGTTTCCTTGAGCTCATCCTGTCATGTTTTTATCTTGACTTCAAAGCAGAGGAAGCATTTCAGCCAAATGTCCTCATGGTGCATCTTTCAGCACATCTTTGGAAAAAATATCTAAATTTTATGGTATTCCTTTTTTTTTTCTTTTTAATGAGTAACAGAAAAGTTTCAAAAGTATAAAAGCTAAATGCCTTGACTGATAATGAAAAACGGGTTTTAAGAATTGAGTTGATAAAAGTATTTCAAATTGTTAATGCATTGTCCTGATTTAAGATGCATTCAGACCCTGAAAGCTGACATAGTAAAGAAAAAAACCCCTTTCTATAACAACTCTACACACAATAGTGCACTCACTGTTTTATTTAGATGAAACTTCTTTCACTTAAAATCTGGAGAGTGGATATAATGGTTATTTTTCCTCTGTAAAGAACAGAATTAAGTTTTGATGTGTAGCTACAAAGCATAGATAAATTTCCATTATGTCTCTAAATACTTTCTTTGTTAAAAACATGTTTTTTATATAAACCACTTCTGGTTCCTTGTTCAAATTTTAGGGACTTTTAAATAGCAAAGGAAATTGCATACTAACAAATAGCATAATATATAAAAATATGTTGAATTGTTAAGTATCTTCTACTTCTCAACTAGGCAACTTCTATGGCTTGCTGTCCCTCCTCGAAGAGTGTTGCTGTAGGGACCCAAAGAGGTCAAATCTATTTCCTTGATGTTACCAAAGCTGAAGCTCCACGGGTTGTTCACAGAACTTTTCTTTCCAAACTTCCAGTGCTGTCTTTGCAGTAAGTATGTAGTAGGGTAGAGATATTGTCAATTTATTGCTTGAGTAATGATATTAGTTGAACAAAAAAATTGACTTTTTTATTCTACAAATAAAAAATTAAAATATTTTAATAGCTTCTAGCAGGATTTATATGAGAGAAATGCAATAAATCTTATTTTAAGAAGGTTTAACTGAACACAGAAGATACTGATGTATAAGATCCTTTCTGAAAAAAATTACCATATCTAGTAATTATGCACAATTCCATGTATCTCACTTTAGAGGGTTATTTCTCACTGAATACAAATTTAAGGTTTTGTGAAGTTAAGTTTAAGCCTCTTGGTCATCTCTTTCTGTATGGTGGATTTTTGTTACCATTGCTAATTATTCATTTACTTGAAGTTCTGGAGATTACCAGTCCTCTTGTAATTAGCTCTAATTATCTAAAAGGCTTTTTATGTTTGGTAGGGGTTTTCTGTTGGTTGGGTTTCTCCCCCCGCCCCCCACAATTATTGAAAAATCTGAGAGTATTTTACTCTACTTTGCAAAAGATACAATGGATTTTGAACTGTTAAACTTTAATATAAATCTGCCTGTTATTTGAGACTCAGATGTATCCCTTTTCACAGCTACCTAAGACAGAACTTTAGAAATAAATACAGAAAGCAACTTGTTCAAAATTAAATCAATGCAAAAATGTGGTTTTTTAAAATAATGTCAAGATCTGTGTAATATTTTTATTTCCAAAAAATTGAATATAAAAGAAATACTGGCTTAACACTGTTGTTAGTGCAGACTGCCGTGGAGTATGATCAGCTTTAAATTGACCTCCCACTCAATTAGAAACTACACTCCTAGTACTGGGCTTTATATCTGACCCTGAACTGTAAACCCAGGAGCTGAAATTTATGTTTATGCATTCAATGAAGTCAGCAAGTTGTGGGAGTGCAATTATTTGACTCTTTTTATTGACTATATTGAATGGCTTTCTATTATGACTTGCATTTTACCTAGTTATGATCAGAGCGGCCAGATCCTCATTGCAAGAGCTACAGAAGGACACATCTTTATTCTAGATGCCCGTCCATCAAAATTATTCCAGGTTCTGGGATATATAGGTAATACATGTAACAACATTAATTACATTTTATTTTCTCTATTTTCTGCATTTAAAGTATACTTGTCATTCAGCCTAAGCCATTCACCTTCCTTTTGTTTATTTTCTTGGAGGATGAAACATATTCTTCCCACCTATTTTCTAAGGGCCAGAGTTCTTTTTGGGGCTTTTTGTTTTGGAGGGTTTGGTTGGTTGGTTTTGGTTTTGGTTTTTGCTTTTGTTTTCCCCTTTGTAATTTTAGTTAGCAAATGTACCAATTTTACCTTTCTTTCAGAGTATGTATAACTCACAGGGAAAAGAATGGACTAACTGACAAACTGATCACAGCTCCAGCATAAAATTAATAGTGATGGCAAAGAACTAAAGAACTTGGTTAGAATTTGGACTAAAATACTTTAGGTTATAATCATTGTGTGCAATCTCCTATTTCAAATTTCTACCACAGACATCTTTACATGGGAACTGCTGAAATTGTCAGCTTTGATGATTGATAGTGAGGAATAAAATATGATGAATTTTTACTCACAAAAAAAAAAAAAAGGAAATTGTGAATTTATTTTTCCAAAAGTATTATTCTTACAGATCATATCTGTGTGTTTAGATCTTCATCATAATTTTAATTATAAAGGACATTATTTTATCATTTTAATTGGTTTAGCAAACAGAACTATATCTCCTTAAATAACTTATGTAATTTGCCTGATCATATATATTCTCATTGTCTGGAGGGTTTGTAAGAGGAGGGTTTTTCTGTTCTTTATCTGGCATTTATCAGCAGATAGCCTCAAAATTGCTACAATTCAAGCTTGAGGTAAATTGAGATTTGACTATTTCATGTAATAATAATGTGCTGGTGTTTAGGGGTTCCCAGCACACAGTGCCTCAAGGGGAGTTGAGTGCATGCAGCACTCCTGAGCTGTGTTCCCAACAGGGGTCTCATTTTTTGTCACAGGATATTTTAATAAAAACAATGTTACCATGCCACAGTAACAATTTCCTTTGATGTTCCTTACCTGCTTCAGTACTGGAAGATGAAGTGCTCCATCTTTCTGTAATTTCTGACTTAAAGAATGACTTAGTTAGAGTGACAGTACTTCTTAAAGGAGCAGAGGTCCAACAAGCAAGACTGGAACTTTTTACTCTGTCTTCAGCAATGATAACAGGTAAAAATTGAAATAGATACTCACATTTTCTAGGGCAATAAGGCTAGAGTCAGATTTTCAAGTTATTTACATTTAATTTTTAAAAAGCCTTACATTTTACAAACTTTCCAAAAAGTAGTTTTGTAGTTTTCAACAAAGTTAGTATTTTCTTTAAATATTCACTAATCTTGGACTTATTTTTGTGCCTGTGTTTAGATATATAAAATGGGGCTTTATTTTCAAAGCTGCTGAACAGCTGCAGTTATTGTCTTCATTTCAGTTTTATATCAGGTGCCTTGTCAGTCTTAATTTCTGGTGTCGCTTTAAAGCTCAAATTAGGGAATTAATAAAATATATTAACTTTATATTACTAACTTTTATTAACTAATAAAATATATTCATTTTATCAACGATAAAATGCCCTTTTGAAGAAGCGAACTGCAGTGCTTTAGCCAATACCACCCAGGCTGTGTGTTCCTCATGGCAGAGATTCCTAAAACAAGTTCTAGATGAAGGCAATGGTGACATGAACCTGCATGCAAACTAATTAGCACTAATTATGATGACATAATACTCAAGAAGCAGAGTAAATTAGTGTGTGCAAATAGTCACATCATGGTGGTTAAACTGTTTCCAGTAGTTCTTTAGAGCCAGTAGAGTTATTGCTCTGCTTCACTGCAGTGTGCTGCATCAGCACAATTCACTGAGGTGGTGTTAAATCTAAGTATTATTTAATTTCCAGTCACTTCCCTGAAAACTCACCTCATGCTCACTCCCTGCTGAGGATCATTTTCATAACTACATGATAGACAAAGCAGCTGTATTAGTGGAAGTCATGCCTCTTCCTCCCTCTTTGTTTTGTCAATCTTTTAGAGAGTGAAAAGTATGTAAATGAACAAAGAATGTTTAATGCTAGTGACCTGAAAAAGAAGCAATATGATCTGGATTACCCTTTGAGCTCAGCAGTCAGACTGAAGAATAACATTGTGTATGGCTACTGCTCCTGTGCACCTTTCATCTGTAAATACCACCTCGTTCGAAAGGTAATTCTCTGAAGTTGAATTATTTTGGGTGGTGGTTAAATACCAGCTAAATAAAAACAAAGGCTGCAGATGAAATTAATATATCAGGATATTGTCTTAAAGAAATCCTCTCTCTGGTCAAAATACCTACTCCATACATACTCATCAACTTTCAGTATCCTACCACCTGCTCAGAAACCTGGCAAAAATCATGTCCTTGTTCCATTATTTGGTTCTTGAAATCCACACAGCTTGCAGGCACTTACAAGGGGATTCTGTGCTGGAGCTGTGGGTTTGTGCAGTCTGCTGAGTAACCTGGACATGCAGCTCCTGAAGGGACTGAGCCAACCTCAGCCCAGGACTCTCAAAGGCAAACTCAGCCCAGCCTAACAAGGAAGCAGTGGGGGCTTCAGGAAGGCACTCTCACTGCCTGCTGAGGAGCTGCAGCTCTCTGCAGCTCATAGGTCTCCCAGAGTTTATGAGTAAAGGCAGGTAAAAAGGTGAATTCTAAGGTCAGCATTCCTCCTTGACATGTCCCATCCTTTCTGAACCAAGAAATTCAGGCTCTGATACTCCAGACCCTTTTGCAGAGATGAGAAGCAATCAGCAGCACAGCAATGGCACTACTTCCTCAGCTCAGTAATCCAACAACAGTTTAAACTGCAATGCATGTGGTAACCCACAAACCTCTCATTAATTTACTCAAAATGGCATAGATATCATCTGAACTGCTGCTAACCTTTGATTGTTTGGCAGGGTACGTTCGGAGGTTCATCAGTATTTTCATCAGAAGAGAAGATTCCTAGCAAACAGTTTGGATCAGGTTTGCTCTGTTTATCACCCAACAGCCAGTGGCTGGCAGCAGGAGCCAAGGATGGTGTTTTGTTTATCCACAGTACATCTACTCTGGTAGGTGGGCGTCTGGGCACAGGCTTTGTTTGATTTACTTGAGACAAAAGTGTGGAAATTACTTCCTTTAACTGTAAACTTTTCCTCACTTGAATAGAAGGTGTTTGAGAAAAATCTATGTTGAAAATAAACTGGCATAGCATTATACAAGAAAATTATTTTTATAATGAGTGTGTATACAAGCATACAAACCACTTACTTCCTTCTTCAGTAAATTGTAGCATAGATAATTTTGCTACTGTTCTCACCTCCTGCAAAATGAATATACTACAAACTTGTTCTGTGTGTACTCAAACCTTTTAAAGTTAAAAACCCCAGTATTTTATGTACTTTGTATTGCCATTTTGGATTGACTTTTATTTAAAAATAAAAAAAAAACATTAAAATATTTTTAATTTAAATAATAAAAATAATTTAAAGACATATTCCATTATAAAAATGTATTTGCTGATACTGCTTCTATGACTTCTCTAGGATACACTTGCTCAAAAGCATTGTCACTCATATCAAGGAGGGGGAATCAGATCCATGGTATTCTCCCTGGATGGCAATTTCATCCTAGTTAACGGTGAAAATGATTGTGCCCTGGTGTGTCTGAAGTGGAAGTATGTATAAAGTGGCAGACTAATATTGATTGTGTCATTTCTTGTATCCTGATAGATTAATTTTTGCATCTACTTGTGATTATAGACTTCTTTTTCCTAGTCTCAAAGTAAGGAGAAGAATTGGATAGAAATAAAATCATTCCTTTCATCTTTTGAGGCAGCCTGACCTCCCTAGCTCAGGAAAAGTCTTACACTTTGGGTCTGATTGCAGCACAACATATAGGAGTATCTTCTGAGAATTATTGCAGAATCACAGAATCACTGGGTTGGAAGAGACCTTCAAGATCATCAAGTCCAACCCATACCCTAAACCATGGCACTGAGTGCTATATCCAGTCTTTTTTTAAACACATCCAGAGATGGCGACTCCACCACCTCCCTGGGCAGGCCCTTCCAGTACTTTATCATTCTTTCCATAAAAACTTTTTCCTAATATCCAACTTATATTTCCCTTGGTGCAGGTAGAGACTGTGTCCCCTGGTTCTGTCAGTTGCTGCCTGGAGAAAGAGACCAACCCCCATCTGACTACAGCCACCTTTCAGGGAGTTGTAGATGGTGATAAGGTCACCTCTGAGTCTCTTTTTCTCCAGGCTAAACACCCCCAGCTCCCTCAGTGGTTCCTCACAGGGTTTGTGTTCCCAGCCCCTCTCCAGCCTCGTTGCCTCCTCTGGATGTGCTCGAGTGTCTCAAGGTCCTTCCCAAACTGAGGGGCCAGAACTGGACACAGCACTCAAGGTGTGGCCTCACCAGTGCCCAGTGCAGGGCCAGAATGACCTCCCTGCTCCTGCTGGCCACACTGTTCCTGACACAGGCCAGGATGCCACTGGCTTTCCAGGGCACACTGCTGCCTCATGTTCAGCCGGTTGTTGACCAGTACCCCAGGTCCCTTTCTGCCTGGGCACTGTCCAGCCACACCATCCCCAGCCTATAACACTGCAGGGGGTTATTGTGGCCAAATGTAGGACTGGTCACTTGGACTTACTACACATAACCTGATACCTCTTATCATTCTCAAATCAGCTCTGGAAAGGGCTCTCTGGGCATGTAAGGGATGTAATCTGAGATACTTTTTTAACTCAGGGAAAAGGAGACATCACAGCTTTAATGGAAATTCTACTGTGGCTGTAGAAAGCTCTTAGCAGACGTTAGGAGTAAGAGACACTTGACTGTACAGCTTTCCTGCAGGAAAAAAGTGTTCAGGTTGATTAATAAAGATGACTCTGTCAGAGCAATATTTCTAATATGGGTAATCCATCTTTCAGATTTTTTACTTCTGTGGACAGTTCACTTAATTATGCAATTCTAGAATTCAAACAATACAAAAATATTGAATACGCATTTTTAACAAGTTTATAATTGTGTTATAAAGAATATTTAATACTTTGTCCTTTTTCATGATATACAAAAAATACATCAGTTCCCTTTCTGTTTACCAGGGAGATAAAGAAAACTGAAGATGAGGAAGCTGCTCTTTACTGGCAATCTCTATGTGATATACTGAACAAGTCTACTTCAGTTGAAAACTCTGTTTTAAAATCTATGGCAGAATGGAATTTTGACCCAGAATCCACATCAAAATCACTTTCAGTAAAGAAATTTACATTGCTTTCTTTGTTTTTATGTGGGGGAAGACAGTTTGATCATTATCCTAAAATTTTACATGTTAAAAATTGTCCTTAATACACTGATCCTTTTGTGAAAGTGGAAGAATACCCTTGAGGATAGGTTGGATATGCTTAAATAGTAATTTGTGAAAAAGTACTATCAAAGAAATAGGATATTTATGTGAAGATGACATTCACATCTTCAGTTTCACTTGGTTTCCTCAGCCACAGAAAACTCTGTGAAAGTCAGTTTCTCCTCATGTGAAGTTACATGTCCTTCCCAGTAAGATGTCACTGCTATCCATTGTGTGTTACTAATTGTGTGGTTTTTTATTGAAATCAATCAAAATAGGGATTACAGAGATCAGTCCAGTCAATCATTTGAGTCAAAATGCTATGCATAATAGCAAGGGTTGCAGGATCAGATCTGGGGACTAGTTGGGCAACAAAATTGTAGCACCCTCTAATTTGATGGTGGTAGTAGTGGTGTTTCTAATGGGAGTCCATTTTTTCTTTCATTTCCATCTTTCTTTCACTCCTACAGTACTTGAGCTAGATGTTTATATCCTTAATATAAACATCAGGAGGCACCACTGAAATCTTTTAATGCACAGGTGACAGAAGAAGATGGAGACGTCACCAATACCGATGACATGACATGGATAGGCCAGACAACACAGAAGGTACTTTAACAAAACAAGTATTAATCAAAGCCAGAGTTTTCAAGGGTCATTAGTCACTTGGGGTAACAAAGTATTTGCTGTAAACATCTAGTTTCAAATGCTCTTCTCACATGTGGCCCTTTCTTTAACCATTGTCATCTAGACTTTTAGAAATTCTAGGCCAAGGTTATAAACACATCAGAGAAGGTGCCTAGCACAATAGGAGCACTGAAGACCAGAACACTTCTACACATGGAGTATTTAAAAAAAAAAAAAAAAAAAAGGCAAAGAAAAACAAGGGGAAAAAAGCCTGACAAATTCACTTATTTTAGAAACTTTAAAGACTTTTTATACTATATGCCAAAAAGCTGTCAAGAAGGTTATTACCAGAAGCCAAGCAGGTCATGCAATAAAAAATGAAAACAGTGAAAATTTTTAAAAATTAAAAATCTAAGGATTAAAAAATCCTGGGAGTAGGCTTTATGCTGTTCAATGTGTCTGTAAGCATTGCACTTGTAATTACATCTTTCTTTAGTATTTTCTTTTTTTCAAGCGCTATTGCCGTACAACCAGTTTACAACGTGACCTGGCTGTAAAATCTGTTTTCTCTTGTGCAATTCTGAGGATCATCCTATTGAATTAGGGTTGTATCTGTTTCAGTTATTAACCCCTCTGGCATTTTATTTTCTGTACAGATAATGTTCCTTTAGATTACTTTGGTTTTTTTTTCCTCTTGCCTTTTTTTGCCTTTCAACAATGCATTTGTTGTATGTCAGGTTATGAGAGAAGAGACTCTGAGGTTTGCTAACCAGAAGGAAGAGCTGCAAATGGGAATTCGAAAGCTGCGTGAAACTGTGAGTTTCTTACCAGGGTAATGGCTCAGCTTCCCAGTTTTGTTTACAAGAACACTTCCTTTATGGCTGTGAGCTCTACTGCTCAGTTACATTTTTGTCATAGACTCTGAGCAGACAGGTATTAAAGAGATGTGCTTCTTCAGGGACCAATGCTGAAACTGCCAGGAGCTGTCTGCTTCTCATTTTCCTTTGCTCCAAATAAATATTTTGTACCAGCCTCATACCTTGAGCTATCTGTCCCCTCAGCAAGCTAATTTCTGCCTGTCTAACAACCTTCCATTATAAAAAAGACTGTCCTCTCCCTTTTCTTCTGTTTCTTCCCATAAGGCAGTTAAAATTGCAGGTAATTAAAATAATTTTCTCTGATGTCAAGTTAAAAATAGCAGTTCCTCTATTCACATTCAAATTACTTTTTATTCCTTATATATATATTTTTTTTTTTAAAACAGATTCAGAAAATGATGCATGAAAATGAGCAGGTGCCAGACATTGAGAAACTCGAGCTCCGGGAGTTCAATCTGGATTTAGAAGAACAGGAACAAGTGCAAGCAGAGGCTGAAGAAGATGTGGCCAGGGTATGGCAGAATGGGAGAACATTTTAAAACTATCAGTGGAAAGGAGAAAAGTTATTAAATAACAGAGGATTAGCTCTAATTACTGTTCACTGCTGAGAAGCAGAAAACCAGAAAAGCATTTAAAGTCACTTTTGAAGCAGGTGAAACTGCTGAGGCAGACAAGGCAAATTGGAATATGATTTATGCCAGAAACTATAGATCTCACACTGTTGCCTTGGGATTGTTGCTTAAGTTCTAGAATGCTTTTCTTCTAGAAAATGATGCCTTCAGTACTATGCAGATAGTTTTTGGAGAAGATAGCAGTGATAGTCTAATATGATGAAATATTGATAATTAATTTCATTTGTTAGTCCTCTTTCAGTATTTCAATGCAAATTGTCCATGTCTCGTTACTTTGTACCACATCCTGATATTTTCTCTTCTTTGTCTTGAAAGGCGAAGAGGGAGATTGAGATGGAGATTTTATCCTACTGCTATTTGCAGGATTTAATCAAGTTTGAGTGCTGGGATAACATGTATGTAAAAGAACGTGCAGTTAAGGTAACTTGCTTTCTAAGATATTTTCTGCAGTAGTTTATTTATTCCTTAAGGTACAGAGACAAAATAACACATTTCTGATTTGCTTATGGTGTGGGAAAAACTTTACTTCTTCCCAAGGCTTAGGGAAATCTCTTTTTCTGTTAATTTTGTCTGAGCCAGATGGATTTTACTTTCTAAAGTGGAAAGTAGTGCTGGAAGCAAATAGGGAACTCTAATTCCTTGATCTTAGACAATATATTTATACATTATTGCTAAAAGGAGAAGTAAATACTATTTTTCTTTGTCAGTCCATGTGACTTCTGCTACAGAGAACATAAGGGCAAAATTTAACCCTCATTTTGCCTATTTTAAATAGAGGGAGATGAGTCAAACTGATGATACTGAATTATCCCAAGGGTAGTGAAAGACCAAGTCATTTTACAAAAAAACCAAACAAATTAGTTCTGGTTTAATTCTGTGGATGAAGATGGATAAAGAGACCACACCCATGGATTATTTTTTAAAATACAATTTTAATGCACAGGTGACAGAAGAAGATGGAAGCATCACAAAACAATGTATTAAATACAAAGTATTTAATACATTGTCTGTACTAATTGATCCTCAATTTTATTCCTGATTTGAAGCAGTCTGTAACTGTTTACCATTCAGGTATTGAACAAATGAACTGATAGAGGCATGATGAAGAACTTCTTACTTTGGATTTTTTTATTTTAAATTTGAGCAGTGCTTCCATATGGATTGTGAAGTGAGGAATTTTCCACTGAAGGAACGTAGTAAAGAAGAGCTGGAAACTTTGAAGGAAGTTCTCCGGTTAAAGCGGACAGCTGATCTTCAGGTACAGCTCATGATCTTCTGAGCTGGCATTGTATCACTTCTTTATCTAGTTACATTCCTAAGGCCCATTTTCTTGCTCTATAAGTTGGCCAAAAAATTTAAAAACACAAATCAAGGTGAAATGTTGTTAAAAAAAAAAATGTATTAGTCTTAAATAATTACAGAATAGCTGAGGTTAGAAAAGCCCTTTGGAAGTTATCTAGTCCAGCATTCCTAGAGCATTTACTCGGGGCTATGTCCAGTGAGGCTTGGAATATCTCCATGGTGAAAGAATCTGTAAGTTCTCTGGCCTACCTTTTCTCATGTTTGACAACCCTCACAGGAAAATAAACCCCACCAAGCCTTCTCCTTCCTGAGGGTAAACAATTCCAGTTCTTTCAGTCTGTCCTCGCATATAAAATGTTTAAAATCTTTAATGATATTAGTGCTCTATCACTGGACTTACTTCACTATTCCCAGTGATGTACTGGGGAAACTACAAATGAACCCAGTATTCCAGATATGATAATTTCAACTTGTATTATTTTGCTCACTGAGTTAATTGAAGAATGTAAACTCTAGAATTTTCTTCATTGTGTGTCACTGGATCGTGGCAAACACGATCGTGGCAAACAAACCTAACACAGTTGCCATGTTTCTGATATGCAGGCTCAGAAGAAAACTCTTGACTCTGAGACTGCTTTATCTGAGAAAGAAGGAGAGAAGGCAGCAGGAGAAGTGGCTGATGATGGTGTACCTCTCTGCCTAAATGGGAGCCTGAGCTCTCAGTATGGTGGGGACACATCAATCCTATACCGCCAGTGTGACTTGCACACAAAGGAGCAGAAACTCAATCAGATAATATTATTGAAGGTGATATCTTCTGAAACCTGTCCTACTGCAGTGACACTTGTATCTGTTGGTTTTTACACCAGTCACAGCCACTGTTAGTTTTTGGACATACTGACACTAAACAATGGCACCAGTCTCTGAATAACTGAGACAAAAGCTGATAAATGCACTTAGTGCTGTGGCTTTGACAGCTTGGGTGTGGAAGAAAAATATTTTATGAAATTGGTTATCCAGTTTCAGGGTATCTGTATCCTTTTCATGGTGCATATTAGTAAATTGACACAGTAAGAGAGACATGTGCTTTACCCTCTTTAAATTTCTGCTTTTCTTTGTTGAGATCAATTCTTTATGCTAAAAGAAGAATTTATCCACTAAGAATACATGCTTTTTTAGATGATTATAAGGTCTGAGGTGTTCTTAAAAAGTCAGTTTCCAATGTTTGTTTGTTTAATGGGCACATTTTACTTACATGGAAGCATATTGAAACTGCAGGTTGCACCAGGAAAGTACATCCTTTGCTCTGCCTTCCTGCACCTGTGATTTACAGCCTCTAGCTTTACAGGTCACATGTTTTTTTTCTTTGAAACTCTTACTTCTTTCACCTGGAGAGGGCCAAAAAAGAAGCAAATAGAGGAGCCTAATTTTTTTGTCTAGCTTTGGCAGCAGCATGTTTGTTTCAGACTCTTTCTTAAATGCCTAATGTGTAGAAGAAAATGAATAAAAATTTCTAGGGGAAGGAAAAAGAGATCATCTGCCTAAGTCCATTTAACAAACTTGAACTCTATGCTTTCATTTTTCACAAAAAGGTTTTACCATTTATTTCCTTGTGTCACACACAAATACACACATTCATGAATGATTCTGATGGCTTTAGGAGTAGTATATAAACATGGATGGATGTGACCTGACCAGTACTGCTGTTTCCTTTTCGGTATTCCAGGATGTAATTTTCCAAGTGAAGGCTGCTTTTAATGAGGAATTTGACGTAGTTGTGCAAAAAAAGGGGCAGGAGATAGCACGAGTGAAAGAAAGAAACCTGAAGATCAAAGAAATCTTGGAGCAGCTTGACCTTCAAGTGGAAGTGTGGGAGCCAGTCCTTACAGATGATGAGATGCCAGAACGAATGCTCACTGTTCAGGATTCAGAGGTGTCTGAAAAATGCATATTTGTATTTGACCCATTCAAACCCAGCTTTCTAATTCTTGTCATTTCCCCACATTGTGTCACTACTGAAAAACCCTCCAGCAGATCTGTCTGTATACTTAAAATCATCTTTTTGGCCCATTTTCTTCCCTTTCCTTTTTAGGGAGAAAAGCCTTAATAAGTTGATCTGAAATGAAAAATGTATACAAACTTAATTTATTGCTGTTAAAGGTTTTCAAAATACCCATAAATTAGATAGACATTCTTTGTTCCTGATATTCAAACAGGGCTTTCAGGAATTGTTTCCATAGGTAAGGCTTTCTCTGTTTTCTCTGAGTGCCATTTTGAAACAAAGTAGTTTTAAATTAAAAATCCAAGTATTAGAGCATACTTAGTAATGTACTTATAAATTCAATAAATTATTTACAAAAAAATACCATATTTCTTATGCAATAAATTCCACTGACCTTATCTGCTTATGTGGTCAATCTTTTCCCATTTTTCTTTGCTCTCTCACCAGTCCATGTTATCCCACTATAAGAGAAGGCATACACAAAACACAGCTAATAGCAACAAAAGCGATGGTGGTTTATATTTTAGGATATTTAAATGTAGTTTCTGTTGCTATTCAAAAGGAGAATTTTCAACTTGAGGAATATTGTCATAGAGCAGAGATAGAGCAAACATTGAGAATTTGTATTACACCATTGTCATGGTTTAAGCCCAGTCAGCAACTATGCACCACACAGCTGCTCACTCACTGGCCCTTCTCACCAGGTTGAGGGAAACAATTGGAAGGGTAAAAGGGAGAAAACTCATGGGTTGAGATTAGAACAGTTTCATAACTGAAATAAAATATAATAATTATGAAAACAGTGATAATAATAGTGTGATTACATGCAATTAAAACATAATCATAAATGTAATTAAGAGGAAAATAATGAAAAGAGAAAGAAATAAAACCCAAAAAAACCCCAACTGATGCAAATGAAAAACAGCTGCTCACCACCAACATAGCAATCTCCAGGCTGTGGGATACCCCAGCTACTTGGAAGAAAATTAACTCCATCCCAACCAAAACCAGGAGCACCATTTTTCCAGAGGTTCTTAGTCCCTGTGATCACATTTGGAGAAAAAAACCCTGATACAAACGTCTTCATTTTCTGCCTTCAGATTAAAGCTGAGAAATACATGACTCAAGAGGAGATAGAGCAGGCAGAAATGCTGGCTAAGCTTGAAATGGAAAGACGCCTGGCTGCTACAGTAAGTAAAGAAATATCTCATTTACAGGCCATTGTCTCTGTTTAGGCTTATTTAATTATTGCAGCACTGAAACATTCCAGCAATGTAATGTGGGAGAACACACCTAAACTGGTAGGTATTGATGATATGTGCCTTTTCCTTCTTATTATTGTTTACAATCAGAACTACATAGGTCAGGTGAGGGGGGGGGGAGATAGAGTGACTCACAGTTTTTAAACATGTGCCTGGGGGGCAATTGAAAATCCCATATCAGGTGGCTGGGAACTAGATACATGTCCAAATTCATGCTACTCCTCAACCAAGATCTTTTTGCTTGATATGTGTTTGTTGATTCAGCAGCCTCTGCTATCCATGGTTCAGACTAGAAGAGTGCAGTGCTTTCCTTTGGCTTTAAAATGCAGCTGTAAAAATACTAAGATGGTTCTGGCCCCACAACAGATGCACAATTACAACTTCCTTCATCATAGCTTGTCAGTTGGCCAGGAGTAACCTCTGCCTGTGTTCTTTCCAAAACTGCCAAAATGGCAGTAAGTTATTTGGCATATGAGTAACTGCTTGCCAGAAAAAACTGAAACTTTTGGCATGTTTCACACACATTCCCAAAAAGCATCTGCTTTTTTTTAATCTGCTTTTACAAACTAAATAATCTAGAGGTAAACATTGTTATCATGCCCAAAATTTTCAATTGCTACATTTCCTTTTGTACCTTCAAGTATTTTTTGTGGTTCTTCTCAGGATGATGAACGACTGCGTGCTCTTGATGACATGATGGGTGGAGTGCTGGAAATCAGGAGGGAAGACATTTTGAAAATGGTGAGATGTGTTTCTGCCATGTCCTTTAGGAAACCTGTGGGCTCTTCTGGCAATGTGAAATTGAACCAGCAAATATCTCCAAGCTCAGTGATCAAAGAAAGCTGGAAAACTGTAGAATTGCATTATGACCAGAGAGACTCCATAAGAGGGCATTCACAAAAAAAGACCACAAGATTCTACTGCCTGTGTAGAGTTACCTATCAACACCTGTTCCTATCACAGTGGAATACTGTGGAACATCATGTATTTAATGAATACCTAATATATTACCATTATAACACCTGTATTGCTGGGGGAAGGCTGTGATCTTACAGAAAACCACTGTGTTTCATTTAACTCACCAAATATAGATAGTACAGCAATAGAGAAATGGAAGGATGTAAAGGAGTGCCACAGGAAAAGGGTGGGCAGACCCAAGCAGTCCTCTGAAATCAATCTGTTTTGGAATATTAGGACTCCATACAGAAGATTACAGGAGCATGGAGTTAGGTTTGGGGCCCTGAAACAGAAAATGTGGTGTATCTTGTACTGCCAGTAGTATTTGAGTAGCAAATTCTTGTATTTTGCATGATTCAGTAGTAAATTAGTAAATCCCTGTAAGCCAGTGTGTCTATATATATATATATATAGACACAATATATATATGTATATATATGTGTATATATATATATATACACAATACAGATACACTAAAATTACTGGTGCAAGTAATAGACCAAAGCAACAGAATCTATATGTTACTACTTTAACTTAAGTCTTGTTCCTTACTAAGAAAAACCCTTTGTTAAATTTAGTGCATGCTGTAGTTTCTTAGTGTGCTGATGTAGACTTAATATTGCTTTTTAAGCATATTATTCTTCAATACTTCCAGGATATTCCTCCACCTGATTTTTTATCCAGACCTGAGGATCTTTGGACTGAAGAAGAAAAGAAAATATTTGAAGAATATGAGAATAAACTCAAGGAATTGAATGAAGAAAAAGAAGATTATAGACAGGTAAATAAAAATGAGGAAAAGATGGGTTTGTTCACAGTGCTCATGACCAAAGCTTCCAGTCTTTCTCAGAAGCAACTTCTAAAAATGAATACTAATCAATAGGATAAACTTAGAATAAATTATTATCAAAAATCATATGGCATATTAAATAAATTCTACCTTAGAATCAGGCAGTCTCCACTTATAACAATTACTATGGACAAAAACCTGTAAAAGTTGTGATATCCTAAGAAGGTAACTTTCCTTCACAAATGTACCAGTATTTCTAAAATATATTTTTCAGGTTCATTCCCAGAGTTGCTGATGCCATACAAAAATAATAAAATTATACTTATTCATCAAAGTGGTATTGGAACAGCATAACTTTGTAGACTGGCAGAATTCTCCTTCCAAATAAGTAATTTCTGTGGCCTTTTGGCTGAATTATACATTTCTGTATTGTGCATTCTCCATCATCTCATATATATAGATGTATATCGAGAGAGACATAAAAAATAACTTGTTCCTCCAAATGTAATATTGCTGCTCTTGTCCTTCCCTTCCCCAGTTTCTGAGAAATGAATGGAACAAAATTGAAGTTTCCATCAAGGAAGCAACACAAAATTTTGATGAGATTGTCTGCAAACTCTCTGAAAAGAAACTGAAATCACAGATGGTCATCTACCAGGTATTGCAAAAAGCATTAATTTTTCATCTTTACCTCTGTGCAGCAGAAATTTTAACTTTTTTTATTACAATCATTTCACAGGAAGAACTCAAAATAGTCAATCTCATTTACACTTTACTGTTGGATGAAGAGTTGGACACCAGAGAAGCTGGACTTCATAAATTCCTTATGAAAAAGAAAAAAGAAAAAGTAAGTTATCATTTGGAATGCTGTTGTTAGGAGTAATGTAATGTTTACAGTACAGTTTAATGTGAAGTCTGCTCTTTCCAAACCAAAATCTTGCCATAAAGGACTTTCTGAGAATTTACAGTCTTTTTTTCTTTTTTTCATTTTGTACAGGTGACATACATTATAAATACTTCTGATTTTCTTGATAGGTTCTCAGCTCAGTTAATCTAGAGTTCTTTAGTAAAAGTTCATACATTCAGAAGGGCATGCTGCTATTTGTTTTCTACAAAGAATATTCTTCTGTACCTGGTATCAAGCTGAAAGCACAGTAGTAGGTCCAGGTTTCAATGAAATTCTCTTACTGTGGTAGTCTGCAGGCTGGTTCTGGGACATTATTATCCCATATCTTTTGGGACAATATTATCCCATTTGCCCACTTTGTCTTCATGGAGCTGTTCATGAGTCCTCAGATAATAAATATACTGCTGCCTCCACATGTCAGATCTCCTGCTCAGCCTGTGCAGAGCATTGTGTGTTTGGAGCTGCCAGCAGCCTGTTCTGAGCTGCAGGGATTCCAAACAGGCATCTGGCCCCCACCACTGAATTGGCTGGACTAGTTTTAAAGCCATCTGAGTACAATTTTCAAATTTTTTTTCCCCTCATTTTCTAAATGGTCCCATTGGTACAACTTTAGGTCCATGGAAACCATCAAAAACTGTCACAATAACAAGTTTGTCATACAACAAAACTGTCTCCCCTGCAGAGTATTAGCATTTAGCAGCCTCTATAAAACATGACTTTAGCATCCTGACACACAGCAGAACTCTGCATGACAATGGGGAAATTGCAGTCTAAAGTTAATGCTGAACTCTCCGCTGAACAACATCTGAGATTTTTTGACTGTTCTTACCTGAGATGACATGAAAGTAAAGAGAAATGTCTATGGAAAAACAGGTATCAACATACATAGTTACATTCAATGTTTCAAAAGGCTTGTAACCATATCTTACACCAATTTGTTACATTCTTAAGCAGCAGGTTAATTTCCCAGCTCTTCATCTTCTAGCAGTACCTACAAGTGACCGCTGAAGAAGGCACTGTATGGCTACTTAAAACAGCTCACAATGTTATCTCTAGAAATAAGAAGGTGTAAGCTTCATCACTGTATGTGAGTAGCCATTCACTGCTTCTGCTGGCTTTTTCATTCCTGAAATCTCTTGGTGTTACTATAGGTCAAGGGTGCAAGAAAAATCCTGAATGCAAAACATGCTGTTGAGGCTTGCATGGGCCCCTATAAGGAGGCATTACATGGAGAAAAGGTGAGACTTTTGAAAGTACAAGGAGTTTCAGAATTTAAAATTAATGTTGTGTCTTCATAATGAGAAGAATGTACTGCTCTGTAAGCAAGAGTTCTGGCCAACTCATTGATCAATGAAATTAGGCAGTAAAGGACTGTGTGCATAGAAGAATTTATTAAATAGTGCAGATTCCTGGGATGTTTGGGAGTACTTGCAAAAGCACTGTATCCAGTATTTCTAAGATATGGGCAGGCTGATGCTTTTTTAAAAAATAATATTTTGGTAACAAGAAAGCTTTTTTCCCCATCCCCAGAGCCTGGAATATGATTTTATGAAGCAGTTTGCTCATACACCTGGCAACCTCTTTGAGGAGCTTTTTCAACTTTACAAACATCGACCAGAGTAAGATCCCCTCTGCTTCCATTGTTTAAATATTAATATTCCTTGAGAGTCAAGAATGAGAATACTATTTATTCTAATAGTCTAAATTATATTGCCTGCTTTTTATGGAATAGTAACAATAGCTAATTTCCCATCACACTAAAAATTGCTATTTTGAATATACATTTCCTTATTTACTCCACAAAATCTATTTTAAATGCAATCTAAGCAATCACCAGGTTCCAAGACAATATTCTTTTTTTGTATAGTCTTATCTATTTGCTTTTTGCAAGAGATTGTGATTATGAAACATTCTTAGTGTTTTGTGATCTTCTGCTCTGCAGCAGAAAATACAAAGTACATCCTATCTTTGCTCTGTGTGCTGTAGGACCCCAAATACAGAAACCCCCCTTGACACAGCTAACCCCTATGTGAAGGAATCACCTGAGGATTACCAAGATGCAGTTTCCCTTTTAATGAAAGCCATGGATGAACTGGATAGTCCTGAGCACAAGCCTAGTAGCTTAGACCAGTCTTTGTGGGAACATTTTTGTCTTGCTAGACGAAATAAAATGGCGAGTGAGGAGCTGGTATGTAAAACTCTTTATTTTGCTCATATACTTCTTGATATTTTTGAGTCTTAAACTTTAGTGGAGTTCTCATGTAGAGTCAAGCTAGTGGTGAAGTAACAATGCAGGATACATATACTCCACTGGCCTTTGAAAGTTTGTTCTGGCTACATTCAATTCAGAATAACAGGTGAACCTGTTCTCTCGTTCTAGCTGTAGTTCTTCTGAGGAAAAATTAGCACATTAATATGGATGAATTTTTTCAGAATGATTGTGACCTTGATATGGTTTCATTAAAAATAAAAAATCATCATTTTCCTTTTCTCTACATATACCAAAAAAAACCTTTTAGATATTTGATTCCCATTATCTGTTGAAGTCATTCTCTCCCAGAAGCATTCTACACTTGCACCAATGCATTCCAATATTTTTCTAGACTATAAAAAGAAATTCTTAACAAAAGGTTGTTCTGGAGATGTATTTGTTCACTATAAAAGCATGAATTAATAAATCTGAATTATCCAGAGACAGATATACATGAAATTGACCAAAAGAGAAGCAAATATGATTTCCCTTCACATGCATAAACTATTCATATATGAACAAATAATTTCCTGAGCAAAGTATAAGGATTGTAACCTTTATGTCTCATATGCTGTACTGAAATTCTCAAAATACTGGGCTCCATATTAATATATACAAATATCTTCTTAAGAACTTGGCTTTTCTATCCTCAAAGAAGCTTGCCCTGACATACTGACAAAGTTGAAAAGGTTGGGAATGTGACAATGTTGCTTGCCTAGGTGAAATGGAAGGCCCTAGCACTGGCAGAGATGCAGGCCTGTCTCCAGAGAAGAACGGATGAAAATAATAAGATGAAATCAGAATTGGAGAAAACTTTCCAAGAACTCACTTGGTAATTTTTTGTCTTTTCCTATGTTCAGCTGATCTTTAATACTCCACTAACACAGAACCAAAAGTTACAAACAAAATTATACACCTCTGTTCTCCTGCACTCTTTTCTCTAGGTTTCATAAATTCCAAAGTAAAATATACAGGAAAATGGGCCCTGGCTGGAAGTCTCTTCTGCTTTCTTTCCAATTGTTTTTAAGATTTCATTTCAGTAATAACATTTTCCCCAGAATGTTGCTAGTGTATGTTAAACTGAATCCAATGCTTTAGAACTTTATGTATATATATATACCATAAGTTCCAGATTTTGTAGTCAATTCAGCAGCAAACAAAAGACAGGGTCTGTAAAAGAGTAAGCCCTACATGAACATAACACCCCACAGTAATAAATGTAAACACTGAGAATCATGGGAGAATTTCTGTAATCCTGTTGAAATCACTAAACACTGGTTTTTTTTCTGCCATCTTAGGCTGAAGGAGGAGAAGATGAAGCTTCAGCAGAATTTGATTATCCAGTTTTTGCTAAAACAAGGACAGGTGGAATTGGGTAGTACTCAGATCCCAGAGTACAGTGATGCTGTTCTCGTTGATAGGAGCATTGTTGAGGAGCTGAATAGCACTCTGGCGGTAATTTACATTATCTGGAGGAGATTTAAGCTTTCTAAACAAATGTATTGTCCTTCAGGGGCTCAGCTTTTTCTCCAGTCTGACATCTAGTTTCAATTCATTACAACACACCAGCAGGCTCAATTGTAATCTAGAAGCTATTAAGCATTCTCTAATGTTTCTTCTCATGATGAAGAGATTGCAGTGCAGACTTCTTTCTTGATGTTTGATCAATACATTTCAGATCAATGAAATGGTGACAGTCTTTAGACACACCATCACTTCCATATACATTGTAACTAGAAAATGCTAATGTCATGGGCACCAGTCCAAAAATTCCCTTGAGGCAAACTTACAGCCATGTTAAGAAGCATTCAAATAGTGGCTCATATTAAATTTAAAAATTAATAGTTTTTTATGTAAGGTGAAATTGGTGATGATACTTAAAACAGCTTTTCATACCCTCAGGAAATGATCTTTTTAAGGCATTCTAGCTGTACAAAAATTGTCTTTTACTGCTGCTGCACAAAGCCTTCAGTAACATATGCAAAATACCTTAAACAGAGCAAGCTTGTATTTTTTAGACTAAAAGGCCTTTCCATTCTTATGTAAGATAGATATATGGAGGGAGAGGTTAGTTGTCATTTTCTTCATCTATTTCTATGATCTAAGGCTGTGACACACAGCTTAAAAGAGAACGAACTTCCTTAAAAGATAACCATCTGGAGCAAAGTCTGCAAAGAGGCATGCAGTATAGCATGTTTAATTGACTAAAATTATGACTTTGGAAACTTGCCCATCTTGTTGCAAACAATTATTCCATAACCTGTTATGTGTGTTGATTAAGATTGATCTATTTTTTTAGGCTCAAGGTGAAAAAAAGATTACTGCCATGATAGAATATAAGGACTTCTCTAAAGGGATAATACAGCTGCAATGGGAACACAAGAAAATGAAAATGCAGATACAAGATCTGAAAGAGAAGGCTCGGGACATTGTAATCCTACCTATTTCAAAAGATTGCCAGCTAGTGAGTTGCTTTTAGTGATTTATATTTCAAATGCAGAAAATAATGCTGCCTACACCTGAAAGAAAGATCATCTATATCTATATCTATATATATTATTACCAGAGAAACATCATTCCTAATAGGTCAACAATTCAGCTTTCAAAGGGAAGTCTTACTCATGAGATTGAGCAGTGATGAAATTCTTGGGATGTTACAGTGTTAAATTAAGGCAAAATTAGTCCTAACTCTTAGTGTTTCAAAATTGGCATTGAATAAGGAATCAGAAGTTTGCAGCCACAAAGAACAGATCTCTTAAATCGAGCAGTCCTTTTTAAGTGGAAGTCTGAGGTGCCCCCATCTGGTACCGCACGGACATTTTTTAACTTTGCTCTGCTCGGAGCCTGAGCGTTCCTGGGGGAGCCTCACCGGGTCCCACCCTCTCGCTGCCACTGGCCGGCCCAGCAGCAGAGCAGGGCGGTGTGTGCCGTGCTCTGCTGGAGGGGGAGCCGGCAGGAGGGGCAGGCGGCCAGCATGTCAGCCCCCACACAGCTTCGAACAAACCAGCTGGCAGGCCAGGAGAAAGAGGTAAAGGTTGTGGGACACAGCCAAGGATACCACTGGGAGAAGAAAGAAGGAAGAAGAAAGGTTGTAGGGAAAGCCTGGGGGTATTGCAGTATGGGATTTAGAAGACTGTAGGGAAATCTTACAGTTGTATGCTGATGATATGGGTGGCATAAAGGTTTGGAGTAAGGGATGTTGAAGGATGGGTAGGTTGGAGATACAGCAGTGGGGACAGCTGTAAACCACAGAAGAAAAGGAAAGTGTTGGACAGCAGGTAAGGAAATTGGAATTCAACTAAAGGATTAGAAGAAAATTCAAAACATATGTTTTGCTTAATCTTCATTTGTATTGCTGCTCTACAGAATGCTTGTTCTGAATCACAGCCACAGGACTTTCATAATTAACACCAATCACCAGAACAGCTTTCCAAAGAGGTGTTGTGTTTGTGCATTGAAAAATTCTTGTGGCAAATCTATCGCCAGTGTTGCCATTAGCTCAGTTCATTAAACTGATGAGTAGAGCTCTTGCCCTCCAGAGAGAGCTAAACTGCCCACAGTAGAGGCATTTACCAGTTTAATCAGAATTTGAATGCCCTGAGGGAACGGACTTGGTCACTTTTTGATTAGAAATATGGGGTTAGTGGGAAAGATAACAGATACCCCAACAACAGGAATGGAAAGAAAGATGGCTTATAAAAATGTGGGTGAGCAAGGACGTGAGACCATTTGGAAGGAGGGCTGTTAATGAAGCAGTGAGTGAGAGAAGTTTAATCCTGTAGGCAAGGAGCCCTTCTGGGTCTTTCCTGCTTCTCCTCCTCTAATTAGAACAGTCCACAGGATTCTTCCTGTCACTTTGACGGGACAGTACTCTGGAAGGATGAATCTACAGAAACCTGTCTACTGCCTGTTATAGATGCATAAAATATTATGGGGTTGACCATTTGTCTTTTGATAAAGAGGTATTTTAGTAGCAGTGTGCTCAAGGAAAAAAAAAATCAATAAATTCTCTGGTATGTCAGTTACTATGCAGATAGAACAATAAAAGAAGAATGATTAGGAAGCCACTAGACAGGAAATAATAATTTTCCTCTCTAGCCTAAAGACAGACTGTCTTAGGCCTCCAGCTATATTAGCTTAGATTACAAGCAAAAGCATAGCTTGGGGTTTTTGATAGCCTCAGCATACTTGTTTGGCCCTTGTTTCCATTATAAATATATAATAGATAACATCCTTTTTAACAGCTTCACAATCTGGTACTCACACAGCATCCAAGCATATCCTTACAAGGTCCATTTATTATCACTAGTAATTTTACCACTGCAGAATTCCAGTGTTTTGAGTTTCACATAGTAGGATTTTATTCATTAAAGGGTGGAATTGTTGAGAATGAACAGGCATAAGATTTCTTTCTGGTTTTATTTCTTTAGTTCCTAACAGTGCATAACTACGACACCCACATTGCTCAGCACCTAGCAGGGATGGAGCAGAGCCTTAGCGTCATGGATAAGGTAAATCCAAGGGAACCACCACATCTGAGAGACACATAGATTTATAGATATAAGTATATATATATCATGTATCTGTCCATCTGGCTTTCAATAGTTTCCTCAACTTGAGCTGTGCTGTCTACAGCAGTTCTCTAGTGTTTGGAAGCAGTCATCACACATGGATTGCTGCAGAGATGAAGCCTGTCTTCTTGCTCTGTTGCTGGAATTAAATACTTTCCTATCCTGAATATCTGAATGCAGATGTGCTAATCGTTTCTTACACAGCACTGCCTATAAAAGTCACTCCATTCCTAATGAAGCATTCTTTCAATCTTCACTGTTTAATGTTTCTCTCCAGGAGCACCAGCCTGTTCAAAGTATCCCTCCCCTTTGTATTCAAAATAAGAGACACAACAATCTGATTTTCTGGCTACTTTGTGTATTTCATCATTCAAATTATGACTGTCCTTTTTTAAAAATGATGTCACTGGATTTTCTCCAAGTTGTGCTAGTTGGCATCAGCTTCCTCTTCAAGCTTTAGTATTTATCTTGTCCCTTTACAGCCCATCCATCAGCTTCAGCAGCTTAGATCATGTCCTTAACTCACCGATTCCATTAACTTCCTTTTCTCCCTTTGCCTTTCAAGTTTTATCTTTAATATATCTCTCTTCCTGACCTATACCTCTTTATTCCTTGTCTCCTCCTTAAATTAGAACTCCATAAACTGAGATACCATGTGTGAAAGACTTTCCAAAGTAAAGCTTGCCATGTGCTACTAGTCAATTCAACATACATTAGAGTTTATCAAGGTACAACACAGTGCTTAAAATTACAACTTTTCATCATAAATTTGTCTGAACAGTTTTTGTAAGACCTCATATATTTGCTTTATTCATCTCAAAATGGACAGTTGCACAAGAAGAATGTGAAAAACCATCAGAAAAAAGTCAGAGAGCTGAAGAAGTGCATCTGTCTAAAAGAGCAAGAGAACTACGAGCTCAGCCTGCAGCTGAAGGAAATGCTTGTCTCTGTGTCAGAAAGGATGCACATCTTTGAGGCAGCTGGTGAGTCCAGTGAGGCACTTAAGGCACAAGCAAAGAACATTCAGAAAATAACTGCAAGGCTGGACAGTGCTGTTCTCCACCATCAGCTGAAGGGCAAGGAATGCCTGTTACTGTATTTGCACAATGAGCAGAGTCCTTCCTGCCAAAACCTACCATGGTTACTGAAGAGTTACCTGGAGACTCTTGTGGCTCTTGTAAGCAAAGCTAGCTGAATTCCTGGAAATGTTCAAGTCAAAACACTACAGTCATTAATAACTTCATTAGGCAAAATGCTTTCATTTTTTTCAGAGAGCTGCTCAATGGGCTTCTTTCCACCCTTCCAAGAGAACAGAGAAAGTAATGTGGAGCTAAGAACAGCATTCACTATTAGGAAAACTTACAGAGATCTTTCCACTAGGGGAAAACAGTTACAGATTTGCAACACAGTGGGTACTTGCTAGAAGCTAAAGAAAGCATGCCCAGTGCCTTTTTGAAATATTTTGCTTTATTCAGTACTATAAAGGCTCTTAAGCCTAACTGTGAGCCTTTTTTAAAATGCTTGCCTACTTTATACAAAATTGGAATAACCCCAGGACAGATCCCATATAAACCACACATCCCCTACGAGCACAGGCTAACACTAATACTTTGTTTTCTGCAGACACACGGGATATTTCTGAAAGGATCACAAGGCAGCGTTACCGAGAGATTGTGAAGCAGAAATATCTACGGAACCTCATAAGGGAACAGGAAAAACAGCTTGCAGTTCTTCAGTCAGAAATTGAAAGTTGGAATCCTGGAACAGTCCATATTATTTAAAAATCAGAGATGAATAATAGATGAATAATACCATGGTCGTATCTAAGGGAGAAGAGTTTTGACAGCTGATTCTTCTCCCTGAACTTTACTATCCACAAATTGTTTCTTCTGTAATTCATTTAAATAACTTCCATTTGAAAGATGCATGGTTGTCTGATTCATATTTTTTACACCTGGTCTTAACCCCATTATATTTCAGTTGATGAGATTTATTTCTACTGGTTTTATTATATAAATCATATAGCTCATTACAGAAAACAATCATGTGTGCAACCTGGCCCCATCCCAAAGGCAGCTGTGTCTCATTGTGGTATAATAACCCACAGCCAGCAGGAACTGTGGCTGCTGCCACGGGCAGAATCACAGGAAAACCAGGTTTGGAAGCATCTGGCCTCCTGAAATAGTTGCTGGCATCTCCCACCTTCTACACCAAGGTGCAGTGTATTTTCCTGCCAGCTCCTTCCACAACAGCTAAGAAAAATAAAGGACCTGTGATAAAGTTAACTACTGCTGGAGCCCAATCTACCCTTTCAGGCATTCTCCCTGCTTTTTATTTCCCTGCTTCATGGTGTGTGTGTCAATCCTTCTCCTTTCCTAGGATCACAGACATCTAAACCCATTTCATTGTAGCTTTGATACCTTAGCTTAAAATTCTACTATGTCAGTTGTGATCACGTACATCTGTTTTTTTGCTTTGCCATGTCTAACTGGGATTGTTAAGGATTCTAATTACATCACACTAAACAAGACCTTTTGTCTTTCTGCTGAAACTGCCCTAAAAGCAGCATCATTCCAACTTCATGGAAGATAACTGGCCCCTTTACCAGGCACCATCTTTTTGCACACGCCTAAAAAGGCAGAGAAATAGTGCTTTCATACTCAAAGTGTGATTTGCACTAAAGGCTCTTCTGCATTAATTCTCTCTAGACAGCAAGAGTCAGTATTCTTAAGAGCAAATTGTAGGTACAGGCTGAAGTTTAATGAGCCTTACCAATGGTTAAAAGGTTCTGTATGATCTTTGATTTTCTTTCTCTTGAGCTAAGAAATTACTCCCTTATTAAGGAAACAGGATATAGCACCTGCAAGCAAAAGAGGCAGGCTATAACCAATAAGAAAACAAGATTCCTAGCAGGGAGAGTTGCATAGTCATTAAGATTTATGTATCGTTACACTTGAGAAGCAGTGATTTTAGGGAAAATAAAAAACAAAAGGTACCATGATGAAAAAATAAGCAATTTCAAGTTAAATAAAAACAACTTTCAAAGAAGGCATTTGTTGGAGAATAAATGGAATTGTAAAGATTTATTCAGCTTTATGATGCTGTATTTGAAGCAATCCCATTAAACAAGGCCTTGTTTTTCTTATTTATTTGAAGAAAGAAAACACTTTGGCTCTCAGATGTAGTAGAATAGAAAGTTGGTTTCAATTTTCTTGCCTTCCCTTCTGTTACCTCAGGCTGTGGCAGAATGCTTATGAGACAGCAGCTCTGAAGAGACTGTCTGGACCAGAACCTGAAAGCAACTGCATTATGACACATTTCTCTCAGAAGGAGTTAAAGCTAGTGAAAACATCTTATCTCAGCTCTGGAATATTACCATCATGAAAATCAGTTAATCTTCACTTAACTCACAAAATGCTGTCATTAGCCTTCATTGGCTGACTGGCACCAGGAAGACATGTAAAATGGGTGCATCTATAAACAAACTGAACTTGTCCCCATCTGAACATGAACAGAATTGACAATTTGAGTTATTTCATAACAAGTAACCATGCAGAAGCTAATAAAAAAATTGACTGCTTTCTACCCGTTAAACTATGACTTAATTTTATTTTTATTAAATAAAAATTCACTGACCAAGTCATTAAGCCAGATTCTCCAAAATATCACCAGTCTATTTTTTCTATTAAGAAAAAATATACTGTAAAAAAAATCTACTGTATGTATGCACACAGCTTTACAACTATCTCTGGAGGAAACCTCCTAACCCCAAAGCATAAAGTCCTTTGTCTGACCAACACTTCTGACACAATCAGAATTTATTCAATCTTTTCTGCTTTTGTGTCTGTGTAAAGAAAGCTCTGCAGCTGTAGATTATGCATCTACAAAATCTTCTTCTGTTCTGCTGTAGTGCAGTAACTGATCTTCTAACCCAAAAGTGTCGATGAGCTGAGTGAGACTCACTTTCTTGCCATCTGCAGAAAAGGCCGACTGCAGCTCATACAGCATCAGCTGAGTGCTACTTCTCCACTTCACTATCAAAGCCTGCAGCTCAGACAGGTTGTTCTGAAATTGGGACAAACAAAAAAAGAGTCATCATCTGCTGACAGCAGATATTCTTATAAAATGCCCTAAATTGAGACAATACACAACCACCACAGTAAAAAACCAGGAAGTATTGCCTCACCTTGGATCGATACATCTTCACCAGTTTGAGCCTACGCAGTAGCTCTTCCTTCTCTTGCACTTGTTTCTCCAGCTTCACTTTTTCTTCAAGGGACTGTGGCTGACCAAGATCAACCTGTAGCACATCTGAATTCTCTGCTGATCCACAGGGATCACTCTCCTGTGAGGGACTTTTGAAACATGTGTGTCCAGTGCCATTTCCTTCCAGGTTTTCAGAACCATCTTGTAATCTGGAACAGTCTGTGCTTGTCTCTGGCAAGCACCCCGTGGCAGCATCAGCAGTGTCTTTTTCTTCAGTGTCTGTTTTGAGCCGCTTTGCTACTGTAAAACTGGCATTAAATGAACGTCTTGTTTTCCTTAATCGCTCCCTCAGAGCTGCACTCATTTGCTAAAAAACAAAATAAATAAACCCAAAAAACTCAGGTGGTCAGAATACTCCTAAATTTTTATCAACTCTCAAATAACTGTTTAGCAATCATTATTATTTTCATAGAATATGTAATATATTTAATTATCATTGTAAAGCCAGACTTCCTAATTCTCTGCATAGCCTTCAAAAACTTGAACAAAGTCAACTTCTTCCTCTCACATGCATTTCCACACACAGCTGCAAGATATGGAAAGGTATAGCTCCACATTTTCTTGGACAAAATCCTGTATTCTAGTGAAGCAAACTTACTCATCTAGTGTTTGTGTAAAAGAAATATAGCATATTTTAACTTGGCTAGTTTTATTCTATCAGTTCCCCTCTAGTTTAATGGAGGTAAGGGTTTAATGGAGATACATTCTGTATTCTAGAACATATTAGAAATACTTGTATAATTTTGACCTGTTCATGCTTTGAGATACTTCACACGCATCTAAAAACTTTTTTTTCTTCAAACTAACTATTTTTTATAATCTATGTCTAACATTTTTATTTATAGAAATGCACTAAAATACAGGAGTGAGGGATTAGTTATGGAATATGTTCAAACCAGGCCTGTTCTGCATAGATCTGGATGCTGAGTGTGACAGTATCACCATTTCACATCCCAGGATAAGACCAAAGCAGAGCTCAGCACTATGGAGAATATACTGAAAGTATTGTACTTTGTTCCACTGCAGGCATAAGACACAGAAAGTCATCCTGCATGCACAGCAACCCAGAAAACCGGGATTTGAGAAAACTGAAGATGACAGGTTAAAAAAAAGAAGCAAAAAATCCACCACACACCATATATAGTATTTAAATTTATTCGTATGACATTGGGTTATGTTGCTGCATCACTTTGCATTTTCACAGCAAAGTACCCCAGGCACATTCCTTACCTGCACAGCCTCCTAGCTAGAGGTATAAGTGCCTGTCTCCAGCCTTCCAGCAAGCAGTATCGCAGTGACTTCTGACTCCTGGATGATTTTACAAGCATTTTTGTTACTATGAACAATCATATTATTGGAGAAGTAGTAAGTTTTCATACCTGTTTCCCTGAACTAGTCCCCTGTGGAGGTGGTGCCCCAGAATCCATTGGAGTACTGCACAAGGTTGGCAATTTATCCAGCACTGACTCTTCCATGTCGAGATGAATAGCTGCCTCTGTTAAATAACAGAATGAATTATGGTGTCATTGTCACCTGATTATAGTGAGCCCTTGGCTGCAGAAATGAGGAAAAAGCTCTAATAAGAGTTAAATTCTAAGGCTTATTCTCTAATTGGCATGTTCAAAAAGGATATCTGCATAAGTTACAGAACTGCTTCATGTGCTAAGTAGTATCTTGCTTTGTGAACAGCTTTCCTTTGAGAGGCTGTAAGACACTACTAACTGCCATAAAGTTTTTTACTATCCATTTTATATTTTTCCCCTCAGTCTTACAGCTCTGTGGAGCCAGGAAGGTTTTTGTTGTCCACAAATATAAACAACCTTTTCTACAGAACAATATAATTGGGTATCCAGTTCTCTGAAAACAATCCAGTCTCATTTGATCGTTCTGGGGATGCTGCTTAAAAAAGCAATTACTCACACAGGTGGAAGTTTTGATTAACAGGAAACATCCCAAGCTCACTCAGAAAGGCACCTTAATTAAAATGTTTAAGTCACACCTCCCAGCATGAACCAACTTCAAATCGATTTGGCAATGTTTAATTTCATTTAGCATTTGTGAACCACTTACTAATGACCAGAATGCAGCTGGAAAATCAACAGCTACACCTCCACTCACCTGCAAATTGCAATTACGAGTTTTGAAACAGAAGCCTCTCAAGAATAAAATCCTGGAAACCAAAACTAGGCAACAGAGGGCTGGCACAAGGGGCTGCCTCTTCACATATGAAAACTGCCAAAGCTTCTCTATGCCAAAGCCTTAATAGCCCAGCAACCCTGGTCTTCCTGGCTCGATACCAAAAGATGGAGGTCCTCATTTATCTTAGAAGTCAACATTCCTCTCCAGCTGTTCAAAATTGAACATATGGTACTCTATTAAAAAAATCCCATACCTTAGTAAGAAGTTTAGTTAATTGGGTATTTTAGCAATCTATCAATTAAACAGAAAGCCCACGGCATCCATTAAATATAACGAAAGTTTAATACTATTATTTCTTTTTGCAAGGAAATGCCTAGAAAAAGCAACATCATTCTTATGCACACTGTATATCACAAAAATGTATTAAGTCTTTCCAAGGAGCAAAATAATGTTAAGCCTAAGAGATAGCTTTAAAAAACCCAAGCAATCCTATGATTCTCTGCGTTTACTTTCTAATGCAAATTCGTTTTTAAGTGACCATAACTAATACTTTTTCCGCTGGTTTGCTAATGCTGTTACTTGGCAGCATATTTACAGATATCCTGCACTCTTCAAATCCTTTTCCTGTATCTTCGGCTAAGAATCCTTGGCATTCTCAACCAGTAATGCTGTTCACCACACAAAAAATTCTGTCCGGCAAGTAAAGAAAATCTGAGTTAGAAGGGGAAAAGACAATTTTGGTTTTCAGTACTTACTTGACTTTTACACTTTGGGTACGTCTGTAACTACATCCTCTGTTTTCCTGCTTATAGCTACGTTAAAGGCACTCCTTTTACTGTCGCAACAACAAAAGGCTCTATTAACACTCGATACTTTTAACACTCTATAAACACAATACTATTAACACTCAGCTTTTGCCCTGCTAGTTTTCCACCCGCAGAGAAGCGGGATGAACGCTAGGCAGCCCATAAGCACAGCCACAGACCCGTGGAGCTCGTTCTGAGGCGCTACACCCCAAAAATGCAGCCACAGCACCGACCTGCAGGGCTGAGGAGCGAATAGAAACCCCTAGGCGAGCACAAACACCGCAGGACCAGGGCGAAAGAGGAAAGAACCTGCCGGAACCGCCATTCCGTCCCCGGCTCTCCTCAGCGCTTCAACCTCCCGCTGCCGGGCCGGGGCGGGCCCGCGCCTGCGCGCAGCGCGTGCCCGGGCGGCGCGAGCTGTTTGCGCCTGCGCGCCGCGGGAGGCGCTGTGGGGCTGAGGGGCGGGCGCGGTGTCTGAGGGACATCGCCAGCCCGGTCCCGGTCCCGGTCCCGGTCCCGGTCCCGGTCCCGGTCCCGCGAGTGGGAAACTGGAGCATCCCCGGGGACCTCGTAGACTTTCCTTTTGCGCCTGGGCATGCCAGGCGGTGCTCTGTCCCTTAGGCCAGCGTGGGCCCACCACCCCATGGCTGGGGTCTGGGCCAAGGCCAGGTGTCACCTCACAGAATCAGGCAGAAAAGTTCTTTAAGATCATCGAATCCAGCTTATGAGCCAGCACCACCATGTCAGCTAGACCATGGCACCAAGTGCCATGTTCAGTCTTAAACGCTTTCTGGGGTGAACCAGGACCTCCCTGGGCAGTCTGTCCCAATTCCACTCACCATTTCTATGGAGAAATTTTCCCAAGTGACCAACCCAAACCTTCCGTGGCATAGCTGTGGAAGATAAGATAATGTCCCTGTGCCCGGGAGGGGGTTCTGCCTCACCATCGATAGCACAGTAGGCCCTTTTGTCACAGCCAAGGGAACCACAGGTCTCCACCTCAGGCTGCAAAAGCCTTTATCCCAGGAACTATCTCCTCACATAAGGGGGAAAAGTGTAACTGAGGGACTCACTGGGAGATGTGTGACCTGAGCAGCACTGTCATGGTTGTGGGAAAGAAGAGCAAATGAAGAATTTGGCTGGAGAAACAGGGAGATTGTGACTGTGACAAGGAACAATCCCAGCTGTGGCTGCACTGTGCAGTTCAGAGAGTTCCCTTGCACTCAAAGACACTGCTGATCTTCCTGTCTCTATCAGCTGCACACCTGCCTTCCCCATGTGGATTTACTTTTCTCAAAACTGATTTCTACAAAGTGTTTTCAGCTATAACTGCCAGGACTGACAGAATGAGCTGAGGAAGCCGTAGCAAGGACAGCTCCCAACCCTTAGGGATGGTGTCCCACTGGTTGCTTCACTCTGTCCACGGCCGAACGGCTGTGCCACGACGCCTCACGCAGCTGAGCTGAGAGCTGCACGTGGGGTACAGGCACCCACATGCCTGGATCATGCCCTTAGCTTGTGTGTCAGGACTGCATTAATTTCCTGCCTGGTTCCTCCGCACTGCTGCAGATGAGGACACTATTTTCTCTTCACCTTGTGTAACTCTTGTCTCTATTGAGACCAGAGAGAGTCTGGAGCTGAGAGGTGAGTAAGCATATAGTGTTGTAGGTGTGATAACATGTTAGCAGTTGCTGAGGTTTTGACCATGAGTTTTCATAGATTCACACACTTCAAAGAGGGTTTGACAGGGTTGATAGCAAACTTTCATTTTCCTACAGTAGAAGGTATCAAAGCATTCAAAGCGCATCTACAGCAAGTTGTATTGGGAAATCTGAGGACTTGAGGCCTTTAGGGTACACCTTGTATAAGATTTTATCTGTGGGTGAAATTAATTTAGAAATAATATTTTCAGTAGCAAATGTGAGAATTTGTGTTCTGTTGTACTATCTACCAAAAAACCCCCACTGAATGATACCCCAAGTGTTGAGGCAGTTTGGAAGCATTTTTAAAATCTGCTTCTTTTTTGTGTTTTGTGTTTGTTTTTTTAAACCTCCAGCTAATTTAATGTCACAAATACTTTAATTTTTAAGTATGTTAAAAATGGACTCCTGATTGCAACAGCAAAAGTGCTAATAGAATTTCTGCTGCAAATTTATCAAGAAGGCTGGATCTCAGATGCTCTGGAGCTTTGTGATGGCATGTCTCCAAGTTCACAGGGTATTTCCTTCAATCTCAAGGATGGTCCCTACTTTAAATTACTCATGCTCTCTTGTACAGACATGTTAACAGATGAGTTGCACAAGAAAAACAGAAAGTTTGAGATTTTAGATCATTTGCCAGGTGAGATTCCAGTAAGATTTAACAGGAACATAACACATGAAAAAGTCATCCTGTGCATTATCATTGCACTTAATTAGAGCAACGCCTGTATGCCCCACCCCAAGTGAGATGACAGATTGCTTGGGACTGGGAATACAGAGCAATGGTGCCACACGTTGGGTGCATGAGTTTAGTGTGCTGCATCTAGAGTAGAGGACAGGAAATATTTTAATCAGTATTCACTGATGGGCAAGGACTCTAGGAAGAGATCTTGTTCAGGTTGGTATTAAGTGTTTTGCTGTGTTTACTCCATTTATGTTTGAATTTACTGGGTGTTTACACAGTACTGCAAAAACATGATGCCCAACACTTGGCCAGAAGCCCCTGACAGAGCTGGGAACTAGAGTGTCATCAGTCAGTATCCAGTGACTATCCACTATTTCTATTGCAGAAACACAATAGTGATGTATATTCTGTTTTTTTTTTAATTGGCAAACCAGATTCAGACTGAAACCTTTCTCTCAAAAACTGCTCATCTGTTTCCCTTGAGGAAAACAGATTATCCATGTGTCATTGATTCTGGCATTCATGGCACTCTGCGTGAGGGTTTCTGCATGAGTGTTTCTCATGCTGTTCAGCTAAGATCACCAGTATGTGCACACAGTAGAACACTGATTGCAATACAGTGTTTATTAAGCACTGTAATGCTATTGTTTGATTTCTTTGATTTCTCTTGTGACAGAATAGTTTGGGGTAAGCAAAATAATTGAAAAAAGTGTAGGAAATTGTGCACTGGGCAATGAAATTATTGATCTCTATTTGTTGAACATACCACTTCCCTTCAGAGAAATTAGTTTCCCCAAGGAACCAAAAGGAAAATGTGCTCCTTGGTTTTATTTTCTTTGGTATTTCTGTGTTGACATTTTAGTGATCAGATTATTTTTTCTTCCAAGTGTACATACACCAGTTTGGCTGCACAGTTGAAAGATATTATCTATGTACCCTCTCAATTATCTTGTGGTACCAGAAGAGCACTGGGGCTGACACATCAGTGTTCTCTAGACAATGACACATTTTAATTCCCCTATGGGCATCACCTGGAGTAGCAAAGCCAAAATGGAAAGTAATAATAAAGGATACTGGCTTTGAGTTTAGAAACTCCAGAGTTTGAGCTTTTAATGGGTTCTTCTTTTCCAGAGTGTCAGGAGCATCAGAGAACTTCCATTTAACAGGCCTTTTCCCCCTAAGCATTGCCACTGATGTTAGTCAACATACTATGTCTTAAGGCACATATGTATTACCCCTTTCTCTCATTTTTTGAAATCTGTTGATCTTGTTTAAAGCCAAGTGATGTATCCTGATGCATGAGGTACACTCTGCACTGTCTGCATATTCTCTCTTGCCTGGGGCAGGAGGGTGGGGTGCTTATGTGCCTAACCACTAACTGCTGCAGAAAGTTTTAAAACCCTACCTACTTCTGCATCAGCCTAGGGCTGTGGTTTTGCTGGCTGCAATTCACATCTCTGGAAGATGTTCTGACTTGCTTATAGCCACGTAAATATACCAAGGGAAGGACTTTATGGACCAGCTGGTGTAAAACCAGTTTACTACAACAAAACCTGTCCTTGGGAGATGGATTCTGTTCTCATAATGATGCAAATGCCCAGTAACTAAAAGTGAAGTCTAGATTGACTTCTTCATAAGCTAAACCAAAAGTCTGTTTTTTTTTTTTTTGCCGTGTCTGCTTTACATCTGTGGCTTGCAATTTTTGAGGTACCTGTCTTGAAAATAAAAACTGCCTGGATTTATTGTAGCTGAGGGGCACTGCAATTTGCCATTATAAAAGATAATGTAAGAGCCAGGTGAGATGAGCAGCGTAGTTCTCACTGCTGCGTGTGCGAATAACCAGCTGGGTGAGGCACGGTGCTAATAAAAGGGGTCGGCATACGATTGTCTCTTATTTCTGTGCCTGTGGGATTTTCTCTGACATAACGAGTCAAAGATTATAGCATGAAGTCTTTATGAGACTGTAGCAGACAAAGGAAACAATAAACAGACCTTCAATGTTCTTGTCTTTGCTGGAGAACTGGTTGATCATTATTTTAAGAAAATTCAAGCCTTTTAGATGTAAGCCCTCGCCCAAACTAGTCCCTGGTACAGCTTTTGCCATCTCTGATGGTCTGAGCATATTTTTATGTTAAAAGTTTTTGAATTGTAGCAGAGCTTGAAGAGTTGTTTCATTTTCTCACATACCTGCTATAAGAGCTCACTCTATGCTGTGTGCACATAACTCTTGGGTTGCTTGCATTTATCTGTACTGCTGGAATTGGTAAAGCTGAAAAAGTGAACATGGTTTATTTGCAGGTGCAGACAAGCTGTTTTGAATGGTTACCTATAGTTTGGAGGCCTTGGTGGGACCCAGTGGATTAAACTGGTGTACCAAAAAAGTCATCCAGTGAACATGTAAGCAGAGATGGAGACTTCTCCTATTTCTTGAACTTCTGGGGGTTTCCCTGTTGCTCTGAGTGCAGACTTGAGTGACTAGTGTTCATCATCACCTCAGCAGCACCACTGGTTATTTTTTGTTTTAGAATAACCATTCTACCTAGCACACCCTACCAAACTGCAGCATCAGCAGGCAAGGTTTAAAAATACACTTCCTCCCTGGAAATTAATTAGATAATTTACCTGAGGCTAGAGAAAGCCTTATAAAGTAAGATTTTAGAAGCCTTTTCCTGAGGATGAAATATTAAAGTGCTCATGGCAGTTTTCCATCTCTTACACTGCTGATAATAAAGTCATATCTAGAGGGCCAAGATTTCAATGTGGCAGTGCTCTTAGGCACTACCACCACCTTTGTGGCAAATCACACTCACAAGTGAGTGAGTGCTGGCTTGAAGCTCTCTCCTGGTTTCCATACAGTTAATGATCGATGTACTGTTTCAAGTGTGCATGATTACTGTGACATGGGGGATATGTCTGTGGAATATTTATGCAAGCCAAATCACATATCTAAGGACAGCTGCCTCAGAATTGTGAGGCTGGCAACTCACCAGAATTTGTGTACAGATATGAAACTGTCACTTCTTAATCTAAAGGTTGAGGCAAATTCTTAAAATTCAAAAGATTTAAGATACTCAAAAACAACAGGAGCTCAATAAATACTCTTATCACCCCCTCTCCCAAAATACTCAGCTAAAGGGAAAACAACATAATTGTCTTAATTTCCTTTAGCAAGTAAAATGGGCAGTGAAGCTTATTTGACTTCTCCCTTTTTCTTGAGTGAAATATCCTGTTTATGCTAGTCATGGCTCCTTAAAAAATAAATTTTTCAGTGTTTGTGACCTGTGTTGCTTTTGTTCCAATTATTTCCAAAGCAATTTCAGTGCAAATTTTCTAGTCATATTCCTGTCTGAAATAACTGTGTTTTAAGTCTCTTTCTCTGCACAGAAGTGTACAGAAAGTATACAGAAGTATACAGGAAGCTTTACTGATGTGTGTGTAATATTTTCTTACAACCTCTGGGTATTCAAGTGATTACTGTCATATTATTTTTACTGTTGTTGTCTTACTGTGAAGGGCAGCTTAGCCCTTGTGACATTTGAAGTCATTGAGAAAGTTCCTGCTGAACTGAAGGGAAGCAGAATCTGCTGTCCTGATGGAGCTTTAGTGAAAGTGTGGCATATGGAGTCAGCTAATGGTATTATTTCATGTGGTGCTGAGGATACTGGAATTGCAGCTGCCTGCATGAGTGTGTTTTGCACTGTGTGGGAAAGCCACCAGTCTCCCTCTCAAAACATTAAGGCAATTGTATTTTGAGTGAAGAGCATTTGTCTTAAGTAGAGTGCAGGAGCACTGAACTGATGCTAAGTGAACCAAGCTAACAAGCTCCACCTGCTTTAAATGATGGGATGTTTTCCCTTCAGTAACCCAGGTAACTTCAAGTCTGTGTCCTGGTTGCAGTGACCTGCACCATACACATCAACAGACCCTGAACAAACTCTCTTTGTTATCAGCCTCTTTGATGATAGCCATGCCATACCATATTACATGACACTCCTGAAATGAGAAATCTTGCAGTTCATTCACAGCTGAAAGAGTTATTCTCCTTTTGATGCTTTTTAGTTTAGTGCATTTTTTCCTTGAGTTAATTACAAGCATTTCATGGGTAACATATGCCAGAATAAGCAATTTCATCACTGTTAAATGCAGGGTGGTAACTCAGCACATGGGTATGCACTGACAAGTTTTCTCTTGAAAGGTTCCTCAGGATTTAGATGAGCAGATAGACCATTCTTAAATTTTATATGGTGTATATCCTGCCTGTTCTTGAGACTGTGAAACTGGGCATAGATAGTCTTAAAAATGTTCACATGATGTCTGGATAGGAAGTCTTATGTGGGATTCATTTTTCTAGGATCAACAGTGCACATATGGGTGTACACTGCTTAATCATGTGTGACGTGTGGGTGCAAAGATTAATCACGGATATCATCTCCTCCCTACAGTTTACTCTCTTTGGTGACATGTTTCTTTTACATCTCAGTGAGGAATTCTGGGTCAGACTTTTTTCCTTAAAGCAGGATTCTAACTATGTAAAATCAAGCCTAGAAGCTGTGAAACACTCTCGTTTAACACTTCCTAGTCCTAAGGTTTTCTCTCAAACTTGGAGAACTGCTTTCTCACAAATACCACTATAATGCAAGAGCTACTTCTGCTTTGCCTAACCAGTTAATGTGTCTATCTGTAACTGCTAATTTTCAAAAGATCTGTTTAATAACACAACAGGAAAAACAAAGCAAAAACAAACAAACAAAGGGCAATAGACAGAGCTGAGACATGACAATGAGAGGAAGATCTCTTCTTCAGAGAGAATGTTTTTGTCAGTATCTGTTACTGAAAAGTCTTGGTGTTTTGCCTTCTCAAGGAGTTTCAAGTTCCACTTAGTACAAATAAATAGCTCTCCTTACCTGTGTCCAACTTCTCAGATAAACATGGGTACATCTTGCAGGCAAGAAGTACAAATACATCCCAAAAGCCAACACTGAGAGAGATGCTGCAAGCTTATGCTGGCAGAGTCCCTGCATAGCACTGCCCGGAAAACTGCAAATGAAGCAATTACGCTTTCTGCTCAGTGCTACAGCCAGATCTCCATCAGCTCTGCCAGCCTCATTATTCTAGATTTTTCACAGTCAAACCTGCAGTCTGATTTTGACACCAGACATCCAACCTGAGGTACAGCACTCTGAAGAGTCCACCAGGCAGTGGAGAGGCTGAAAGAACCTCAAGAAGCTAAAGAATCAATAAGTTTTTCTTTCAATATAAATTCTAGTCCACCAAAGATTGATTGCCATGCATATTGCACAGCCTCAGGAGCAGGCCAGAGAGGTGAAGTCATTCAGTGATGCACTTTTATAACTTGGGTGTGTTACCAGGAGAATGGGAGCAATACCACTGAGGAGGAACAAAATAAGATGTGGCTCATACATATTCCTTACAAAGAAGGATTTACTTTTTAAAGTAAACCTATGTGCGAGAACCATCCCCACAGATACGATGGAGAAGTTGCAATGATTTAATATCCAGATGTGAAGGATTAAATGTCACACTCTGAGGTTACCATGACAAACTCTATTGCAGCTGTTAATTATTGCTGCATTTATTTTTTAAACAGCAAAACCACATGGGCCATTTTCATCTTTAGCTTAGGTGATTTCATGGGAATTGATGATTTTATATCAACTAATTTCATTTAATTAATTTGTAATAATTTTGTTCATCTGCATAATTTGGGCAGAAGAAAGGTAAGTAAAGCGAGGTAAGATTGAATGCTCAAGTGCTTTTTTTGTGGGAAGCAGCTGTGTAGGAGATGCAGCCTTCTTACATGTTTTGGTCTGTTAAAGCCATGACTAGAATTAATGGAGCTCTACTCCAAGACTTTACAATTATGTCCTACAGCCATGTTCAAACTGGTGCTGTAGGTAATTAAACTGTGAATACATCAGCTTAGGTGGAAGAATCCCAAGGGGTGGTTACCAGATCAGGAAGGTTTTCATGAAAAGATGGGTGTGTGTTTAGAGTATCTTTAGAATATATTCCACAAAGGAATGTTGAGTGTATTTTTCCACTGATTTTACAAAATGGAGATCCTAAGTAAAGTATTTAAAAAATGCATTGAAGGAACACTCTTAGTACATTCTTCCTAATTCTTTAAAATACTGTTTGCATTTGGCCCTGACAGTTCCTGAATACTTGACAGACACATTCTGTGAATATTGCACATTCATACAGTGCACGACAAACAGTTGCCTTGTATTGGGTCATACACTTGCTTATTGCTAAGTTGTTTTGTATTGCGAACTGTAGATTTTTTATTGTGCATTTGACTTGCTTCTAGATGTTGGTCTTTCTTTACTAGTTTGTTGTTCATTCATTGTGCAAACAATATGCATAAGTTTTAGGAAAAGCTGAAGGATTCTGCTGACACTGGAAATAGCTACAGTTAAGTAAACAGAACAGAAGTAGGAGCATGTAATTCTAATAGCCCCTTTAACACCAGCCCAGCCATGGTTCACTGCCCTCCCACCTGTGAGCTAATTGCTCTTGACTCTGGCAATTGCTTAGTCTCTGTTTCCATTCCATCTTATTCCCACTTGGTCTCTGTCTGCCTAAATTCTCATTATAATATTTTATGCACATGTATTGCCTTGTTGATTTCTTTATGTTTTGCTTGATTGCATACACTTGGCATGTGTCAGCTGCCACAGATGCTGTTCTGCTACTTTTTGGGTACTCATATGGAGGGGATTGAACCTCTTCATGGATGAGGCTATATGTGTATCAGTGTCTCACTGTGCATTAGGTATTGGGCATGGCTGTTTATTAGCAAATGAATTTGGTTCCAGACATACTAAGAACACCAGTGACCAATACACACCGTTCATGCCTACACTCTTGAGGAAATACCTTACAAAACTAGAAGTTAAACACTGCCTGCTGGTCAGGTAGATAAGGTTCACAACAGCTTGGCACTGCTTGTCCTTCATTAGCAAAATAGGGTAATTTTTCCTGCAGTTACAATTTTAGTCATTTGCAAAACTGCCAGATTTATCATCAAAACAATAATTAACTGAAATGTCATGCAATTAAACCAGACCAGCATGTGTTTGACAGCCTTGGGCAACACTAGAAATTAAGTCCCCAGCTCAGCACAGTACTTAAAATGTGTGTAGCTTTAAGTACATGGGTACTCCCTGTGAAGGCTGGAGGTAGTTCCCAGTGGTTGGAGGTCTGGGAAACTCAGTGTCTGAGGAAAGCTGCAGGAACAGGAGAAGCTTAGTGTGGTGTTGAAAACTCTCATGGCATATGTGACAACAACATTCAAATACATAAAAGGTGACAGCAAGAAAGGAGATGAATTACACTGAAAAGGGAAGAAGGGAAGTGATTGTTGGCTCAAGATACTTGTTTGGAACTTCAAGACATTTTCTGACAGGAAGTATGGGAGTTACAGAACAGATCACATCAGGAGGCTCTGAAGCCTTATGGAAAGTTTTAAAAGTGTTTTAAATAATTTTTGAGGAATAGTTAATGTGGAGGTGGACTTTGGACAGAGACGGACAAGAAACCTAATTGAAGGCCTTTTCAGCCCTAATTTCCATAGTTGTGTGGTTTTATGTGTTTAAAACTTCACATGTACCATCAAAGTAAATGTATAAGACTCTCACAGTGTTCTTCTTTGTATGCTTAGACAAATGCTGTTCTGACTGAAGTGGGAACAGTGGATCAGTGCTCTTCTTTGGCCTCATCTTTCAAAATGAAATGGCTTCAGTGAAGTCAGTGTTCTGAACTCCAAAAAATATAAGCACTTTTTAGTGAGGGTACTTCAGATCACCACCTGTACTGTGTTTTATCCATTAGTTTTATATGACTGTTGTGCCTAACAGAATGATTTCTTAATACAAATTTTAATATTTGGGGAAGAAGTGTAAATATTTTGTTCTGAACTTCTTAATTTATGCTGAAAACTAAAAACACTTTTAGGTGTTGTAGTTACAAAGCCTTCAGCTGACAACTTTAATCATGGATATTATTAAAGTAGAATCCAAAAAGCACCTTTGCAGGCACTGGGTAAGGAAAGCAGACACCATACCATGCATCTGGAAACCCTTTGATAACAATAAAAATACCCAAAAGGCTCCATGCCAGCAGGAATGTCTGAAATACACAACATATGGAGTGAGGATGAGCCCAGAATGCCTTGATTTTAATAAGAGAAAGCTGCGTGTTATCATAGGTCTCACAAGACGAATTTCTGATGGAAGCAAATTAATGAGAATCTGAATGGCTGTGAAATGAAAAGTTTGAGTAACAACTAAGTTTCCAGCCAGTCATCTTGCTGAGAAGAAGTGACAAACAACAGACCTGGCTTTTGGAAAAGGCAATACCTTTGTGCTTTGGATAAGAAACAGGATTTTTCAAGCAGAGACATGAAAATAGAGATGGGCACAGTCAAAAGGTTCGGAGCCAAGTCAGAAAACCTGCCAGAAACTGGAAGCAGAGGCAACTTAAATAGCTTGGATCCAAGTTTTGAGTGTTCACTTCCAAATGTTTTCCTCAGAACTATTTAGAAAAAATAATCTGCTAGTCTGAAGTCAGTGATCAAGTCCTGGAAAGGAAACCTTCCTTTTTCACCAGGGTTCTGCCCTTCCACCTGAGTAGCTGGAACACAGTGCGTTTACCATCATGCCATCTTTCATCCTTTTACTTTTGATTTTAAATCCCTTCTTGGTACTGGCGAAAAGCTGGTTTGTAAAATGAGATCCTCTTACAGGTGAAGTTGTATGAAGGAGTGATAGAACCACTGCTGTCACTGACTGGGGAGAGCAAGGAGTAAAAGTGCCACTTGCAGTTTGGGAACCAAATTATGTAGAGCCTTTCCCAGTAAAGCCAGCTGCTGCTCATTGTGTTTCTCTGAAAATTCCTTGTTTATATGTTTGTTGTTTTGCTCATTGCAACTGAAATTGTAATACTTGTTTAGCAAAATACTTGTTTAGCAAAATGTAATACTTGTTTAGCAAAAATAGTGAGCTAAGAGCTATTCCAGGAAAACCCCCATTGTGCCAGGCAGAGTGACCCTCAGCCAGCTTGGGACCATCAAGAGAAATGAAGTCAGGAGGGAAAATGAAGAAGTGTTCCAGCCTAACTGCACAAAAATGAGTCTTGGTGAAAAGAAAAAAGATCTCCATAAGCTCTCTCCAGCATATTGGAGAGCTGGTCCTACAGTTGTCATCTTAACATTGTCATTTTAATCATGGCAAAGAGTGACCACTCAATTAAATGAATTGTGATAGATGCAGCAATTTAGGATTGTCTGAGTTCCTACTACACGTGAGCTAACTGTAAGACTGCCATGAATGAAAGAGCTACATGATTTCTAAAAAAATAATATTAGGTCTTATTATTGTTATGTTATTATTGCTACTCTTTTTACTACTACTACACCAGCAGACATGGGTAGATATTCCAGAGACTGCATGGTCAAGAATATAAGGCTGTGAGACAACTTAATGATAGCATTCCAGTACCTGAAGGGAGCCCATAAGAGAGCTGGGGAGGGGCTTATGACAAGTGCAGATAGTGACAGGACAAGAGCTGAATGGCTCCAAACTGAAAGAGAGTAGGCTTAGATCAGATGTTAGGAAGAAATTGGATACTGTGAGGGTATTGAAGCACTGGCACAGGTTGCCTAGAGAAGTTGTGAATGCCCCATCCCCGGAAGTGTTCAAGGCCAGGTTGGATGGCGTTCTGAGCAGCCTGGTTTAGTGGGAAGGGCCTCTGCCCATGGCAGGGGGCTGGAACTAGAGGGTCTTTAGGGTCTCTTCTAACCCAAACCATTTTGTGGTTCTAGGATTCTACCTCTGTTCTTACAAGGCAGAATTAAGTAATATGAGAGGGCTCACACTCATCTGTTCTCTTCTGGGTCAAAAATCTCCTCTTTGTTTATTCTTGAACACACATTTTTGGGTTGGAATTAGCATATCACTTGTGGTTTGTATGGCAAAGGTGTGTCTGGCTAGAGATTTGCTTGCAGAAGCATGATCTCTAATGAAAAGTGAGAAACTTGGAAAGTTTCCCATTCTGAGAGAATGGGAGCATAAACAAAAATAACCATGAATGGTGCTGAAAACTGCTTTAAACCCACATGAGAACAAAGCTGCAAACTAAAAGATTGTCCTAGATTAAAGAACAGTGAGAGATCATTAAAAAAATTGGAAAATACTTCTTAATGAGCTGTAAGGCATGACTTTTTGCTTCTGTAATATTGCTCAGATATTTATTCTTATTCTAACTATTGATAAATGGTGTCTCTAACTGCATTGTGACTCCAGCCACAGTTTCCAGCTTTTGCAGTTGTCTGTTCTTAACTGACTCTTGAGTCAAGGCAAAAAAGAAAGTGTGAGGCATGTCTTATTTTAACTCTTGTATCTGGTTTTTTTCCAAACGGTTTCTGAAGAGAAGTATTGAGTCTGTGTTGTGACTGTTTTCTGTGGATCTGGTTTGTTCTTTTCTGTGGGGACATTTGTATGGTCAGGAATTCTGTGCCAGGGTCACAGATGTAGATGAGAAACTTGATCAAGGTTGTTGAAGTGCTGTGTGTCAAAATAGAAGCAAGTCCACAAATGCTATAATTTTAACACAAGATACGGGTGAAAGAGATAAATAACTACTATTTATAAAAATCCATGTTTAACAGCAGAATTTGAGCAAGATAGACCTTGTACCTTTTGGCCAAGATCGTACAAAAAATCCCAGTGTAGAGAAAAAAAGGATTCCAATTTCAGTCTGTGCCAGCTTCCTCATGAAGAGAGCGCAGGTCTATGCTATCTCCAGCATAACCATCAGAGAGCAGGCAGCACACTGTAGACATTTTACTTTCTCCAAACTATTTCAATGACCAATTGTAAAAAGAACACTGCTCTCTGCAAACATCACATAAAGGAGTCTCTTTGTAAACAACCAATTGACCCAACAAGTCAAGACAGAAGTATGTTCTGGTGAAGACACCTATAACTTCCTCATGGAAATACAGGCACAGTTGAAATACTAAATTTGAAAAACTAACACATCTCTGTTTCAATGTGAATTGAAATAACAATTCTCTAATAAGCTTCTCTCCTATGACCTCAAAACCTAGGAATTAATAAATTCCCATAACTACTTGCTAAAAAAAGAAGATGAGGGAAATTTGTGAAAGAAGTAGAAAGACGGCTGTTAATACCTCTGTCTTGAGGAGGATACTGAGAAATTCCTGAAGACTGGAATAGGTAGAAAAGTGCTGGAAACATAATTTTGACAATGTAGGAGAATGTTTCCACAGAAGAGACAACTGAAGAAGTGAGAGCTACTGTCTCATTGAGATTGATTCATTCTTTAGCTTCAGTATTTTTGCAGTGTGAGAGAGAAGGGTCTTCAGCCTCAGTACTGACAACACATCCGAAGCTTCCAGCCGCCACTTGAGGTGTGTTCAGGAGAGCAATTTTACCCTGTCTCATGTCCTATCTTGTGCTTGCAGTCCTGCAGGAGATCAGCAGTCTTCTAGTCATGTGTATCGGATAATAATATTTTATGCCTCTGGAATGTATCCTCTAATAAAGGAGTGCCATTTAAATTGGGGCTTTGCAAGCCTGCACATGGCAGGTTGAGCCTGTGTGCCCCAGGAAAAGCAGGTGCAGCATGACAGCGGCCAAGAAGGATTCAAGCCTTTCTGAGGACCAGTTCAGCAAATAAATAGCAATAAAAACAGGAATAAAAGCAGTTTCACACACTTTCTTGCCACAAGCAATTATAACAAGTGTTGTGTCACCTTTGGAGCCAAAATAAGATCCAGATTGCTCTTTTATTGTGTGTTATTAATCCAGATCTAAACAAATGCAACATGAACAAGCCCAATCCAGCTTTATGCTAATGTAAAGAAAGCTCTTGATTTAAAACTGTTTTGCAATACTCAGATAAGCATGTGTTTGGAAATTGATTTATGGTTGTGAAGAACCCAGGAGAACAAAAAGCTGATGTGGGCTGAAATGCCCATCCCTAATTATAACACCAGTCTGTACTGTGATAAATTCCAATCCATGATAAATCCATAATGATCAGTGGCAATAAACAGGGCTAACAGCTGAGCATGTTCCCTTAGAGGGAACACTATAGTAGCCCAGCAGGGACTTTTCATTCTGTTGTTTACGTTGGCAGTGAAAAGTGAGCACCACCCTGAAATGCTTGAGAGCCTAATCACAAGAAGTAACTTCCTAGCAAAGAAGAAGGTTGATGTTGACGGACCCCATCTCTGGACAGAAATCTTGTAGAACTTTGCAGCCTTCCATTTAAAGTCTGACTCAGAAAATTTACTGAATGGCCTCAGTCTTTATTTTTCATGGGGGATAGCCAAAACTTTGCAGGATATACGGAGAACATATGTTCTAACATGTTTGTACAGCCCCCCTTTTTTCCCCCCCACTCAGAAACTTTGCACCTAAGCTTGACAATTTCCTCAAAAACCTCATTATTTTAAAGGAAGCCCCATTAAACCTCATTATTTTCTCAAAGCCCCTTCAGCTCAGGACAGACTGTTTAATCACAGGGTTGGAGAGAGCAGTGCAAAACTCACAGGTTTAAATCACTGTACAATACATGTTTGCACGTCCCAAGTGACTGTATTCACGATTGGGACAACCTTCTCTCGGTTCTCCACAAAAAATCAGTGTGTTTTGATTTCCATTTTGTCCTAGATTTCAGACTAAGATTGCAGTTCAACTGTCCCTGCAGCAGCAGGCCTGGTGCTTTCTTCACTTATTCCCCAGCAGTGGTCCCAAGTGCTTGGTCAGTTTCCTTGGACTGGGTATGAGCTGTGGGCTTTAAGCACAATCTTGTGTTTCATTTCTTCTCAGTGCCCAGGTACTTCCAGGAGATATTCTTGTTCTATGCACAAACTCACTTGAATGTCACAGCATTGGTGATACTTCTGTTCTCAGAGATTCCTGGATTATAAATTAATCCTTGATCCAAAAATTACACTTTGAAGCTTAGCAGGGAAAAGGACTTGGAGGGCAGGAATATATGGGACTGGAAAAGGGAAAAGCAAAAGAAGACTGCTCTCAGAGACACTTCAGGCACTGTCCCCTGCATTTACCTTCCTGCTAACAAGAATCCATCTCTCTGTGTAGGAGGTGAGTTGCTACAAACTGTAGCTTAGCCTGCCTGAAATTTTTCATCAGGATTTTTTTGCCAATGTGTGCCTTGAATTTTCTGTTAAGATTGCAGACAGAAATCATGCTTATTTGCCAACACCCATAATTTTCTGAGGCAGATCTCCAAGATAAGCAGAGCTTTTGTCTCCAACTTTTGTCCTGTATACAGTTTGTACTGCAATTCTCCCTGTGTTGTTTTTTGTAAGGGTGCTTAAATTTGAAGGCTTTGGACTGGCACAGCTAGAACTGGTAGAATTATTTGTTTGAAATACTAATTGCTTGAAATTTCAGTCATGGATGTGCTGGTGAGCTGTTCACAAACCATATCTTTTTTTCTTTGGAGCTGCCAGAAGGACATTTTCTTAAATATTTTGTTTTGGTTTGGGTTTTGGTTGTTTTTTTTTTTTTTTTCCCCCATGGTGACAGTTTTTTGTAAACAGCTTGCCTTTTCTCCACTGTGTGTATTGGCAGCACCACAGCCAGGTCATCTGGCACTGGTTATGTCCCTTTGCTGTCTGCCTGAAACGTTTGATATTCAGATATTCAAATATTCAGTGATTCAAATGTGCTGTAGCACAGCCCTGAACTGTGTGAGGTTAGCATGCATAGATTTTGTCTAAAAGGCACTGGTGCTAAAACTGTTTTAAGGGTTCTCAGGTGAACTTTCAAACAGGCAGGACTTCTCTGAAAGCTGGGGGACAGGAAATTATTTGATTCTGTGAATGCAACTTGCATAGTATGGTAAGTAAAATAGTCAAGGACTGGTTCCTTTTGACCCAGCAGATTGGGCAGTGGGCTCATTGGGAATAACTACCAGCATCAAACAAGAGCCTCAGCCAGCTCATAGCTGTGCTGCCATATGCAGCATGTGCTGCAGGCAACTCTTACCTAGAGGACAAAGTGAAAGGGATTATTCATCATGCCAGCACTGCGAAGGAGAAGAGTCTTATGGATGCAAATGACTTCACTTAAACTCGAAATGAAACCTCTCAGAGAGGCAGTGATCAGGCTCATCTGCTTCATAGCCCTGTTGCCTGGCAGATGCTGTAGTGAGCTGGACAGCTGGGGTAGCTCCCTAATTTCTATGGGGACAGTGGGGTGGAGTGTGGAGAGAGGGGGAGGGGGAGATAACAGCAGGTCACCTTTGCACACAGATCTGTTTACATCGCAGCCTTGATGCCCTTAGAGGTGAGTCTGACATGGGTGATAACTCCTCTCCTGGTTGTGCCAGCCAACTCCTGCTGTACAGCCTGACCTGTACTGAGATGTAAAATGTGCCCAAGCATTGATGTGCATAAAAAGCAACATGGGGGACAAGGGGGCCTCTGAGAGGTGTGGTTTTTTTGGATCTGTCTGTCCCCAAAACTTACATTATCAGGAGCAGTCACAGACACAAGACAATGTCCATCCCCTGTCCTTGGACTGGGCTGCTTGCTAGGAATATTAGGCAGTTGTATTGCAGAGGACCATGGCAGCACCAGGGCCTTGGTGTCTGTACAAACTCGTGTCTGAGCAGAGATACAGAGCTGTCTACAGCTGCTGGAAAGACCCACTCCTCCTGTCTACATGGTGATAAGAGCAGCAAGCCCAAGTCTTCAGCAACTTCCTCCCAGTTGCTGTGCCCCAGCAGAGCAGTCCAGCCCCACCTCTCTGGGCCAGTACAATTCAGTTTGTCCTGCACTGTTGAGAAACTGTGTTTTATAATACTCCGTAATATGAAGGTATAATTTTATTATAAATTATATAATTATAAAATTATATTAAAATAAAATTATATTATATTATAAAATTATAAATTATATAATTTATTATAATGTTGTTATTTATTGTTTGCACTGAGAAGCTATGTGGAATGATATGTAAAGCCAGGAGAGAGGAAAGGCAGTCCTTAGCTGTACAATCTTTGTATTAATGAGTACAAACAGCCAAGACTCTTGATCACTGAAGTACCTGGGACCTGAGAGATGGAAGTAGCAAAGGTTTTTTGCATCCTGACATTACTCACCTCCCTGCATCCCAGAAAAGATGAGCAGTTCCCAACAAGGCTTTTATTCATGCCTGAGGTTACTCATGGTGAGTTTCCCAAATGATGTGCAAACCATGGACTCAGGGCACTGAGTCAAGGGATGACTCAAGAGGCTCTGGTTGGTTCAGTGGCTGCCTGGCTGCCTTTTGTAAAACCAAGGTATGGAGGGAACTACAGTTGCTATACAGAAGTAGGTGTGGTTTCTTCTTCCTTGTGCAAACCGTCCTTGTGTGGGCCTGCACTATTCCAGTCAGCTTCATGGCTGATTCACGAGTTGTATAATTTATGTTCCAATCAAGACAGAATTATCAGACCAATGTGCACCTTATTCCTTTCTCCACAGTTTCCTTTGAAGGTGACAAGTTATCATAACTTGTCTGCTTCTAAACCATGAACATGCCTTGAGCTTTTAGAGAATGGCCACATCAAAACAAGCTGGTTCAGCTTTAAGAACCTTTATATCTGAACTTTCCTTGCAGAGTAAGAAGTGATTCAGATGTGTTGTAGCACAGCCCAGCTCCAGGAGCAGTGAATGTGCAGAGTTCTGCCTCATCTTCTCAATTTTTTCAGTGCAGGCATCGGTGCCGTAAACTCCTGGAGCATCTTTCACCAGGAAAATGGTGCTGTCTTCAGCTGAGATTTGATGTCTCTAACTGCCAGACCAAGATATTGATGAAAGCTCAGTGTCTCTGCAGCTTCTTCTTGTGTTGGGAGCAGGAAAGGCAGCAAACTCTGCATCTGGTAGAACATTCCCAGGTACATCCAACAGGAATGTGTCTCTACCTCAGCAGACTTATATGGTTTCTGCAATCAAAATTGATCAGGACAGATGTGGGATGGAATGATGGTGATTGTTACATCCAACAGGAATGTGTATCTACCTCAGCAGACTTATATGGCTTCTGCAATCAAAATTGATCAGGACAGATGGGGGATGGAATGATGGTGATTTTTACTCCAGAAGGAGCTCACAGTGCCTCCTCTGCTCTAACCACCAGTCCACACACCACTGTTAGTGCAGGAGTGGCAGCTGATGACCTGAAGCTGGGTTTGCTGCAATTCTTTGCACTCTGCCACTAGACACCTGGCTTACAGTGACTCTGAGTATCTGAGGCAATCACTAACTAACTTCTGTAAAAGCTGTGAACAACTCAGGACCTCTCTAAATTTTGTCATTGAGGTTGACACTTGCCCAGCAGGGACCTCAGTGAACTAATCAATATGTTTCAGCTGGCAGCACTCTTAACTCCGTCTTGTCTTATATTGTCCTGTGAAGTGTGAGGTCAGTTCTCAAGAGGCTCTCAAGATGTGATTTATTTTCATTTTCCTTTTAAATCGCCTTTATGTTATACCCTACCTCCGCCTTCTTTAACTTTCCAGTGAGAAATTTGCCAAATGTCTCATCAAGAAATGCTCCTTGAGTACTTTGTTCTTAATAAACATTAAACCAGGATCTTTGTCACAACATTGCAGGGATGAAAATACTGTCATTTTCTTATTTTATCAAAATTGTGATGTCTTCATTTTGTTTATACTTAAAAAAATCCTGATAGACAGAGGTAAAGGAGGGTGGAAATTTCTTCAATCTTTGAAGAGAACTTTGTCTGAAAATGTGAGGTCCTGTTCCTTGCTCCAGTGAAGTCTGTGTGCCATTCCAGTAAGTCTCCCTCATACTGATAGATTTTACAGAGCTAGAATAGCCCAGTGCTTTCAGTGCTGTCCTTCCTTGAACAACGTGTGTCTGAAGCACACACTGGATTGTCTGAAAGTGAATGTAAGATGAGGTGAATGAAGTGCAGCTGATGACAAGAGGGAAAGTTTTGTGTCAAGTTCAAAGAGTGTGAAGTTCAGAAAGCTAAAGCCACTTTTATCCTTTTGGTCAAGGCATAAAGCCAAGTGCAGTTTGACCAGGTCTCAGGCTGAGTTCTACACCTCTTAATGACTTAATTACCACATGCAGCTTGTTTAGACAACTAAGTGTTCTTTGATTAGTGTTCCAAAAGCAGAGTAATAGATGTTTCCTGCATGCCGGGAAGTAATTATGCTACATAAATACCTGACTAAAGATAAATATGAATACAAGGTCTGGGATTTAGGAGATGCATTGATCAATTCTGAAGAGGTCCTGATCCCCATCAAAAACACAGGGCATTGCCTTTAGAGTGGAGTGCAGTGCTGTACAGCAGCCATGTCCCTACACACCTTTGGAAATTTCCAATATGGAACTTAAAAGAGTAGGGTACCATCTTTACAGTACAAGGCTATACCTCCTCAAAAGGTCTGGGCAAAAATCTACATGAAACGTTGACTTCTTTCCTATTCAGCAGAACAAATCTGTCAAAATCTGTAGGGTGGGAAAAGCCAAGGTGAATTCTGATTCTTACAAAGAAGCACAGGGCACTGAATGGCGCTGTTATGTTCAGTAGGAGGGAAAATATTTACACAAGGTATAGTTAAGCCATAAAAATCTTTACTGTAGGACACTGTACATATAAAATGTACAGATTCAAAAACTAATTGAACAAACTAATGGAAAACCACCTGTCAAAAAAATGACTGCAAATGACTGCAGTGCTGTCACTTTTGACTGTACACCAGGAAAATATCTGCATGTGCTTGTCCTGATCAGCTGGTGCTCCCAGAGCTGTTACAATGAGCTGTGCCAAGAAAGCAGGGTCCTGAGCTGGATGAAGGTTTGCTTTAACATGGCTGCCCTTCTGCTTCAGTTCCTATGCAGTGAGAAGTTTGCATGTAGTATATGTGGAAGAAATTTTGTCTCTTACTTAATTTGGTGTAGTTTTATTTATTAATATTGCTTTCTTCTGAACAGACATAAATATCTGTGAGGTTGGCAAAACCCTTCAGATCCCTGACTTAAGTTTTTTTCAGCCAGTTTGTAGTAGCTGGCAGCTCAGCCTGTTGTAAGCAGTAGAATATGCTTACCTTGAAGGCAGCTTTGCAGTGGCATCAGCAAGTGCTATGTAATTTCCTGCAAGAAGATTCCCAAACAGATCTCAGATTATGTAACAGAAAGTACTGTTATACATGTTCATGTTCACTGGCATAAGCCTTTATACCTTTGGGATCTTAATAGTTAATCTACCTGAGCGAATAGGAAGGAGCATTTTTACTTTCAATAAAGTTTGATTCCTGGAGGCAGATCTTTTTTTTCCGTGAGTGTCAGATAATTTGAAGGTTAGGGTGAGGCAGGAAACCACGACACGCCTTTGTTGGGACTTGTATAAGAGCACGGGAATAGAAAAGCAAAAGAAGGGCGAGAATAAAACAGGAGAAATAAAGAGGAGGTGAACATTTTTGGATGATCACTCAGGTTCCACACGCCTTTGGAAGGACATGATATAAAGTGCAGGTGGCAAATTTTTGGTAGAAGGGAAGCAGTTGAAGAGAAAAAAAAGATTTTCATTTCAGTAACCAAAGCACTGCAGGTAAGTTACATTACTAAAACAAAACGCAGAAAAAGACATCCTTTATTTTCTGTCTTCCAAATTCCTTTAAGAACAAGGCTGACTTTTCAGGCAGGATAAAGCAGGTGTTACATTTTTCTATGGGGAATACAATATAAAAACAAGTTTGCTTAAGGGCTGGGTCATTTTAGGTTTCTGTTTGTCAGTACTGCTCATTTGGAGTATCCAGTGAAAGGAGTTTACGTGATGGGAGAAATGAAGTGGCAAGCCAAGTTATGAGTTCATTGTTAATGAGTTTTGTGAAACGACTGCAAAATTGATAAAGTTTAGCTGAATTTCTCTGTTACATAAGGGTACCAGCATGGTGAAATGCAGATCATCTGTTGGCTGTTTTTAAAAGTGAGCAGAGCTGGAATATGTTGGAGGACTAGTGATTGTAAATGGGAGCTTCAGATGTTGGGTGTAGGGTGTAATATTAAGGAATAAATCTCTAGTTGTGAGAATGCCTAGAACTGCTCATGCGTGAAAGTTTGTGTTGCCATGGACAAACTGCTTTGTCTCAAAGAAGTGAGTTTGTTATCAGCAGTGACTCATTGATTGTGTATTTTGTGCTGTATTTTTGTCATAAAAGATTATGAGGTGTTTTGGTCACAGTAAGTCAGAAGAGTGTGATTTGAAAATCAGTTTGAATCCTTTCTACAGCAAGTCCAGCAGTTTGACCATAGTGGCATAAAGTAAAAGATTTTCCTTTTCTTGTCTTTAGACTGACTTTAGAGAAGGTGCTTTTCCATGACTAGTTGCTTCATGTGTGAAATGGTGACAGCAGATCTGTCCCATTCTGCAAACACTTCTTTTATTAATACCAGATTGTCTCCTTTTCTGTGCCAGAGCCAAGAAGTTTTTGCAGTTTGGAATGGCCTATTTCTTTCTGAGTAGCACAGTTAAGTAGAGATGGCAAGGACATATTTTTGAAAGGAAGGTGTCTGGCAGAGCAGACTGAAGTCTGGGCAGCGCTGTTGCTTGTCCTCTGAGATGTGAGCACATGCTGGTGTCAAAGAAGCCAGGACAGGCTGTAGGCAGGGCAGAATTTGTTTCGTACAGCATGTCCAAGCTTTGGGTGGGCATCTAACCTGCTTCCCTGGCATTTGCATCATTTCAGCCTACAAAATCAGCAGATTTGGAAGAATGATTTGTTTTCGTCAAATCTGACTGTGTTGGTTTTGATAAAATGACTTTAAAATAACACCTTTTAGAGCAGAACAAGAAGATCAAATTCCCAGTCTGTGCGATCAAAAGAGATAAGGGATCATTTTTTAACCAGTTCTTTTAGTTGCTGGCCAGTAGCAGCTGAAAGGCTTGGTTAAGAGGAAGGGGCACCTAAAAGACATGTGATATGATGGGAGGCATAGTCAGTGGTATCATTTGGAGACATCTGCTGCATGTCAGAGTATTTATGATCAAAAGGTTCTGCTGACATTAAATATTATTAATCTCAGCACCTGCAGGTGCCTCTTTCTCCTAATGGAGTGTCTCACAGTAGGGACCTCTGGAGAGAGGAGAGAGCTGAAAGGATGTGCTATGAGTGCAACAGCATTGTGAGATGAAAACTGGGAGATCATTGTGAAGGGATGAAAGTATCTGAAATATGCTTTCTTTTATTATTCCACCAAAGGGCACCCTTATGGCTATTCCACTCCCCTTTGAAACATATCAGTAATAAACTTTATGTCCATTGCATACAATACCTAGATTCTAAAATGATAAGAGCGGGGTGACTGTCCCATCTCAGAATGGCTTAGTGTCCTTGCCAGTGTTGCACTGCAGTGAAGGGGAACAGGGGATGCAAGAGTTACCCTGCATTGTCAGGCTTTTGTGGAAAGCACAGATCTGAGCACATCTGGCAGTGCTGGGCAGTTATTACTGTTCTGCTTTTAACGCTGTACAGAGAAGAAGGAGCCTGCACAAGTGTGGCAGTGCCTCACCTCTCCTGGTTCCTCGTGCCAATAATGGCGGCAAGTTCTCAGTTTCTGTGAGTACCACAAGCTCACTACAGCCCCTGAGTTATGTAGAATGGGCCATAGTGCTGCTGTCTTAACCTTCCTGCACTGTTTGAGTGACCCCACTTCACAAGTTGCTGCTTGTTGCTCTGAGATGACTGCAGATGATTTCTCTGATTCAACAGCGCTGTTGCTGTGCCACAGACGTAGCCCCCAGCTATGCCTTTGTGACTCCAGATAAGAGCTGGGGAGATGAGTCAGGCCTGGCAGGTAATGGAAATGAAGCACAGTCAGTCTGCTGGCATCCATGTGCCAAGCACACATGCAAAGGCACTGTGTACTGGGGCTGGGCTGTGGCATGCATGGCTCCAAAGATGGACTTTAACCTTTTTTTTTTCCCCATAATTGATATCACAGCAAGCCCTTTCTCAGTGGAAGGCAAAGATGCAGAGGATGCATTCACTCCATGGTGGTGCTGGACTCTTCCAGCACCCATAACCAGCATCACCTCCCAATAGCAGAGAGAAAGTGGAGTTCTATGAAACAGTAGGAAAGCAGTTTCCAAATACAATTTGCGCTCCTTGCCAAAAACACTGATAAAGCCAACAGTGCTGACATCTAGACAACATCTTTTGTTCCAGCATCTGTTTTTAGGGAGAGAGCTTGAAAGATGCTTCCACTGTTGATGCAGTAAGGAAGCGTTGCAGAGATAATGCCTTTTGTTAGCATGAATGACCAGAAGCCCTTCGGTAGCAGGGGGCTGTTACCCTGAAGGAGGAACTTTCCTAATGCATGTAGATCAAGCCTTGCATGTGTGTTGGGATCAACACCCTGGAAAATCCCTTGGAAATCCCTAATGTTAGCAAGCATCCTGCTGCCACCAGGTTGTGAAAGGACTTGGATGTGGCCTCAGGAGCTCCACTTACAAGGCTGTTTAGACAAGCTCAGGGTCAGCAGTGAAGAGTGAGAGCTGTGGGCACTGTGGTGTTCTCTGCAAAGTGCAGATGAGTCTGTCATGGGGGGCTAAAGTGGCTTGCCTGGCACTATGCCTTCTCCACTCAAATTCCTGTCCAGCTCTGGGAATAGCAGGAGCTGGTTAAGGACAGAATTAAGCTGAATGTTGGATATTCCTGCAGATTCTTTGCTGCATCTTGCCTTGTGTCAGTGTTTATTCTTGGGCAGTACAAGTGTAACATCAAGGGGGCTACAGTTTACAGAAGAATAAAAGGAATCATAAGGATCAAACTTAAATTTAACAGAACTGGAGACATGATCTTGGTTTCTGCATCAAGCTGGGCTTTAAAACTTGGAAGAGATTTTTCCCAAAGATTCTTTTAGACTCAGCATCTTAAATGGTTTTGGTACAGCTAGGCCTTCAGTTTAAAGGAGGAGACTTCAAATCCAGTGAAGAGTTTTGGCCTATGGTGAGCTTGTGTGTAAATTAAAATCTCTTCCTTCTCATTGTTTGTGGCTGCACAAGATGAAAAGTTATCTTAGCAAGACTAGGGGCGAGCAATTGTGTGGTTCCTTCTGACAGAAGTGTTTTCTCTTCTAGATGATGTCTCTTTTTTATAATCATGTTTTTTCGTGGTATTCCTTTCTTGGCTGACAGTCATACCTTGGGTAGAGATTATAATTTTGACTAGAGAGTGATCCAAGTAATGAAAAAGAATGTACACAACATTCACAGCATCAATTCCAGCACTGTGTAGACTGACCTGAGCTGGCATTAAAGTAGATAAGATTCCAAAGCCACAGACAGGGTCTCCAAACTGTTGCTGCACTACCTGTAAAACAAGATAATGCACTTCCTACCTTAAGTTCCTTGCTGTCAAAAAATAGCTAATTCAAAGGTACCTCTGGTGTTTTTTCTGCTTTGCACTATTAATGCACTATTAATGTGCTATTACTGTTAGCAGAACAGCAGTATTTCTGCTGAGGTTTTTCTGGCAGTACTGGCAGAGTGCAGGGAGTTTACTCCTGCAGCTTTGCCTGCTCAGTTAATCCTGCACTGTTGAGTCTTGCCCAGAACAGATGTGTGGGAGTAGTGTTTTGATCCACTGGTTTTCATCAAACCTTTATAGGGGCGCAGCTGGAGACCATAATATAGTGTGGTCTGGTTATAAATCCAGGTCTAAACTCCATCACTGATTGGACTTGCTTCAACTGCCTCTATCTCACCTGCTGGCTTTACAGCCCCTCCTGATGTTTCAGCTCTGCTCCCTTGTGCGGCTTCCTGTGTTGTAGGTAGCAGTCCATCTGTAGTCATATGGCTCTGGAAGGGCTCTGTAAACTCCCTGGCACAGACATCTTCCAGGTAGTCTAGTCCCCATCCAAAGTGAGCAAAGTGGTGGGATCTGTGGGGAGCTGGTGTCATTGCTTACTCTTCACAGAGCTCTGAGGGCAGTCCCTCTGTTTTCCTTGCAGGTGGCAATGATATGGATTCGGTAACAAAGAAAACGAGGCAAGATGGATCAGAAGTTACTGAAAGACGTAAGGAGGAGATTTTTAATTTTTATATCACACCCAAAAATCCCAGAAGTGAATGACCATTTCTATAAGGGATTAAATGCTGACCAGAGGTCCAGAACTAAATTCTGCTCTGGGCCCTGGTCTCTGTGTTGAAGTCAGAATAAGGAATAGAATGGGCCAAGATCAGACATTTAGAGATGTGTATCAAGACCTGATTGTTTAACCAGATGATTGTCCTGGGGTAGCATTTCTAACCAGTAGTGCAGACATTGGGATGCTACTCCTACCTCTGGTATCAATGCCCTGGGTGGCCTAGAAATTGTCTGGTGGCTTTGTGTAAAACTGGTTAATTTTTTTCTGACCTCATGAGAATTAACTAGTGGGAAGCTACTGCCATGGGCTTTGCTGTTACAGCAATGGCTGCAGTTCAGAAGTGCCCAGAAATTTTACAGGGATCTTATACAGAAAAAAATCTTTCATGGCATTAATGTTCTTATTCAGAGCTAGAAAGACCAGCAAAGAAACACAGCATTGTGTGATAATGAGCCTACAGCTATAGCCCCAGGCAGTGTTGTCTTTAGGGACTTCTATTTAAATGAGTCAATCTTCTTTGAACAAGTTCATGCTTTTGCATGGAGAATAGGTAGAACATCGATCCAGTTTGGCTATATTAACATTCCATTAATTATACACCCTTTCTTCCCTCAGTTATTACAGAGACTGTAACCACAAGACTCACATCCTTGCCACCCAGTAAGTAATTCTCAGCCATTGCATTGCTTCTGCTTGGTGTTCTGTGCCTCTCCATACTATTTATTTGAGTGCAGCTGGTCTCAGTGCATAAAGATCTGCACCCAAAGGAAAGCAATTTTCAGAAATGCCTTTCCCCCAAAATGCTTGTTTCTGGAGAGGAATAGTATTTGAGGACATGTCTGGGTATTGTCAGAAACAAAGCCACATACGCTACTAAGGCTAGAAGACCAGACTCTGCCAAGATTTAAGTCCAGATATAGGGTCTCCAGTGGCGATTGTTGGGAACAAGGACCAAAAGTGATGGGTCTGCAAGTTCACTGCTGGGGTGCAGTGTATTAGTTCCCTGTCATCTTACCCAACTGGCAACAGTGAATGAATCTTTTCAGTAGAATCAAAGGTCATAGGACATTTCTACCTCTGCAGAGAATACAAGCTCCAAATAAGGAAGAATCCTCCATACTCTTTATCCCGCCATATCCTTAATTAGTTTGCTGCAGCTGAGTTGGCAAGGAATTGCATTATCATCTCATTTATGATGAGGGTAAACAGGAGTATCCTTCAGTCCATGTATGAAGCAAAACTTGACTGCAAACCTGCTGGCTGTGGAGTGTGAATGCTTGTCTGCTCTGCCAAGACACTTCTCTGTACCTCTGATCTCTCACCAGATATGAAGCTTTACTTGTGAGTGTGTGAACAACTTCGGGTCCCTCCTACCTTCTCTTGCAGTGTCCTTGCTCTTCCTATCTCCTGCCTGGAGAAAATGTCTCATTTTGTGCTCTCTCTTTCAGAAGGAGGGAGCAGCAGTGGGCTCAAAACATCATCCCACACTGGAGGGAGTGGAGTGGAAAAGCGGTCGTACACTCATGGAAGCAGCTATGTGACCTCAAGTAAGGAAGGAAGGCATTGCTCAGTAGGAAACAGAGAGCAAAGGCAGCAGAAATGGGCTGAGTAGAGATTCAAGGCAGGGAAATAGGGTGAGCCAGGGGTAAGGAAAACAGGATTTATGAAAGTAAAAGTGCCAAATGTATACACAAAGCAGAGATATTCCTTCCCTAAAACTGGGTTTGAGAATGTGTGTAAATGACAAAATCTCATTTTCCACAGGGAAAACTTAATTTCAGGAGAACAACAGCAAAAAATGTCATTCCTACTGTTTTTAAGAAGTCATTCAGAAACTGAATTTCCCTTCCTTCAGTTTTTCCAAATCACAGTCTTTCTGACAATTTTTGTTCTAAAGAAAGTTTTGAATAATCTTTTTGTTGATCTTGCTGAGGGTAGGATATTATTAAAGAAATTCCTAGAAAATGTTTTCTTATGTTTGTGTGCCCATGGCTTTTGCACTTTTAACACTTTGCCAGATTTTCTGGATGTGCTGAATCATTGTGTGCTGCCTACTCTGTAAAACCATTTCTTTAACAGCATTCTTTGCCCAGCTGCTAGATTGTCATAGCAAAGGATTCTAAAGACTAAGCTTCCTAGCCAGGTACCTGGCACACTTCTCTGGCCCCAGAAGGGCTGACTGTACAGCTCTCCTTCTGGAAAACATTTTCTGTGCTCCAAGGGAGCTGACAAACCAAAGGGAGTGAAGTGTACTTTGAAAGCTCAAGGGGAGAGTTAGCCTTACCAAAGAGATCTGACAGACACCTGCGTGCCAGTTAAAGGCCAGAGTGTGAAATCACTTTGCCTCAGGGCACAAGTGAAGTAACCCCTCTGCAGATGTTAGTCTAATTGTCTGGACTGGCATTAGGTGAGAACTGAATCCAGTCCTGCAAACTCAGAGGACCATGCAGGATTACCATCTTCTTTTTTTCAGTATGTGGAAAAAGAGAAAATAACCAGAACTTCAGAGATACTGAGCTCTCGAAGTTTTAGAGAGCATTCTTTAATCTCTTCTTTCCCATTTTCTTGCAGAATGCCTCTAACAGAGGCCTACTTGGCACAGTAGTTCTTTCTGCTGAGTTAAATGGAAAAGTTACAGAACAAAATAGGTCCTTTTAGGGGGGAAGTTGGCATGAAAACACTGTTGAGATCAAAAGGACACACTTTTTGTAGGGATGGGTAAACAATATCCAGTCTGATCCTGATGATCATCGCAGATAGATTGCAGTTTATCACAGAGCTCCCTTTGTGCTGTATCCTGATTGTACTCCAGCATTAGATTTTATGCAAGAGTATGAGCACAGTAATTATGGCTTGCCTCAGTTCCTTCTCCAGGGCACTGATGTGAGTTAGGAGGGAAATAGTTTCTTTGGTCTACATATAACAGGTGCTAATAACGTTCAGGCTGTCTTGGGCCTGAAACACACCTCAGTCACTTTTCTGGAAAAGGGACTAAGTGGAAGTGTGGACAGCTGCTTTATAGGACTCATCTCTGCTTTCCATTATCTCATAAACTGCATCCTTCAGCACTTTGGTTTAACAGTCTCCCAGGTTTTGTAGCCTATGTCATGTAACACTTGAGTTAACAAATGAATCTATATCCTAACCAGAACTCAGCATCATCCAGAACAAAATTTGTTCCTGCCTAGGGGAAAGGGTTCCCTGTTACCCTGGGCCAGAACCTGGTTTCCTACAAATCATTGACAAAATTTCTTTTGAAATAAATACACAGTTGTACACAGTGATAACCAGTACTCCTCTCTGCCCTTAATGCTGAGGACAGCCAGAGTTAGACCCTGATATTGTTCTTGTCCGTCTCTAATTGTGAAATACCAGTGCAAATTTGTCCAGCTCAGAAGACAGTAAAGCATCCAGGGCATCCAGAGTATACTGCCAGGACTTCTCTTCCATTTACTGAGGGTGTTTTGTTTTGGCTATAGGTGGAAGTGGTAGATTGAATTCAACATCATCATCCTCCAGCTACAGACAAGCCCAGTCTCCCAGCTCTACTCTCACCAAATCACCTGGCTCAACATTTGAAAGAAAAACCTATGTCAACCGCCATGCAACATATGAAGGTATCACAGAACATGTCATAGAAGGGAGGCAATGTTCAGTGCACTCTGAGGTCACATTAGTGCAGAATTGTCTCCAGTCCCTAGGAAATAAACCACCAGGGACACAATTTAATTATTAAGTCCTATTTGTCTTCAGAGTAATGCTCATTCCTAAAAGGATTTGTAGTGTATACTTATTGAAAGACATTAGCAGCTCTTTCATGAAACCTGAATAGCTCTTTTTTTTTAATGGAAATGTTTTCTGCCCACTGAGATTAAACAGTTGCCAGGAAGACATGTTTTCAAAGCTTTTAATGATCTTGTACAAAGTATTAATGAACATCTTTCTGTTCTTTGCAGGGAGCTCCAGTGCCAACTCTTCTCCTGAGTTTCCCAGAAAAGATTTTTCTGGTACGTCCTTTTTAGAGCTGCTTCTCTGAATGTTATGGCAAGGTCATGTGAGTTGTTGACCATAATGGCTTTTTGCACATTTCTGTGCCCTGTTCTACCTATGCTACCTCTGTATTGGGCCATCATGCAGCTTCGTCAGAGGAGTTATTTGGGATTTACATTAACAGCTGAGAGTCAGGTCTCTAGCTGATCATATTCAAACACAGGGTGATACTGTGTATCTGCTACTCTCAGCTGCTTTTGTGATGCCCCCTGTATGATACAGGACATGGACAGGAGAAGACAGATGTGGGATACTTCATAGCATTGCCTTCACTCTTCCAGAATAGCTCAGAGAACAGCTGCAAGCAAGAAAGTCCAGACTCTTAGGATTTTGAGTCATTGCTGGATATACTTTTCCAGTAGCTCATTTCTAGACTTCATCAAGTACGTATGGAAAAATGAAGTGGCTATCAAGTGATATTTTTAAATTAAACATTGTCAGCAGGTACTGTCTTGCCCTGTTCAAACTCTGAGCTGCTGATTTTACTCAGTGACGATACTGAAACATTATGATCAGGTCACCTTTTGGCTCATAGAGGAGGCAGGGTTTCACAATATCCAGCATTGGTCAGTGGGGTCAACAGGCCTCTCAACTTCCTTCTGGCCATTTGAAATGTGACATCAACACCTACAAACAACATTTCTCTGTACAAAAAGAAATACCATCTGGTCCAGAAAGGCTAAAGGTGCTGCTGATTCTTTAAAATACCTTATGGTCTAAAGGAGGCCTTATGAAATCTCTTAATGGTTCAGGTCTCCCAGCTGTGCTCCAAGAAAAGTTACTGTCTGAATATAAGCACCCTGAGTAGGATCAGTGTGCTGATTTTCAGAGTGTCACAGGCAGTAAAGACTAATACAGCTTTTCTCTTGTGGCTGTTCCAGCATCTGCCTCTACCAGAGGGAGAAGCCAAAGTCGAGGTGAGTGACGCTGTTCTTTGAGAAGCCTCCTTTTTTCAGTTCAGCATAATTCAGGTATGTTAAATAAACCTATTCTTTAGCTGGAATCCACCAGTTTAAGTGTAGAGCAGTCAGATGAGGTACATGGATCTGCACCACTTCAGATGTGAACCATTAATCAGGAAGCAGTTGTTTAAACAAGCTTGGTATAAAAATTGACCTTAGTGAACGTCATGCTCGTTCAGACTGTGTCAGAAAGGAAGATATTCTTGGAAACATGGATGTCTGAGAACATAGTCTTCCATCTTGTCTGTTCACTACAATAACCTTAGTCCATCCATGCTCTGGGACCAGCCTCTGACATATTTACAGTAATTGCATTCATGCTTCTCCTACTGTGATCTGTCTTGCAAACCATAAAGCCATACCCTGAAATAATCTCATCTGATAGTAAAGAGATGGTGAGGAAATTGCAGACTTACTGTGGTCTGTAGCCAGCTCACTGTAAAACTTTGCATCGTTTAAATCATTCAGCTCTTCTGATAATTTATTAACAGTGTTGGGGAAAGAAGGATTATCTTGGTCTCCAAGAATGCAGTATGTGTTTCCAGTTGCTTGAAGAGGAAACTATAATGTCACTTTATTCAAGTTAATTTTAGCAGTGGGTATAAATCACAGCATGGTCTTGCACAGTCCTCCTGGAGAGTGTCACATTCCCAATTATTCTGCCTCAGATCATCACAGTCTCCTCTAGCACACTACATACCTGAGCTCCCAGCAGAACTAGGCCATGCATAATAAAGTAGACACCAGAGAATCAGGTCCAGCATAACATATTACTTCAGAAAATAATTCCAATCCATCATCTTCTCCACATGAATGCCAAGATAGTATTTCTTTTCTAGTGCATGCACTGTCAGATTTCATCATGAAGAGAATGTATCACATGTTCTGGCTGGCCACTTTGCTTGTGGGAGGCAAATTTAGAGGCTTGCCCCAGCCAAATCACATTAACTGTGTAGTTTCTTGTGCTGGACAGTAAAGGTCCAGTAAAAGTAGGGTAATAGCATTGAGTACGTGGTGAGAATGTTGGCTGAAAACTGGACTGGTTACATTCAGTGAGCCAAAAGAGAAGTCACTAAGTAGCAAGAGACTGAATCATACAGCCCACTGTAGAGATGTCAGTTGTACCCAAGAAGTAGTAGGGAATTTGTGTATTTAGTAAACTTCTTTTGGCTGACTAATTTTTTTGTTCAGAGGGAAAATAAAAGTAATATTTGTGATGAGTGGAAACATCAGTGTGATTGAGGACTTCTGTATATCTGACAGTAGCAGCATTATTGACTTCAGCAGAGGCCATCAATGAGTGAAATATAATTCCCTGGAATTTAAAACAACAAAATGTGACCCCACAACAAAAAGTTGACCAAGCCCATTTGCTACCAATTTGCATGGGCCATGAGTACTGCTCAGATTAAGCTGTCAGACAGCAAGGTGGAACATAGACAGCAAGAAGGAAGGAATTCACTTCAGCCTAAGGTTTCATTCCCAGCCTAGGGGACAAATGAATCTCTCCATATTCATGATGTGCTTTTTTTCTTCCCAGAGAGTGAAATACGAGTCCGACTGCAGAGCGCATCTCCCTCTGGCAGATGTAAGTTATTCCAGGGGTATCAGGGATAAAATAGAGGGTGTAGCTGCTAGGGTTGTGTCTTCTCCTCTTAAGAACATTGAGTCCCCTTTCTGGGCAAGGAAGCATGCTGTGGGTTAGGTGGTGCTCTTGCAAATACGTAAAGTGGTACTTAGTCCCAGAAACATCCTCTAGAGCTTTGTCATTAAGTGGCACCCCCAGAAAGTAACAACTTCATAGACATGCAGATAAATTCCACTGAATTATTTAGATCCAGAGCAGGATTAGAGATCAATGAAACACTGGCTTTTGGGTGACTCTGGACACTTGCTTTTGCTGCTAGGGACGGAGTTGGATGATGTGAAACGTTTGCTGAAAGGAAGTCGATCTGCCAGCTGCAGCCCTACTCGGTCACCATCTGGTACCCTCCCGATACCGAAAAAGGCCGTGGTGGAGACGAAGATGGTCACTGAGAGCTCTCAGTCAGGTACTTGGCATTAGCAATGTTGCAGTCATTCCAAACAGCATTTGCCATAAAAAGTACTCAGTTGTTAAGAAATCCAGATAAGAATACATGGTGTTCCTGTACAGAAAAAGGGTCAGAATGCTGAAAGACTGTCCAGGTATTGCTGTAACAAGAGCCATCTTGGGTATCTTTCTAGTGACTAGTCTAATTTCCAAATAAATGAGTCCATTCTTTCTGCCACCAGTTTCAATTCAGAGGTATTTCTAGCAGAGATAAGAGCTCTAAGCAAATGTGTCTGAGAGTGATTTTGTCTCTTATCTCCAAGTGAAACAGAGAGATAGAACTGAAGACAACATTTCAGTGAGTGATTTATTAGCCATTCCATTTCATAACTCATCAGGAACTGTATGAGAAGACAAGGGGGAATGGCTCAAACTGAAAGAGGGCAGGCTTTGATCAGATGTTAGGAAGAAATTCTTTACTTTGAGAGTGGCGAGGCACTGGCACAGGTTGCCCAGAGAAGTTATGGATGGCCCTGGAAGTGTTCCAGGCCAAAATGCATGAGACTTTCAACAACTTGGTCTAGTGCAAGGTGTTCCTACCTATAGTAGGAGGTTGGAACTAGACTATCTTTGAGGTCCCTTTAATCCCAAACCATTCTATGATTCTATAACTGAAGTGATACTTAAAATACTACATTTTTTTTTAGTTATTTATACATCTCACGACAGGGCTTGAGGAAGTGGTATTGACATTGACTCCATTGTCTTCTATCAATATCTAAAAGCAGTGTCTTTTATCTTACTCAAAGCTCCAATCCTGTCTGAAACAGAATTTTAGTCCAGTACACTAGTTAACCAATCAGAGACATAAGTGGGAAGCAAAAGCCATACATCCCATGGCCCAATGTGATTTATTAATGGAATGGCAGACTGGGGTGGTTTATTCTGGTACTATAACATCTATGAGCAAGGAAATCTCTTCAAGGAGTTTTGCGAATGATTATGCTATTAGGTCAATCCATATTCCATTGGTTAAAATTTGTGTGGGCTATAATCAGCTGACATTTGAGGTCAGTTATGCCATGCTAACCTGGAGTCATTGGATTGACTCTACAAGGGTGATTGATATGTAAGTTGTTTGCTCTATAAACCTGGCCTTGTTGAAAACCACTTCTATCTGCTTGGCTTTTGCAGTGTCAGGGACATATGACACAACCATACTGAATACTGCCCTCCCTTCATACATGTGGTCCTCCACTCTGCCTGCTGGGTCTTCCCTTGGTGGATACCATAACAGCTCTTCCTTGATCAATGCCATGTCTCACTCTACAGGATCAGGTATGCTCCCTGGATTGCCCAGGTTTGAAGGATGGAACTATCCTGAAAATGGGTCAAAAGCACGTTTTTTTGCACAGCACAAACTAAAATGATGGATTAATCAAAATGGCAAGGGATATGCTTGAATTTTCTCTGGTTTCTGTATTTTGGTGCTCTCTGCTTCTACACTAAATCTATCTCAAAATCCTTCTTTTTGAGATTTATTGTTCTGGCTCTCTGACTGTCCTTAAATTCTGATGTCATCTTTATAAAAGAGGTCAAGCTCACATTCTCTATAAAAACTAGTTTAGACTCAAACTAATATTGGATTATCCTGGCCCATTGTAAGAATGGCTCATATACTAAAAATATTGTAAGTAAGTTTTGTGTGTTCTTACACCTGGCGAGGCCCGTTTCTAAATGCCAGGGATTCTGACTTCCCCAGCTGCAGAGAAAAAACACAGGAAGCTTTATGATGGAATATTATTTAAAGCTTTACTTTCTCTCACTGACATATGATCTCATCTTGTCTGATGTAGAATTTTTTGCCTTTGTCAGTTCAGTAAAAGGGTGGTTTATTATCAAGATTTTTCCTCTGTGCAATTATTGTGCATTATCATTAGTTGCATTTCTGAGTTGACTCCTAATTTCTGGGACTGTGCCATTGACCTTTGGATGCTAGATTTATGATTTGAGAGGAGTAATAACATTTCGCTTCCTCTTTTTGCAGTTTTTGGTGTCCCAAATAACCTGGCTCCCAGCAATCATACTCTGAATGCGGGCCTGAGCTCTTCCTCTACAGGTCAGATTTTTCTTCCCTTCACACTTTGACAGCACTGCATTTCTGGCACTGCATTCTGGCATAACTACAGTGAAATAATACCAATATACCAGTTTCTATCCTATTCCTCATCTGCTTGTAAGCAGCTTTTTGCCCCACCTGCAGAAATGTCCATGCAGCCATGAGACCTCACAATGTAACTTGAGATAATGTTTTAAAATGGTCACCATTCTTGTCCTGAGCCAACAATAACAATACAGCAAGGTGAACTAAGTTACAAAACATTTTGTTGTAAGGCCTGTGGTGCCTCCAGAAAGCTGGTGAAATTTGTTGGGAGATGTCATTATTGTTGTGTCACTGGTTTTGTTTGGGTTTTAGTCAGAATGCCACCTGCACTGCAGGACTCATATAACCCTCATTGCAATGCTTTTCTTTACAGTATTTGGAGTTCAAAACAACCTGTCTCCAAGCTCTTCTTCTGCAACCCAGAATGCTACAGCAGCCTCTGCAAGTCAGCAACAAAGTAAGCCTAGAGAAAGTGTGAGGGTCACCAATGTGTGCTTCCTTCTCCCACCTTTTCTGTAGTGATTAGAAGGTTCATCTTGACAGAGGCCCCCTCGTCACCTTCTTCTTGTGTGGCACAGTGTGGTATGAAGAGATATTGAGGAACATATCCTCTGCTGTGCATGTGCAGGAACAGCTCCCAGTGCTGATGCACTAGAAATTTCCTTGCTGGGGAAACCCTTGGTTGTTTGTGCTATCCTAGGAACGCTGAATGAGAAAAGATTTTTGAAATGTTTTGGTGTGTGAGATTCCTTGTTATCCTTCATCTCTGTCATTGTTGAATTTCTTCTTTGCAGCATATGCGATGAAGAACACATCTCAGAGCAACACCATGGCAAGTACTGGTGTGTCTGCTGCCTCAGCAGGTGAGTCTGTCATTGACAGGTGTTTAGGCATGGCTTCATACAACCATATCATAAAAATGAGTTAGAGACTCAGTGAGTGACATTCAGGTGCATAACTTGTCACTAGCCAAGTCTCCTACCAGTACCTTTCTAAAATGAGAAAGAGTCAGAATCCAAGAATGAGCAAATGAACTGGTCTGATTCGGTTCTCTACAATAATTTGGATTATTTAATTCTGAGCTATTTCTGCTCAGCAGGCATGAAGCTGGATAGAAGAGGACACATGTGAAATTGTACTTTATTTGAAGCCAAAACATTTGCAATGTTGCTCTTAAAAATAATTTTTCAGTTGTACCAGCTTCAACCACTCAAAATTGAAGGAATTGACTTATACATGACCAGAATATGTTTTTTTAATGAGAGAAGCCCTTTGTCCTTGAACAGACAGGATTCATCCTTTCCAGCTCTTTTATGCAATTCTGAGAGTTATAAATTACATTTTTTTTCCTCTGTATGTAAAGAAAGCCAAGTTTGCCTTGTAATCCAAGGACTCCCAAAGACAAGGCTTAAAAATAGATGTAAAGACCACAGAAGTTACGATAACATTTCTAATAATAGTTTACTCCAGGTTCTCCTTGAGTAATGGAATAATACCATTCTGTTTATCTTGATTTTCAATATTTTGTCGGTGTGCAAATTCATGTTTGTACATCATTCCAGACATACTTCATAATGCTTTGTGGCACAAGAGTGACCACAGTGATGATTTTGAACCTTGTTCGGCTTGTGCCAAACCTCAGTAAAGTGCACTTCAATGTCTCCTAACCCTGCCTAGCCCCCAGGATATGGAGTGCTTTGTGCTTGACAGAGTAGCTTGGCAGTGCTTGATGGGTGCCTCAGCTTGAGCTGTGCTGGCTCTGCTGACCCCTGTATATCTCTCTCAGGCTGAGTTTCTCTGACTCCTCAGGAAGTGTGTTTGAGAAGCAAAGAGCTCGTTGAGCAAATCACTTCTACATATGATTGAATTCCAGATGTTCCCCATTTCTGGCAGCAGAGCCTCCTCAGCTAGTGAAATGCATATCTCCAAAGAAACCTAATGACATGCACAGCTCTTCTGTTGCCTTTAGTTACCAGTATCTTCCAGGGCTCTTTTTGTAGTGGCAACCCCAATCACAATGTGACCACCTGTTTTTAGGAACAAAAGGGATGAGGCTTGTAGTTATGGGCTTAATGGCCCATACTCATCTCCTCTCTACAATCTTTTACAAATATTGCAGGAGGAACTGTCTTGAGCTCCCAGGGAGACGACATTCTGCGCAAAGACTGCAAGTTCCTGCTGCTCGAGAAGGAGAAGGCACCAGCAAAGGAGATGGAACTCTTGGTCATGACAAAGGACACTGGCAAAGTCTTCAGTGCTTCTAACACTGGGCTTAGTGGAGGTAACATCCCTCTTTCAGGACATGCGGTTATTTTGAGGGTAGAGACATGGAGACTGATCATAAGGGAAGTTCAGTGTTCAGGGTACTACACCTAACTTGTACATCATACAAGAACCTCTGACAGGCAGTCAGCTTTTAACCATGCCAGCTGAAACCTGGGTCTGGCTTTTGCATTTGAACCTCCAGAATGTGCCCTGGGATATTTCACAAAGCTCAGGAGCTTTGAGAGAAAAAAAAAAATAGATCTGGTTTAGACAGGCAGAGCTATTGTGTCTTCCCAAGAAAAATACATCTTTACCAATGAAAGAAGATTGGCCTGGTTTAACTTCTGGTGTAATGTTTCTAATTATATTCGATTTCTGTTCAGGATCTTTTGGAGAAGACACCTTGAAGAAAGAGAAGCAGGGATTTTCCTCCTCTTATGCTACAGATACTGGCCTAAAATCAGATGCAAATGGTAAGAATTTGTTCCTGTGGAAATGCAACACAACCTTCTCCTTCTGCCTCCATTACTACCTTTCCCTTTCAAGCCCACACTCTAAATTTTGTCATGCGCAGAAAGACTGGTAAAACCTCTTTTACTGTTGTTAAAACAGGAGGGCTGAAATCCATGCCAAAACGGGACAAAGAAACTTATGCAGGTAAGTGATGCCACTCAGACTTTCATTGGAAGAAGCACCAAAGCACAATACACAAAAAGCAATTGTTCTTGGGGGACATGAGTGGTCTCTGAGCAATGCATCAGAGGGAGGGAATGTTCAGGAGGCTACCAGAGAAATTGGTACCAGTGATTTGATTGTAGATAAGTGGACAGTTGGGTTATTTTTGCATGACTAGAGAAAATCAGATAGCTGACAGTCCAGCTGCATCCTGCTACTGGGACAGATTTATGGGGAAGAGAGTGCTCAGACAGACCATGCTGGCTATTGCTGTCATTTATGGCTCAGATCTGTACAAAAAATTTACCCCCATGTGATCATGTTTTCCAGCTGTTATTTTAAAATGCACTGAAAGTTTTTCTCTCCTGTTTGAATTTCCTTTGGAAATACTGTTCCCATCTTCCATAGGGACTAGAATTACACTCACCATGTGCACAGAGTGGCATGAAGATTTTTTCCATAACCCTTTGTATAATGGATCAGGTCTTGATGTCCTTATTGTAAGAGATTCTTAACTCTGAAATCAAGAAACTCTTCATTAACCAGGAGATTCTTCCTTCTCTGTTCCAGAAATACAAAGTGGTGATGCAGGAGGTGCAATTGGATCAGCACCATCCTGGTGTCCTTGTGGTTCCTGCTGTAGCTGGTGGAAATGGCTCTTGGGTTTGCTTCTAGCCTGGTTGTTTCTCCTTGGATTGCTTTTTGGACTCATTGCTCTGGGTAGGAAATAACTGAGGAAAAAAATGTTGAATGGTATAGAATGACAAAGGGTTTAAGTTGGGAACAAGCCCAAGCACCAGATATACCAAGCCAGAGAACTGAATAAAACATTCAGCTTGATGGTGACTTGCCATTGAGATTTTACAAATGGACAGAAAGAACAGATAAGGAATACAGTCTGACGGATTTCAAAGCTGTCATTTAAATTCCAGATATCCCTTCTGGAAAAAAAAAAGGAAAAAAGAATTCTGCAAAACTCAGTGGCCACAGTTGTGTGACACAGTGTTGCCATGTTCCTATGATTGCATGAAATATTTCAGGCATGTATATCTGGCAGCATGTTCCCTAGCATTTTCCTTTAACCTTCCAGCTGAAGAAGTGAGAAAGCTGAAATCTCGTGTGGAAGACCTGGAGAAAATCAATGGTGGCCTCCTAGCAATTAACCAAGGGAATTCAAAAATAGAAAAGGATGTTTCAAGAGTAGACTTTCTTCATGGTAACTCACTCTCCTCAACCTTCCCATATGAAAATGAAGAGTCAGTCTGGTTGATGGTGAAGAGCAGACTGAATAAGGAAATAGAACGAGGTGAGCAGAGTCAAAAATGAACCCATACATTATTTCTCATGCTACTTTTGTTAGCAAGGGAAAGGTTATTTACTTCTGTTTAGCACATGTTGGAAAGAGATGAACAACAGAGCAGCCAACATTTTCCCATCTTTAGAAATTTCATGTATTTGTGAAAACAAATTTACTGAGGAAACTCACAAACCATACTGTGCTGCCTGTAGCCTGATTCCAAATAGATGTATCCTTGTTCTTGAAATGAGTAGCTACTCTGCTTTATAATGAACTCTAACAGCCCCTTCACTTCCTGTTACAGGCTACTTCCGAGGGGAGAGAGGAGAACGTGGTGAGAAAGGTACAGCCATACAGTCCTTCTCTTCCCCTGTCCAATTCCTTGACTCTGGCAATGCACAATTTTGTGGTGGTTGTTGCTTCAAGGGGCCATAAGCAGTAAGAAAGATGAAGATGGTTCATACTTGAACAAAAAGAATCAGAATTGTTTAGGTTGAAAAAGACCTTGAAGATTATGGAGTCCAGCCATAAATGTAGCACTGTCCATGTCCATCACTAAACCACCTTCCTAAGAGTCACAGTGTCTTTTCAATACCTCCAGGGACAGTGACTCAACCTCTTCCTCTGGGCAGCCTGTTCCAATTCCTCATAACCCTTTTGGTGAAGAAATTTTTCCTAATATCCAATCTTAATCTCCCTGGTGCAGCTTGAGGCCATTTCTTCTTGTCCTATCACTTGTTACTTCTGAGAAGTGGCTGACCCCCAGCTCACTCTCTCCTTTCAGGCAGTTATAGAGAGGAATAAGGTCCCCCCGAGTCTTCTCTGTCCCAGGTTCCCCAGCTGGGGGAACCTGGGACAACACCCCCAGCTCCCTCAGCCACTCCTCAGAGGATTTGTGTTCCAGACCCTTCACCAGCTCTGTTTCCCTCTCTGGACTCACTTCAGTATCTCAAGACCTTGTAGTGAGGGGCCAGAACTGGATGCAGCAGTCGAGGTACAGCCTCACCAGAGCTGAGTGCAGGGGGACAATCATTGTCCTGCTCCTGCCAGTTTGCCATGTAAACTGTAGACCCTGATCCCACACAGAGCAATACAGGAGGCCTAGTCTTGTATTGTGCCAGTGTGAAAGGCCAGATTGTGTCTGATCCTCTGCTGTTCAAGTGTGAAGCGTCCTGTTTGGCCATAACTCCTTTGTGTTTAATTAAAAGTAGGAAAGCAACTAGAAGACAAAATGAATGAATAATCATAAGATGTCTCTTGATTCAACTTTTTTTTCCACTTTTCTCAGGTGACATGGGAATACAAGGTCCCAAAGGTGAGTCTGGAGGTACCTGCTTTACCTGGCAGCCTGTTGTAGGGCCTGGGTAGCAAATGGTTTTTTGTTACTCCAGAATTTGGAGAAGCTGATGTCATTTATCTGTTAGTTCAGATATTGTTCTGAAGGTTGGGGTTTTTCTCCTGTTTTATGGTCAAAGAAAATTTTAGAATTCATAGTAGAAGAGATAATAGATCTCGCTTTGAATCTAGAAGCTCCTTTCACCTGGAGAAAAGTCATTCCTGAAACCAGGCTCTACTGGTTTAATCACAGAGTGCCCAGAGGGTTTTGCATGGTGTGAACGACTCAATTATTTGCATAAAAACAAGGGAGACAATTGCTGGAGGCGCTAGAACTTGTAAATATTCCAGGAACATAAACTTCTTTTTATAAGGGTGAGGGTTAGCCAAAGTGACAAAAAGAGAAGACTTATTCCCCACTGACTGTCTTTTTGTTTCTGTCTACAGGTGATCGAGGACTTCCTGGTGTCCCAGGTGGGCAATAGTTCAAATCCCCTGTAAGGGAGGACATTTATTTACATTACTGTGGGCTAGAACAAATACTGCACTTTCTTGCAAAATTCCTTAAACTTAGCTCAAGGTGTTTCTCTGAAGAGTCAATATGTAGTATAGATTAAGTCACTTGATTAATACCTTGGTGCTGAGCTACAGACACAGCTCAAGAGACTTGGTTACAAGCAAAGCCTTGGCCAGACTTCCCCTTAGTTGAACATGCTGAATTTGTGGAAAATTCTAGTCTAGCACTGAAAGAATCCTACAGCTGCATAAATACTTGGTTCAGCTTTCCTGTACTTTTATATGTATTGTGGTCTTCTAAAGAGATAAAGTACCCACCTTAAGAGTAATATATGATTTACCCCATAGAATTATTCTCTCCAGGCTTGAGATTTCCCTAAGTTGCATGTTATTCTTTTATGGTACATAGTCAAGAACTCTGAACTCTTACTGTGTTTTCTTTCCAGGCATTCCTGGTCCAATTGGGCATGCAGGACCAGAAGGACCAAAAGGCCAGAAAGGAAGCATGGGTGAGCATCTCTGTCAGTGCTGTGAGTCATTCACAACTGACTGACACATGGCACAGGAATACAGACACCTGGCTGGTGTGACCATTGCCTTCCCCAGTGGAGCTGGCCAAGGATCCTTTTGCCCAAGGCCTCCCTCCCACAGACACCTGATTTTACAAGGCATTTGTTTCCTGTAGGTGATCCTGGCATGGAAGGTCCCATGGGACAAAGAGGTAGAGAAGGGATACCAGGGCCTCGAGGGGAGCCAGGACCACCTGGATTTGGAGAAAAAGGAGACAGAGGTAGGAACCAAGTGTCTTGTTGTTGGATAAAACAGAGATGGACAAAAGCAAGAGTTTGGTCCTGATTAATAGAACACCTCAGTAATAAAATCTGATTTCACTATTCAATCCAGATTTCATATCTGTACATTTCTCAGGACAGATTAATATGGCCTTAAGTAATTTTTTTGGCAGACTTATAATGGGTAAACAAGGATTGCTTTGGTTTCTCAGATCTTACAGTCAAGTTTGAATGTGACAGAACCAAAATCACTTCATTATCAAGGTTATCTTCTTCCCTGTTATCCAGGTCATCAAAGCTGGGGAATTCATCTTGCTAAAGCCCAGTGAGCTCATATTCTTTTCTTGGATAGTGCATATCTATTTGGATGTTTTGAACTGATGAGCAGATTATCCATGGTTCTTACCAGAGAAAGAATAACAGTAGATGGAATAATGGAAAAATGGGATCATATCTGTATTCTACTGTGTCTATTCATGCTCTTATTTTGCAGGTGCTGTTGGTGAGCCAGGTCCTCCAGGGCCACCTGGACCCCCAGGTTCTACTGGCCTAAAAGGTAAATGTGGAGATGGAGAGAGAACCTAACAGAGAGGTTAGGAGTAAATGGGCACCCCAGCTGTCCCATTTCACTTGTGTTGCTCTGCAGTAACCAGAAAAGTGAGCTAATGGTCTGAAGCACATATCCCAACATCTCAGCTGAGATAAATGGCTTGGGTCTCTTTACTTTACTTATGTGGAAAACATTTCCTCAATGTCACAAGGACTAAGTTCTCTAAATTTGTTGTCCTGGTTTTGAGGATGCCAGTAATGCAAATTCTTCTAGTGGCTGGGGAACTTCCAATCCACTAAACACCTGTTGGGTTGTGGATGCTGTTGGGCAAACTGAAAGCAATTTGATCATTTTCTAATTGTGGCGTTACTAAAAGAAAATCCTTGTTCCTTACAGGTCTGATGGGTTCCCCAGGCCCACAAGGTCCTCCAGGTAAGTGCTGTATTCTTTTGCTGTGGCATCTAGAGACTGGGGAGAACAAAAACAGAGTGACAGTTTCTCATAGTTTTTCTGCTTCATTAATGCATTGTGGTGAGTGGGATGAATGAAAACCCCCCATCTCATTTTTCTGCAGGTCCTCCTGGCCTACAAGGATTTAGAGGTGAAGCAGGACTCCCAGGTGCTAAAGGTAACTTTCTCTTCCCCCGGTAATTGAAGCAGCACTAGCTGAGGTGCTTTTCTAGCACTGCTCTGAGCAGCAGTTGTGGTCTGACCATGTCACATTTTGATTCTATGGGCACAGAAAAGCATAAGACTGAAGAAAAGGGAGGCAAACCAAAACTTAGTCATTGACTGCTAGCAAATATTGAGAAAAGCAGGAGACACAGAGGTAATATTGCAGTCTAAGAGAGGAAAAACAGTTGTGTGGATGGAGCTGTGTTAAAGGAAAAGAATTTCCAGTTTGAGTTTGTCTGGTAACACAGAATCTGTATTTCCCTAGTGATTTTTCTTGGTGCATTAAATGCCTTTCCCTTATGATTTTTTACTACTATTGTTCAATCATCCATATCGCTTTCAGGTGAAAAAGGAGCCAGTGGACCCCCTGGACCCAAAGGTATGTTGACCAATTAGGTATTCTTTTGTGGTTATTTTCTTTAGATTCCTTTAGATATTGTATTGGATACTGTCCATGGGTTTTATCCTTATCCCTCTTTGGCCTCTTCTTCTGTGCTCTTGTCAGAAAGCAGTCTTTATTTTCTCTGATGGAAACATTTTACAATGAAGCAATCTCACAGAATTTGTCCCTTTTTTCTACCACAGGTGATCAGGGTGAGAAGGGTTCTCGTGGAATGACAGGTTAGTGGATTGAAATACTGGAGTAACAGCCAACCTAATAAAAGTATAGCCCAGGCAATCCCAGTTAGCTGTCTGAAACACTATAATGATATTACTGGTTATAAGAGTTTTATTTTTGCACCAAAATTATAAACAAATAGATCCCATTCTTGATTCCAGTAATTTTGGTAACAATCTTTGTACTTAGCTTTAGGAAAATTGTCCCTCACATGCCCTATATTCACATCACTTGAGCATTTCTAATGCCTGGAGACAGTTGTGAATCATGAGGCCTGAGCATCCTGACAATGCTGGTTTTCAGTTGCAAAGCAGCAAATATTGCTGACAGAATTGTCCAAGAGTTGTTTGTTTCATTGTCATACTATTTCACTACAGGTGAGCAAGGCTCAAGAGGAATACCTGGACCTCCAGGAGAGCCAGGGGCTAAAGGACCTGCAGGTGGGTACCAGAAAGCAGCTGTATTTATATGGGAGGCAATGTCATTGCCACCCAGATTGTGTTTCTGTGAGCAAAGACGAGGGAACAGGATGGGAGTGGAATAATGCTTTTTATGATCCTAGGTCTTACCTTTAGGCAGCTGTGATTAGTCTGTACACTCAGAAAAGATGTCCTACAGTTTTTTGAATGAATGCTGGAACTTCAGTAACGGCAACCAAGGTTTCTTTCAGATACAATGTGATGAAAAGCCACTCTTAGGGTTAGGGCTGTGCTCCACTTTGGAGGAAGAGAGGATAACTGTGGTACTGTTTCAGAAGTCCCTGACAATCTCTTTCTTTGGACAGGACAAGCTGGTCGTGATGGACAGCCAGGTGAAAAAGGTAAGGGCTTCCTTTGAGGTAGTAGTGCAGGTACTTTCTGTTTTGGTAGGAGTTGATTTGTAAAAGGGGTGGGAGAAAGATGGCAGCAGATTCATGTTCTGGGATCTTCTGTCTAAGAACTGTAGAGTCAACCTGTAAACATGGAACTGAGACATATAGTGGAACAGGCTGTAAACTTGTGACCGAGTTACCTCTCTACAGAACTCTTCTGTCATTGATGTTCCCCTCCCAGACACTGATGTTGGAGATGGCCACTTGGCTGTGAAAATACAATAGGTAGAAAGTGCTGCAGGACAGCCAGGCTTGAATAGATTGGTAGATTGTATGTCAGTGACTTTTGTCTCATTAGTGGTGATTATATCCCTAGGTGAACCAGGTCTTATGGGAATGCCAGGTGCCAGAGGCCCTCCAGGACCCACTGGAGATGCTGGAGAGCCAGGTAAAAGCATAAGACAGAACAAAAATGCTTTCTGCTCAGTGAGGAACACAGATGTATTTGTCAATTTCCAGTCTTAATTTAAGTCTGGCAGAGGATCTCTGTATTCTTAAGGTGGTGATCAAAGGAAAGTACATAGAGAATCTAGACCCTTTATGATCCCAAAATTGCCCACAGTGCAAACATCAGCTGCTATGAGCTGATTTACATACCAGTTGCTAGGCCGGTTTCCACCACTTTGAGAATTGTGTGCTATAATTTCACGTAAATCGAATCTTTTTTTCTCTTGTCTGTCCTTTTCCCACATGAAATTTTTTAGACATCTTAAGAGTTTTTGCCTTTTTCTGACAGGTCTTACAGGACCCCAAGGACCGCCAGGTAGGCTTTTCCATATTCCAGTGTATCAACGACACACTTTAATATGGGTTCAAAAACCATTGTAATTTTCCCTCTGTGGTACTCAGGGTTTCCAAAGTGATATACCAAGGTTTCCACACCTCCTTTGGCTTTTGAGACAGGCTTTGTGCAAGATGTGTGATTTTTGAGCAATGCAAGGCTTTTGAGTGTTGAAATTTTGCCTTTCCCCAAAACATAACATAACATTTTAGTTCCCCGTGCATCACTGAAAAGTCCTTCTAGTCAGCAGCAGAAACACAAGGGAGAGGTTGTAGCAATAGAGATGTAAACAGGGGATGTGACATCTGTAAGCAGAGGTGGTTTGGGGGGGACAGTTCAACAGGACTTCATCTGAGAGCCTCAGGACAGGTAGCAGTACCTAGAAGACGCTACAGGTAAATCTGTGAAGCAGTGTCATCATCCAGGGAGCAGTGGGACCAGGAAAGCCCAAAGACACAACCAGCTCAGTCTGTTCCTCCACTGTCTTATAAAGTCCTTAGGGACCTGCTTGTAAAGGCTGAAAGCTGGGGTCTTGAGTAGGAAGCTCCTTCTAAAAACTCACAAGTGAAACAGCTGGGGTACCTGAAAAACATACAGCAAACAGTATTTGCACTATTTTAAATTTTTTGTCTACCTCACATCAGGGCTTCCAGGCAACCCAGGCCGACCAGGGGCTAAAGGTGAGTTTTGTTTCTTCCCTAATGCTCATTTTCTCTCTGAAGATTTCATTTTAGCAATGATTAGCTGCTCCACTGACCAGTCCCTGGATCAACAGTGGCATCTAGTGGCTTTGGCAAGGGAAGGTTTGAGAAGCATGGTAGGCAAAGCTTCCCTGAGCATACACGGAGGGCAGTGGGGACATCTGCTGAGGGACTTGGCATGGCAGCTCTCCTCTGAGCAAAGCTCTGAAGCCTGGTTCTGCCCGGAGCAAAAGATGCCTGGTGACTGCAGTGGAAGCTGTGTGCCTGCCTCAGCTAAATCATCTGCCTATGCTGGCAGATGTAGTGCTTGGAAAGCTGATCAGAGTGCTTCTCTGGATTTGCACAGCTCTCTTGCTTCCCCCCTGACCTTCTAGTGCTGTGACTTTTCTGACGAGATCAAGGGCAGAAAGAACTTAACAGTACAATGTTACCCCCCTAAAAAGAAGCTCAACTTTTGTACCTTTGTTTTCCTAGGAGAACCTGGAGCTCCAGGAAGAGTCATAAGTGCAGGTATGTAGTGCTGTGAGGGGGTCACACTTCTGATTTAGGAGGGTTTTCTCTGGGGCTTTTTTGCACCTCCTCAATTCATCTTGACTGTATGTGAGACCTGTACCGGGGCTCCCTGCGCTGGGGAGCCATAGATGTGGTATTCCTTAAGCATAGATTTTTACACATTCACTGGATGTGTGAATATAAATGTCTGTATGCAAATCTATGTGTTTGTTTTTCAGAGGGTTCATCAACTATTACTCTCCCAGGCCCACCAGGGCCCCCAGGCCCACCTGGCCCCACTGGTCCTCCAGGTGTTCCAGGTGAGTACTGATGAGTACAAAGTAGTGATAGGTCAAATCCAGGGTCTACAATCAAGTTCTTTCAGTAAGGCAGGCTTGTGTCTAATCCCTTTCCCGGCACTGTTGCTGAAATTAGGAAGTGCTTGTTTTCCAGCCACAGCTTTGAGCTCAAGGCAGCAGAACTCCCACTCAAGCATCTGTAAATCTTTCTCACACACACACACTGGCTGTGCATGAGCTCGGGCCTCAGACTCCTCTGGTCAGTCAGACACTGCCCTCCAGCGTGCCGGTGTCAGCCAGCAGAGTTCCTGAGCCCTGATTCTCATGGCACTTCTGTGCCTGGAGCTAGTCCTGGAGCTGATTTGGCAGAGGCAGTCTCAGTTTGCAGTATGGAATGTGAGAGGAGGGTTAGGCCTTTTGCATTCCTTTTCTCTTGTGGTCAGTGGCATTCTGGTTATTTCCTCAGTCCAAGAGGCACCAAGCATTTTAATTGCCACAGGATGGAAATTCAAATAATGTTTGGGGCATTGATTAATTCATACCCCATAGCAATTCCATTTGTTTGTGTAGAAAATATATTTTTTCGTAGTCTCAGTTCTTATAAAAGTCCTGTTGATTATTTTCTGCTATTGTAAAATACAGCCAATAAAATCTATTGAAATTTGTGTTTTTTCCTTTGAAACTAGGTCCTGTTGGACCAGCTGGTCTCCCTGGACAGCAAGGTACCATTTTCCTTCAGCTTTGATTATGCTTCTTGAGAGAAAGGAATTCATTAGTTTTTCTTTGTTTCTACTTCTCTAAGCCCTTGGCACATTCCCTCTCCCTTTTGTTCACAGATTTCTTCCTTTCAGTTCATTTTGTTGCACTATTTGGCTTAATTAGTCTAGTAAAAGAATTTTTATAATTTTTTGTTTTCCCAGGGGAAGAAGAAGGGTGATAAGAGCCAGTGTAATGTAGATGCTGCAAATGTCTTTTTTTTCTTATGCTATTTTTCCTGAAGGCTGGTATTTCTAAGGCACTCCTCATGTGCCGTTGCCTTTCTGTGATAGGGGATATAGCCCAGCTGGATACCTCCTGCCATTTTGAAAGGCAGGAGAACAAACTAGAGCCAAATTGGGATTAATGTCACCGTGAAAGCACTGCCAGTTGGGCAGACATCTCTTAGAAAGGGCTGACCCCTAAGAACCTTTCTTAGCTGGTTTCCTATGATCCTGTTAGAGCAAGCTGGGCATAATTTCCACACTTGAATGCAGTGTCCCTCAGATCTGGGGACTGAGTTCATGCTCCCAGTTCTCATAAGAAAAGTCTGAACCTCTTGTCAGAGTAGGCCACCCTCTCTCAGTTACATAACTCTCTTTCTCTGATTCTTTTTTTTTTTTTTTTACTGGAAAAAGGTCCACGGGGTGAGAAAGGATCCCCAGGTGAAGCTGTGATAGAAACCATAAGAACAGAAGTCTCATCATTAGCATCTCAAAGTAAGTGGCTCTGCCTTTCCACTCCTTTATCTGGAGATGTGTCAGAGCTTCAAGGCCTGCTCACAGCTACTAGGAAATGCCCCTAATTCTTTCTTCTCAATGTGACATGGGGTAAATATGTGTGTGTGTGTGTGGTGGTGTGTCTGCAATGCCAGCTACCTCTTCTTTCCTCCTCATCTGTGCATCCTAAAGTCCTTTCAAAAGGAGGCAAAGGGCATCAGGCCCACATCACAGAGAGGGAAGCTGAGGAATGGTGGCTGCTGAGAAGCCACTAACAGGGGAGATACTCACAGAGCTGAGAGCTTCCAGACACTGAGTTCACACAGGGCAGTTCCCTGTGCAATATGAGCATGGAGCCATCTGTAAGATGAGAACCAGTCTGAAAAGGCATGTTAATCTAAGCAACAGAAATAATCTCTCTTCAAATTAAAGGATGAATTCACACAGGAGTAAGTAAATTTAAGATTTAAAAAAATGTAACATTTTGTAAAAATTTTAAAATTTTAAGATGAAAATAAGTGGAGCTGAACAGACTGTTTTTACAACATCCCAAGAAAAGTGCTTGCTCTGCGCAACACTGTTTTGCATTACACAAAGATGTGTAATGCACTTAGAGTTGCTATTCCTAGGATCTGAGACCTCTGCAAGTTTGCAGCAAGGTAGAAGAGGGCATAAAATTATAAATGATCCTTGCCTGATCACCATCCGAATGGGGCCATGTAGATTCAGACCATGCTTCAGTAGTGTCCAGTTCCCCATTCAGGCACTCTGGATCACAGCATCACTGAACTTTGAGTTTGTGCCTCAGCTTGGAGATGAGGGTACATCACACAGTACAATCAGATAACACAGTGCAGCTGCTTGTTAAATAATGTCTGTGTTATGTTCTCCTCCCAAAACTTGCCTCTTTTAAAGAATCTTTCCTGTCCTTGAAGTTCTTTCCCTCCTTCTTTAGCCTTTGAGTTCAACAACCATTACTCTCCTCCCTGTTTCCAATATCCTGCTCAGAGCTGTATTTTGCTTCATGTCCTAATCAAACATATCTCTCCTCTCCATCCTCTGCTTCATCTTGGGCTTAGGTAACCCAGGTCCCATCTTAGTCCATCTTTGATTGTAAGAGCTTCTAGCAGCAATATATTGACAGTTTCCATAGCAGCAGTTGCTCCATAACAACAATTTCCCTTGTTTGTGTTTTTCTTTTGCACAGTGCTGGGAGATTTACAAGGGCGAGCAGGACCACCAGGTCCCCCTGGACCACCAGGTGTGTAACATACAGGGCTCATCCCCTAAGCAAGGAATGGTGACACAATATGGCATGTTTCTGAGCCATGCAATTTGCTGTGTAAATGTTCTCTAATACCCCTGTTTCATTTGTCATCAGGTGAATCTGTGCAAGGACCCCCTGGACCTCGTGGTCCCCCAGGTAAGAGCTTGTTCCTCTGAAACCCAACTGGAAAGTGGGAGGTTTTTCCCAAGGCCTAGGACTGGAAGCAGAATGTCACATAGTGGGTTTGTACCAATACAATTTCACTGCAGCAAGATTCTGCCCAGCAAAGAATGTTTGCTTTTGCAGAGGGTTCTAGCCAGAGTATTAATTAGTAAAAGCCATACCTTTTGGGAAGACACTCAAAGTTTTCAAGTTGCCAAAGGAAGTAACTGCATTCAATTCCATATTTACTTCTTACTTCTCAAGCCTTAACTTTCAGCTGCAGACACATGGGGAGGTTCTTATCATGAGGAACATATCCACATGCCCCATCCTGTAACACAGCCAGAACAGGGAAGGTGTGGGAGGATGTGTGACAGGAGCAGAACCCCATTCCTTGTTCTCTGCTCAGTAGGAGAGGGAGCAGGTTAGGTGTGTGATGGGATAGGCACCCAGTACCATAAAGAAAGGAGTTTCTCTGTCCTTTTCTGCTGTGGTAGCAAATGATAGTGAAAAGTAACTACAAGGAGAAATGTAAGAAGGATGTGAAGGAAACAGTGATAAGGGCCTACACTGGGAAATACTCAATCTAAGGCTGTGGCTGGAGATGTAGCATCTCTTATATTCATTTACTTACACTGCTGAGGCTGATCCTTCCTGAAGTCTTTCTGTGTCCCTTTTCCCTAGGAGAAGGATTGCCAGGTCCTCCAGGCCCACCAGGGAGACCAGGATCATCCATGTCCACCTCAGGTAGGTTCTTGCCACTCATTCCGTCATCTGGTCCTGGGAATGTTCTGTTGGAGTTCCAGAGAGCACATAAATGGCTAAGACCAAGTGCAGCCAGAGAAACCTTGTTTCATGTTCTGTTGGATGTCATGAAGAAATCTCTTTGTTTGAATTGCAGAAGCATTCTTCACAGGCCCACCAGGTCCACCAGGACCACCAGGCCCAAAGGGAGACCAAGGTAGGTATATCGTGCTGCCTTACCAAAGTGCTAGAGGGATATTAGCACCTTAGACTGAAAAGAAGAAAGGGCTTGGGAGCAGAAATTCCTGCCTTTCTCTGTCTGTAAGAAAGCTATCACAGTTGTCACTAGGTAGGACTCCTGTCTGCTGTAAAACAAGTCAGTCTTTGTCAAAGAAATTTATTAGCCTCCAGTACAAGTGTAAAGGCAGTCACTGTATTCAGATCCCAATTTTGCAAGCCCATTATCCTCAAGAACATTCATAACTTCAGATTTGCCATTGAAGGGGACAGCCTTTTTGCAAAATGCACTGTGGATTAAATCAGTGCAAGGGAGTGGTCTGTGAAGTGTAGCTCAACTATCAGCTGGCTGGAAAATGTGCTCCCTTTACCAATTTCTCCCCTACAAATTGAAGGCCAAGATGATATGCTGCAGTGTGGGCTGGGATGTTGCTGATGAGAATAAAGCAAATCCTAACACTGTTCCTCTGCTTTCCTGTGCACAGGTGAAAGAGGTCCACGGGGATTCACAGGTAAGGAGATATCAGTGGGTTTCAGGGCAGCTTGCCTGGATGTACGAGTGCTCCTTCATTTCTGTGTCTCATGCAGGAGAACCCGGTGATCCTGGCCTTTCAGCATTCTCCTCCCACGGTTAGTCTGTGCCCCCTCTCCTCCTTTGAATCCATTGTCCCTGGGCTGAAATCAGGCCAAAATCCTGCTCTATTCATTCTAACTTAATTTTAATGGAGCAAGGATTTTGTCTACATACTTTATTCCTGTGAATCTCTGACACTCTTTCTGCAACTGGCAGGTGAAAGAGTCACCATCCAGGGACCCCCAGGCCCACCTGGCCCACCTGGACCAAAAGGTGAAGTTAAAAATCTTCTTTCTTTTATTGGGGATGGCCTCACACATCCAAACATGGTTGAGAGTAAAGGATGGAGCAACCCAGTCCTTTGGGAGCTAGAGTGGTGCTCACCCCTGCTTTTTCAGGCAAAGCAGGACCACAGCAATAGAATTGCTGTAAGCACAAGGCACTTGACCAGGTCACAGAAGGCTCAGGAAAGCTGCCATGGTCTCTTCCTTATGCTCTTTCCCAACAAGCTGGCATTTCAAGACACTCGTTGCAAGGGCTGGGTAGTTGCTTCTCTGACAACATGAAGCTCAGCTGTTTCACATGACCAAGTATGCAACATGCAGTCACACCCATTACAAGTCTCCCTCACTCTTTTTCAGGTGATGCAGGTGTCCCAGGTGCACCTGGCATCCCAGGAGCATCTCGAGGTAAGAGGCCAGACCATCATTGCTCTGATATTAAGAAGGAATGCTGATATCTGGTGGAGGCTTTGAAAAAGCTTTTACCAGTGTGGGTGCCAACCTAATGCTTATGGGATTTCTGTTCAAAACCCCTTTTGCACAGTTTGCCCTAAATCAAAAAATTTAAGAATTGACAGAGGTTTTTTTCCAACTTACTGGGAGTCCTTTAAGCCAGAGTTTTTCCTCTATGTGGACAGGTTCTTGAACTGGTGCTGCCCAGGCTGACTGGGATTGGGAGCAGCAGGGCAGCGATGCTTGAGCTTGAGCTCTGTGATCTCTATCTATATTCTGCACAGCGCTGCACTCTGATGCACAAACCCACCAGGCCTGCCTGTACAAAGCCAGGAATGTCTCTGGACTCAGCCCTGCACAGGCTGAATTATAAGATGCAGAATTAATTGAAGACATTATACTGCCAAATAGCCCATGCTCAGACTGTGTTTAAAGATACAGGGGGAGCCCCTCCATATTCCATTTCTAAAGGTCTTTCCAGGCCTGTGGGAAGGGTTTAATGCAAGTACCCTTTACTGTCACTTAGTCTAATGCAACTGTGCCATAAACACTCCTCCTTACAATGCTTTCTGTAGGTGGATCCAGACAAATTCAGGGACCCCCAGGACCTCCTGGACCACCTGGTCCTCCTGGCCCAAGTGGAGGTTCATCTCAAGAGATTCAGCAGTATGTGACTGACTACCTGAAGAGTGAGTATAATGAGATTTTTGCTGTGGGTCAGCAGTTTCATGCCTATCTTTTTTTTGTTCCCTAGGGCCTTGTCCCTCTTCTATTAGAAACAACAGCCCTGCTACTCTGGGCTTATTTCTGCTGAATACTGTGAAGTGCTGTCCACTGTGGCTTCTGTAGAACTGTTCTTCTGTTGTCCTGTTCTTTGTCAGAGGAAGAGGGTCTGGTAATTGTGCATATGTTCAGTCTTCCCTCTTAGTTATGTGGGCATATCTTGGGCTCTCTACATAGGTGACACTGTCAGACATTATTTCACTGGTGCCCAAGGCCCACCAGGCCCTCCAGGCCCACCTGGACTCATCACCACTGCAGATGGGATGACCTTGGATTATGCAGAGCTGGCTACCCGTGTCATGAGCTATATGACAAGTAAGCACCCTGTTGGTAAACTCTGTACTGAGTCATGCCCTCAGCTGAGCTTGTGCAGCACCTAGGCGGTGAGAACCAGAGGAGAAACAAGTTTTTAAATAGCAGCACTCCAACCAGGTTATTCATCTTCAGCAGTCTAGGCCCAGGACTCTACACAGCTGAGGTGTCCTCTGAGCCTTGTCCTTTTTTAATGTTTAGATTAACTAGCAGTTGCTGCTGTTTAAAAAGTCTTATGTTAAACATTTGCTGTTAGACTCTTTGACACCCCAAAGACCCCAAACAGAGATGGCTTTATTTAGTATATGTGGTATCAAGTATTTGGGGGTTGTCTTGTGTGCTTGGGGCCCTCCTAAAGTAGATGAAATCCCCAGAGCTTTTGGAAGTAGCCTGAAATCTCAGCCAGAAATGCCTAGATTACACAGCTCTGTGTGATGACCAGGATATGTAAGATAGCAACTGTTTCACATTTGGGGGCATGAGAAGGCCATTCTACCAGTTAATTAATTCATCTGTCCTTTGTTCCTTCCTGATGACCCCCCACCTCCCCTCACCTTCTGTCTCATACTGGCTCATGTCAAAACTTTTCATTCCCACAGGCTCTTCAGGTCGTTATGAGTCATTTTCTAGCTCTGTATCCACTACATCCATTTTGTACCAAGAGCTTCTGGACTTGCTGCAAAGTAAGTGACCCTCGAGGGAAATATGGGATTGAGGGTAAAGCATCTTGGAGATCTCTCTTTCCCTTCCAGTCTCCAGTCTGCAACTGGAGTTACCTGCAGCTGCTTCAGAGTGTTCTGCTTTCCAGCTCCTCCACTCTCAGTGTTCCTCCCATAGCCTTGCTATGTTGCTGTTCTTAAGGTGAAGGGGATCCCCAACTCTGTGTTCTTTTCTATACACACTGTTACTGTGGGCTGACAGGTAAATCTCAAGGTTGTCATTTGGCTGTCCCTGAAGGTAATGATTTTGCTGGCCAGCACTGTGCTCCAAATGGCTCCCAAGTGTCACAAAGCTCAGCATGGTCTTTCCCAGCTGAGCTGCTTTTCATTCCCTTTACCCAAGAAGTTTTCCAGGGTGTCCTGAAAAAAAACCAGACCACAGGGAAGTCCCTTATGCCATCCAAATTCTCATCCTCCTCATACCCTTATTATAGGAGGTTCCCAGCCTTGTCACAAATGTTTCTGGCACCATATACAGGACAACTCACTCAGAAAAGAGAGAGGAAAGGAGCTTTGCATCCATAGGTTTTGATGGTTTCCTTGGTGGATGGGGCTCAGCTCACAGATTGGGAACTCCTCACACTTGGTGTCTGTGCAGCAGCTGGACAGCCTGAAAAGATGCTTTTTTTCATTTCTAGGAGAAGAAATTCGTCAGTATCTCATTGGACCTCAGGGCCCACCGGGACCTCCTGGGCCAGGGGGAGATGGAATGTCTCTGTCACTGGATTATGATGAGCTGACCAGGAGGTTTATCAGCTACTTGTCAAGTAATGGCTTTATTAGTGTGTGTTTTCCTCTGTTCCTTTGGGAGCCCAGCACAAAGCTCATGCTGTCCAGTCAGTAGAAATTATTCCAGTGCTAATTGTGTGAATCCCTGTGTACAGAGACCTCCTCACAGAGACTGTGAGAGACTTGGAAGAGAACAAAGATACCCTGTAGCTAAGATATCACTGACAGACTAGTAATGAATCCTTTCTTTGTTTAAAATTGAGCTTAGGAACAAAATTTCATCTTAGCCATCTTAGAAGTCCCACCAACACCTTTAAGTGCCTTTCTAACCTTTATCTCTGTGGTCAGGATATATTTCTCTGTGAAAGAGTTGGTCTGTGCCCACTCTGTGTCAAGGCAGCTCAGGCAACAAACTCTTAGAAGTTAGCTGAAAAATTTTCTATGTCTCTGCTTTATTTTCCCATCTGTAAAGGGGTGATATGGCATATAAGAACTGTGTGACAGAGAGGACTTTTTGAGCATCCCAGCAGCAGTGCTAAAATGCTTAATCCTGATATCTGCAACTGTCTGCTTAAAAACACAACCTGCTCCATGCTCAGTTTCTCTGAACTGCTCTTTGAGACCAGATGTCACTAGTGGAGTGCTCCTAAGATGGAGGGAATTTCCAGCAGGAAACTGCAGTATAATGGCAGCACTCCAATGGCTCAGGCAGGACAGTTACATTTTGTCAGCAGGGATATTTCATTAACAGAAATCCCAAAGTGCAGAGTGTTGCCCTAGAGCTGCAGACACAGGGAGAGCAGCACATGCATCAGCCTGTGGGTTGCAGCTGAGCTGCAAGTCTGGGGGTGCCCCCATCATGTAACAGGTTCATGAGGTGCAGAGCTTTTGCCAGGAGTAGCAGCCTGCTGCCTGCCTGTTTGTGGGTGTCCTTGGGATTGTCAGGGCAAAGTCACAAGTCCAGAACAAGGTTTGAGCTCTGGCTCCTGGCACAGCCTGCTGATGGGGACACTGTACTCTGCAGGAGCCCTTCCTGCATTGCCTGTGAACAAGCCCTGCGGCCTGTCAGCTCACACTGTAACAGCCTGTTCCGATAATGTGCATCTGTTGGATTTTGCAGGTTCTGGGATGAGCATTGGACTGCCTGGACCACCTGGGCCTCCAGGGTCACCTGGCATATCTTACAGTGACCTGACAGCATACCTGCGAAGTAAGCCAACTTCTTCACTCCCCTGCCATGGTGCTCTATGTGCCCCAGGATCTTTTTTTACAGCCTTAGTTACAGAATTTCCCTTTTGGCCTGTCATCACAAATAAGCCTCTGATGGTCCTTTGTCCTTAGCAGCACTGCAGGCCTCTGCTGGCACCTGCACACTCCACAGGGGGCTGCAGCTGGATCACTATGCTCCTGTGGTGAGCAACAGCAATGGGGCTGTCTTGGAGATGGGCATGAAGGAGCCCTTTGTTGTATCCAAACTCTGCAGCTTAAAGGCATAATTTCTTATGCCTCTTTAAAAGTGTATTTTGAAAATAGGGACTTTATTCTTTTTGGAATCACCTGACTGTCCAATGTGACATCTACATGCAGGAAGTGAGGTACACCAAGTAGGCTACACCAGGAAGTACTAGAGAGAAAAAAAGCTTTCCACTTGGCTGTATCTGGTATAACTTGTATTGTCAAAGAACATTCATTAGGGTTGTGGTTGTTTGAGTGACTTCTTTTCTTGCCTTATGTCTTACAGACTCTGAATTCAGTGGTGTTGTTGGGCCCCCTGGTCCTGCAGGCCCCCCAGGACCTCCAGGGATCCCTGGATCACCAGGCACCTCTCTGGAGGACTTCTCTGCCTACCTTCAAAGTAAAGCACTTATATTTCTCACAGCTGGCAGGGTCATTCTGTTTTTAGATGCAGGGGAGACTTGAGGCTGAGATTTAGCTTAGCAGGGATGTGACTACCCCTGGAAACAAAGTCACTGTATTAAGAAAAGAATTTGTCAGTGTTGTCTGTAAAGGGTGGAAGTTGGGGTTGGAGCCTTTAAACTTTCAAGATCATGACTGTTATGTGAAATTTCCTTATTCTCTCACTGATGGAAAATAATCCTTTCCCTGTCTCAAGATGTTGGATACTCTTCCCTTTCTGGAGTCCGGGGCCCACCTGGCCCTCCTGGCCCTCCAGGACCACCAGGTTTCTCTGGAACTGGCCTCCTGTCCTATGCTGACATCACCAACAGCGACGAGTTCAGGAGTGAGCTGATCCAGTACCTGAAGAGTAAGGGAACACCATCCATCCTTCCTGCACACATCCCAAGACATGCTTTACCTTGTGTAGGTGACTGGCTCTGCCACAGCTGAGACGTTCCTGTAGGAGCCTTCCCTGAACTGGGGCTACAGCAACACCTTCCCTCTACAGCCAGGTCTACAGGAATGTGCTGCACCCTGTAGGCTTTCCTCCTCTCAGTCCAACTGCCAGCCAAAGTCTGTGTTGTGAGACAACAGGGACAAGCACTGGGTAGTTAGAATTGGCCTGTGCTGAACATGGGTCCCTAGGAAGGTCACCAGCAGAGTTTTACCATGGGAAAAGCATTTTCTTTGGCAAACACCTGCCCGCAGAGCCATGGATAATGGAGGGCTTGGAAGGCAACACTGAGCTAGCTGTTAAGCACCAATGGTCTGAGCTCATCCTGGCAAGTTCTCCAAGGCAGGCTTTCAAAAACACCTCAGTTTTAGCAAATTGGTCACAGAATGGCTCTTTTGGCAGAGGTGCCAAAATTGGTCTGAGGAGTGCAGTGTTTTGCAAAATCATTGGGCATGTTCCAAAGATTGGGCACACAAAATTGTGGGAAGGAGGAAGGTGTCTTGCCATCTGTGAAGTTCAAGGTTGACATGTGCCTGCTGCCTGAGAAATGGCACTGGATGAGGGTCCCTGATGGTTGGTGGGACAGAACTTCACACTCCATTCTTCATTCAGGTGGTATCTCTGTCAAGCCCAGTGTCCCCCCTTGTATTTTATAGGTGATGAAGTTCGAAGCTACATCTCAGGACCCCCTGGGCCACCAGGACCACCAGGACCCAAAGGAGACAGTGGCTTTGTGTCTGGGTCTATGTCTTCATCATACCAAGGGTTACGAGCTTCTGAGCACTTGCATGGAGGATCCCTTGGTGCTGAGGGCTCCCACGGGGGCTCACTGGGCACAGGCAGCTCGTATGGCAGCTCCATGAGCAGCAGATCCTCTTACCACACCTCAGTGGGCAGCGATGGCGCTTATGATGCCTCCATGGGTACTGCTGGGTCTTTTGATGGGCTGCTGACAGAGGAGGAATCACACAGATCATCAGCAGGGTCGAGCAGATCCTACAGCAACTCCTTCACTGGTTCCCTGGATTACAACGAGCTGGCACTCCGTGTGTCAGAGAGCCTGCAGAGTGAGTGCAATGCCTGCTCATCCTGACCCTCCCTATCCCAGCCAACAGCTCCACACCCCCTGTGCCTGGTCACACTGTTCACTTCCCTCTCCTTCCTGCTGCCTACACCTCTCCCTTACACCTTCTGCCTCAGCATGCAGCCACAGTTCTCCCAGAGCTCCTTTCAAATGACATCTTTAATTCCACAGGCCGAGGTATTCTCCAGGACCTGATGTCTTATACGGCACAGGGACCTGCAGGTCCCCCAGGCCCTCCTGGTCCCCCTGGCATCAGCAAGGTCTTTGCAGCCTATGGCAATGTCACCGCAGACCTCATGGACTTCTTTAGAAGTGAGTGACATTTTGGCTTGGCATTTCTGGCTCATGCATATTAGATCTCCCCAGCCTCTCACAGACCTACTGATCTTCTCACCTTTGCACACTGCAAAAGTCAAGATGCAGAGATGAAAGTGGATGGTCTTTCCGTCTCCTTCCTTGCTTGCTGGGGAGGTGCAGTCTTATCATTAGGAAGGACATCGGTTTTTCCCACTCTTGGCAGGAAACTCATGCCAAACCCTGAAGGCTTCTGAGCTTACAAGCTCTATGGCTCGTTTTAACATGGCTGGGCTGGCACATGTATAGAAACATGAGCCGGCTGCTCACTCTGCTCTCAGATTCCCCACCCTGGGCATGGGCCAGCTCCAGCCCTAGTGACAGCCACGACACCTAGAGACAGTGACAATGTGCTGGTAAAATGACATCACAACCTGTCCTTGGGACTTCGTTGGTACTAAAAACCCTGTTTAGAAACCTTGCTACACTGTTTAGAAACCTTGCTGTCAGTCTAATGCCATCTAACCAAGAGAAATGTCCTACCAGTGTTAATCACAGCTTCTCTTGAGCAGGCAGTGGTTTCTCCATTCATTCACTCTCTCCTTCATTTCCCTCTCCAGCTCATGGTGCCATCCAGGGGCCACCCGGTGAAAAGGGGGAGAGAGGTTATCGCGGACCCAAAGGTAATTGTTGCCATCCTTTCCCTCTTCAGCCTTGTCATGCCCAGGAAGCAGCACTGTGACCACAGAGGTCACAGCACTGCTCAAGGTCACACTCTCTCACAGTGAAGATGGCACCTTCAGGATCTCAGCCAAGATATTGTCCTGATTTGGTGTCTCTTCCCCTGGCCTGTCCCTGTCTGTGGGTTACTTGTGCTCAAGGGCAAACTTGGTCTTCTCATTCCTTCAGGTGACCCTGGGCCAATGGGCCCACCAGGACGACATGGGCACAGGGGACCAAAAGGAGAGAAGGGAGAGAAAGGTAGGAACACCTGCCATTCCCAGGAGAGCAGGGTTTGACTGTCACAAGTGGCACCAGCCCATCCCTGGAAATAGCTGGAAAACACAGCCTCAGTTTTTTTGTTTGGATCTTCAGTCTTTTTACATGGTTTTGTCAACTAATCCTCCTTTTGATTTTTCTGGTCCCCAGGTGAACAACTCTATGTTGGCAGAAGAAAAAGAAGAGCTGTTGGTGTTTAAGGAAAGAGGTAGCTCAGTTATGCACAGGGAAGCATTCCCAGCAGCCTGTAGAAAATTATCCTGAGTCTTCACTGCCTTAATGCTAAAACATCCTTACTGCTTAGCTGACCCCTTAGAGTTGATAGTTCAGATCTGAATGTCTCTTGTGTGTGTCCAACATGGCCCTAGTGTGGGCGTTGCTCCTGTTACTGATGTTTGGCTTTGTGCCCCTGAGCTCCCAGGCTGATGTCCTTAGGCTGACAAGGGCTTCCTGTCTCACCTAGTCCAGGCTTCTTGTACTATTCCCAGATATGTAAAAACCTGGGTTTTTTTAACAACTAGCCAACTATGCAGAAAAAAGAAAACAATCCCATCCCCAACAAATGCATGGTTTGTCAGGGATCAGATGCAGCCCACAAGGTCCTGTGAAAAACCCTGGCCTTGCACTGCCTTGGGATTCCCTCTTCACAAGCTCTGCCAACCCCAGGTGGAGCCCATTTATAGCAGCACAGTGAGACAGGACACAGACAGGGCTGAACCAAAGCACTTTTAAATGTAATTTGTTTATCTTTTAAAAATATTTTTGTATTTTTTCTGGTTTTTTTTAACATTGGTGAAAATTAATCTTCAATGTAAACAGCCCAATTAAAGTGTGTTTTTAACCCCATCCCTGAACTATTGAGGATGGCCATTCTGTGCTTGCAGGGTTGTGGGGCAGGGTGAGGCACCTGAGCTGGGTCTGAGGTACAATGGTAAATTCAATGGCACAACATGAAATACTTTTATACTCAGTTATTTTAAACATTGTAAATCATCCCCTTTACTGAAATGCTTGTACAAATCACTTGTATTTGATGCAAGTTTTCCACCAACAAAACTGAGGCAATCTCAGCAAACTGTGATTTTATTGTATTTACAGCAGAATTATTACAATATTCTACAGGAAGCCATGAAATCAAATTACTTTGAAAAACAAGACAAAAAACTCCCAAAACCGTTGTATGGCTGCTACTGCAAGTTCACTTACACAAGCTGTACAGAGACCCTTATCCAATTATTCATCCATCTCATGATTTTTGGTTGCTTTCTGTAAGGCAAAAATAACTTTGTTTGCAGTTAACACAAAACATTCAACAAACCGCTGGGAGAACATGAGGAAGGCTGGCGGTGCCTCAGGCGTGTGTTTTGTCACAGGATGCTCTGGCTCTGCTTGGCTTCCTGACAGAAAATGGGATGGCAGTACAACACTCCCTGTCCCTTCCTAGTTTCTGTTCTTTCCACTATTTTAGGACTCATTCTCATTACCAAAGAAGCCTTACCTCCTAATTGTAAGTGTGGAAGACTGTTAAATCAGGGTAAACCTGGACTCAGCCACTCCCTTCTGCTTTCAGTACAAGGAAAGCACATGAGCCATTTCTCATGGGTTGGACATGAGCATGTTTTTGCTTAAGGGGTTTTCCTCGGGCACCACTGACTGCCCAGACACCGGATGTGCAAAGGAGCTGCAAAAAACAAAGCATGAGGACTGAGCTGGAGAAAAAGAGATGCAGAACAAGTAAAAGTTTTGTAAAAGAACCACTGTAATTTCCTTTGTCATCTCCTTCCCTTTATCTGTTCTCATCTTTTGCAAGTCTGAGAAATGATGGGGCATCCTGGCCTTGGCTTGCCTGTGAACAAGGAAGGTTAATTCTCTTTATTCTTACTTCAGCTGCTGTGAAGATGTCAGAAGTAGCCTGGGAATGTGAAATTTGCATGGACACATCAACACAAGTTTCAGAGATCCAGAAATACAGATTTTGATGTGAAATGACAAGAGTGTAAATGCTAACATCAAACTTACTGACACAGTGATGGCCCTAAACACTCCCCCCAGCCCTTTCCTGCAACAACCAGAGAGTCACTGTCCTCAAACTTGCCCCTCTTCCCCACAGCAGATGAACCAAGAAGCAGTAGGTCAGTGGAAGCAACTAGCACCAAGCTTATTTGTACATTTCAGTTTTCAGCAATGATGTATTTCTGAGGTCCTGGGAGCTACAGCTGCACAACAGCTCTGAAAATCAGGCTACCTAAAAGTGGACTAAAGTGCCTGAATTTAAACCACCTCTTTCAATCTTTCCTATACCAAAGCAAGCTTGAAATACTTGCAAGGCAGAGACTATTTCAATTGAAGAATCAACTTAAACTTCCTATGTGATACTGCTGTCATGACAGCAAGACATAGTGTGACAAAAGCGATTTCATTGCTGCTTTGCTTAGCTCTTAGTTAAGGTGCTATGATTCCAATTTTTAAGGATAATAATTCAGTAGAATAGTTATCATAAAGTCCTCTGGGACAGAAGAATAATTTCTTTAACTGTGTGATAGATCAGATACTGAGTACCTGTGAATGCAATTTTAAAAGAATATTAGCTTAAAAGATTACCTGGAAAAAAGGATGCAGTTCAGAACATCAGTTTTTAATGTGATGTGAAAAATCACTCTTGAGTGAATGCTGATGGTCAGGACAGTTCAGCCCTGCCAGTAGGGAATTTGAATTCAGATGCCAATTCAAATAAAGGTTTTCCTTCAGAAGGTGTTTATAAATCAGGACCTACATAATTGATCATTTGAATAACAACTTCAGTTATTGTATCTGTACACGCTGTATATAGTTCTCATGTATACACCAGCAACAGCAGAGTGCTTGGAGCAGGAATACGTGTTTTATGAGGATCAGAGAGGATCAAATGCTGGAGTTTCTTTTTCATAAAATAAGCAAAAGTTCCCCTGGAACGTCAGAAGATCAAGAGCTGCCACAGCCCATTTTCTGCTGGGTTGATAACCTCACCTCAGCCAGAATCTCTTAAAAACAGGTAGCAGGTACACCTGAAGACCTTTAGCCCCCAATCTCCCCGGATGCCTTTAGCAGTGCAAAATGCACTCTCTGAGCTTGGGAAGTACATGGTGTGAGGCTGAGGCCCTGCAGGCAGGTTTTCCATGAGGATCAATTGTAAACACAGGAGGACAACCCACACACAGCACTGCAATCCAGGGATTTATTGCCTTTTCTCATTTTCCTGTGGACAGAATTTACAATGTAGTAAAACACAATGGTGAGCAAATACTGATTTGTGGTCAGCTTTGGAGGAGTGTGTGGGGACAATGAGATCTGCCAAACAGTAAGAATTTGTAAATAAGTACATTGTTTTGGCTGCAGAAAACACACTTTACCATCCTGGAAATACAGCTGCTAACATTCATTAGGGAGGTGATGTGAGATAGTACCAAGATTGGATTTCGCCTCTCAGGAGATGTCTTTTAGGCCTATGTGAGACTAAATTAAATTTGAATTGAATTTTCTGACACTGATACAATATTGTAACACCTCTCTCACATTCTACAACACTTAAACCCAATTTTGTCAGTCTAAATGTGTAAGTACCCATGCTAGTTCTTGTTATCACTCAGTAAACATATTTTTGTGCTTGGTATCAATTCTCAGCCCAGTTCACAAGGCTGCAAAGTGCTTCACAGGGCTCCCCACCTGGAGACTTGAGCAAGGCTTCCACTGCCACATCTGATCCCTCCCTTCATCCCAGAGCTCAGTTACAGTTATTTGTGCAATTTACAATGAGATCAGATTGCAGGGCCTGTGTGAAAAGGATCTTCAAATAAAAGATGTAAGAGATTCAGACAGAGGTAAACAGAATGCCAATACATATTAGCAATGTATCACTGAAACTACCGAAAACGAAAGGAGAAGATTATTAAAGTTTCCCTGTGAGGATTTAATGGGGATGAACGTAGACATAATCCAGAAGAGGAAATCTGCCTGTCCTGCCTACTCCCCAGGTAAAGCACTGAGCCTACTTCATATGAAATTGCAAACAAATTCTGTTAAACAGAGATGAAGATTATTTAATGTTATCTTAGTAACAGTCAATTTATGAAGGTGGAGCTTAAAAAGCAAAACGTCTTCAAAGACTTGTTTCTCCCTACTAAACAAACAATTCAAAAAACTTTGCATTTAGCAACAAAGAACATTCTAGAGATACGGTGTGTGAGTTTACAACAGTACACAATACACATTTAAAATAATAAAATGCCAGAAATTAAGGCTAGCTATTAAAGTAATTATGCTATCAAAAAGTTACAAAATTTAAATTAAAACATGCATTTTCCAATTTTCTTTTTACTGTGCTGTAAATTTAAGTGTCTTCATCGAGAAGATACTGGTTCAACGTCCAAGGATTTCAGCATCCAAGGTTTCAACCAGAGCTGATTAAAGTCCTATGTTAATTTCTGAGTTCATTGCCATGCAGCAACACTGTTCCCATGAAATGAACGCCATGGAATGGGCACCAGTTGCACAGCCAAAGCAAGCAAACAAAATGGGTGCAGTTGATGCCCAAAGATATCAGAGAAAGTCAGGCCTCAAAAGACAGAAAGCAAATACTATTTTACAAATGGAGCTCCAACATAACCAAGTACAGCTTGTAACACTGTCTTGATATGACTCAACCTCCATCCACCAAAAGGAGTGCAGCAAAAGTGACCTAATACAGCTGTATTTCCCTACCCCGCTATAGGAGACACAGTTCAGATTTCCCACTACAGATCAGTCAGGCAAATAACTTATGGTACATCTAGGAACTCAAAAGAATAAAACCTGCCTATGTTAGTAGGTGGCAACACAAAAGCAGAACACCCAGCTTCATAAAGGAGTTTGTCTGTATATTTAACTTAAATCTTTCCTTAAAATAAAATGACTAAAATAAAAAATAATGAAACTAACACTTCTAGTGAAATCAGACTTTAGCCATGGTTATTTATAAATATGACCACCCACTTCCATTTCTGTGATAGAGTTCAAATGAACAGACTTTGGTAAGAACAGAACAATGGCTCTACCCATTCCAGGTACAGTTAGAGAAACCACGTGCATTTTGCACACCGCTTTCTAAAAAATACATTCTACAGTTTTTCAATTTGTAGAACTAACCACCTGTATGTAATAGCTAAAGAAAATAATAAACTGTGCATTTTAAAGTTAGCATTTCTTTCACCTTTACATATTTTAGTGCAAAATATTTTAGGGTGAGGATTTACAACAAAAATGGCAGTAGCAGCAAGAAATCTTGTTTTGTACAGTAACAGCAACGCTAAGGAGTTTTGTGTTTTTAAATGACAAAACAGTATCCTGTTGCCAGGATCAGCATATCTAAGTGTTTCAGGCACTGTATTAATTAAACTAGCACCCCATTTCATTATGGAACTAATGGACAAAACATGTCATGGAGATCAGCTCAGTTTAATTTATGCCAGAGGTTTCTTTTGAAAGAAGTTGCAAAGGCTTTTGCTTTTGCCAATTGTGTTTAAACATAAGGGTTTGTTTTTCTGATTACTGGCATGTTCTTAGTAATTAGTTTCAGTCCTTGCCATAAAGACACTGCTCACATTATAAAATTTTAAACCTCTCATGGCAGTTTCAATTGTGGAATTCTCTCATGGAGAAATCTGATGCTTAAAAACACAGTAGCAGAACTAATATTACACCATTTAAATGTTCAGATGAGAAATCATTTTTTTTTATGATGAGAAAGAGCATAATTAATATTTCAGGCTTAAAGTCCATACCCTAGGTAACATACTTTTAGAGACTGGGATAAAAAGCCCACTTAGTCTTGAAACATCTGAAGGACGTAACAATACCACTGTACACTAACACTTGGTTTGTTTCTTTTGTTCAGGGGAGTGAAGAAAGCGCTCCTGACACTGATTGTCTCCACTGAAAACCAGACAGGCGAGGTCCCCGATGTTCATATGCCGTGGGTAAGTCAGGTTAGACCGTAAGGAGGGAGAATTCCAAACACCAAAAAACCTACAGAAGTTCCCAGAGTTACGACCCAGTGGAGTGAAGACTGGGGATTGGGTAGAATTTGGAAATCCGGCTTTGTGTTGAAGGATTAAGGCATTCGGATTCTCCAGTCATTTTAAAGAAAACTTCCTGTTCCTGCAGTTTTCTGGCAAATTCTTCTTCTAGCATCTAAAACCAAAATCAGATTGTCACAGGATTAACAAGGCAAAGTACAGGAAACCCATAATTGTGGAGACATTTTGTCTGATCGATCTCTGAGCCATGTGAAACTCTACTACGTGCCCTTTTAAAATAAAATAATCCCCCCCAAGACCAACCTCCACCACCAGCTATATGTCTGCTATATATCACTCACTTTTTGTAGTACTGGCTTCTGAAATAAATTCCCAGCCTCAGATTTACCTCCAGCTAAGTTTTCCATGCAAACCTGCGCACATGTGCTGCAGGTGGGAGCCCTGCAAAGAGACTGGTAACACCCAGCCTGTTTTGGTGCACCTGCCCTTTGCTCTGCTTATACAATTTTTAAACATCTTTTATTATACAGTGAACTGCAACAGCTTTGTACAGCAGCTTGACTCTCCTCCTGTGCAATAATTTTGTACTGTCTGTATTTTCTAGATCAAACCCTTGATAAATGGGAGCAGTTCATGAATCAGGAAATTACCTTTTTTCTTGGTCTCAATTTCTCTCTCCATTCCTTCAGTTCCTGACTGTGCTCTTCATCCAGCTCTTTTAGCTTCTGAGTCTCATGCTCAACCAGTAGATGGCATTTTTCATTCTTAAAACAAGATAATCCTTATGTAAAACTAATTCAGATTAGGCAACTCAACATTTGTAGAGTGACATATGTTGTCCTAATTCTTTCTAATTAGCTTATTCCGTGTAAATAGTGACGTGAATAATTACAAGATGAAAGTATGTTACAAGGCTGTGTTTTCAAAAGCTGATCTTTCCATCAGAGCCAACTGAGATAAGAAACACTCGTAAATCCAAATACACTGCTGAGCATCATTAAGGCAGCTGCTAGGAGTGTTACTCAAAACTGTGTTTCACTGCCTAATGATGCTTGTCAAGGTCACACAGCATTTCTGCCTTGCTTTTTAAAGATGGACTGTATAATTTATTAAAACCAATTACATTAAAAAGGAACCTGTTTTTTGGAAATATTTCAACTCTTGGTGCCAAGAGCTGAGACAAACAAATGGAACTTAGAGAAGAGACAAAGGTGGCTGCAGAAGCAGCCTCAAAATTGCCCTATGATAAGGCTCAAATCACACCTTAGCTTCACATTTCTCTCAGTAAGGTACCAGAGCATCTGCCTCACTTTCAGAGGACATTTGAAGCATGACAAGAAAAAAATCAATTATTTGGCTTCAAGTCTCTGTACTTTTTTAAGAGCAATTGGCAATGGTTGTATTTCTAGGGTTCCAGTCCCAGATGGGTCTGATGCAGAGGACAGAACCACAGCAACAAAAACAACAAGCACTTGGCTAGACCTGAGGGCAGCAAAGGGCCAGTTTTCCTTGTGAAGCTCAGAGCAGCCCTAATCTGCCCCATTTTACTGGAGCTGAAACTCTCACAAGGCTCCCACGGTACTTGGGGATTTACCGGGGCATATTAGTGGCATAGCCAGGGACTGTTTTTGCAGGAAGTAAGAAAGTGAATAGAGTAGAATGAGCTTCATTGGTCCTTGCATGATTTCTCTAAGCAAAGGTTATCAGCAGGTGATCATTTAATGCTTTAAAACTGCCTTGTATCCCTGAAACTGGGAAAAGCTGATTTAACAGAAGAGGAGGATCTGGCCTCTGGTATCCAGCAGAAACTTTTACAAAATGCATACCAAAAAAGACAAATCAGAGCTCCTTATCATAAGAGAATTCCTTCTAAGTACCTTTCAGAAGCTCATATGCAAGTGGCAGCACTTGGTAAAAACCTCCTCATTCCTCTATTGCTGCAAACTTCTCGTGGGTAATGCCTGGTGCTGCCTACCTCTGTTCTGATTAATGACACTCCAGCAAAATCAAGTTAAAAGGAAATGCTGCCTACAGAAAATAGCCCTGGGAACTTTACAGATATTCCAGAAGTGATCATCTGCTTCTGGTTCATGCTCTTCTTCATTTAAAACAATTTCTCATTAATTGATGGGAACGTACAAATCTGGCAAAGCAGTGCTTTTGAAAACAAAATTGAAAAAAACTATACAGTAAAAATTAAGGAAAGGTATTTCTGCTTAGCCTGCATCTGGTATTAACTTAAGTCTTCTCACTGAATGGTCATTTAATATCATCTATTTTTAACCTGTAACTGATGCAGTTCCCTGATGTTTGCTTCACACTGTAACTGAAGGTCCCGCATTTGGTTTTCGTGTTTCTGATGCTGTGCCAGTCTCTCATTCTTCTGCCTCTTTTCTTCTTGAACAGCAAACTAAAATTAAAAAGAAGAGATTATTTATATTGTGCCTCTGAATAAAACAGTTTGCATGAGTCAAAGAACTGCATCTAATAGAATGAACACATACTGAGAAGAACAGTTCTAGAAGATTTAAGCAATAATTTTCTCTATTTTTTTCTTTTTTAAGTTCTTACAAAGGAAGTTCCCTACAGTTTTGATTCCATTTCTCAACCTGCACTCTGATTTTTCCTTAAAACGCAGCACATTTCACTTCCAGATTCCTGAAATTACCTCCCTCTGAAGCTGTGACACAGCAGTCCAGCTGCAAGCATTGGTTTAGGCTGGTGTTAAACAGCTACAGGAGACCATATTTTCCACATTTGTCATCCTTCTAGTGCTCACCATATGAAACCATGATTTGTGACTGTGGTGCATCAGGAAGCAAACCTCTCAACCTCTGCACAGCATTCCCTTTTAAAGAATGAGTGAATACCTACAGCTTTAGTTCAAAAGCTCACAACACTCAAGCACCCTTAAAAATGTTTCATAGAATCACAGAACAGTTGAGTTTGGAGGGACCTGCAAAGATCAACCTCCCCACTCAAAGCAGGGTCACCAGGAGGAGGCTGTTCACGAATGTGTCCTGTTGGGTTTTGAGCATCTCTACAAGCTCTCTGGACAACCTGCTCCAGTGTTTGACCGGCTTCCCACTACAAAAATGTTTTCTCATGTTGAAGTTGGATTTTCTGTATTTCAGTTGTGGCTGTTGCCTCTCACCCTGTCACTGCACACCACTGGGAAAAGTCTGGCTCCACCTTCTTTGCTCCCTCTGTTGGGTGCTTATACTCATGGATAAGACCCTCCTGAGCCTATTCTCCTCCAGGCTGCAGCATCCCAGGTAGCTCCTTGTGTAACAAGACACTCGAGTCTCTCAGCCACCCTCAAGGCCCTTTGCATGACTTGCTCCAATAAATCCATGTCTGACTGGGAAGCCCAGGGCTGGACCCAGCACTTGAAAAGAGGCTCACCAGAGCAGCAGGGAAGGATGATTTCCTCTGACCCCATCCAGTGCATCAGCCCAGTTTGGTACCATCTGAGGACTCATGAGAGTGCACTCTATTTCATCCTCACATTTACATCACATTCAGCATTTACACTATTAAAACTATTCAACATTAATTTATTAATTACCTGTTTAATTTTTTCACGATCTTGGTCTGGAGAGGCAAATGAATTGATTCTTAAACTTTTCTTAAACATGGCCATCCGAGTCTTTGCTTCACTTCGCTGGATTTTAGGCAGTCTGGCTCTTTCCTGAGTTTGCTTGTTCTTTAACTCCTCTATAAGGCGTTGATTATACCTCTGCATTTGTTCTGTTTCCTGAAATGTTAACCATGTGGAAATATTACACAGTAGCTGTGATGTTATACAGTGTGCATCTCTTTTCATTAGGAAGTCCCCGGTGTGAGTATGTGCCTCTCAGCAGAAACCATTCCCAGCCCCAGGAGTAACAGTGGGGAGGAAAGGCTTCTGCAGAGAACTCTGGATCTTGCCCAACCCAAAGAAAATTCTCTAATAAATGTAAATAAACATATAGTTTACCAGTGCTTACTCAACTCCTGTACTGCCTTTTACAAAGCCTGTTATTCAAAAGGAGAAACTCCTTTTTGTGTAACTAAACTTCTGGGCTACAGCTGTGGAGGGGCAGTTTGCTTAAAAAAGCTGGGGAAAGCAACAGCCAACATGGGATAAACCAGAGTGGACAGAACAAGCCTTCAGTGGAGGTTGCTCATGCTCTGATCACCAAGAGATCCTCAATCAATTCCCAGTTTACAGTTTCAGAAATTGAACTATTTGCTTTTGTGTATTCTATAAAAACCAAAATGCCTTATGGAAAATAAGGATTTAGCTATAAAGAGACAGTGGTCAGCTACTTGCCCTGAAGCTAATCCAGTTCATTCTGCTCTTTTAATTCCAGGATTATTTACTTCTGAACAGATTTGTTTGAACACAAATCAAAATCGGTTTTGGTGGATAAGGAGAATGTAGTATTTTTTATAGTAAAAGACTGATGTTGTGGTTGGTTGATGGTTTTTTTTTAAAGAATCAAAAGGGAAAATATCATAATTTATCCTTCTATATATTATGAAGGTATTCAAGTAAGGTGAGTAAGATTTTTTTAATTGCAATAGAGCACATAACATCTTCAAAATTCTTATCTGGGTCTTGCCTCTACAAACGTACAGCACCAGGAGAGATCCTAAGACGACTTGATAAAAAAAAAATTGATATTATGATACACAGGAGAAAGTGCCAAAGTGCAAAAGTCAACACTAACTTTTTCATGCCTCTTAAGCAGCTGGTGCCTCTGCATGAAGTACTGATCCTTGAGCTGCTGCTTGAGGAGCTGGTGTTTCTCCTGTAGGTGCCGCTCCTCCAGCTCCCAGAATGCAGCTTCACGAGCTGGAAAAAAAGAGAAAGGTTGGTTCATGAATTGCAATCCTATCCCATACTTCCCAACCTCCTGGTGTATGTTCAGAAGTATAAGTGCATTTTAAAAACAATGCTGTTTCATAGCAAATGGTTTTGTTACAGTTCAAGATTGGTCATGAAATTGTTTGATTTCATAAAGTGAAGAAAGACCATTGTTTTACTAAACACTAGTGCCTGTTTCCAAGGGAGTGCTGGGTACCTCTCATGAGCTGCTGTTTGTTGTTGAGGCAATCTCGTTCAATAGTGGCCAGTTCTGTCTTCTGCTGCTGAATTATTTTCTTCAGAGATGCATCCAGTTCTTGTTGCTGTTTCTGCACAAACTCCTGCTCCTGGTGAAAACCAATAAAAGTAAATTAAATTGGGTTCTTCTAACCACATTACATGTTAATGAAACTCCCATTCCTCTCAGCATTAGCTATATATGAAAACAAATACATCTATGAAAGTTTGAGCTAGGGTGCCTTGGCTATCAAATTATCCATCTTTTGTATTTTCTGTGTACAGTGTAGGTAAGAGCATATTCATGTTTAAATAATACAGAAATGAGACCAAAGGTAACAATCTAGCCAGTCATCTGCAACTCATTCCATCTCTTGTCTCTCCTCAGAACAAGTTGCAGGTTCAGAGCTAGCAAAGACAATACTCAATCTAAAGCTGAACTCATTCTAAAAGGGTTAATTATGCATGTATGTAGGAAAATAAAGGTATGTATGGTTATTCTGCTTTGGGTGATTAGCTAAAGCATATTTATTTACACAGTTGGGTTTCAGATCTGTGTGGTTTATCTTGTCCTTAGGGCAGGGCTGTTGAGGCTGGGAGTTCTGCAGGACCACTGTGCAGACACCCCATGGTTCTGCAGGGGCATAACCTGCTCACACCTGAACTGAGCTGGCTCCTCACAAAGGGATTTATCACCTGCATCTTCCCATTATCCAGGGGCATCACTGTTACATCCCATCATGAAAAGCTGACAGCATTGAGTCCCCCTCCCATGCCCCAAGACCTTCTGCTGCCTTTCTTCTTTACAACTATTAAAAACCACAGCTATGAGCATGCAAGCATGCATGCACGCACACACACACACACACACACACACACACACTCTCTCACACCTGCCTTAAAACAAGAAATTGAATCAGATGCTTCTAGCATGATATCAAGGCCAAAAGAAAGGACAATGACAGGGTCTTGTCAGAGCCAAGGTGGGCTGCTCAAGTTTGTAATAAATGGAATTGAATGTTCATTAAAAGTACTTTTTATTTTGATATAAAATTTCCTGGTTTTCATCTTCACATAAAGTTATTCATTGATGAGGCTTTCATGTCTCTTATTGAGACAGGTAACATAAAACCAGAGTTGAATTAAGCTGACAGTAACAGACCTCAGGGTACAAAATGAACTGGAAGGTGTTGTTTGTAAATTAAATCAGATACACCTAACCGAATTTATAGAGGGACAAAAAATCCTGGTTTTTCCCTTTATACCTGAAAAGGTTAAAAAGACTACTACAAGTTGAACATTCTAAGGGTGCAGACACCTAATTAACACAGTGTTTAATCTGCTGGGAAATTTCTGATTTGGAGGGAGTGGGGGAAAGCTGTTCTAGCGTAGATCATAGTCATGATCAAAAAGTGATTATGCTTGAGCTTTACACATTTAATAATTTAAATATCATTGCTGCTCTCTACAGAGTAACTCTTATGAAGTTTTATACCTGCTAGTGCTGTAAGATAAACTAGGCAATCGCAGGAAATTCCACTTCTCACATCTACTCAAGTATCACATAAAATAAATGTCGCCAACTTTAGTAAGAATGTGTTGGGTGGTTTAAAGGCAGACAGTGCAAGGCAGCCAACCTTTTTCAAAGTACCACTTGGTTATGCCCAGTATCTTAAAAGAGACTCAAACATCTTTAAAATACATGGTTTCACTGCACACACAGAATACAAGTCACACAATGTTTTTCACATGTGCTGAACAAGTATCATGTTGCATGTGTGAACCCTCAGCGTCTTGCTCAGACTGAGTAACTACTGTCTTTTGGAACTTTTGACAATGGATAGAGCACAATTACCTAAATTGGTGCTAACCAGTTTGGAGACAGCAGTGACATTGATCAGCACATATGAGCAGAAAGAGAAGACACACATCTGGAAAATTAGGAAGATAAACTTGCACTGTGTTGCATTTTAAGACTTACATCCTGCATTTGTGCGTTGAAAAGCGTACATGAAGACAACTGAAAAGACTGAATCATAACCTGAGCAACACCCTGTGGGACACAATGTAATTCTGTGTCATAATATAGTGAAACATATTTCTATTCTTACAAAAGGGAAGAAATGAGATCTGCTGCACGTTAGTAATAAACATTTGAAATGTCAAGGCTAATCACACAAGTAGATGCTGATGGAAGTTCTAGATATTCTAAAACTAAGCAGCTGCACCTTCTTTAGCACTTGTCATTCCAAGTAAGAATATTTCACGTTTAAAATCTTCTTTCACCTCTCTTCATCAAACTGAAAGCAGCAAAGGAAATTAACCATGTCTCTACAAACATTATGAAAAATTAGATTTTTGTTTCCTTAAAAAGTTTCAAGACAGATATATTTGGTATGGGGAAAGTGCTACAACTCAATCACCTTCTATCCTGGGAAATCCCCTCTTAAATTAAACACATAATGGAATAAAGTTGCTATTATTTTCTACTAGGTCACTCACATAAACATTTAATCTTTAAGTTACTCAAACCAAACTTGCTCTGCTGTGGTTCAAATTCACTCTGTACAAGCTGTGGCCATCACAAAGCCAGTATTTTTCTGAAATACTAGCCCTCTTTCTAGCTGGGTCATAGAAAAGCAGCAAGTCTGAAGGCATGAAATCACAGATGATGTTTTGTAAAGTTTCTATACACCTACACTTTGACATTTAAATAACATTTTACCTAATCTGTTCTGCTCCTATAAACAAGATGTCTCATGCTTTCATATTAGATACATTTTCCTCCTCTGCATTTTTGTAGTTCAAAACTTCCTCCTGACTAGAACCTTTAAAATTTGAAGGACCCATGGAGTACTTACCACTCGTAAAAGCACTGTAAATAAACATGCTGTAGAAAAATATCATTCTTTTTCAGTAGAGCTCACAAAATCCTACACTTAGACAGTACAAACCTGGCAACAGCTGCTCCTACATATCTACCTAGTTAAGTCTAAGATGTGACATGGGAGTACTTGAAGAAAGAGAGCAGTTTGTAGGGTTAGTTTGAGTTAAGTTCCATATTCACTCAACAACAACAAGAAATGAAATCATCAAGCTGTGTGAATACTGCTGCCTTTTGTATTTTAGTAGCTTGAAGCTGCCATTGTTACCTGAGCATGCTGGCTTTGTGCAAGCTCCTCTTTCTTGCGTTTCATGAGCTCTTTTCTCAGCTCTTTTGGTGCTTTCTCCACTTCACATAAAACCTACAGTGTATATAAGCATGCAGAAGGTGGCAAAAAGAACACTTGGTCTCCACAGCAAGCACTACTGTGAACATAGGGACATGCAGGTCAAGCACTAGAGGTAGTTGGAAGCATGTATTACTTCAGTGGCAGGGATGTTAGTTTAGTGAAAGAGCTTAATGAAAAGAGAAAGAACAATAGGTGCTTTATGCATGCCACTGTGCAAAGAGGAGGGATGTGCCAGCGCTTTTTGCATGCAAATGCTGCCCAGTGCCCTCAGAAATGGCAGTGCCTCGATTGTGCTTCCATGCAGCTGCCAGAGTCAATAGTTAAGAAAACCACCACCTGCAAAAGTGGTATTTTCTTGAATCACTATGGCAAAAGGACCACAGAGCATGTTACCTCGCATAAAGCTGTGAAAAATGGTTGGAAGCTTAAAATAACTTCCACTGAAACCCAGCTATTTCTGACACTGCCTCTAACCTGAATTTACAAGATGCCGTTATTAGTGTCTGTGACCATAAATGACATCTACACAGCTTATGTCTTCAAAATAATCATACAAGTAAACAAAACATTATTTGGTTGTGTTTGGTTCTGAAGAATTTAAAGCAAAACCCATCAATAAATAAGAGTGTTTTCAAGAAACTTTTTGTCACACGTATGCTGGGATGGAACGTGTTTCAGTACACGGTGAATTAGACAAGATTAGCAGAAGATTCTAAATATAACCTGGCTAAATCAACTGACTATTAATCTGTTAATTTGCTGATGAGTTTTGCTTTTAAGAATTACAAAAATGTGGCATTGTACACTCCAATATAACATGAATAGTTTTAGAGCAGCAGCTGCATTTTCCTTCAAACTGTACATTGCCTTTTGAAGCTTTAAACACAAAAGTATGCACTCAGAGACAAATGCCTGTTTGTTTAATAGTGGAAGCATCATCAGAAAACAGAGTCCAAATCACCACATGCTATTCCTATGTCCATGAAAGAACTGTTTTTAGCTCAGAGCAATATGTAAAATTCTCCCAATTTCCCATGTAGGACCCAATCACCAGTGAACAGAGATAGACTCAAAATGCAAGAGGTACCGCAAAAGAAAAAAAATTGTTATTTACATATGGGCATACAGTTCAAACTGAATACAACTTATATTTCAATGCACATTTGTGCTACAGGATCATTCTATGCAAAAGCATTGACAGTTCAGCTTTCTAAAGACATCTCTGAGTCTAGTAACTATCAGAGCAAACACTAGAGCCATTTATATAAAAATGGGCACTATGCAATTGAACCAAAAATTAAATAAAACAGCTTTTAAGATGCAAAATCCATATGGAAACCTACCACCTTTTCTTAATTCAATGCAAGTAAATTACCTTCACCAGTTGTCAGTGTCAGTCTTTTCACCTTAACTATATGACATTTATGAAATGAACTGTAAAAGATTTTAGGTTACCCAGACTTCTCTCTCCTGGCTTTCATTTTGAACTAACAAACCAAATTCATATTATTGCTGTCACTTCATATAAAGAAATTCTATACAATTACAGCACACAGTCAATTTAAGAAATCTAACAGATTAACAAAAACAAAACAAAACTGAAATTATTGTCTTTGAAATTCTAATTTGTTAAGTATTTACTAAGTAACTATAGCTGGAATTTTTTCACAATCTTCATGAAAATACTTTTTTTTTTATTTAGTATTTGAGAGGAAATATTTTATTAAATATCTTGTGAAAAACAAAATCTTCTAACTTGATGATGTCTTCTAGATTAAATCAATACCTCAAGCTTCCTGTCAGCTGTTTGTATTTCACTTTAGGCAGTTAAACAAGAGACAAAATTCTGACTGGTAGTGACACTTCCAAACCGCAGTATAGCACAAGTTTGACAAGGCTTCTAGGAGACCTAATCTCAACTGTTTGCTATGCCTATACTCCTTATTTTCTATATTAGCATCATCTCTTACCTCTTTTTTTTTGTTTTTCAGCACATTCTGGAATTTGGACAACTCCTTCTCCTGCTCAGCCTTGATGCGCTTTGCTTCATCCCGTAAGCGATTTGTGTGCTCCTGCTCCAGGCGCTCGATCGTCTGCTTCTGCTGCTTTTCCAGGTTCTCTATCTCCTGATCATACTGGCGCTTTTTACTCTGTAAAAATTATTTGGCACCTTTTTTTAGACAGCTAAGTCCTGTTAAGCAAAGTGCTGTAGCACAGCAAGGAATGGCAATGATGGATTGTTGTGGCAGCAAGCCCCTGCACAAGCTGGGCACCCCACAATGGCAAATATTGCCTTTTATTTAAGAATGAAGGCTAAGCTAGAGCCATCATGGCAGGAAACACCTGACTGCTCTTAGCACTATTCTGCCTCCTCCATCAAGATATCATATTTTAAGAGCACCAAAATGCAGAAACTCACTGTCATTTCCTGTTCAAAACGTCTGTACATCTGCTCTCGCTGCTGCAGAAGCTTATTGCTGAGCTGCTGTTGGGCTCTCTGCTCCTCTTTCTGAAGAAGTCTCAGCTCTCTGAGCTCTTGACGTCTAATAAGGACAAAGAACACTTAATACTGATGGAAAAACAAGAGAAGTGTAAAATGACAAGAAATGAAAAGGACCATTGATAACTTTGGCCCAGTAAAACTAATTTTGAACTAATTGCCTTAATAAGAAACACTTTATATTCACTTCTACTAAAAAAAATTGTAAATTTATCCTCAAATATGACTGAAATAAGATCATTAGCTCATTTGTTTTATTCAAAGAAAAAAAATCAGCTGCTAACCTCTTGAAAATTTTACTTTTAGAAACACTTACCGTAGAAATCGCATTTCTTCACTTTTTGAATCATTTTCAGTAACTATTTTTGATGTGGTTACACTCACTTCTACTCCATCAACGACAAACTTCCGAGTTTTCTTTAACGTTTTCTTCTGCCTTCTAGTTTCCTAAATTAAGCATTGGTAAGTTAGTTATTTATGTTATTTTTCCCTTTTTTCTTAATATTGAATTATATCTAATATTTCTGGGAATGTCTTCTATACAATCATCAAGAGCCCTTCTCGCTTACCAGGTGCCTCACTAATCAAGTGAGAATTTGAAAAATTCCAATAAACTGAAACTCTCTAGTAAGGAAAGCAAAACTGCAATTATTGATTATCCAAAGTACCAGAAGAAAAAAAAAAATTAAGCCAGAAACTCTGAAGAGAGCTGATGCAGTTTTAAGAGATGAAGACAGCTATATTTACTGTTTGCTTTGGATCATGATTTCCCCAGCCACCAACAGGTATTTAATTCTGAAAATCAGTTCTGAAACAGGATTACAATTTACTCACCTACTTCCTCCTGCTTTGGACATAAACAAGTGGGTTTGTTTTTTTTATTGATATATATATTAGCCAAAATCATATTATGATCTTGCTGACAACTAGAGAAGTCTCAGTTGTCAGAGCTGCTGTTGTTTCATTGCAAGAAAAGAAGAACCCCAGCTGAACCTGCATCATCTCCATTGTGTCAGGGCAACTGCAAACACCCTTGTGTTTAGCACAATTATGCCAATCTATGATTCTTTTGTTTGGTTGTCTTTCTAGGTTTGTTTTTCCTCCACTCAAGCCCATGTTACAGTTACTACCCCAACATGGCTTCATTTTAATACAAAAACTACAAATAAAGTTCATAGTCTGGAATTTGCTTCCTCCAAATATGCTCATTCATAGTGACATAACTGCATGGACACAGTACAACCACAGGAGAACAGAGATTGCAATAAAAAAATCCAGCAGCATGTCTGCCTTGGATATCCCAAACAGAGAGACAGAATATGGAAGTGACAGGAATTCGGTATAAGATTAGATAGTCACTAGATTTTTCCCATTGAACCAGAATTCTGTGCACTTAGCTGGTCTTCCTGAGTATCAGCTCTGACCTACAGCTGCTCATGATTCTTCATGTTTAGTATTATTACACTTCCTTTTATGGCTTATACTATTATGCAATACAGTATGAAACTAATTAGCATAACTGCACATAATCCAGACATTGTTGTATGGTACAATTTAGAATACTTTGGTTTCTACAAAGCTTTGTATATATGTGCCATACTGGTTTCTCCCTCAATATTTTTCTTTGTAGCAAAGGTAACACTTGGAGAGTTACACTCACATGAGATTTTATATTAAAAAATATATGCTTGCACTTACCTGTAAAGATATTGATCCCGTCTCTTTGTTTTTACTAAGGAAACTAGAAATGGACAAGTTCAAATCAATGCTGCTGTTATCAGCTGTAGAACCAGTGCCTGAATCTGCATCATTTTCCTTCAAATTCTCCGATTCCAGTTGCTGTAAAGTCTCAGTATTGCCTTGATTATCTGTTTTGACCTTCTCATTTTCTTCAGTGCTAATACTAATACTGGGGACTGGAGTGACTTCAGAGTCATCAGCTTGTTCACTGACAGTGTCTTGAAGCTTATTCTTCATGATTTCATCTGAGGAAACTGCTGGATGTTCTTTGTCTACCTGGACGTTGGTTTCCTGTATATTCTCAGGTCCGTGGTCTCCTGAATTTTGGTCCATACCAGTCACTTTATCCACCAGTTTATCAGGAATATCCTCAGGTTTGTTCTGTAATGCCTTCTGGTCTACAATATCTTTTCCAGAATCTTTGACCTTTGTTTCCTCTGTGCTGTTTATATTACTGATACCCTCATTTTCACTTTCTGCCAGTTTCTTGTCTACTTCGACCACTGTATCTTGGCTTTCTGAAAGAGTTTCTTCAGAGCTGATTATCTCATGGACCTGCTTAGCCTGACTTTCCACTGGCTTATCCTCCAGCTCAGGTATTTTATCCCCATCACTGATAGGTGTTTCAGCAATAGCACCTATCTCCTTAATGTTGTCAATTCCATGCTTTATTAGTTCCTTTTCTTCATCAGACACTTTAACTGTAGCATTAGGCAGAGTTTCTGTAGTGGTATCTATTACTGCCTCTTTCTGAGCTTCACCTTTATCTTCCTTTTGCTCTGTATCTATATTTTCTGCTGGGACCTTTTCTTCCTCACCGTCCAAGAGATCCATTCCCTTCTCCTCTTCTTTTTCACCAGTTTCATTAGAAATGCCTTCTTCAGTTTCTACCCTATCTTCAGTTACAGGTACTAATTTCAGTTTGTCATCTTCTATCTGTTCATCTGCCACAGAATTTTCTTTCTCTATTTTTAAGTTAGGTTCATTCTTTATTTCCACATCAACTTCTTTACCTCCCTTCTGGGGTTCTGTATCCTCATGCATTTTTTCCAGGCTTTCTGTATTCTTTTCTGCTGGCACCATTTTGCCTTGCTCATCTTCACCAGTGGGCAAAGAACCGTTCTGCACTTTCACATCGCTAATGGGAATATCGTGTATGTTATCAGCTGTTTTCCTAAATTTAATGTCCTCAGATTCATCTCCAGTTGTTTTGTCCTCAATGGCATTACTTTCTGTTTTCTCAGAGAGAGATTCCAGGACAGAAGCATTCTGTGAAAGTTTATCCTCTTCAGAGCTGGCAATACTAAGGTCAGAGGATGCACGTTTCTCTGCAGGTAACTGCTAAAAAATTAAAGCAAGAAAAACATTCAATCATTTTATAACTTAATCAAAGCACAGTTTTATGGAAGAATATGTGAACAGAGATCAGTATTGTATTCACATGCAGTTACACAATTTTGATAACCTCAGAGTCCTTCCCTTGGACTATCACAGAAGAAGCGCGTAAACTACAGAGAGGCTCTGAACAGAAAGTTTCACTGTGATCAAGGGAAAGGGATCATGGTCATCAGCTACTCTTCAAGGGTCTTTTTCTTTTCACATTCCTTTTTTTTTTTTAATCAGTTCAGCTCCTCAACAGTCTCAGCTACAGCTGGATTTGAAAGACTTCACTTTGTGCCAGCTGGGCAGGGAAGAAACTGTAGCTTTAGTTAGTGCAGCACTGATAAAATGCAGTATTAAGTCCTTCTCCTGCTTCACTTTGTGTTCTTGGCTAAAAATGCCTGAAAACTTTTCATCTGGTTTTAATCATGCTGAAACCCCGTTAAAATGGTGAAAACCTCCAGCAGATCTGATTAAGTGGCAGTACAAAACTAGAACAGAAACAGTTACCTCACTGTAGAAACTGCCGCTGCCAGAATATGAATAAATGTTATCAGATTCCATAGAGACATCCAAAAGAATATAGTAATAGAGTAACATTTTAACCACAATTGCCCTTTCGTTCTTCAAAGTGACTGTGATATCTGTCTGTCTGTATCTACTCCTAGAACCCTGTAATTTGCAGATCAGGCTTTTGATTTGCCATAGGGAACGTCCTAGGTTAGCTGTTGCAGCAAGCACAGGTTTGATTGTGCATTTCCTTAAGGATTTCCCAAGCATAGAGAAAACAATTCCTTTTAAGTCAAAATTGCGTTTAAAATATTTCTTTGTGTAATTGTTCAAGAAGTTTAGTGTTGATCTCCCAGGAGTGTTTAAAACTACCCCAAGGAAATAACGAGAAGGGCTCTACCTCACACTTTCCTGCAATGCCGCTTGTGAGACTTGACAGAGTCCCAGGGTGGACTTCACTCCAGCCCTCCTGGATGGATGGCTCAGCAGCTCATCCATGGGAGGGGAGCTGCTGGGGATCACGTTTGGAGCGGTGGGGTGGACTGGGAAGGCAGTAAGACGGTCAGGGGCTGTGAGGAACGTGCAGATGGGTAAGGGGGGAATGGAGGCATCTGCTCGAGCACTTGGCTCCTGCAGCAGTGCAGGAACAGCAGCTCTGGGAGGCACAGGGAGCAAACAGCCTGGGCACTCTGCAACCTGCACCCCTCCCTGGACATCACAGTTTTCCCTCTGAGCAACCACACTCACGCTCTAAGATTCTTAAAGCATCTTTAGAACTACATTCATTATAAAATATGTGGGTTTTTCCTATTCTTTGATAGTCACACTGTGAAATTACAAACTTAGTTTACAGCATAATAGTCCAATACTTCTCTTAATCTTTTAAACACTTTATGGAATACAAACACACATTTCCTCATTCACCCACTCATTATGACTTAAAACCATTTACATAAAAATCAGTATCTCATTTTTAAAAATAGCACATATACATGTAAAAAACTTAAGACATTAGTCTTTATTAGCTATTATTTATTAGTAGTTTTTAAGGAGTTCAAACATGCTAATTTTGAAATTGCTGGCTACCTCATTTGTAATAAGTTTAGAGCATGATTATGATGTTATTCCTAGAATATTTGATGTCAAAGTTGAGCTAATACAACTGAAACTGAATTCTCCATAGGAAATTTGACACGGCATATTAAAAAAAGTAGATTTTGAACTGACCAGTGAGTTTTCTGTTTCTTCTTCTTCATCCTCATCTTTACCATCTTCAACTTCTTCTGTAACTTCTGCCTTAGCTTCTGCAATCAATTCTCTTATTGGTTTATTTGAAGTAACAGTAACAAATGGATGCTTGTGAAAACAAAAAAATTAAGCACAATTTTAGGTGTGGCTTCATAGTATACAGTGGGAAAATCATAATCTGAAAGAAATATAACTTCAGAGTAGTGTTACTTTGGTTGCCTCACATTTGAAAATTCACAATTAACATAACTGTTCCAATGTGTTTTTTGCAGAAGTCTTAAAATCAAAACATTTTTATTCAAGTATACTACATAAGTAGTCTAACAAACTTGCTAAAAATACAAATGATTCATTTATACTGACCTTTTTCACAATCCAAAGAATAGAAGTAGAAAGATTTCTAAAAAGGTTTTTTTTCTTGGAATTAGGTTTCATTTCAGTTCCACAGTTAAATTACTTCTTGACAAGCTTTATCTAGAAAATATACTTTCTAGAAAAAAATGTGCTTTGCCTTTACAACTTTTCCTAACATGAACTAGAATTCTACCTTTTTCTTTAGGAACGAGGAGGTTCCTGTTCCTCTTCCACTGTCTGAATCTTCTTTCTCTGCTTGGCCCTGTTACTTAAATCTATTCAGCATATGCCAGATGGATTGTGGATAAAGCAAATGGGTGCTGACGTTAAACACAATCAAATGTACCTGGTCACATCTATTCCTGTTCAGCTGTTCTGCACTGACAGCATTACAGAGGAGGGCTGAGCACTAAAGCTTTTAAAACACCTGTCAGCAACTGGCCACAGACCTAAACAACTCTGTCATCCATTGTAAGTATCAAAGTATAGTTACTTACACAAAGTAATTAGTTATATTACAGCAAAATATGTTCAACTAATAACCTGATCTGTGCTTAGTATCATCTGATCAAATTTTACTAAATAAGGATCAATTTTAAAAGAGATTTTGGACAAATACCTTATTTGAAAATATTTAAGTAGTTACTATAATACTGCTCTACTTTAAAAAAAATACCAAATATTCTTGCCTTTAAACAACAGTTCTGAACAATGAACTCTTCCTACCTGTAGAAGTTGACTTGCACTCCACCTTGCATCTACATTCTTTTCCAAACATTTCTTCAAAAAATCTTTAAAATCTGATGACCTACACAACAAGCAGACAGGCAGTGGTTGTTCCTCTGTCTAAACATCAGACTAGCATATAAACTGAAATACTCTGTAGGTTAACATGAATCTACTCTGCAACTCCAAGTCCTGCTATTGACTCAGGAAAATACAAAGGGAATACAGGAATGGCAAGACCAAAACAGCACAGAGACAATCTTTAAAAGGTTTGTTCATTATCAGAAGAATTTACTTTTTGTTCTGGAGTATTAATACACTTCATCTGCTATATCAGTAACTGAATCATGTGAAGATGTTAAATTGACCAAATAGATAATGGCTTTTAAAAATACTTTCTTAGTATAAAGATGCTTTAGTTTCCTTTCACCCTTTGTTAGACGGCCTTCAGATCTGTTACTACATTTGTAAAAAAGCTATTTCACATACATTTTAAGGCAAAGCCTATAAAGTAGTTCTGTATAAAAGCTTCTATACAGAACTATGACCAAAAAAAGTTCAAATTGTTTCAGAAGACATATATACACACATGTACAAACATATATTGGGATTGCATGGACCTGCCTTAAAGCATAAAGCTACACCATAAACTTCAACAGGGATTTGCTCATCAAATCTAGCAAACAAATGATTTGGAATGCCTTACACTGGGGTAGGAAAGCTGTCAATAAAACACAAACCATTTTGAAGGCTGTGCCAATGTTGGCGGATCAGATTTTGCGATTTTCAGCAGCACTCGCATGGGATTCAGTTCATGATGAGGTGGCTCTATCTGAGCCATTTCTATTAAAGTAATGCCAAGAGACCAGATATCAGCCTTGTAATCATATGGTCTGTCTTTAGAGGTCTCACACATTACTACTTCTGGAGCCATCCTGCAAAGACAGCGACAAAGTTCCAGATGAGAAAATGCTTTTTGATGTGTTCTGAGAACAGCTGTAGACACAGATATTCACTGAAGCATTGCTAGAAGCACATTCCACCATCAGTATATTTACACAGTACCTATCAAGCTTGTAATATCAAATCAAAAGTAACATTAAGATACTAGTTCATACAAAAAAGTTAGCAAAAGAGTGCACTTACCAATATGGTGTACCAATAAATGAGTCTCTTCTTTGTATTGTTCTGGTGTTTTTAGCTGATACTCCAAAATCCGCTTAAAGCAAACAGTAAAACACTATTAACAGGGTGGTGGAAAGCAGACTATATTTCTTTTTACTTTACAATTGTCTTTTAAAATGGTGTATGCTCCAGAGCAAACATTCTTCAGTATTAAAAATTCAAAGTGAAGTAAAAATATTTGTGTTCCGATAGCTTAGTGCCAAGGTTTTATAGCATTTATTATAAAAGATCTTGAATAAAACATATTCTACATTTCTTAAAAAAAACCCAAGCCATAGTGCTACTGTTGGGCTGTATGGGACAAAAGCAAAATATGTATTTACCACAGGAAAAAGTGCATTACATTCCTTTAAGTAGAAATTAATTTTTTTAGCCTATGAAGTCTGTATTCATCAAACATGGCATCAACTATCTCAACTAATTCAAGAACTCATTCAATTTTTAATTTCAGGACTCAAATTTTCACAAAGTAACATTTTCCTTTCATCTTACAGGTTTCTTTCCATGTGTTTTTTCACTTTATAATACCTGAATGCTTGCATATGTACTTTTCATGGACTATCTACCAAAACAAACCTTTACCTCTTTGAGATTAGTTATCTATAAAGTACTGTATCTCTCAGTTTAAAAAAAAGAAGACATTTAAATAAGTGCTATATGCTTATAACAGACATAATTTTGTTAATGAAGATCTAGAGATTAAAGCAAAGGGACAAAGAGCCATATGTTGCCATCTTTAATCTGTACAAAATCACTTGATGGGCTCAATACTTGAGAAGTCTAATTTTGCTCTGGGAAAAAAAACAGGACTAAAATGTATTGGCTCAAATGCATAAAACTGAATTTCTGAGGGACTACAGGTGTTGAAATAATAACACTCATATATATTAAAAAATGCAATAGAAGAAATTTCCTTGCCACTCACACATCTGCAAAACAAGGAATTACCTTTATTTTTGTATAACAATCCAAATACAAGTAGTTTATAAGGAGTAAAATGCTCCTTCAAAGGATGCTGTACATTTTTCATAATTACATTGTGTCTTTTTTTAGAAATCTTAATTAGCAAACCTGAATGCATCACCAAATGCACGTGTGGAAGAAATCTCCTGTGGTCTAAACTGTTAAGTAGTATCTGACAGCCTGCAAGGTGCTGTGTACCAGCTAAGCTTGACAAAATCTTAAAATAGTTCCAAGTCTGTATGAGGAGAAGCCAGGTCACATGAGGAGATGAACTGAAACAAATTATTTTCTCTGACCATGAGACTCCTGCTATGATCTGTGGTTTCTTTTACAGCAGTGCCAAGAAACTAAGACAGTGGTTCTATTACACTTCCACATCAGGATTGTGACCCCAAATGCATCACTAAATGTTCTGGCTCCAAAGAACAGCTACACCAGTGAAGTTACACGTACTCTGCAGACAAAAAGAAAGCCAGATGCAAGGATTGTGTGTACAAGGAATAATCTTGTACAAAAAGGATCCATGGAAAAAGCACAATCACACTGAACTGATCAAACAGCAAAGCAGGTTCTTAAATATTCTCAGTTTCTAATAGAGAAGGTGCACAGTACCTTGCTGAGATGTGATCAATACAAGTTAGGCAGGAGATATATTCCTCAATTTGGACACATCATGCTTACATTTAAAAGGAAAGTCTGTATCAAGGCTGCAAATTTAGAGCCCCAGTTCCCTGTGGCAATATTCTGATTTTCCTTACCTCTGCCCTCTGTGCATCCAAAGAAAAACAACTGATCACACTGATCCCATGCAGAGAGAAGGCTTTGAAACCTGAGCGTGGGCAGGGATGTCATGGAACTATGCCATGGGTAGAGCCACTGTAAAGGCTGACAGCTTATACACATTTTTCCCTGAAACAAAGTGGATCCAGATAATTCCTGCCCTTTCCTGGCTGAATGAAGGGATGCTATTCACCACCAGCAGCCCTTTGTCAGTTCTGCATGGAGGAATCCTCATCAGACTAAAAATGTGGATGACTGCCTTAACTTAGATTTTAAAAAAACCCAGAAATCAACAATAGTAAGCTGTATTTTGTTCCAGACTGTTCTGTCTTAATTTCAGTGCAACAAACAATTGAAAAAGGAGTGGAAAAACTAAGCTGGATGATTCAGATTATTACATCTCTCTCAAGGGAAGAGACAACACTACAAGGCACTGCTTTTTGGTGGTTATGAAGAATGTTCCCTTTCCAAGCCAACAACTTCAAAGGGAAGTTCTGATGTTATCACAGTGAAGGTAAGTATAATCAGGAACTTTATACTAAGAAACAGCAAGATCTATGATGACTTCTTGTGCTGATTTTGAAGTATGAAAGATGTGATAAGTATGGTCAGGATATTTGCTCAAGTTTTTTTGGTTCTTTTTTTTTTCCCCTTGATAGTACCAAACCATTTGCTTTTGAAAAACTTCTCATTGTTAGACTGGTATTTCAGTAGGTAAATATTGAACCCTGACAAACTGCAGCTTAAGGAAAATACAATTAAAAGACCATGCCGAGTTCCAGAAAAGAGCTTTATTTGAAACATGCTTACCTAGTTTAATGTCTCCATCTAATGTGAAAAGAATATTGCCAGCTTTTAGATCTCTGTGGATGATCTTATTCTCATGCAAGTAGTTCAGTGCTTCCAGTGTCTGCCTGCACACCACTTTGATCTGTGGCTCTGTTAACGGCCTTTCAAGCTCTACAAGAGAGAGACAGAAATAATCACAACATTTTTGCATTTTATGTTACATGTTCATAGCAAACCCTATAGGAATATATGGGAAAATTAATTAATCTGACAGATTCTAAGCATCACATGTCAGAAAAAAAATCTGTCTGAGAATATTTGCTCCTTCCAGTAAAGATTTTTATTCCTTGAACCCAACCCCCTTCTCATTATGAATTATGTATACCTACCTATCTGAACTGTGAAAAAACTACATCATTTAGAGACTGGTTCTTTTGTGTGGTACATAGAAGTGCTAAAGACCAGATCTTTTACATAAGTATTTGCATATCAAAACAATACACATATGAAATAAGTCTTTCAGTATATATTATCATTTTAAGGTAATATTATTATTATTATTATTATTATTATTATTAGTTGAAATAACTTATTTACCCAACATAACTGCATCTACTGCTCCTCCTGCACAAAATTCAATCAGGATCTGTATATAAATAAATAAAAAAAATACAGACATTAGAAATTAAATAGTTCCACTGAACTGAATCATTGATTAAGGAAGCATTTTTGGGAGATCAGACTTTCAGACTATTTGGCCTCAACAAGTTATTTTACTAACCTGCAAAGTACTGTTAGCCAGCTAAAAGTAGGGCTGTGCTGCTCAACAAATTATTTGCAAAATGCCTCAAGACCCTCAGACAAAAGTTTTAATCCAACTATAAAACAGCATAATAAAACTTATAAAACCTAATGACACAGTCAGCTTAAACCTACTCCTTGTAATGTGATTTACATAATCCCTGCAAACTCATTTCTTGGTTATTAAGCTCTACTCCTATACTATAATCTCCCTGACTGAAAAGTCCAAGAGCTAAATGATTTTCCAGTAGCTGATGCTATCTCCTATATTGTTTCAGACAAGATGAAAATACAGAAAAAATGCTCTGAAAAGCTACATAAAATTACTAAATTCAGATGTTTACATTAATTTTCCTTTATTTTCGTTCATGCCTGCAATACTTCAAGGCCTTTATCCCAGAATGTAATAGTACCAGAACAAGTCCATCCCCAGTTCTGAGTTTCCTTTTGAAACAAAAATATACTGCAATTATTTATGAGCACAAACTGTGCTGCTATGAAGGACAGAAAGAATAAATACAAAGGAGAAAGAGGGGAGACAGAGAGAATAAGGAGAGCAAGAAAGAGGAAATCTCATCCAAGATTCATACCCCACTCTTCCTAATGCAGTTTTTTTTTCTTTAATTTGTACTTGAAATAATATAAATTAAAATCTACTGTCTGAGAGCTAAGAAGCATTTCTTGTCATAATCTCAACAGTCAGTATGATTGGAAATAGTATGTTATTTTTTATTTTTCTGTAGAGTAATTTTAAAATCAGTGTATAATTGCTGAAAAAAGAGGAAACCTCAAAGTATACCTAGTACCACAACACATATATACACCACTTATGTCACATACACTTCAAATCATTATTGCAATTAATCCCCCCAACAATGGTACCAACAAATATACTATATAATGCAATTCTTTATAAATCCTGTAAACATTCCATTTACATGCTTCTGTGTGACAAGTAGGTAAGTGTGGGAAATTGTACATAAAGAATTTATTTCTCTAAAATTTGTAGCTTGGTCTGACAAAGGTCTCTTTGCTAGAGAAATCATGTTTCTAATCTTGGAAAGCAACATGTATTTAATGTCCAACTATCATTCTTCTCTTTTTTGCCCTTGGTAAATTCTGTTTATTTACCACATCATTATCCTTGCGGCTTACTAGCTCCTGCATTTCACTGTAACTATGCAGCTCCAATTTTATTTTCAAAGGGTTTACTTCTATCTTTATTCTGCCAGTGAAGCCTACCCACTCAGTTTCATATTGTGCCTCTGTGCCTACTTGCTTTCATGCTGACCTTTATGCACTGAAATTTTTCCACTATTCCACTGTTTTATATAATAATTTACTCTGCACTGAGATCACCAAGTTATGAGCTTAGCAAAACAAATGTGCATCATGAAACATGGTATTACACTTCCACCATTTGTTCAAAGAATAAAGCTTATTTGTAAGACTCCCAGGAAATCATCTTTTATTTGTTTTAGGTATCTTTTTGAAGTATAAGCTCTTTAAAAAAAAAACCCAACCCGTGTATTCTTTGTACCATCCCAAAAGCAGCTATAAATATTGCACTGGATTACCTGCAAGTGCAAACTGTTTTGTCACAGCTAAAGCCACCCAAGCAAACACCCAGGGATGTGCAGTCCCACAAACGCGCTCTGGACATCAAGGTACAAATACCCAGGGTTTAAGTAAATTAATTATTGTTCAAGTCCTGCTAAACTGTCCTTCCTGGGAGTGCCAATAAACCACCTGGCATCTAAAGTATGTACTTCATAGGCTGACCTTTTCAGCACTATTTATTTTTCAGGTGTGGGTTCTGAGTCTAACTTAAAATCATGCTAATATAATTGAAATCTGTGTCCTGTTGTTACAAATAAGCACCAGCTGAGAACTCTCTCAATACACAAAATGAACTGCTAATTTCTGCATTTTAGATTCAAACTCCTGACCAAATGACTCAGGGTAGCACAATTTTGCAGTGACTATTTCCTAAGTCATACCCACAATTTACAAATTCGTTTTGAAACTGAGTAGTTATCCCAACAGTGACAATCCAGATAAAATCTGACAAATAATATTTTGATAAAGAAAAAAAGTGTAATTTCCATAACCTTTTGAAATAAGAAAAACATTTAGAAAAGGAAAAAAACTTACCCACAGATTGTTTTCATAGTAGAAAGCATCTAGGAGCTTGACAATATTAGCATGATCACAGGATGCTAAAATATCAATCTCCACCATGTAATCTTCAAGTTCTTCTTCTGATTTAGTATCTATCACCTTTGCAGCAGCCAGAACTTTGGTTTCTTTGTTCTGCGCCTGTAAAAGAAAAGTCACAGCAAACATATACATGAATTTCACCAGAAAACTGGCACCAGCAAAAAAGCCCCAGGAATAAAGCAACTCTGACTTAACACTTCTGTACAATTTTCCTGCCTCCAGTTTCCTCCTCTACAAAAAGATAATGCCTGCATATTAAAGAGGAGATAAAATCTAGCAGAAAAAGGGTTTAATAACTTTTCTCAAGGTCAAGAAACAATGAAAGACATGTAAAAATACTTAATTCTCATCACATTCTTTAAACTATCATCAATAGCTCAGGATAATTGCTGCCTTAATAAGGCAGCAATTAAAACTTCCTAAGATAAAGTTTTGTGCTGCTCCTCAAACACCATCTACTAACAACACAAGGCAAGGAGTGGCAAGGAGTACAAGGAGCCTCTACACTCTGGTTCTGCCCTTCTGACTCTCCCCACATTGTGGCAGCACCGCTGTTCCCAAAGCCAGGCAGAGCAGCAGATCCTCCCCCAGGAAGCAGCTGAAGCTCCTCTTCAGCCAGGGGCTGCATGCAAGCTCCCAACTTCAAGGGCTGCCAAGCCATCCTTCCTTTGGGCATTTTACTTCCTGTGCTTCAGCAGCCTGGGAGGACTCCCCAGGTGGGACCCATGGAATGTGGGGCACTGCAAATGCTGCCAGCTCTCCTGCATTGCTCCTCATGCACACACCAGGGATCTGATGCTGCTGCAGTGATTGGGACAAGTGCAGAACAAGTAAAACAAGCAAAGGGAAAACAAGACTTTGGGTACCCAAGGAAAAGAAAAGGCATTTCTGCTGTGTATTTAAATATTCTTTGGCTTTTTTTCAAACATAAGAAATTAAAGACAAGTCAGGTGACTTATTTAAATAGCAAAACATTTCAGAAATCAGGAGATACTACTTTATTAAAAGAACACTGCTGAAACCTAATCACAAAAAAAATATATACACTTCCTAATAATTCTCTTCTAAGTTATGTTTGAAGGAATGCTCAATTCCAAGCTGCAGCAAGTTTTAAACAAGTGTTTTTTTCTCAAGTCATCATCAAAACACTATTTTGTCAAGTAGTGACATTTCCAGTGGCTACCTCTGAATAAAGGAAGTGCAGGACTGAAGTCTACTTCACGCATTGAACGTGAAGACCACGAAGCAAAGTCCTGCATTTACTCCACTGAGTTTTTGACATTCAAATTAAATTAAATGGCAAGGAGGCACACAGGCTCTCTAAAGCAGCAACAGACAAGGACCTACAAGGGGAATTCCAGCTTCTGATGAGAAGCATCACAAAGCAGTTCATCCTGCCTCTGCTGGTGTGGATTGTGCATGGCCCTAAACCCATTTGGGATGATCTCAGGACAGGACACAGCAAAAATCCCAAAATCTGAACTTTATCACCTAATGACTTTTTACCAATATCAGACAAAGCTGGTATCAGACAGCAAGTAAGAATTCTTAAGAATAATTCTGAAGGTCTAAATATTTTTACTTGCAAAGCTAGAAATAATTCTATGTGGCAAAAGATAATAAAATATTTAAAGATAAACATTTATATTAACATTCAGTAAAACAGCAGTAACAGCAAAACACACTTATAAAACATAGTTCCAGCTGATTCATCTCATGTTGAGGGTAAAGGTTTTCCATTACATTTCTTTTTATCTCAATATTCTTTCCAAAACAAAAACCAACCAAATCTTCCCAACCTCAATATTTGCCCTCCCATGTTTAACAACAAAGATAAGTAATCTGTATAACATCATTTGAAAACCAACTACTGAGAAGGTTTCCAACACACATTCTAATAATAAAAAGGAAAAGGTCTGCTTAATAACGCAAACAGCATTTGTTTTGGTTTCATGCTTTGTAGCAAGAATGAAACACCAACCTTCCTATTCTAGTGCTGCACTGTAAATTAAACACAAAAAGTCAAACAGATGTCTGACCACAACAGAATTGGACTTGGTAGTTTTACTTGTGCAGAAAAACAGTTTTTAAAGCACATTTCTAAAGAACTCAAATTTCAGCTGTAAACAGACTTTATTGAAGCATGCACGGCCACACACTCTTCACTTTAAAAAAATTGAATGCTTAATAAAGCTGAAATTAATTTTTACACAAATTTGCTTACAAACTAGATAATGGCAACAGTATTTTGTTTAAATAAAACCATCTACATCAGGTAACAGATGTTACTGCTTCCAGATTCAGTTTCACCTTGGAGCAAGAAAGGCATTGCTAAGCTAGTGTGAATGATTACATGCTCAGGAGTTTGCTACATTTACAGAATATATTGGTTTTTTCTACTGACAGAACACTTTGTATTTTGATTTTTCCCAGATCCTTTTGCTTAAAGTAACTAGAAATCTGCTTTGAGTATGCTTCTATGATTTCCTTCTTGTGGCAGCTCTATTAAAACACCTCATTACAAACCATGAATTATTATAGAGATAGTGTGATTATGAGCATCTTAACAATTATAAACAAAACAAGTGTTTGCCTTTGTTCTGACTTAAAATAGTAAAATTTTGTAGGTCTAGATCCATACTTTTTTTCCAGCTCTTAAAAGAAAAAAAGCTTTAGAATGAGCATATTTCCACTGGCTATTTCTGAGGACTGATGAACCATTTTAAGTATGTGTCAAGTTACACCTGAAAAAAATTATATGTTTAAAGTTCTTTTTTAATAAGGCATTAGTCATCTCCACCCCACAATGCACTCTATGAAAAATACCCATCTTTTTGACTTACTGTAAGTAACATGCTCTTTTGAACTGTGTAGAAAACGATTTTACTGTTCATGCACAAGATTTATGAATCACTGTAGTGTACAGTGAAAAAAAAACCTCTTTGGATTAGGAGGAACAAAAAGCACTTGCAACTTTGAGTGGGCATGTTTGTTTTTTCTAAACTTTGGCTGAAGTCTTTCTTCTTCCACAAAATGCTCTCCAAAGGTCAGAGCCAGAGCAAAAATGATTGTGTAGAATCAGTCCTGATTTCCACATGGAAATTCTGCATTTGGGTACACCAACACTTCAACCTGCCATTTATGTTACAGGGCATATTTTGAAAGAGCAGAACTTCTGAGTAGCTGTAGCCCAGCAGTTTCTTCCTGTATTTTAGCTCTCAACTACTAATTCAATTTATTCCATATGCTCTGCTTAAATGCATTTGATTCTGCATCTAGGATTAAGTGACTTAAACCCCAGGCCTATGCTAAGAAATCCAAACTGGCATTTTCAATACTTATGTGCAGACAAGGAAGAAAGGGGTAGAAGGATTCATTAAAAAAATGTGATCTTTTCAAAAGATACATACATAATAGATGAAAACCAAATTGGAATAACTAATTCCCTCAAGACGTGACTAATGCAAGATGACAGGGATATTATAAACTGTTACATGCAACAACACAAAAATATTGCAATCCTGTCAGTAAAACTCCTCTTTGGATTATGTATTGGAGGTTACTACAGCAAACACTTTAACTTAAGAAGAGAGAATGCACAAGGAAATAACCAGCTGTACATTACATGGTTCTTGCAAGGAATGGCACAGTCTCATCTGCTCTCAATGCACAGAAAAACACAATTCTAAGTTAAATACTTTGAAAAAGATGGATTTCAGGCTTGTATAGAATAAATAATCTTAAAAATTACAACTTGCCAATAAATTTGTCTGAACCTACATCCCTTACATTGGAATGGTAATGTACATCTAATACACAAAAGCGTTGCAGAAGTCTGAAAACGTCTCAAGAAAGAAGAATAACCATTCCACACAAAACCAGGGCCTACAAGAATGTGAAATTAGTGACTCCTCCCTAACAGTGCTGGATTTTTGCATGGTGTCATACAACGAAATCTAAGTTCTAGAGGCAGAAGCTTTGTCAAGAGACTGACAGCAGAATATTAAAAGGTAGTTTACTATCCAGGCACTAGGCCAAGAAGTTGCATATTCCCAGCCCTGGACAGCAGGGAGAGCAGAGCTACTGCTCCAGAGTAATAGGATTACAGCTCAGAGATAACATATAGCCTTTCATCTTCTGATGACCAATATGAAGTTTCAGCCTTGCTTGTGAGGAGCTGTTTCAGTTTCAGATCACCAGCAAGTGCTTCCTTCCCAACAGTGCATCTCCTCTGCAATGCAGCTTCAAAAATTAAACAATATTTACAACTGAACAAAAGTTAAGTACATCCTTCACCTCTTGTTCAGCCAGCCAGGAACAAAGCTGAGATAAGAGACAGAAAATTGTTCATCACCTTTCCTCCCAATGCCTGATCTCTTGTGAGATGTTACATAACCTCACTAGGTGTTTTGCAGGCAGCAAAACAAATCAATTAAGAAGCTTTTCCTTTCTGACTCATTCTTCTCAACAAAACCATATAGTCATAATCATGGATCATCAAAGTTGTCAAAAGTGGAAAAATACACACATCCCTATTCAGCAAAAGATGTTTTTCCCGCATAAAAAGCTCCACTTTTGTGGATTGTCAGATCTAGCTCCACATAAATTTTCTGACAGTGCCTGGGTAATCAGTACTGAAAGTCTGGCCTTGTACAACACAAAGGCAGGAGCTGTTTCTCTGAGCTCCTACAGAGCAGAGATTTCTATCTTTCTTAGAACATACGAATTAAGAAAAAAAAATTGCTCTCATTTTAAATTTTAGCAGCTCTATCAAATAAAAATATAAGAAGTAGTGTGGCCTACTGAGTTAACCACAGTGGACTTTTATTTTGTCACAGTTTCCTATAACATACTTAACAATGTCCTGTACATTTTGAAACTAAAAAAACCTGAATGATTGACCAGTACCAAGTGTTCAAATTTCTTTTCAAAAAATGGGAAAGGTGGTGTTCATCAGCGAATTTTAGAAGATAAATCAACCTTAGATAAAAGGAAGCATTAATTCTAACACTAAATGTCAAAAAATGTAATTAAAATAATCAGTTTGAATTCAAGAGCAAATAGCTACGCTTGCAATATTAAACCACAGTTTTATCAATAAGAAGACAACAACCTCGACAGATTTCTGGAAATTAAGATGAGTCAGTCATTTCAAAGAAGTTGTTTTTTGCAAGAATCTTCACTGCAAGATGTTTGAAAATGCAGTAGTAATAAATTTTTAAAAGGGAGATAATTTCAGTTTTTTGTTTAATTATAGATATGGTTGGCCCAAGGAATTAAAAACCAGCTAACTTCAGTTAAACCTGCTGAAACTTGTTGAAATGACGGATACAGAAGATTTATTCAAAAGTTAATGAAAGGAAGTATCTCCCAAAGAAGATGATACACCCTTGAACTACTGCTCATCAGCCAAACATTTTCCCAGCCTGCACAATGTATCACAGCTACCCTACTATACAGTTTCTTCTACTTAAAAAGAACTTAAATTCAGTTTCCCTGCTTAATGCCAGGAGAAAAAAAAAAAAAAAAAACAAAACCAAAAAACCAAACAAAACCCAATAACCCTGAAATAGAAATAGAGATAAAAGTGCCTCTGTTTCCTACAAGCAAATGCAACTCCTACAAAAGTGGAGGCCAGGGTTCAACCCCGACTGCTGAAGCATCTTTATGATCCTGTGGTCTGGTGCTGCCTTTGTGGCTATGCTCGTTTGGGAGCTGTTTCCATGACAACTTCACTCTTTTAACATTATCCCTGTACTTAGTACTTACTGTGGTTCTTCTCCTTCCTCCACAGTTGGTTTCTGAGGATTCCACAAGTTATTTTTAGGAGTGGTATGAAATATAATTTTCATGTTTAACCTCGTGTTTCCCACTAAGTATTCTCATTAATTCTGTGGTATTTTGTGTACTAGCTAAGTAGAGTTTCCATCCTGATTGCACATGCTTTGTGCCACTGAAATTAAAAGGAATACTTATATTCATCTTTTAAAAGTACATGAGCTGAACTGGCAAATATGTGCAAAATAACTGAAAAAATCCTTTACAGTAAACTTAACAGGAGAAGATATCAGATTTCAGCATAATTCTTACTTAAGCAAATACATTTCAAACACAGAGTAAAAAATAAGAAAAAATTGCTAAATACTGGCAAAATAAAACAGCTATAGTGTTCTATAATAACACATCTTATTTTCCCTTCTCTTGCTGCATGATGGCTTTCATGAAAGCAACAGTGAAAACCTGCTGACAATATTGGGAAAGCATTAGTAACTAAATATTAGGTGGTATCAGAGGTGTATGTGCAAAGGAGTGGTATTTTTTCCCTTAATTCAGTTATAATAACTGTACATCCTACTTGCTAAAGCAGCATTAAAACGCACAATACTGCATTACAATCAACTCCTAAATTTGAGAAGAGGAAGGTTATGACAAATTGAGATGTATCCCCACAGTGCTAAGCTGCTTTGCCAGTATCTTTCTCCAGCAGAGGACACTAACAGTTGCTGGCAGAGGTTCTCAGTTTTATCCAGCAGCAATGACAGTCCCAACCTAACTTAAAACTTCCCAGAAAGACAGTAATATAGTGGATCTTCATCTTGGATTACAAACATACTACAGTTATTTATTTGGTTTTGTGTCATTAGGGAAAAAAACAACACAATGCTTAATGCTTACCAATTTATTTTAGTGATTACAGCTTAAAATTCAGTCTATTCCAATAATAAACACACCTTTATTCCAAATGATGTAATTAGGAGTGCTTCCAAGAAACAATGTTATCAAGAAAAAATTTTTAATCAAACCATTATTAGTAACCTTAGCTGTTCCCTAGAATTATGACAAACAACGAGCCAGAGTTGAAGCTGTGTACAGACTGTGGCTTTATCAGAAAATTATCCCACTGCCAGGTTGAGAATTTTATGATTTGCTTTTGATAATTTTATGATTTGTCTGAACATAGGACTTAAAAAACCTCGAAGTCCTTCATCTGGGAAGTTTTTGTTGTAATTTGGCTTCTAATCATTAACATCTGTAAGGAACTTTAGTGCACTGGAGCTTAGAGCCAGCGTTCCTCCTGCTAACCCCTTTTCCAAGGAGACATTTGGAGCAGCTAAAGCTCACTGGAGCCTTCTCACAGACACAGACACCTTGGAGTGTTTTGGCTTCATGAGCAACAAGTCGTTTTGTTTACTTGCACTTTGCAGACTTGTGTACATCCACAGATGTACAAGTATAGATCACTCCTTTTTTTCTTTTTCTTTTTTTTTTTTTATAGAATGGCTCAGTCAACCCACAGTTCCTCAGGGTTAAATTACACAACAAAATTGGGATCTGCTTTGCCCAGAGCTTTTCAGCCAGATCAGATGCAAGATGGCTACAGCTGTTTGCTGACCCAGCACAGCCATTCATTATGACAAAACAAGAAAAAACCAGAGCATCTGACTTGAGCATAGAAAATTCTGTCCTTCCTAACTAGATATCAACAAGTAAACAAAATAATAAAGAGAGAAAAATGACAATTTCTTTGGGCTTTAAGAACTCTTCAACAAAGGCCTTCTGACATGTTACTAGGGGAACTACATAGTCCCAGAAATGCAATGTGGCATAGTCATTAAGTTTAAAAAACTTGCTGTCAAAAAACTAAAGAATATTATTAAAAACTCTGCATTTCATAGCAGAAGGAAGGCATTAAAAGACCTGCACTAAAACAATTTTTTTAATGCATTTATTGCAGAAAATTATGACCTATAACAGATGTAACTTAACTGTCATTTAAAGTTCAAACATCTCACTAGCTCAAATATAAGGCCAATTTGAGAAAAGGTTATGTATAATTTGATACTGCAATGTGAGCCATATTCAAATTTCACAATAAGCACAGCTAAATAGCCAGAGGAAAATATTAAATTAAAGAAGATGAATGAAGCATCATCACCCCTTTTCATTCTTTGCCCTCCTAAAATGAACAACAACAAATGCAGAATACTTCATATGTTTTAAGGGAAAATATAAACTATATAAGCAGTTTAAGACTGAGTGTTTTACAAAGAGATACGTTGTAGCAGAGGGGAAAGGAAATGAGACAATACATAAATACCACACTGAAACTGGCAACAGCTCTTGCAAAACTATCAAAGCATATATTCTGTTGCTTCATGCATACACTAGTCTGTTAAAGTGAAACTTCCTCTATTTCTGAAGGAGTAAAAGAAAGAAGTAGAGTAGCTTTACAAAGTTTTAACTAAAAAAGCTGTACATCATTATCCCTCACTTCTAAGTAAAATCCTTACAGAAACTAACTATTCTATTTATAGTATAAATATATTTTTAAATGAAATTTAGAATTCTAGCAGTCATTCATTCCTTACATACCATCTCTAAGGCAATCTAACAGAAATCAACTGCAAAGACAGCAACAACAACAAAGAAATCAACAATTAAGGTGGTGTCATTCAGCACTCTGCAATGTAAACAAGTTATAATTAATAAAGTTTATTATAGTAGGACTGACTTGAAAATAAAATCCACTCTGCTGGCATATGATATTTAATGCTAGTACAGTCTGTAACTTGCCAGTAGCTTCTCTTGTGTTGTAAATCCTGACCCTAAAGTTACACAGCACCTCACAAGCACAAAATGAAACTTCAAAGGTGCCTCACACAGTTTAGCTGGCTACCTTTGTGCTGCAAGTACAGTATCTCAGGAGACGAGAAAGAGCCTTCTCAATAAACAACTGGCTATTCAAGTACCACAAAAATAGCACCCTGGGTTCAGTAAATGAACTTCATTCATATTCAATACAGTAGTGGAATATGCTGCTTTCTGATGCTGCCTTTCAGATTAACTGTTGGGTTTGCTGGGGGTTTTTTAATTGTTGAATTTAAACAACTAAACAATTATGAAAACTGACTACTCTGAGAAACTACATGAATGCAAATCCTATTACTTATCAGCAAGTCTCAAAGGAAATTTTAATTTAGAACCATGCTACTGATGATATTTTTTCAATTCTCATGTTTTATGCCCTTGCTGTTTGACATTTTACTGATTAGTGTAATTTGTTCAGCATTTACCTAGAATGCTACTGAAAACACAGTAAAAACTAATAAACACAAATGGCCATGGGAATAATTGCATAACTTGATAAAATTGTTTTTTAAAAAATCCAGATAAACAAATCAAGACCAAATTCTTCAAGTCTTTGAAAAGCTCAATGCACAAAATATGCAAAGGAAAACCTACTGCATTACTCAGACATTTGCAACTACCAAACATTTATCAATATCAATTTTCATATAACATTGGAACACTGCTCTTCCTCTGACAGACCTGTTGAGAGTCATTGAACAGTTAAGCACAGGAGATGTTCAAGAGGAAGCATTGTTCTTGCCTCATAACAGTGTGGCAATGCTACTTTTCATGGAATTATGGAAGCTTTATTTTGTCCATGTCCTCAAGAAGTGATGTTGCACAGCTCTTACGAGAAGGTCTTGTTAAGGGAAAATTACTTCATTTCTTTATTCTTCTTCTCTCTCTCTCTCACGTTTTTTTGGTTTTTTAATTGAATATTAGGCTGAAAGCTTTCTGAAGCAGATTACCATCTTTTGTTGTATACTTGTACAGTATACAAAAAAAGATATACAGAGAGGGAATGAAGAATTCCATTCCATTTGGAAAATTATTAAAGCCACTTCTTGCTCCAGAACACCTTACTCAAATTCAATTCAGTTTCTGTACTTTCCTCATACGAGTTAGATTTAGTGCCAAATAAGAAGTCTTAGAAAATTTCCAATCTTTTCTAGCAGTTATTGAGCATACCTAAAGTAGAAAAGAGAATCACCACCTGAACTAAAACTGGGATCATAGGCTTATAGTCAATTTGCAGTTAAAGAAATGCCTAAATAACAAAATGCACCTAGCATGGACATCAGTGGTGCTAACAGGCAGAACCACTGGCTGATAAAAACACCACCAGCATTTCCCACAAGTACCTTTTTATTAGTAGTTGCTAACAGCAAATGGCTCCTACAACAGGAACAAGTCTATTTTTCCTTTTGTCCTGACTAAAGGCTTTCATCTGACATACCTTAACAACTCCAGAATATTAATATGCAACCCTTTGACAGCTACTGAAGCCAACACTGATACTGTGCTGTCAATTTTCCCTTCCATTGGCAGTGTCACTTGTCTGGCCCTCTTGTGAGCTGGTCTGGGCAGCCAAGAAGATTACATGGACAATCAGCTTTTGCATGGCTTAGTTCGTGAAGCAGATCAGCACGGGGTTGGCAAGCACCAGACCTGTCACAAGGAAGGATGTGGGAAGGACAATCCCCTGCCAGAACCCTGCCTGCACTGACCTGCACTGGCCGAAAACTGTTGTGGAAAAGAGTCACGGTAAGACCCTGACACTCATCATTTCAGTGTCACTCCTGCACTTACTAAAATGCACTGCTTTGGACAGCAGTGTGTTTTTGACTGTTTCATTTAGTAAATATCAGAGTTCCACACTGTTTTAGTGCTTGTTAGGGATTCAGAATAATCTTCTTTATATTGCACTGGCTAAAGTGAGGTCCTATGTCAGGCCACTAAAGGCCACAAATTTAAAACAGCATCAATAAACACTGAAACAAACACCACAAACAGTAGAGGAAAACAAGCCTGTACATGAGCTCCTTTTTGTATTTCACTTTTAAGTGCTAAAGCTAGTGTGTGGGTTTTTTGTTTGTTTTTATTCAAATGCAACACAAAAATCAACAACCAGCTTACTGGGTTCTTAAGCTGGCCAGAACATCTGTATTTGCTACCAAGAGACAGTTTGAAATTCGAGCTACAGCCAAGAGCAAAGGGGACATTGTCAGGTACCCCAGCTATCCCTGTCAACAGGAAACACTTGTCAGTATTGTTTAAATTGTGATATTTAAGCTTTCAAACTTTCCTTCCCAGAGAGATGAAAAATAGCAGACAGGTTACTTTAAAACTTGGTTAGCACATCTCCACTAACAGCAAAAACTAACTGGAAAGAGTGAAAGACTAAAAAAGGTTGGCTCAACTGAGAGAGTATCCATTTCTCCACATTACTGGGATGATTTGAGTTTGTTTTGGGGATAATTCCTGCTCAAACTATTCTGACTATACTGCCCCACGATGAGCACAGCTCACAGTGTGCTGTAGCTGCACAGACCTGAGCTTCTGACCCTTGACTATCCAGCAATAAAACCCAGAGAATTTTTGCCTGAATAGTGAACTGAAAGATTTTTGGCATGCACAGAAGTTAAGAAAGTAAGAGAATGAGAAGGACAATCAAAATTATTAAAGGATCAAGCTGTTGTCTCATAGTAAGCAGACTAAAAAGGTTGGGCCTCAAACAGGAAAAGCCGAAGGCGGGGCAGGAACATGACTGAACTTTACAAAATAAAAAAAAGGCAGCATATGAATTGAATAAATCCTGATTGAGACAATGGTTGTGAAGGAGATGAGGATTAACTGCAACATTTTAATTTTTGCTGAGGCACTCAGTTAACATTTTTCCATTATTGTTTTGCTGCATTTTGATTACAAAGGTAATCTTTTCCTGGTAAAAAGGTTACTCTTTCCTGGTAAAATACAATTTAGAAATACAATTTAAAAGTTTTCTTCTATAATCCACAGTGTAGATGTGTTAGAGAAAACCTTTGTTTTTACATCATAAACCTGTTTCAGGAGAACCATTACCTAGGAGATAAAGAAATAATAAAATCCTCAGTAAAAAGTCTTGCCAAGTTATTACACTATCACTGACAAAGTTACAGTAACTTTACTCTGAACCCCTTCTGAATCACAGCTATGACTAAACGCTTCTGGAGACCAAACCCAGTTCCTTAAAGTCCTCCTTGAACAAGGAAATCTCAGATCTAAAAGGCCATTCAAGGAGATATGAAGAAAGCAAAGGGACAGTCTCCTCCCAGCTTATTACTAAATTACATGGATTAAAACCCAATTCTGCCTTAGGATGGGGATTCACCATTGCTTCCATACCAAGTAAACCAATTGTGATGTAAGGCACAATTTCAGTTCTGAGGTCATGGTTCCCCCACAAAAAACTTTTACTTTTTGTTCACCACTCATTATAAGTAACTGCATTATTGCAACTTCAGAAAAAATCATCCTGAAAATAATAAAGTTTATTTATTCACAATGGCATCCTTCATTTTCAAATTTTCTGAAACAGACAAATTTTCAGGATGGAAACTTGAAGCTAACAGTCAGTCCTCTGTAGTAACAAGAGATTTAGCAAATTTTAAACACTAATCAATAAATTGATTTGACTATTGCAGCATGGTCTTTACTTTTCACTTCTTCATGTTCTTCTCCACAGAAAGTTAAGTAAAATTTGAAATCGTATCATAATTTTCATGCCTCAGAATATTCTTAAAGCTACATTTTGTGTGGAACTTGATTCAAGCATCAGACTAGGTTTGAGCAATTTCTTGCTCTAGGCTATGGGCAATCACCTAATTAGAAAATGGCTAAAAAAAAAAAGCATGCAAGGCAGGGGGGAAATACTTTGTGTCTCACTCAGCTTCCAATTTACAATTCATGCTTAGCTGCCTTACATTAACCTCTCTACATACACACATGCACTCCCACAAAATACTGAAAAATCCAGTCTTAATCCAAAATAGTTTTAAAACAAACAAACAAACAACACCACCCCCAGGGACAAATCTATAACTTTAATATTTTAACTTGCATTTACATACATTGGAAACTCCTTCAACAAACACCATATCCTCCTAAAACAAAGGATGGTAGCTTAAGCAGGTCAATTAAATATTAAAAGAATCTTACATTAACGTTTATTGCATTTTTTTTTTTTTTTTGCTTCAGGTATATCATCTGCTGCATATACTTCATTTGGTTTGTGTCATCAATGTAGATCATATTCAATAGAAAATCTGAAATGCCAGTAGAAATTAACATTCCCAGTAAAGCCTTCATTTTCTGTTGAAGTATGAATACCATTACAAAGTGGTTTGAGGTAGCCTACTAGCTTTTATTGAATATTAGACAATTTTTATTGCCTGACATCCTTCAAACGTATTCCTCAAACACTGGGTCTTCTTTCTCTCTAATAACAATTCCTTCCCATTTGTGAGTGGAGAAACTGTATTTCCACATGACACATTTGAGATATATCTGAGACTTAAAATTTCTTTCAAGCTTTCCATGCTGTAATCATGTTATAAAGTCATTAAATATGAACTAGAGGAGGTATTTTACATGGCTTTGGAGAAAAATTAAAAAACATCACTTCTTTTACTCTGTGCTATTAAATCACTCTGCTTTCTGTGCTATTAATTCCACCTGCTTTGTTTTCTAACTGTAAATTTCATGGCTTTTCTATCACTAAACATAGAAAACTGGAACAATCCAAACAGTATCAAAAGAAAAGATAGCACAAGCATTGTAGAGTTGACTAATTTGGCAGCTACTGTAAAATAAGACAATAGGCAAAAGAGGAGAGACACTATGAATTTGTCAACTCCGTGTATAATCTGAATGTAATTAAAGGTTATTGGGGAAGCACAAAGAAGCAAAGACTGAAAAAGTATTTATAAATGACACATCAGCCACCAGGGTCTCAAGGAATGTATTTAAAATCTCAAATCAGAGAGTTTAATTACAGACTCCTCCTGAACACAGACGCAACTGCCATTGAAGGAAAATGATGTTTACAATCTTAGGAGATTCTCAAAACGTGGGTCATGGCCCACAAAACATGGAATTCATAAGTGTGTTCAATTTAAACAATGACAAAATCAAATAAAAAGAAATCTCAGACTGGGGATTGGGATATTTGCAAATACAAACCCAACAAATTATTTCTAAAATATTGTTTACAGGGTGGTCAAATCTATAATTTGAGTCATTACCAACAGAAACCTTTCAACTATTGCTCTGCGACACTGTAACACATGTGTTACTACTTGAAGGCTTGTAGCTCTGGAGGACCATGCCAATGATTAAAGGTTTAACCACATTCTCTATAAAACTGTTTACAAACCCCAAAAATCAACAAACCCCTCCAAAACCCAGAGCAGAATTATTTCATTAAAAGAACTGCATGCGACTTAAGATAGAAGTATTATTTCACTAAGTCAGAACTGCTTAAAGAAGCTTCATTCTGCAACCTATTTGACTTGAAACAGTCACACTTGGCATTGAAATCTGAAGTTTTACTCTCCAGACAAGAAACCACAGTCCAAACAGTTACACAAACAGCTAAGAAATATGATATATCAGATGACATAAGAAAAACAAAAGGGAACTTAATAAACATGAATGAAATCAAATAATGAGTTCCTATTTACTTAAGAGTTTTAAACAGTTTACATAATGATGCTCACACCTTGGAAAAGATGACTACCTTACCAAGAACTGATCATAAGCATTCTATAATTATCCTCCACAAATTGTCTGCAGTTTTAGTTCCAAATGCAACAGACAGACAATACTCATGAGTTAAGTATTGTGATGCTGATTTGAAGCCAAGTGATGCAAATATGTCCAAAAAGCTCCTTTTGAATATTTCCTTGCTACAGACAAAAAGGAAAAGTAAGTAACAAGTAGTCATTTCAGTCAAGCAAGTTATCTCAGTCCACAATTTACAGATGAGTTTCTGGCAGTACCATTTCCTCACAGAACTTAGCTGGAGTGACAATAGGTGTAAAGAGCTCTGTAAAGCTTTCCCTTTGACAGATTTCCCAGAGTTTAAATCAGCGATACTGCCTTTTCCTTATCTAGTATCTTCTAATCAGGCTAAAACTGCAATAGTGTGAAAAAATAGATAACATTGTAGGGCAAGTCACCGAGCTGATCAGCAAGATTACAATCATTTGCCTTCTATGAACTGTCATGCATCCTTTTTCATCATTCACAGCAGCCCTAGAGGACTCAGGCTACTTTTACAGAGATTACTGTTCATAGCAAGCTTTAAGTAAAGTTTAGTTCTATTTTGCTTAGACTAAATATTTAAAATGTCATATTGGCACCTTATACATTCCTCTCTTGAGAGTAAATCAACTCTCATATCTCCTCTATCTGCTAATGCCTCAATGGCTAAACAAAGCAACACAGCACTTAAGAGAATATTATTAATTCAGATCTCCTGAGGGCAACTGCACCATTCCACTGCTCCAGTTTAATGAGAGGTCAACTTATATAGCCAATTACAAATGAAAATAAATTACAAGAAAACATATTTGGTATAGCAAACAATTTTAATCAAAATTGCCAAGAGTTCTGCACCACTGATTCATTCTTCTGTATTGAACTTCAGTTTAGAACATTTTTACCTGCTATTTCTTTCCAGGTCTGGGCTCATGGCAGACCCACATGAAACTTGTCTGTGAAACACCATGTTTGACTGGAAACTTTCAAAAATGAGTTTATCTTCCAACTAGTACCAAGCATGTAGGACTTCAGACAAACTCAAGCAACATCCTTCCAGAGGGAGCTATATCATTCATAAAGGAATGTCTGCAAAGTTTCAACAGTTCTACCAAATTCTTCTAAAGAATTAGTGGAACTAATGACACCACATCAGCAAAAAGATAAAGACTAGAAAAAACAAAGCCTATCTGTGCTCCAAGCTTAGATACAGCTAGTGGTCAAAACCTGTTCTTGGGATTCCTAGGTTACAGATCTAAAAGATATCCACCCTAGGAAGCAGCATGATCCATTACTAGCATCTGGATAACTTCAAATTGAAATATCCAACTGCAGGAATTTAGAACAATGTGCTGTAAGACCAAAGAAGTTAGAAAGTAAAAATTCTCCTTGCCCTGTCCCTTATTTGTTTATAGGTCAGACTAATTAATGCATTTTCTAGGATTAGAAAATAAGTTATTATGTTAGTGGTACAGAAAAAAGTACTTCTAAGCAGCTACCAGCAATCAGTTCATATTTAAATATTAAAAGGAATTAAGAACACATAATCATTAAATGATATCATTGGTCCAGTCTCATTAAATCACTACTTAAAAATTCTACTTGTTTCTACCTGCTGTAGAAGACATGAAGGCAAAACCAGGCTGTCCCATAAGTCACATGTGCACATTATAGATAAGATAGTTTCCAATACAGATACAAAAACTTAAATGAAGCAACACCATTGGATTCTTTGACTTGAAGAAACACTGTTGTCAAAAGTCCACTATGACCAGCCAGAGATGAGCTGGTACTGGCCACTACTGCCAATAGAAGTAAATATAAACACTTAATGTAGTTATAATTTTCAGAGGATAATGCAATTAGGTAGTGCTGTTCACCATGATTAGGGTTATCAGCTTGCACAAAATTTCTTCTCTGAACATAAAGAAAAAACAGATTTTTTTTTTTTTAAACCAAGCACCAGTTAATTGCTCAGAGCTGGAAAACTTGTGCTAGTAACTTAAAATGAAGTTTTTATTTTTTTTTCTGAACTCCTATGACAACTTTTTATACACAATGCTTTCAACATTTTAGATTTAGTGTAATGAATGATGAGATATTACAAAGGGGCAGAACACTCCAGTTCAAACAAAGACGACTGAATGAAATTCCAAGCCAGACAAGTCCAAAGGACTAATAATAATTAAAATATATATATATACTATCTCTATATACACATACCATATGGAGATACTCTGTCTTATATCGTATAGTGCCACATATGTTTTACCTCTATAGTATCTGTTCCCACAGAAGACAAAATTAGTACATTTGTGCAGATGGTACCCATAATAATCATAATCGTGGCCAAAAGTACATTAATTTCTTGGAGGAGTATCTTCTAGTAAAGGGCTCAGAGATGACAACAACTAGACACTATGAAAATGCCTTCCTGCTATGTAAGGCTTGTATGTGAGTGTACAATGTTCTTACTGCCAAGAGAGGCTGGCAAACTTTACTGAAATTTAGGCCCAGGACTTTATTTGATTCAAAAGGTTAACTGAGGAAGATAAACATCATTAATGAAAATGCAGATATCTGCAGCAAGAAAGAGCCACACATCACATTAGGCATTTGAAAAGTCTGTTTTCACATCATCTGAATATTTACTTCTGGGAATTCAGAAAATAGTTTAAAGTTGATGAAAGTCATGAACACACTGATCTACCTTGAAGCAAAGTTTACAATGTGCACAGAATTGCGATTTGACACAACAGGGTACTAGAACACACAATACAGCAACATGATATAATAATGTAACTACTTTCTAAAGCAAACTGATATAATTACAATAAGAGCCCATGTTTTTTCAGGGCACTTAACCTAATCAAATCAAGAGCAGTTTCAAACTGTCCCTCTTTTGTTTTAGGAGCTTTTTGTGTCTGACTGCCAAATTTCAAAGTTGAAATCAACCTCCAGTGTCTATCAGAACTTTAGCAATCCACTCAGTAATTCTAAATAATCCATGAAGAGCACATAAAAGAGATTGGGAAAAAAATTCTCTAACACTGAAGTACTGCAAGGATCTATAAATTGTAAAAGGACAGAAATCCACACCATTATTCATTAGCCAAGAGGAAAAAGAAAACAGCCTAAAAGTGGCCTCTTTGAAGAGCCTGAAAAGGGCCAGAATAAAACGTCCTACAGGGCTATAAACCTTTGCCATCAGTAATCTGCAATTACAGAGCTTCTCTGATCACAAGAGACTTGCAACAGCAGTTGAAACACAGTATTTCTAAACAGTACTTACAAGTCCCTGAATACAAATGTATGAATTGTCAGAACTCAAAAACCCTTAGAATGCAACAAACAGCTTCAAAGGAAATAAGCTCTTCTAGAAATTTGGCTAAGGTATTTAAAAAAAAAAAAACCAAAAAAACAAGATCCTTGATTATTGTACTTGATTGCAAAGAAGGAGAATGAATCACAAGTTTTCAATGACCTTAAAACTTCTGTACACAAAATGAATTATCACTGGACAGCATTTTAAAGTAAATAATTTAATCAGGGAGGCTTCCCAGTACTGTCAGAATCATTTACAGTTGGTTTTGAGTTTTTACTTAAGTATTTGACACTTTGTTCAAAAGATCAGTTACACAACTAAACTAATTACCCCTCCATGGGAAATCATAGCATGCAACCAATCTTAACCTACTTTTTAGAAATTCAAAGTACACAAACATTTATTTATATGGCAATTCCATTTTAACATGCATCTGCCAAAACGCTGTCACACACAGATCCTAAGATCTTAAACAAAGGCAAATGTACTTTTGGCAAATGTAAGTGACACTAGGGTGATGGGGGGTTGGCAAATAAAACAAAATCCATTACACAAAATGAAAGCCCCAACCCCCACACTTCCATTACCTAAAGACAAAGTCTTCAAGCATTCTTGAGAGCTTTGTTCTGGCTTATAGTCTTGAATTCAAAATTTGAGAAGGTCTTGAATGTCTATTCCTGCGGCTTCTCATTTGAGGTGTATATCCACGAAAGAACAACCTAACACACCTTTCCTGCTTCCTACACTGTTTCTTGGGCAGCACACTCAGGTGTGGGAACACAAGTACAGTTTGTTTCTGAGTGTAAGCCTCCTTCTCAAACTAGATAGAAACAAAAAGAATGCTGATGAACACATGCAGTAACCTTTTTCTTTTTTTTTATGGGATTTTTTTTTTCCGGTAATACTGCCTCTTAATTCTCATAAGGGCCAACTTCAACAAGATGACCAGAGTAATCACCTCTGTAATTCTGCCTACAATCAATTTCAACAGTGAACTCTTGTCATTTCATTCAGAATTAAATCTCGAAGTGAAAACTGACATCCAAGTGGAAAACATTCTCCTGTTTGTATACAGAGTACACTGAAATGTCGTGCTCAGATATCTCCCTCAACTACTATTGCTAATACAGACATGCCTACAGATGAAGTGAGAAGAGGTTTGCAGATGGGAGGGGAAGTGCACGTGGGGGAAGAGGAAAACACATTTAGTATTATATCGAGGCATATTTTCAGAAAATGGGAATCAAAACTCCACTATGAAACTCAAATTCAAACTTTAATACTCTGGAAGCACTGTTAGAGATGTTATGTTTTTGTGGTGAGCAGGCTTTATGATGGAGCAACTCCAGACATATTCCCAGCCTTTTAAGAAAAAACCCCAGAACTCAAAACTTCAAAAATGACAAAAGAACCACCATCTAGACTGTGTACTACACCAGCGTCTAAATAAACTAGATGTTCTTAATATAGAACATTGACACAAATTCCTTGGGTGAAATGACCCCACCTAACATTCTGACCGTACCGTGGCACTTCTGCTCAAGCATACAAACAGGTGATACCACCAGAGCACAACAGAACCTAAAATAACTTCTACCAAAAATAGCACAATATTCATGAGTACCCAGATTTCATAAACTCTCAAATGCAGTAAATATGTTTCTTGACCGAATTAGCTCTCAGAAGCACTGTAAATGCCATCCTCTCATGCTATTTTTTCTTAGTTTCCAGAACCAACTCCAGAGCTTCAGTTCATCTCAGCTCCCAATTCTCTCATGCCTATCCACCAGGATGTTTTTTCCACTCTATCCATAAAACAAACATGGAGCATAAACACCCTTTTAGAAAAGGGAAAACGTAGCTGAAGATTTGCCTGAAAGCTGAAGTCTTGTCAAACACTAGCAGGGCTGTATCTATGTCATTGTAGTCTACTTGGCTTGATAAATTCTAGATAAGCATCCTTAAAAACCTGCTTGTACCAGTACACTTAAAGATTTAAAGAGCAAACAACTGAGAGAAGTTAGGAGATCCAACACATGGATTCCGACACAGGGAAAGCCAGGAGAACACAGCTGTTTAATTCAACTCCTCATGGAACAAGATGGGAGAATGCCCATTAAAGCGACGACAGCCTGGCTCTGTGCACTGCACATGAAGCAGAGGAGTCAGTTTTACTGTTCATGGGGTTCCTTCCGTACAGGAAAGAAAACAAACAAACAAAAAAAAGTATGAACTTCAGATCTAAGAAAATGCAGTCTTTGTAAGGTTAGCAGCCATACTGTACACGAGTCCCAGAAAAACCCAAAACACAGAGAAGTGAGCAATCCAGCAGCGGGCAGGGTGGAGCAAAGGCGGGACAATGACCTAATAGGTCTTTTCTATCTTTAGTTTCACGAGGCTCCGTGGCCAAGAGGCGCCGGGATGCCCCGCTCTGTCTCCGGCCGCGTCCCCCCGCAGCGCCCAGCGCCCCAGCCAAGTTGTCCCGAACTCGGCGCTGCCAGCGGGATCCCGAGGACAGGGAGCCGGCAGACAGGGAGCCCGAGGCAGCGCTGCGGGCACCAGCAACGCTCCGAGTCACTTCTCAGCTATGAGAACACAAGCGAGCCGCGCTGCCCGCCCTTACCTTGAACACTTTACCGAAAGCACCATCGCCCAGCTCTCCTATGATTTCCCAGAACTCCTCAGGGTTCAAATCCCTCTTGACGTGCTCGTATTGTTTCTTCTTCTTCTCACCGCCCAGCTTGAAGATCTTACGAAAGTTGAAGAAGGACATTTTGGCTGCAGCCGAGCGATAGAGCGGGCGGCGGTGCCCCCTCTGCCCGCCGGGACCACGGGGCGCGGGCGGTGATGCCGGGTGCGATTCCCACGCGGAGACCAAAGTCTTGGCGTCGCCCGGGAAGCGCCGTCACTGCGGGGAGACAACACCCCGCGATGCCCCGAACGGGGCCGGGCTCGGCGCTGCTCTCCCCGACGGGCTCGGCTGTCCCTACTCGGCCGGGCCGGTCACCATCGCGGCAGCAACAAGTGCCGGGCTCGCTCCTTGGGACGGGCGGCGGCGGAGCCGCAGGAAGGGTCACGGCTCCGCTGGGAGGGGGCAGCTGCTACGCGCCGGGCAGGGGGGAGCGGTCACGTCCCGCCTCGCAGGACGGGGCGGATGCAGGGAGGGGCGGAGGCTGCCCCGCTCCAGGCTCCGGGCCGGTGTCCTCGCGGAGCGGCGTCCCGGGGTGGCACCGCGGCGGAAAATGACGCTTCGCTACCGGCCTCTCTCCCACTCGCTCGCTCCCTCGCCCTGTCGCGAAGCGGGGCCCGGGCGGCTCCGCTTCCTGCGGGGCGGCACCGGCGGCACCTCCGCCCCCTCCCGCCGCCGGCGCGTGCGCCCCGCGCTCCCGCCCCTCTTCCCGCGCTCCCGGAACCGCCTCGCGCCCCTCCCGCCGCTACGCCGCCTGCGCACGCGCACCAGAGCGCGCCTTCTACCGCTCCCCCTTTTCCCCGGCGCGTGCGCACGCGCCGCACCGGCAGCACGCGCGCAACCCTCCCCCGCCGACGGCTCGGGCCCGGCACAGGCGGGGGAAAGAGGCGGGGCTTGCTCTGTCACGTGACGCGGCCGCGGCGGCCCCAGCCAATAGGAACGCGCGGAGGCTACGGGCGGGTAAGTCGGTGTCGGGCTCAAGATGTCGGCGTCGGCTCGGGCCGTCCCTCTACTTCCCCCCCCCCCCCCCCCCCCCCGTAGCTCAGAGTAGCGCGACAGCGACGGTGTGGGGATCGAGTGCTCGTCCCTCCTTCTGTCCTCTTTCCCTTTAGTCCTCTGCGTGCCGTTACGGGAGGGGCGTGTGCTAGAAGAACCCTTTTTCCTATGATCCCGGAGGACACCCCTCGCTTCTCCCTGCCGCGCCGCTGTCCTGTGCAGGGAGGGTGTCCCCAGCCCTGTGGCAGAGGGCGATGTTCCCTAGGCGGGGCACAGCTTCCCCTCAGGGCTGGCTGGGTCCCCTGAGTCCCCAGGCTGCCGAGGGGCCCTGGGGCTCCCTCTGTGTCTCAGGAGCGCTGTGGGCAGGTAGTGCCTCCTAGGGGGCTGAGACTTGGACGTGGAGCTCTGAGGAAAGTGTTGATAGCAACAGACGACGTTGGAAAAAACTTTCTTTTGTTTGTGGTCCAGTGCAATCCCTTAACCTGCTGCTGCTTTATCTTCTGTCATGGCAGGCTGCGATGTTCTTGTGCTGCCCGTTTGGAGTCTTCGGTATCTTATTTAATCACTGGGACAGGCCTGAATTTCGTTATCTCACAACCTTCTCTTCCCACAAGTGATTTCTTCCTCACCCTGAAGTATAATTGTATTTTAATAGTTGTGTTGTGTACATGCCACCCGATGTGGGGCGTTTCCTCACTTGAAAGCAAGAGGCGTTCCCGTTGCCTGGATTAGGGGCAATTAGCAGTGCTGGACACAGAGTTTGGGCTGTGACAGGCTGCAAGTCGATCCAGCAGCAGCTGAGGCGATGCTGAGACCTCAGAGACATCTGACAGTGAGACAAACACCCAGGGAAAATCGTGTAATGCCGTATCCTCGTATGAACCGGAGTGCCTGCAATTGCCATTAGTTTAAGCTGCATGATGAGCTTCTGAAGATCAAGCCTGTGGTGTGCATCATTCCCCAGACCATTTTATTAGCGTGACAGTAGTTTGCTATATGAGCAGGATAGTCCCTGTGTAAATTCAGTAATAATAATGAGGCATTGAAATGCCCCTGACTCAAAGCGTTTATGAATCGAACAACAGTGTTCTGTCATGAGTCAATTTCTTTAAACTGTATAAAATCAGTTTCACGGGTAGTCCCACCCTATGAACAGAGAGCCTTTCAAGTACTCTTGCTAAACTGATTTGTAGTAATAATCAGCGTTTGTTTTACAAAAATGATATTCCGCTTTATGGCTTCCTTGTACTGACCCCTCTGCCACAAAAGGTGAAACTGTTCAGGGGGGTGTTAAAACCAAGGCTGTTTGTGTGAGGACAAAATCAAGAAACAACTGCAATCCCAAGGATCTCTTTTATTATGGGTCATCTGGCTGGCTGGCTCCACCTATTAATTTCATAGGCAAGTTTCATTCAGATAGTTTGAACTAAATACGATAACAAAGAGAGTGTTACCAGCAGCAATTTAGCTTCTCATATCCTAATTTTTAAAGTTCAGTTTCTTTATCTTCTCTATAATTTTTCTTTTGCCCCTTCAGATGGGATGGTCGCTTTCATTTGGGTATTAAAATACAATGATGGCTTAAATAATAATTTTCGTTAAAATTTGTAATTTAATATTTTGATTTTAACTTGCTTTCTGTTGCATAAAAAGTGCTTTGGGACTTATATCTGTAGGTTTATTTAAACTGACTGGTTGATAGAGGATGGGGGGAAAAAAGGAATCCAAAGCCATAGCATAAATTCCTTGTATTGAGGCAGGATTATCTTTTCTTTAGCCTCAGCGTTAATGGCAATGAAGTGGGAGGGGGACATGGGGGTGTTTATGTGTGAGTGTTAGAGTTTGTAATAACTGGAAAGAATTGCAAAGCTAAAAGAAAATTTGGTAAGTTATATGTGAACAAGAGAAGTTGAGCTGGCAGTTGTGGGCTGGGATGGCAGGGCCTGGTTCTGCCTCACCTCTGTTACAAACGTCGAGCTGTGCAGAGTTCACACACAGCATCTCTGCCTGGGTCAGTTCCTGTGTGACAAAGGCAGTTCAGAGCACAGTGTTGGTGCCATCCAAACAATGACTGAACGTTAGCAGGTACTGCATGTGTGCTGCTTTAAACTTGTATAAACACAGTCTTCCTGGTCCAGAGAGCTTTTAATTCATATACCATTGAAAATATAAGATGAAAGTCTGGTACGAGAAAGGAGCACTTAATCTAGTGATAAGGCTTTGCTTTTAGCTTCTTCTTTCTTACTATTGAACAAGTAATTCAAGATAAAACCAGGATATATGAAAAGGAAAACTATGACTCCGTCTCATTTTTTTCCTTATTCTTTCATTCTGGAGTTACAGCTTGCCACTCAATCCTGAATATAAACTCCATAAGGTGAAGGTTAAGTGCTAGTAGCAAATCCTTCCCAATTTGCTGTGACTTCCTGGTTTGGAGGAGGCTGAATGAAGTCTGGTTTTTGTGTGTGGTTTTTTTTTGTTCCTGATAGTAGGAGTTCTTAGCAACTGTAAATGTTTCCAGATGGTAAGGATAAAAAGGTAAAAGTGAATTATATTAAAATTTTTCTTTTAGGAATTTAAAGCAATGCTTTCTGAAAATTCATTGCTTCCTTTAAATGTCAGAGGAAGATGTTAAAGTAAAGATGTTAAAGAGCTATCTTGATTGAGCATCAAATATACTGGCTTAAAATAGCTATAAACTCTTCATGACAACCTTTTTCATCTCTTTGTGAATTAGAATTCTCCTTTATACTTCCTGCTGCTTAATATCACCATCCTTTCTCATTGACTCAATCACTTACATTTGCCACTGTTCCTAACTCCCTCTTTAAGTTGTTTCTTTTAAACTGCTCCAATTTCTCTTAATTGAAAGTAAACACATCCGAAATTTAATTTGAAATGTGTTCTTCACAAGATTTATTGCCCTTTTGCTTCAGTCCTACATTCTGTTTTCAGTTCTTTCAAAATATTTAATGGTATATTTTTATATTGTCTTGACTTTCTGTCCACCCACGCTTTCACTGATCTTCAAAATTCTTTCTGGTGATTGAGCTCATTGAACTGCTGTAAGGTCACAGGTGGCTTGTTTGTGGTTAAATCTGGAGTGTAATTCTTGTTTCATCCGTCTTAGTCTGTCTGTCACCTTTGGCACTCAGCACTGTCCTTTCTGTTTTCTTTAATCAATGTACACCATGTTTTTACTGATATTTTTTAGTTGTATGGTGGCATTTTTTCATCAGCTCTGCCATTTCTCCCCTGATCTGTTCCCAAAGTTAACATTTTGTGCTGTATTGGGCTCATTTCAGTCTAAGCACCAATGTACGTTCTGGATTGCTGTAGTGATCCCCAGTGCAGGGGCATGATCACTGTCCTGGTCCTGTGGTCACACTGTTTCGGATTAAGGCCAGGATGCCGCTGACCTTCTTGGCCACCTGGGCAACTCTTGGCTCATGATCAGCTGCTGTTGACCAGTGCCCTTCGGTTCTTTTCCTCTGGGCCATTTTCCAGCCACTCTGTCCCAGCCTGTAGCCCTGCATGAGGCTGTTGTGATCCAAGTGCAGGACCTGGCAACTCCCCTCCTTGAGCCTCACATCACTGGCCTCAGCTCATTGATCCAAGCTGCCCAGATCCCTCTGCAGAGCCTCCCTGGCCTCCAGCAGGTCAACACTCCTGCCCAGCCTAGTGTTGTTTGTGAACGTAGTGAGGGTGCACTCGATGCCCCATCCAGATGATGGATGCAGATGCTAAACAGGGCTGTACCCAGCTCTGGTCCCTGGGCACAGCCCTTGTGGCACCACTCACCACCACACTCTGAGCCCAGCCCTCCAGGCAGTTTTGTGGCCAGCAAAGAGAGCCCCTGTCCAGGCCATGGGCTGCCAGCCTGTCCAGGAGAATGCTGTGGAACACAGTATTGAAGACTTTGCTGAAGTCTTCAATGGGACAGCATCCACAGCTTTTCCCTCATCCACTGGGTAGGTCATCTGGTCATAAGAGGAGGTCAGGATATCAAGCAGGACCTGCCTTCCCAAAAGCCATGATGGTTGGGCCTGACTCCTTGGATATCCTGTACATGCTGCATATACAGCACTCCTAAAGGCTTTCTAATAAATGTACCATTGTGTCTTAGAGACTTCTCTTTCTGTTATGCAGAACAAAATGAGACTCAGTCTTGCACTCAGTAGTTTATGAGCGTTTATGATATGTGGAACAGGAATAGTTCAGTCATAAATAATACAAACAGAAAAAAAATATAATACCAGAGGTTGGACACTCAAGAGCTTGCCCATATCTTAGCCAGAATCAATACTCAGGCTCCTATCAAAAACCTGGGTATACTACTATTTATTAGATGGTTTGGGGTTTTTTACTGCCTTACTGCAGGATCAGTTAATCTAAGAATTGCCATAGAAACATGTGGCATTTGGAAGCTTCAACATATAAGGATATAGCTCGATGTTTGCAGTAAAAAAACATTGAATATTAAAATGTTTAGGAATTGGATTGATCTAATTTTGGCTTCAGAAAAGTCTGTGTGTTTAATCTAAATTTGCCATACTTTTTCAGCAGTCAGTGGGGAAATGTATTTTCACAGGGCAATTCACCTTTCCTGTTTTAGATACTTCTCTTTATCACAGTATTTGACTGTGTGAGGTGAGTTTTCCTGGCAACATATAACGGGAGTTCTTCCTACCTATGGAGACTCCATTGACAGCAGAACTCTTGGAGTGCATTTCTCTTGATGTCAGCAACACTTCTGGGAATGATGACAGAGCAAATATAAAAATTGCCAAATTACCTGAATGTTTCCAAGTAAACCTGTGATGTTTTATTGAATAGACCTTATCTGAAATTAAATGACAGAGAAAAAGCCATAATATAAATATCAAAGTTTGAATAAGGATCAGATATTTCAACAAATAATGCAACAATGTTTCTTGGAAACATGGCATATCAAAACATTCAAGTTTTAACATGTTGACTTAATTGAACTATAGCAAAAAAATGTTTTTTTCTTATTGCTTCCAGTTGATGTGCAAGAAAACCCTCTTCAAGACTGAGATTCAGAAATAGTCATATGTCTTTGTAGGGGAGTGAGAAGCAAACCTCAGATTTAATGGAATGCGTCAACAACTTGAAACTTACATAGCTGATTCTCTTTGATTAATTGACTAATGCAATTAAGAACTTCAGATAAAGCTTTTCAAGAAGGCTGCACACTTTTTGGTTTGTATTTAACTCAAAAAGCTCGTTTTATAGGAATTTTCATTTAATATTAAACTACTGAGCTGCACTGGTGGATAGTTGCATTTTTTTTCATAGAGTACTGAGTCTAATAAAAGTTCTCTCCATGTTGAGACAACTGTAACAATTCTTCACAGAACCACGCAGGACTAAGTCCATCTAGAACACTTTTTTTAAAAATAATAATATCCTTTAAAATACTACTACTTTTAGCTATAGTGCTTTATTCCTTCTAACAATTTTAATAATTTGGGGTTATATTACATTTGAAACGAGATTTATTTGATCAAAGCTGTACATGAACACAAAGCAAATTTTTTCAAACTTGTGGAGCCCCCTCCATCTGATAGCTATTAGAAGCTTTAGTTAAATCACATGAAAGCATGTCTTGCAAATGCTGCACCCTGGTTGCCTTTCCTCCAAATGGTAATTAGACCTTTTCCTCTTGCGTAGCAGTCACGAGCTGATTTGCACTTTTTGTTTGTGGCTTTCAAATTTGCATTAGTTCACATAGTAGCTAGGATTAGAAATTTATTAAGGGATAAAGATAGCTTTGCATCTCAGTATTGCTCTCAGTCAATACTGGCACAAAAAAATGTCTGAACAGAAAGCTCACATGTATTGCTGCTTTTCTTTCCATAAATCCTGATTTTCTTTCACTGTTTCCCAGGAGCTTTTTTTTTCCAGAATGGACTTTGTGTTCTCTTGGGATTCTGATCAGCTCTGGAATCTTGGGACCAAATAACTTGTTCTGTAATATGATTATTTTTTTTTAAATTGTGGCTGCCTGGCCAGCCTACAGACCCAATCCAGGTTGTATTGTAAGCATAACCGGAAAATTTATTATGCCTTCTACAATTACTATTATAAATGCACCATCCTGTCAAATAGGAAACATTTCCTACATGTACAATAAAGGAAAATTTGATAAAGAGATAACACTAAAGCCTATTGATTTCCTAGTGATATCCGAAAAAGAGACATTACAGTGGGATAATATTGCAGATATATCTACTAGCAAAAAGGGGAAACAATGTACAATGTGAGATACCAACTGTTTGTTAATGTAAAGCTAGACTTTAAAATAGTCCATTATTTTATTGAAAAAAAACCAACAAAGTTTTTCATTGCATACTGTTATTTTGGTATTACAGCCATGTTTGTACTAATTTCTGTGTGTGCAATGTTCTTCTCTTTTTACCTAGAAAATGAGGCAAAAAAAAAAATAGTTGACCCTTGTAAAGTAGAATTTGGTTTCTTGTAGGATCTCATCTTGGTACAGCAGCAATGAGTGGAGCTGCAATAATGTGGCAATTGTTAAAGCAAACAGCAGCTACTGTGTGTCCAACAATAGTCTGTGCAAACTTTGGCCACTAGCACTTGCTTGTGACAGAACAGGGTATTGTGATGTGATGCGCTTTTTGTCTCAAGTGCCCTGAAATGTTTATTTTTTGACAGAAGGAATCTTTAATAGCTAATCCTCAAAATTATGTTTTATAGTATACACTGTGATATTCATGGATTAAGCCAAAAAAGCCCATTACATTACGTGGACTGAATTGTAGCAGGAAATAAAATTACTTACATGAAAAATAATTCCTGTGGCTTCTGACTGAGCACTAATATATTTTTCTGGATATAGTATACAGGAGTGACTTCCTTTCAGAGCATGAGGTAGGAAATGACATCTATTCAAATTCAAATGCAATTAAGGAGACACTTAAATTAGTTTATAAAAGACTGTTGGTTTCTTTACATACCAAGAAGTCGGAAATAGTAATGAGTTTATCATGTTAACTGTGACAGTGATTCATGGAAGAAGTTACAGCCACAGGGAGGTATTTTCTTTAAAGTATCTAAATAATGTTCTGTCTATTTAGTGCCTTTCAATGGGATTTGGAACAAGTTTTTAAAGATGGGCAAAAACCAAAAACCAATTTTGAAATCTCAGGTTGTAATGGAGTGCTCTGTAGTGCTATGAATGTTCATAAAATTCTGACTTATTCCAGAAGCTGTTCTAATTTAGACCAGATACATAAACCAGTTTAAAGGGGAGGGAGAGAAATGAACAGGAATGCTTACCTCTAGAAATTGAGTCAAACTTGTGGAGTTCACAGGCACAGTAGCCTCAGAAAGCTATTAACCAATGCTTGTCACTTCTATGGAAATGTATGAAATTTGAAAATGTTCATTCAGGAAGTGACACTAAATCTTCGTTACACTGCTAAAACAGAGTAGGAAATCTAACTTTTTATTTTCTTTTGTCTGTTAGTTAATTTCTTTGTGTTGCATCAGTAAATTACAGAATCACAGAATGGATAAGGTTGGAAGGGTCCAACCTCTTGCTCAAGCAGGGCTCCATAGACCATATTAGCCAGGATTCTGTCCAGACAGTTCTGGAACATCTCCTGTAAGGGAGACTCCACATCCTCTCTGGGCAATCTGTTCCAGTGCATGTTCTCCCACACAGATTTCTGGATCCATGGGAAATTGTATCTAATGCATGGGACAAGGATCAGAAAGAGCTACTTGTACTGTTTATTTTGTTACACACTTCCCTGGTAGTTTTTTCAGAATCAGGCTTTTGGAAAATTGAGTGCCAAAACCTTGTTTCAAGGTTTAGCTTGCATGTAAAGCAAGTTTCAGTGCCAAAAGGAGGCAATCTAGGACTGTGAGCTTTGTCCCCCTTCCTTCCAAGACTGTGGATGTTGGAGGAGCCAGTTTCTTTGATCTCCTGCAGCCACATGCACCTGTCCAGAAGGTTTTCCAGGCAGTGCCATGGAAAGGTGAAACCAGAGGGAGGGAAACACATTGCAAGTTACGACATGGAGACATTAACTCCACTGGAAGACTGTTACACAACAGCCATGACAGTTTATTGATAAAACAGCTTTTTTGCCTCTACCTATAGCCTGCCTTATGGGCACTGTGGGCAGTGCCTTTCTGGGTTGTTAGATTCCCCAGTGGCTAAAGGTTGCAGTGATTGGCCTCTTGTCTTGCTCTTCACTTACCAGCGAAGTGCATTGTAATAAAAACTAATGTAAGTAAAAGACATACAATGTTTAGAATTTCAAGGAGTATCTTTAGGAAAAAAATCTGTAATTCTTCCTTTTGGTAAATTGTTATCTGAACAGCTTAGACAAATGTTAAACCCTTGTACAAGTAAATTTCAGGAAGTGCTAAATTTCTGGAAGTTCAGAGGAGTTCTAGATTTCTTAATTTTGTTTTGAAACTATGTCTTTAAATTGGAATTGTACATATATGTAAGAACTACAAGACATGCAGCACATAGCATCAAAACTGACAGGATTTAACATGACAGAAGTAGAAGGTGGTTTGCTATGAAAGACTGAAAATGCTTGCCCCATCTTGATTTGTATTAGAGGTAGGAGGTGGATCCAAACTGACCTTACCTTACTGTTTGATAGTTTCCCAACAGCTGTTTTCCAGGAGCTTTTTTTTTGCCTTTCAGTTATGTGTTTTGGTCTCAGTGATGATGTTCATCTTGTTACTGGTGTTGGATACTTTCTTTTAACTATGTGTTTTTTAAAAACCTATGGCTGAGTTTCATGTCTAGATTCTTTGTTCAATATTAACTGTAACCAAAGCTTTAATTCCCAGTTCAATAAGATTTACTTGTATAATAATACAATGGGTTTATTTGGTTTTAATTTAAAATGCTGTATGTGGCTGTAGGTAATTAAAAACATTTCCTGAAAAATGGTGGGTTTGACGGTACCATGCTGGAATTGCCTCTTCTGATCATGAAGAGTTGAATAATAGTCATTTGTCACATAGGGTGTTGACTCAGACACAGATGATTTCAATTCAGATGACAGAGGGTGTTACAAAACCCAGCTGTTGACTCTGCTCCTCTTTCCACAAGTTGCTTTGTCTGTGGCAGGAATGGCTGACCTATGGTGCAGTTTTTGACAGCCACGGTTTCTGGCCTAATTTATTCAAGAAAACCAGTGATGACTTTAAGTTGTTTTAATGCACTGGGTTGGCAACTCCAACAGTTTAGGAGCTGTTTCCAGTGTAAATTGTCAGTGCTAGTGGTAGTGGCAGCCTTTGGAGAAGAGTGAAAGCCTGGAAGAATGTTTAAGTTGCCTATATTAGTGCATTAATTCTCTGTTTCTGTTCCACAGCTAACTTGAGAAAGAGTTTTTGCAGCAGTGTGCCAGCACTTACAGAGCAGTTGCAGACACCCACTGGCAAGCCAATTTTCTTATCTCAAAATTATTAATTTCAAGCTAAGGCAATTTTCTCCAAGAGCTTTGGTTGTTAATCAAATTTGGAGAAAAGACAACCAGAAACATGAAAACAGATCCTCTTCTTTGAGGTTTCAGTTGCACTGGGATTGGAAGAAGACTGTTTACCTTTTTTGGAAAAGGGACATGGTGGGCACAATAATATGAGCCAAGAAATTAATTGGCCAGGGCTGATTCTCTCGAATAAATCAAAAGGGTGTTAAATAGGAAGCTCTTGAGACAAAACTACCCAGTAGGCTGCTTAGGAGGGAAGAAAGAAAATAGGTTTGGTGGCTGGCGTGGTTGGGAAGGGTGCCAATTTTCCTTGTTTTCCCTTCTAGGATAATACCTTGCTGAGCTCACAAGGTAGCTCTGGGGATTATGGACTTGGTTGACTTCTCAGTAGAGTCAGGAAAGCTAACATTGATAGCAGTGGGTCAAAGAGACAGCCCAATCTTAATATGTTAGAATAATCTCAATTTGAGGCTTCTTGTTTATTTGTGTCTAGATACCTACTATGTAAACTTTAGATTTCTGCCCTTCAAACAGAGTTGTTTTCCCAAGAAGAACTTAATTCTTCTTTTGATTTTGATTATGCCTTCATAGCCTTTTTCTGGAGTTAAAAATAGAGTAATGATATCTTCTGTCTAATTAACTTGTGGACTAGATGCTTCTGTTGCCTTTTTTTCTCCTGTAACATGATTGAATTCCTTGCACTACAGCAACCCTGAAGTCATTACACTGCACTTAAAACAAAATGCAGAAGGGAATGACCTTTTGCTAGGACTCTGTGTTGTTTATGTTGCTAAGCCTGATCACCATCTCCCAGCAAAAGCCAGTTTAATCCTTAAACATTAATTAGATAGTATCTGCTCAGAATTGTCTATTGTTTGCTGTCTGGGTCTTCATTGATTATAACGTGGTGCATCTCCACAATGCCCCTATTTGCCCCTTGGCTCTTCATTGTACAGGGCAGCTCTTATCTTCTTTGCTGATAGCATATCACCAATGGTACCAGTTAAGAGCTGAAAACACTTGTAGCATAATGGAAAGTTCCACTTTTGCCAGGATGACTCATTAATTAACCCCGAGATGGAGAGGCTTCCTGTGCCAATTTCGGAAAAAGTTACGGGAAGATATCATTATATATGAAAAGATAAATGATTGGAAGAGTTTTGTCAGCCTTATGGTCAGGAATTACAGTTTTTAATACTCTCAATCTACCTGAAACAAGCTTGGAAGCTCACTGAATAGATACTTTGGAAATAGTTTACATCTTGCTTTGCTTTAGGAGGAAACAGACAACTGCTGAGAAGAATGCACTGGTACTAGCAGTGTTGGAGGCAAGCTGTACATCCAGGAGGCACTAAATATCTTTTCTTTCCAACTGACCACAAGCTTTTGGCTTCAAATAGGCCACTGTTCAAGTGTAGCTACCTAGCTGACCACTTGGGAGGGAAGGAAGAAAATAGGCTTGGTTTTGGGTGGTGTCAGGGGTTGGGAGGGCTCTTGGGACTGTGAAGAGGCCAGGGAAGACTTTGGCTGCTGTGTAGAATGCCCTGGTGTGCCTGTCAGACTTTGCTGACAGTGAGTGGGTGGCTGGGGTACGGTTTCACTTTCCCAGCCTGGTGTGGATGTAATGTCTTTAACTCAGGACTTCAGCAAATTTGTCCTCTGGACTCCAGGGAATCCTGTGATGCCTTCGTAGTGCTGGGGGCAAGATTTAGTTTTTGTCAAGGAATCTTTGCCGCATCTGTAAGATAAAGTGTTGTGTGTCTGTAGCAGGCTTGAACCAAACAGAATGGTCTCTACATAAAAACTTATGATGGGGTGTAAATATCTCCAGTAAGGAGCCTGGGAGTGAGAAGAAAGCTCCAGAATTTGAGATTTAACTCCCAGTAGTTTCTGAGATAGAAAGAGCTTTTGCTGCAGAAATCTTCTCCCTTCAGAAGATTCTGGGGAGATGCTTTTCATGTAGGCTTAAAGTGTGTTTGGACTTGATCTATTAACATTTGGGCATTTCAGGCTTGACAAGTGGCTATAAAATGCCAAAATACAGATATTTTTAATCTTCACTGGAGTTGCTTCATTGATTTCCCTCAGATGCACACATGTGCAGGGGTGACTTCTGCTTTTTGCCCTCAGGAGTGTCTGTTTACCTAAAATACAACAGGTTAGACAGACTTGTTACCTGATTGTCTCTTTTTGGCTGGTTATCTCAGTCTTCTGTCTGTCTAGAAGGAAAAACAGGTGCTGAGCTGTGACAGGCTTTGTAACCATGCAGAGTAAATTGGGGGGCATGAGGCAGAAAGGAATGTAACTTTGTACTAGAGACTGCAAGCAAAAAGAGATGGGGAAACTAATTTTGTTAAGAAAATGAGTATGCCAAGTAAAATACAGGTTCAAACCATTTGTTCTTTTGAGAAACTTTATGGTCTAAATTTGACATCGACTGTAGCAAGTATCCAAAGAACTGCCATATGGAGGAATAGCAGCTTGTGTTAAAATCATACACTTAACAGCTTAATTTCTAAAATTCTATTGAGCAGTGTCTCAATTCAGCAGTAGAAAAAGGGTGCTTTATGGGGAGACTTGAGTGAGAAAGGAATGGTGTGACTTTTTGAGTACATCTTGCAGGTGCAAAAAAGAAAGACTGGGAAGAGCTGTGTGTAGTGGGGAGCAAGACATGAATCCAGGTGTAATCAAAATTGTTTCAGTTTGTTACTCAGTAGTGAAGTTACTACTGGAACTGACTAAATCAAATATTTTCAACATCTCACCTAAGAAATGACCAGTCCAAGGAAGGGTAAATAACACTGACTTTTTTTTTTTTAACTTTTACTAGTAAAAGGAAGGTGACCTGGGAAGCCTTACAGGAATAATGTATCTGTCCATACAGGAGAAGCTGATAGAATGTATTTTTAGCTTCCAAATCTTTATGAGGATCTTCCTGAATCGAGTGCTGGGGTTTTTGACATCAAGACTGTGATAAGCAGAGAATTGCATCTGTAATGGCATAAGCTGGCGGGCATTAAACTGTGAAATCTGAAAGGGTAAAAGGGAAAAGTAACAATTTCAAAGTTAGTGGAGACTACATGCCCAAAACAAAGAAGGGATGGCTGTTTTTGTTTTGAATAAAGTCATCCTCCCTCAACTCCATGATAAAGCATAGGACAAACAATGAGTATGTTAGGGGAGGGAAGGAGAATGATGGGGAAATAATAATCATTTGTAGAGAAAGTAACCACTTAGGATCCCACAATCCTGCTCTTTTAAACAAATGTTGACTTTAGTTCTCTGCTTATGTATTTGGAGAGAAAAAGTCTCTGAAATTCTATTTCATTTGAAGTTACTGGGGGAAATGCTGTTGCTGGATTCTCAGTACTTCAAACAAGCCATGAGTATTGATACTTTGAATATTTCATGTGGCAACACATGAAATATTGATAGATAAATATAACATTTTATTAGATAAACTCCAGTGTCTCAACCTCAGCTCTGCTGTGCTATTGTGTGTATACTCATGAGCTGTTTTTTTCATTTATATGGAAAATAATGAATGGGAACAGCTCTTGACCTTTGTAGAAAACAATTTCAGGTCCTTCTGTGTTCACAGGTTTCAGATGCAGTCTGAGTCTGAGAAGTATGAACAAGAGATGCCTTCTCTGCACTGGGGTATTGATCCTGTATTTTCTGCATTTGCAAGACTCTACATTAAAGATATTACAGAAATGAGAGAATCTATACAGGTGCCAGGTATGTATTTATAGGTGCTGATTATGATGCATGCAGTATTATAATTGATTTATGTTGTACTTTTTATGAAGGGATTGAAGAATGCTTCACAAAATCCATACCCTTAAGCTAAGTGATGTTAGTATCATTTAACAGTTCTAAGAACAGGTTGTATGTGAAATGTATGTGAAAAATAAAATATATTTGTTAAAATGGTTTTCCTTTCTCTCCAGAACTTCTTTTACATTAAGGTAATGTTGTGTTTCCTTTATGTGGTGGTGCTTGTTGTATTCTGATTAAGTTAATTCTAAAAAATGCTTGTCCTTTCTGGCCCTATGTATTGTTATCTCTCCACTGTCTCTACGTTTTTTGCAAAATTTTGACAGTTGATGACATTGCTGGATGTGGGATTTTGCTTTTTCCTATGGATATTAATATATTATAAGACAGATACAAGTTTTGAAGTTTTGTCTCCTTCGTTTCTAGATTTGATTCATATATGACATTCTTCATATATTGGAACCAGGTTATTGTAAATTCTGGCCTCCATGCTGGACCTTGCCCCACAAGTGTCTGCTCTGCAGTGTGTCCTGCTGCTCTGCAGCGTCACCCATGTGAGCTTTGGCTGAGGCAACATAGCTCTGACCTTGAATTGCTGTTTTCACCACACAGGCTTTAAATAGACTGCAGTGTGTCTTCTGCTGTGGAAGGGTTCATTACTCCCAGCTGAAGCCTAACATGGTGCAAGATTATCAGGGAGGAACCCAGAGAACTTAGAATTAATGAGGAAAAACAATAAGCCCTAAGCAGAGTGTATGTCTTTGGTTTGGGTTTGATGTTTTGTTTGTGGTTTTTTATTTTTATTTTTTTCTGTCCACGGGGACTAAGTACCCCTGTTTGGCTCATTGAATATGCTTTGCTTTGTTATTCTTCTTCAGTTTTCTTTAACAGCAAGGATAGCAGCAATGCTATTTTTGGAGAAATGAAGGACTGGTGGGTTTTTTCCTCTTCTTGCAGCCATTTTTATGTACATAAGGACTTCGCAAATCACACATACCAGTCTGTCTGTCTGTCTATCTATCTGTCTATCTGTCTATCCCGTTTTTTTAACATGGTGAGAGATTTTGTCTTAAATCCATTGCAATAATTAGGCTACAGAGTGTTGTTGATGTTTGTCCTACAGCAAGTTTTATTGAGAGGCCTTTTAAAACTGTTATATAAATGTCTTCTAGTAGTACTGTTGTGGGAATTGCATCTGGTAAAAACTGTTCTTCATCAGTTACAGATATTTAAATTGTTTTCAAACAAAATACAGCATCATTCAATGCCAGCAGAATTGGATTGTAGTTTGGACTTGAACAGTAGAATTATTCTGAATATATTTTCACACATGTGAAAATATATTCAGAATAATTAACCTTATAAACCCCAACATTTAATGATAGTAGGAACAGTCCTAGAAAGTACAGTCCTTCTCTTCTTTTTGCCTCCAAAATACCTGAATTTCCCTTCTTACTTCTCTTCCTGTTCTTTTACTTAACTGAGTTGGCTTCTGCTTCAGGAACTTTTTCAGTTTTGTTATTACCTTTGGTTTTTATCTAAGATGATCCTAAGGAGGTGGTATCTGTCATGTCAAGATATCAGCCTTTACAGTTGGTACATTTGAGCTTCCCCTTCCTGTGCATCTGGCACACTGCACTCTGCTTGCTTGCAATCCTGCATCATTTTCTAAACCAAACTTCAAATAAAATGAAATTTTCTAGAACCAGCATCCTGAATTTTGTTCATTCTCCTTGTGCTATACATACACCAAACCAGACATTTTCCAGTGTATCTTATTTGTTGGCAACAAATGATAGCACAACAAAAACACTAAAATTAATACCTTTTGAGGAAGGAAGAATGTAGGTGTTTGTTGTCAATGCTTCCTGCCTTTAATGGGCTTTTAAAGACCAGCTGAAGCTAAGTATATGGTTGGCTATAAATCAGTCATTAAGTAATGGTAATTAAGAATGAATGAGTGCAAAACAAAAAGTTGTAACTAGGAAGAATGGAAAGAAACACAGTCTGAATATCAGGAAAAACATCCCTAGAATGACATCTGTTAGATCATGGCCTTCCCAGGAAAAAGGTGGGATGCCCTTCACTGGGATTGTTTATATTCTGACTGTACAGATTGCCAGGAATTTACTGTACAAAATGGTCTTGTATTGGCCCTGAGGAAATGGACTGAATGACCTAATGAGTTTTTTCTTTCCACTTTTAAGCATTAGGATTTGATGCCACAGTGACTAATCCCTTGAAACAACACAGAGGGAAGCAGTAAACCTGGCCAATTACTCTGCTGCTATAAATGGTGACAAGAAGGTTGGAAAACCTCCCAGATAAAAACAGCAATTGTGTTGTCTTAGCAGCCTTGCAATGAGAGTGGGTGTCAAACTCAGTTGTAACACATAATCACATCATGGAAATGAGCTTTTCTCAGAGTTATCATGCACCACTGCTTTGTGACAGCTTATCAACAAGGAAGGGAAGCTACAAATAGCATAAAAGGAAGTAATAATAATTAAAGGAATGGCAAACAGCACAATAATGCTGGTAGAGACATGACCAGCACTTGCCCTAGAAATCTGTGTATCTATAGCCCCCTGTAGCAGTGCTGTGGCTGTTGTGGTAATGGCATTTTGCTCTGTGTGATTACTGGGATATTAGGAACCTCACTGAATGTGTTTGTCCACAGCGTCAAATATTTAGTATATATTTATTGCTACCAATATGGAGTTAATTTGAACAAATAAACTGGAAGGAGGAGTAATTTACACCTTGAAGTCATCAAGTGCAGCAACTTTTAATAGCTTAAATATAATTTCATTCTTCAGATTAATTCAGGTCGTTTCTCTGAGAGTAAGGGTGGAGTTCTAGGTGAATTTACGGGGACAGAGAGAACCAGTTTTATTTGGTCTCTGTCATCTGCCAAAACTCAGCTTACTAACTGGGAAACAAACATAATAACATGTTGCTTGTTTGCATAATCAGGAGCTTGGAGTCTCTGCTCCACAGTCTTGCTCTAGACCAGAAACCAGCCCAGACCTTTTGCAGAGATGTTGTAAGATTCAGTGAATGACTACATACACTGGGAGCATCTCCACTGGGGGTTTCTGTAGCAGTGTTTATTTGTGCCCTGGTAAATGAAATGAGAGACGAGAGGACAGACCTGCTAAACATTCTCTATGCCAGACCTGACCAGTGACTGCAGATTAGTGTAGTCAGATCTGAGATGGTAGCCATAGATGCATCCTCAAAACACTGCAGTGGATTTTTATGAGCAGAATTTTTGCTTATTAGCTGCTTGGCTGATCACCTCTGATTTCTTCTGAAACTTTTGTGTTTTCTCTCTGTCTTGCGTGAAGAAAGTTAATTCCAGGCTCATTTAAGGCTGCTAGCTATGTAGGACAAGTTATTTTTGGATTTTGGATTTAGGGGTTTTTTTTATACAGAACATTTTTCTGACTCCCTTGCTGCTGTGTTTCCCTTTGTAAGAATAACACTTGCCACGGTGTATGGAGCCAAATGTTCCCTTCTGAGTCCCTCGAGTTATCTACTTTTCAGAAGACAGTTATTGAACATCCCAGATGGCTTATTTCAGTAAAGCAGCAGTATTTGAAAACTGAAGAAAACACATTCACTGAAAACTAGCCAGCTCAGGGTATATTTGGAGCTTATTGCCCTATTTTCCTCCTGCTGTTGGACTGTGAAGCCTCAATGTATGATGTTTACATTAGTGTTTGTTAACTACATTTGTCACTCTCTTGAAAGGGATTACAGAGCGAGGCAACCTCAGTGCTCTCAGAGTCCACTAGGCTGTGATTTCTCACTGTTTCCTGGACACGTTTCTAAGTGTTATTTAAGTTATCTTTATGGATGCACAAAAATAGCTTTGAAGGGATGTTTTTAGAACATGTGTTTTCAGAAACTCAAGTTCAGAATGCAGTCCACAATGACTGCAGGAGTGCGCTCTGCAGTCTGAGAGGGCTGTTGCTCTCCCCCTGCCCCCACAGCTCCTGTTCTTCTAGAAATGAAAGACAGAATTATGTTAGTTTTCCTTTCGGAGGCTCTGCCTTAATCAGGAACAGCTGCATTGTGAGAAGCTCAAACTGCTTCCTTTGTGTTCTATTATTTATTCTGAAGCCTTATGAAGATATAAAAAAAAAACCCAAACCAAACAACAAAGCAAAGCAAAACAAAAACCCAAATGAAACAACAAAACAAACAAAGAAAAAAACCCTAATGCTTGCAGCAAACAATCTGTTTTTCAGATCCAAATGTGCAGGAAAACAAGAGGTTAATAAGATTTTGACACTCTACAAAAGCAAGCTTTTGGTATCCTAAATACAGCTGATACTTTCTCCTCTTAGTGTCCCTAGTCTTCAGTGATACAGGGGATTTTTGCTGTGTAGGTGCTGTATAATTTAAGATTTATTAAATATGTAAGAAAATATGGTTTTTTTAATTGACAAGTGTGACTATGTAGGGTAGGGTGTTGAAAGAAATAGTTACATTAATCAAGCATGTTTTGTGTCTAGGTATATTCTTTTATAATGGACATCCAATAAGACAGGTGGATGTTGTTGGGATAGTGGTTCAAAAGAAGGAGCGAGATGCCTTTTATAATTATGGAGGTAAGGAAAATGTCTCTCTTCCTTCTTGTACCTATCAGCCTTTTCTCTTAGTTACTGTTAGAACTGAAAGGTGTCCCTATGTGGTCATTGTGTATTCTTGAAACAAATGTGCTCTTATCATAATATAATGTATATCTACAGCTGAGATTTCCTGGCAAATGTAGGGCAGCTACAGTTTATCGCCTCTTCAAAAATAGAGAATTAAGTAGTTAACACAGAGTAATTGATTCATGTGGGGTCATGTAGCAGATCCTAACTTTGGGTGTTGCTTTGTCACTGGACTCTGCCACCTTCCTCTCCTATTTGCAGTATCTTTGGTCAGCTGCAAACGTATTTAACAGTGCCCACAAATGTGAAATCATTCCTTCCATATTTGAACCTTAGAAATCCCTTCTGACTTTTTGTATGTCTTGTCATATCTTGGAGCTAACTTCTAATAGCAGTCAGGAGCTTGTTTATGTTTAGATGCACAAGAGTTTCAACAAATGAACTCAAGCATCATAGCGCCAGTTCTTGCCAACACCAGCTGGGAGTTGTCTCCTCTGTATTGCTTTTCCCAGTACTGGGTTTTATTAACATGGAAACATCTGATTGTCATTTTGTTCAGCTGTCTTTTACATCTGGAGAAAAAGCAGAGTGGAGCAGTGGTGATGTGGCAAGTTTCAAAAGGTGGGGGGAGGTCACCTCACAGTAGGAAGGGGGAGCCAAACGCAGAGATCCTATTGAAGCCCTTCTGGCCAGTGTCTTCCTCTGCCTTGGGTTTTCACCTGGTGGAGGTGAGTCACAGAGTGCCTGTCCTTCCAAGCTCCTCTGCTTGTAAAAGTGCAGTTCCCTGACCCTTGGGAGTACTGTGAAGATACAGCTGATGAATTAACCAGCTCCCAGGTACCCCAGCATCAGACTGCTGCAGGGTGGCATTGACTGCAAATGCATTTGTCTCTTCATGAGAATAGAGGAAGACAGAATCAAAATGACCAAGACAAAACCAGTTCTGTGGGTAAGGGTTTTCCATGCTGCTCTCATATCAGTTTAACAACTACACCTGTGGAAAATGTTTGACTAGGGCAGAAAGTAGAGGAAAAGAAATAAAAAGAAACTGCAGAGTAGTGGAATTAAGGCCTTAGATCAGCCGACCTTCAAGTGCAGCTCACTGTAAGCCTGGCTTCCTGCTGTCCTTTCACATCCAACTCCACTGTTTGTTCCAGCAGTTCCTGCTTTGAGTTTTCAGGCTACCTGCCAGGGTGCCCCTCCCCAGCCTGCCCTCCCTTTCAGGCAAGCCAACTCTGCCAGCACAAAACTGTAACTTCTTAGACAGTTTCCTGCTTGTAACTTCTTGCATCTCTCAGTTCAACAGACTCTGGTGAGTCACAGGGGTTGCATCAGTTGGAGTGCCACACACTGCTCAGGACTTGCTCACTTTCCATCTGCTTAAAAGTGACTTACAAAGCAATTCCCCCTTCCTACTTTCCCTCTGATAGGGAACTGAAATGTCTTTGTGTCCCTGCCTTGATCCTCCCCCCTCAATTCCTATTTGTCTGTTTCAGAATACACATCACTCACTTTAAAGAATCTTAGGTCCTCTGCTGAAAACTCTAGAGCCAGAACTGATGACAAAATTATAATTGTAAAAAAAAATGTTTACTCTTTCCTGGCTTAAAAAATAAAAATTGCGTGCTATGTAATATCTGATTTTGACACTGATTTGTTTGTTTCTTGCTATTATTATGATAAGTTAGGAGAATTATATCTAATTAAAACATAGCTTTGATCAAGCTCATTTTTACCTAGTGCACCTTTTTGGCCTCTTTTGTCCCCTTTCCTTTTTAACAAAACCAAACATCACATGTGGTTTTCTTTGTACTCTAAAACTAACTTTAAAAGCTAAAAGGCAGTTGACTTAAAATAAATAAAAAAATTCACCAGCATCTCAGTAGGTCCATGCAGGCCTGACAAGAGCCATACCCTTTTTGTCATAAAGAAATAAAAATTTAGACAATTATCTCATTTAGCAGGTAGCTTTGAGCTACCCCTCAAGTAATTAAGCAAGAATCAAAGAAACCAAAGCCAAACAAACAAAAAGAAGGAAAAATATCCCCAGCAAACAAAAAGTAAACCCACAAAAAAACCCAAATAAACAAAAGTTTAAACCTGAAGAGATGAGGAAGGGTGGCACAGGGAGCACAGGAAGTTTTCAAGAGCTTGTAGACCCCTTGTGCATTTAAAATAGATTAACATTCTCTTGTCTAATTAGAATACAATTGCAAGTTCTCATTTTTCTGTACTTCAGAAGTTACTTGTCTTTTTGCTCAAAGCTTTCATCTATGAAATTGCAAAACTTTGTTTCAGAGCCTTACTCTGCTACCAGCTTCCTTCTGTGGTCAAATACAGGTCAGTCTCTCCAGAACTCTGTTTTCAGCTGTTACATTGAGGAGAAGGAGTCTGGCCTCCTAATCCTTCAGTCTTGCTTGGTTTGTTTCCAAGCCCTTCTTAGGAAGCCTGTCTGTCTAGGTTGGTGCAAGCTGGAACATCTAGAAACTGTGGGGATGCAAGAGTGAAATGTTATCTGCTCTGCTTCTTGTTGCCATTGCTGGCTCGCATGCATGGCTTGGGCATGGCTTATGAGGGCTCTGCCTCCTCCTAAAATAGTTGTTGTCTGTCTGTACCAAGGAGAGGAAATCCTACCAGCAGATTGTTATCTGTGCTCTGGTACTAAATTAAAGCTCCTGAAATAGTTGCAGACACAGCAGCTCAGAACAGAGAGAGCACAGAGGAGCATACTTTTGTGATGGAATTTGGAATTGCCTGCATCTTATAAGTGCTGTAAGTTTGCTAATAGGAATGTGCAGCTAAACTGGTTGGAAACAGGAAGGCAAAACAATAATTTGAAATTAGACCCCCAAAGAGGGAGATTGTTTTAAAACATGTGAGACAATGCAAAGGTATTTTTCTTTGATGCCATGGTTCCCAGAGGAAATGACTGCAGGTATCAATCAGCACCATCATAGTAAACATTGCTGTTACTTTTTTAGTCATGGACCTGCTTTAAGGAGCAGAAGAAAATTGCAGGTTTCCATTTGTGAGGAGTGGAATCTCAGTCCTGGAGATGTTACATTCAAGAAGCAAGGTGCATTGGCTGGATGATCCTTGACAGACATTTAGTGTCTTTCTATTTAGAGTGTTTGTTGCACAGGCCATCTATATACAGTCCCTTGATTGACAGAAAATTGATCCTTCAGACAGATTTTAGTTTCCTTTGAGTTTTGTCTTTTCCTGCTGTCATTGACAATGCAGTGCCTGGAGCAGGAATCGTCAAACTGATTTTCATTGGTCACTGGCAGAACAGGAAGAACAGCTCCATGCTCAGGAGAAGCTGTTGAGCCTTTTCAGCAGAGGAAGTGGCATGCATGCCACCAGCATCTACATTCTAAATTGGGAATTCCTGGCTTAGAGCAGAACCACAAGCATGCATGTCTTCTGTCCTTCCTGCCTAGAGGAGCTGCCTTTCTGCTCCCTGGACATCATCTTATATTGGAAAGACCAACAGACTTTGAGCATAATATTGGCATGGAAACCAGTGCAGCTGCAGGTAGCTGCACTCCTGGTTTATTCACATGGTTGAATCCCCAAATGTTGAAGTGTTGTTTCATCACTGTAACAGTAACACTTCTGTAGTTTGTACCTGGTTTCTTTTTTCAATTTGTCTGACTTCAGCCTTCAAAACTGATTCTTCTCCTGACCTTGTCAGGAGAAGAAGAATAAGATAGAAATTCCTTAGTATCCAATATATATACTGAAGCCTCATAATTTAAATTAGTATAAGAGCTTTCTTTGAGAATATACCTGTTACTTTGCTTACTATGCACATAAGCACATCTGTTGCAGAACTACTTTCATGGCTGAAACAACTGTGGAATTATTTCAGATATGCAAGTAGAGTTTGGACACCTATTTTACCTTCCAAACCAGTTGGAATGAGATGTCCTTGGAAGTTATCTCCCGACATGTTTATGTATCTTCACTTCTGGGAACATGACTGCCTGCTTTTCTAGTCTGTAATGTTGCAATTCTTTTTTTGCAGTGGATGATAGTACTGGAGTTATAAATTGTGTCTGCTGGAAAAATCCCATGGTAGCAGAAACACCTTTATCAGGTATTTTATCAAATAAATAAGTCCTCTTTTGACTGTTTTTACTTTTGTCTGTCTTAAATAATTTAGTAAGTGATCAAACTTGCAGAAGAGCAAATACTGCCTGGGCCATTTGGGGAATTTTCTATTAGTTTTTGTGTTTTGTTCAAGGGTGATGCCAATAAAACCATTACATTATGTCCTGTCCCTGCCTTTTCCTTATTTGAGTAATATGATAGTCCAGTTCTATGCTGTGACATTGTTCAGAGAATTTGCCTGTTAAGGTTCTTTCTGTGACTTCATCTAGTAAGGAACTAGGCTGGAAATGTGCCACAACTTCTGTTTCCAAAGTCAGTCCATTGACCTGCCCTTGTGATTATGGTTTCAGGATTTATCCTTGCTTTGTTTGCATTCATATGCTCTTGCTCCTACAGACACTGTCAGCAGTGAACTTGAAAGTAGCTTCAAAAACAGTGGGAGGATGCCAGCAGTCTTTAACAATTTGGGCAAGTCCTAGATGTGCAGTAATTG